>NW_027460280.1:1982500-3182500 GCF_050947875.1 Dermacentor variabilis
CATACGGCGACGGTGTTATCGCCCTTGGACTTTATACCGGACATCACGACGACGCTGATGGCGACGGAAAAAGTGCGCATGGAGTGTGCATATCGTTGATATCGCAATAAACACACTCTCCGCCCTGCTGATTGGCACTGATGTTAACCGCGATGGCGCGGTTATAACACATAGGCATAGTAAAGAAATAATTCACCTGAAGTTCATTCACCACATTAATCACGGCAGTAAACAAGGCTTTATCAAAGCAATTGTATACAATTGTATAAGAAAACTTCGTATATATATATACACACACACACACATATATATATATATATATATATATATATATATCGTAGCGTGATCGTAGCGCAGCCCGGTCTCTCAAACTCCTCGTTCTCTTCGTCTTCCCTTCTCTCTTCTGGTTCGCGCCTTTCGTATCCGTTACTTTTCCCCGCAAGCAGACGAATACCGTGGGGCGAGTCAGGATAAACAAGCAGGGTAGAAAGGCTTCAGGCGAGCAATATGAGTCAGCTGAGTTCTGCTTGATCGCCGACCATTGCACAGGAGGCGAGCTATGACGTAAGTGAGTTCGCTCAGGCGGTCCACAACTACAAATGGGCCTGAATATTGTGACAAGAACTTTTGGCACAATCCACGCTTGCGTTGCGGTGTCCAAAGAAGGACCAAGTCACCTTTTTCCAACGATACTTGTACGTGACGCTCGTCGTATCGCTCCTTCGAGCGACTTTGCGAGGCCAGAGTACGAATACGAGCTATTCGACGGGCTTCTTCGGCGAGATACAACGTCTTCGATACAGAATCGTCACTGTGCAGTACGAAGGGTAAGAAAGTATCCAGAGGGCTTCGCGGTAACCTTGCATACAGGAGATGAAATGGGCTATAGTTCGTGGTCGTGTTTCGCCGCGTTGTATGCGTAAGTGAGGAACGGAAGCACGTCATCCCAGTTCTTATGATTGGAGGATACGTACATGGCAAGCATGTTGGTCAGCGTTCTGTTCGTCCTTTCAACGAGGCCATTGGTCTGTGGATGATACGGCGTGGAATGACGGAACTGTGAAGTGCACAAACAAAGTAACTCTTCAGTGGCATCAGCAGTGAACTGGCGACCATGGTCGCTGATGATGACACGTGGTGGGCCATGACGAAGGACCACGGAACGCAGCAGGAAGACCGCCACGCAAGCAGCTGTGGAAGACGGCATGGCTGCAGTTTCTGCATACCGTGTAAGATGGTCTACGCAGACAATTATCCAACGGTTCTTGTTGTTAGATAACGGGAATGGACCCAAAAGGTCAGCGCCTACTTGCTCGAACGGCGTACTGGGCGGTGTCAATGGCCGAAGTGGACCCGGGGCTGCGGTGGTCCGTCGCTTGTGGCGTTGGCACGTTTCTTAACTAGCGACATAGCGCTTGGTTGTTTCGTAACATCTTGTGCCAGTAAAAGCGCTCCTGCGTGCGGTGCAGCGTTCGTACGAAGCCGAAATGGCCGGATGTCACATCGTCATGCATGGCGTGTAGAAAGTCGGAGCGGAGACTCTCGGGGACAACAAGCAGGAAACGTGCTCCATGCCCAGAGTAATTAGTTTTGTAGAGCAATTTATAACGGACAGTAAAGCGAACACTGCCTTTAGAAGTACGGGCGGCGACAAAAAGCGGATCGAGGGTAACATCATTCCGTTGTTCTCGCTGAAAGTCTGCCGCGTCAGGGAACGTAGAAGTAACACCAGCGAGACAGTCGTCAAAATTCTCAGCATCGCAGTCGGTAGTCGCAAGAGGAATCCGAGAGAGGCAGTCTGCGTCAGCGTGACGATGGCCACTCTTGCACGATACCACAAAGTCGTATTCCTGGAGGCGCAGTGCCCAACGTGCGAGGCGACCAGAGGGATCACGCAAACCGACCAGCCAGCATAAAGAATGATGGTCGGTGATAATCTTATATGGTCTACCGTAAAGATAACACCGAAACTTTTGTATTGCGAAAACGGCTGCCAGGCATTCCTGTTCCGTAACCGTATAATTGCGTTCAGATTTGCTCAGGCAGCGGCTGGCATATGCGACAACATGTTCTGCGCCACTGTGACGTTGTACAAGCATCGCTGCTATCCCGATTCCACTAGCATCAGTGTGAACTTATCCAACGGTTCGGTGTCCAAAGAAGGACCAAGTCACCTTTTTCCAACGATACATTACGTGACGGTCGTCGTATCGCTCTTTCGAGCGACTTTGCGAGGCCAGAGTACGAAGAGGAGCTATTCGACGGGCTTCTTCGGCGAGACACAATGTCTTCGATACAGAATCGTCACTAATCTTCACTAAGGGGCTCGTTGCTGTCCACGCTTGCAACTGTCGTCACATTGGCTAGCCTGCCAAACTTCGCCGTTACGCGCCTCGTCTTTAGTTGTTCGAAAGTACGACAGTGCCGATTGAGGTCAGCGACGGAAGCCAGGTTGTCTTTTGCGATGAGGAAATTGTAAACATCCTCGGCAATTCCATTTAGGATGTGCCCGACTTTGTCTTCCTCGGACATTCTAGAGCCCACCATCCTACACAGTTTTATCACTGCCTCAATGTAGGTCGTGCAGGTTTCGCCTGGCACTTGCGCACGTTGCAGTAGCATCTGTTCTGCCCTTTTCCTTTTCGTCGTGGAGTCGCCGAATCGCTCTTTTATTTCCGAAACAAATCTTCCTCATGTTGTGAACGTTTCCTCGTGGTTGTCGAACCACAACAACGCAGTATCCGTTAGAAAGAACACGACGTTCGAAAGCTGAGAAGCGCTGTTCCACTTGTTGGCGGCACTCACCCGGTGACAATGGATGAGCCATTCCTCGACGTCTTCGTTTGAACTTCCGGCAAAGGGACGCGCATCTCTCAGTTGCAGAACAGAACTTGTCGGGGCAGCACTTGGAATGGGTCGTTGTTCGTCTGCGTCGTGGGACATATTCAGCTCCGGTGGGTTCGGTGGGAGTCCAGCAAGGTGACGGCTCCGTCGAAGAACTTGTGGTTCAGCCTCCGTCTTCGGGTGTCGATTACCCAGCACCTCCACCACAACTGTTACGAAGAGTTGCGAAGAAATGGTTTTATTTACAGGAGATGGACGAAAATCGTAGCGTGATCGTAGCGCAGCCCGGCATCTCAAGCTCCTCGTTCTCTTCGTCTTCCCATCTCTCTTCTTGTCCGCGCCTTTCGTATCCGTTACATTATATATATATATATATATATATATATATATATATATATATATATATATATAGCTGTGTGTTACCAGTACTCACCTACGGGGCAGAAACCTGGAGGCTTACGAAAAGGGTTCTGCTCAAATTGAGGACGACACAACGAGCTATGGAAAGAAGAATGATAGGTGTAACGTTAAGGGATAAGAAAAGAGCAGATTGGGTGAGGGAACAAACGCGAGTTAATGACATCTTAGTTGAAATCAAGAAAAAGAAATGGGCATGGGCAGGACATGTACTGAGGAGGGAACATAACCGATGGTCATTAAGGGTTCCGGACTGGATCCCAAGAGAAGGGAAGCGTAGCAGGGGGCGGCAGAAAGTCAGGTGGGCGGATGAGATTAAGAAGTTTGCAGGGACGGCATGGCCAGAATTAGTACATGACCGGGGTTGTTGGAGAAGTATGGGAGAGGCCTTTGCCCTGCAGTGGGCGTAACCAGGCTGATGATGATGATGATGATATATATATGATCTGTTTATACATCAGTAAACGTTTTAGAATGTACAGGGGTGGTCGAAAGTTCCCAGGTCGCCCAGCGGCAGCTCACAGCTCGCACGGCGCTGCCATCGCATGCCCGCCATGGCGCGCTCTGGCTTCGAGCGTTTGAGTGGAGGGGGATGCATTCCTCTTCCTTTCTTGCTCTCCTTGATAACAAACCAAGGGAAAAAAAACGTGCGCAGCCTGCACTAGTGGATCAAGGCTGGAGTCAACAGCGGAGCCTGTGATCACCTAGCTTGGTGATCACGTGGCTTGTATAAGTTGTTTGTAGGTTTTGCCAGGTTATGGTAGGCTTGGCTAAGTTATTTTTAGCTTTTGCGAAGTTATGCTAAGTTGTTGTATCGGCGGGCTTGACGTTGGAAATTTTCGAGCATTCGGAGTCTGGGATCGTTCTCTCGGCGACTTCGAGCGTTCAGGCGCCGGCTCTCGCGTTCCCTGAGCTGAAACTCGGGATCCTCGACTCAGCGTCGCCTCTTCTCAGCCGCAGCTTCGGCGCGGTGTTCTTGATCAGCCCGGCGGCGACGCATCGCTTGTCGCTTAGCAGTAGGTGCTCTTCCTGGGAAGCCGCTTCTTTTGGGTGTCCGCCCTTTCTTCGGTTTTCCCAGAGGAGGCGAGAGGTGTGTCGCCGCGCCAGCTATTCCGACATTTTACTCGCCTGTGACGCCACGACTCCGCCCGACGCACGTGGAGTGCGTGGAGGTTACGTGACTCAGCGCTCTCGCAAGCGGTAGCATGGCAACGCGAGGCATAGCTGGGCTGAGTTTTCTGGTAACGCTCCACGGCAGAATTGAAGCTTAAACAGCTCCGCTGTTAAAAGATAGTATGGCATGTGCCCTCAGTGTTACGACGCTGTGCCGTTCTCCAAAATGGGCTGCAGAATGAAGTATCCTTTCTCCTCACCTGAAACACCACCACCCTCACTGTTCGCTCTTTGAATTCCACTGCTGTGTAGAGCGTGTCGTAGGAGGCGGCAGTGTTCCGGAAAGTAAGGTGCCATGCTTGCGGCCATATTTAATTAGACACCATATACTCATCCGTGGTTTTCGTCTTCCTGGAAAGTAATAGCGTGCGTTTTAACTTTCCATGGGTACTGCTGTGGTTCTCTCAGTCGTCTGCGCAAGAAGATTCGCTGCATACGAACATAATCTGAGCCCGAAATGTCTGCTTGTGTGGCCAGAGTCCTTGTTAGCTTCGATGTTGCTAGCACGCTGCCCCTAGCCGGGTGCTACTGAGCGGGTTTGCAGGCTCCTCGAATGCAACGCTAATGAACATGCTCGTAGGCTGGAACAAGCAGCTAACACGTGTTACGGTACGGTTGATAGAATTGTGCTGTGCTATCTTACGCAGTACCTTCCATCTATCAATGCTACGTTTTCGACGCTGACGCTCGTCCCTGTGTGCTCAAGAAACGGAGAACTTATGTGAGTCCTGACAGGGGCGCTGCGAGCACAGCTCGCGTGACGTCAGGGCACTGACTCGCTGCCTGTCTGCTGCAGTTCGGGCGGTGTCCGGGCGCCTTCTGCACTGTTTGCGTTCCTTTACACTCGTTCCCTCTGCTAGTATACTTATCGCGGTCCTCTCAAAGATATTTTTGTGACGTCTTCGTTCGCAAACACTGATTCAACGAGCTTATTTCTCAGACGACAATACAGTTCTCAAAGGCAACGCTACAGTGCCAGCCCAAGGAGCGCGGACAAGCCCATTGCGAATTTTTCAAGTGGGAAACCGCACCCGCGAAAGCATAGCATACAAAAATCCAGTTATGATACCGTACTTGCCGTGGTGCAACAAGTGTGTCACAAACGCTGGCTATATATGGCTTCCACAACAGTTGCCTTGATTTTAATCCGCTAAAACAGGTTTGCTCACGACGAGTACTTCATGGTATAATATCGAATTTTTGCATTTCTTCACAGAAATGCTCGGCAGTAACACGAGGACTTAATTAACACTACGTTTAGATTCTACCACCACGACTTGCTTCTTTAACTGCTTCGCAAAATTAGGCGGTTCTTCACGTGTTTGCTTTAAATGGCGGTAACTTGAAGGAAAGCTAATTGAGGCTTAGAGCTGTCTGCAGAATACGTAAAGGAATGTACCAATATATATTTCCTTTTCCGTGCTACACGTTCAACTCGCTTGAGCAATTTACTGGCGTTTGTTGCTTGAAGAATATACATGACGAATCTGGTTGTCAAACTGACACAGGCTGCTCGGCTCAAATTTTTTAGTGAAATATACCTTTTGGACCGTATGGCAGGAACCAGAAAGAAGCCGAAGCATCATTCATTAGTAGTATCGGACATATTGAAGAGATCATAATTCCCCGGTGGAGGGTCAAAAATCACGTGAAATATGTAAAGCTTGTGGTATCTTTCTTAAGAAAGTTTGCAAGGTTTCCTTTAATGAACTGCTGAAAAGAATAGTTATCCGTTTGTATAATTAAACAACGCTGGATCAAGGCACGTTCAGGCAGGAGGTGCTTGAATTTTCATTTTCTAGGCACCCTAAGCTGCGCTGTAGAACCTCGAGTACACTTTAGGCATTGCAATTGGCGCTGTAAAAAACTGCTTCATGGCTTCAATTCGAGGCTGTAGTGAGGTGATGGCTTTCGCGAACAATGCGTGCCTCGCCGTAACAACACTCGGTTGCTACCGTTGCGTGAGGGATGTGCCATATTGCCGATAAAGGCTGCTGAGGGCTACCATGAAACATTTCATCACTTCCAATTAATGGCTCTCCATCTTAACCAATAAAATTTTCTTTCAGGTGATTGCTACTGTGGTATTTGGGAATTAACTATGTAAATACTCTGCATGACGCGCCGTCTGTTAGCAGTCATGAGGAATTCGTTTTCTGGAGGCCTGTTTCAGAGAGCGGTGAAAGTAGCCGCAAACTTTTTCATACGAAAGGCGCGGCTCTTTCTTTTTTGCATTAATAAAGCGGTCATATTTGACAAGAACAACTCACTAGAGTAATAAGAATCGTGGTGACAGCTTCGTAGGGTAGTGTCTTTCTAACACTGATAACGTGTTGACACCAGATACCAAGATTTTTCTTCCATGTAAAATGTAATGTCTCTCATAGCTAAGTATAAGTGTTTAGAAAGCATCGCACACAAAGTCTAATGTTGAATTTGCAGAGATTCCTTTAAGCAAAATTTATGGACAGACACGGCGCATATATGCATTGCAAAACTAGTAGACCCCCTCAACGCTACATAGCTTGCGATATCCAAACCGCAAATTTTCTCGACTGAGGCACTTTTGAAGAAGCAACTGTGGTTCAGGCATGTCAGCGGAACAAAGCCGACATATCCTTCAAAAAGTGCGGCTCGAGCCACCCACGCATACGAGCGCGCTCGGCGGCCGTGACGTCACTCGCGAGAAGGCGCCAAGTTCTCGCCGCTAATGTCAGAAAACGAATGCCTTACGTATATGAGTTTCACGAAGCGCCGTCATATGTCCAATTAATGCGCTGAGGCCATGCGCGATGCTATGGAAATTGCATGTTACCTCGATTTGATTTGATCCGTTGGCCGTGTGAGACACACACAGATTCCTCATCGGAGGTGAGAGAAATACTTGTTGCGCTGTGGCTACCTTTCTCTTCCTTGCTGTGTTTACGGTTGGTGTTGCTCTCGCTGTATTGAACTCTCGGCAATCAAGCATGTGGCTCTTCGCTGGGGAGAAGGCGCAAATCCTTTTGCCTCCCTGCTGCCATTCTTGCACATATGTAGTATGCGGACAACAGGCGGTAAACATACAGGCTATTTAACAGCAAGAGACTTGCTTTCATTTCGGTGACGACAAAAGAAAAAAAATGAAAGCTGCGAAATTAAAGCGTCTGTAATATTTTACAAACTAAATATAAGACCCTCCACAGTTGGTGATGCTCTGCTTCGTGCGTCATAATTACCTTGTTCCACATTTCTGATTTGTATCCTCATCCTACCTTTCAATAAGAAATGCTTGCGGATTTGATAAAGTTAGTAAATTCTTGATGAGCTTCTTTTTTTGCTCGCAACCTACAGACCTTTCTACGTATAGCGGGTTGTAATTCTGGCTCATCCGAAGAATCTATACAAAATAAATGCTGCAAACAGTTATGATGCAACCAAAAATTAATTTTAGCATGGGACAGCTCGCCTTGCGAGGGGATGATGCGGCAGCTGAGTGGAGCCGACGCACTCCGCATCGGCTACGTCGATGATCTTCTTAATCGTCGGAGATTCAACCTGGGCCCCTGAAATTCTGGCTATATCGTGTTCAGTATTACAGAAGGAATCGTGGATGCCATTCATTTCAAGGTGCGCCCATTTTCCGTGCCGTAATCTCGAATTGAAGTAATCGCCGCTCGACGCAGAGCTAAACCTAACCCCAGCTAGGCTTGCTCCCGACGAGTCCTCCGTCGACTTCGGTCGGCGCCAAGTCCCTGACCTAGGCAATGGCGGCTACGAAAATGGTCACTGGTTACGACCCAGGTTCCTTGCAATTCATCAATATGGAGACCCTGCAACCCAGGGATTTCTCCTCCATGCCAACGGAGGACTACTTAGACGGCATGGTTCGCGTATGGTGCAGCCGCGAGAACACGACGTCCTCCAAGTCACAGCTACCGCCCAGAAACAAGCAGTAGACGGAATAACGCTCGTTACCAATGGTTGCGATGCGGGTATGACTTTGAAAAGTGATATGCAGAAACCAAGATGGCTTCCCCTCCAAACGCTACGTGTAGCAAAGGATGACTTGATCGTCGTTCTCAAGCTACGTGTAACTCTGGACATCCAACACATGTTCGCACCAGGCCAGGCTCGCGCAATTGTGCGGCGACATGTTGAGGACATGGAGAACAATGGTCTCGCTGTGTGGCCAGTGAGCGAACAAAACGTGCTCCTGTGTATTCTAAAATCTATGCCAGCTGCGGAACGACTACTGCGGGACGTCACACTAACGGTAGGAGATCGTCACTTACCCTTCCGTGGCCATCCCAAAATTTCTGGAGAATACCGTAGGGGGTCATTACCATATCCCCCGTGGAAACTTCCAAAAGCATCCAGTGCAAGCTAAGCAAGGAGCCGAACATTATTTCGACCAGAAAATTGGGCAACAGCCATGTCGCGGTGCATCACCTTTGCCAGACAGAGAGTACTTAAAACCATTATGTGCAACTCGGAACGGGTCTTTGTTCGACAAGAAGACATCACCTGCCTGTTTCCGCTATATCACTGTGGGGCATAGGGCGGGCACACCCCCACAATGACTACTGCGAATGATGCGGTTTCAAAATGGACCAAAGAACATCAATGCCGCCCCAGGTGGTAGCGCCAACCTCACGGGCCAGCGGGCTGCACTGGCGAGTTCAGACGAGCCCTGGAGCCGGGATTCTCTCCTGCCAACACCAATGGCAAGAACAACAGCAACAAGAAGCACAAGTCCCAAAAAAGAAAGGACCAAGCTCAACCCCCAAAAAATCAAGAACCACGTACCAACGTCCCGGGCCCCAGGACTAAGCCGCCGCACTTAACAAAATGTGATTTCCAACCCTTCGCACCCGCCCAAAATCAGGTGAGTAGTCGGAAGGACGCGGTCTGAGGAGGGAGGCGACCTGCAGACCGGAGGGACGCGACCTCCAGTCTCCCACGGCCGTGGAGCCTCTGGGACGTCGGGGAAGCGTGCTCGTCTCGCACACCCGAGGTCAGGGCTCTACTACCACACAGTCACAAACGTACCAAACCTTATTTTCAAAGCCTATAATTCACTTTTCTTCACGCTAACGTCGGAACAACATCGCTGGCTTCGATATAAGGTGTGTATTGACGCGGGCAGTAGGCGCCCCTGCCGTCTCCCAGGGCCGTGGAGCCTCTGGGACGTCAGGAAACGTGATCGTCTCGCACCCCGGAGGCCAGGGCTCTACTACCACACAGTCACAAACGTACCAAACCTTATTTTCAAAGCCTATAATTCACTTTTCTTCACGCTAACGTCGGAACAACATCGCTGGCTCCGACATAAGGTGCACATTGACGCGGGCAGTAGGCGCCCCTGCAGTCTCCCACGGCCGTGGAGCCTCTGGGACGTCGGGGAAGCGTGCTCGTATCGCACCCCGGACGCCTGGGCTCTACTACCACACAGTCACAAACGTACCAAACCTTATTTTCAAAGCCTATAATTCACTTTTCGTCACGCTAACGTCGGAACAACATCGCTGGCTCCGACATAAGGTGCACATTGACGCGGGCAGTAGGCGCCCCTGCAGTCTCCCACGGCCGTGGAGCCTCTGGGACGTCGGGGAAGCGTGATCGTCTCGCACCCCGGAGGCCAGGGCTCTACTACCACACAGTCACAAACGTACCAAACCTTATTTTCAAAGCCTATAATTCACTTTTCTTCACGCTAACGTCGGAACAACATCGCTGGCTCCGACATAAGGTGCACATTGACGCGGGCAGTAGGCGCCGCTGCAGTCTCCCACGGCCGTGGAGCCTCTGGGACGTCGGGGAAGCGTGCTCGTATCGCACCCCGGACGCCTGGGCTCTACTACCACACAGTCACAAACGTACCAAACCTTATTTTCAAAGCCTATAATTCACTTTTCGTCACGCTAACGTCGGAACAACATCGCTGGCTCCGACATAAGGTGTGCATTGACGCGGCCAGTAGACGCCCCTGCAGTCTCCCACGGCCGTGGAGCCTCTGGGACGTCAGGAAACGTGATCGTCTCGCACCCCGGAGGCCAGGGCTCTACTACCACACAGTCACAAACGTACCAAACCTTATTTTCAAAGCCTATAATTCACTTTTCTTCACGCTAACGTCGGAACAACATCGCTGGCTCCGACATAAGGTGCACATTGACGCGGGCAGTAGGCGCCCCTGCAGTCTCCCACGGCCGTGGAGCCTCTGGGACGTCAGGAAACGTGATCGTCTCGCACCCCGGAGGCCAGGGCTCTACTACCACACAGTCACGAACGTACCAAACCTTATTTTCAAAGCCTATAATTCACTTTTCTTCACGCTAACGTCGGAACAACATCGCTGGCTTCGATATAAGGTGTGCATTGACGCGGGCAGTAGGCGCCCCTGCCGTCTCCCAGGGCCGTGGAGCCTCTGGGACGTCAGGAAACGTGATCGTCTCGCACCCCGGAGGCCAGGGCTCTACTACCACACAGTCACAAACGTACCAAACCTTATTTTCAAAGCCTATAATTCACTTTTCTTCACGCTAACGTCGAAACAACATCGCTGGCTTCGATATAAGGTGTGCATTGACGCGGGCAGTAGGCGCCCCTGCCGTCTCCCAGGGCCGTGGAGCCTCTGGGACGTCGGGGAAGCGTGCTCGTATCGCACCCCGGACGCCTGGGCTCTACTACCCCACAGACACAAACCTGCCAAATTTTATTTTCAAAGCCTATAATTTACTTTTCTTCACACTAACGTCACAACCACATAGCTGGCTCCTGCATAAGGTGTGCATTGACGCGGGCACTAAGCGCCCTTGCACTCTCCCAGGGCCGTGGAGCCACTGGCACCTCGGGGAAGCTTGCTCGTATCGCACCCCGGACGCCTGGGCTCTATTACCCCACAGACACAAACGTACCAAATTTTATATTCAAAGCCTATAATTTACTTTTCTTCACACTAACGTCGCAACCACATAGCTTGCTCCTGCATAAGGTGTGCATTGACGCGGGCACTAAGCGCCCTTGCACTCTCCCAGGGCCGTGGAGCCTCTGGCACCTCGGGGAAGCTTGCTCGTATCGCACCCCGGACGCCTGGGCTCTGCTACCCCACAGACACAAACCTGCCAAATTTTATTTTCAAAGCCTATAATTTACTTTTCTTCGCACTAACGTCACAACCACATAGCTGGCTCCTGCATAAGGTGTGCATTGACGCGGGCACTAAGCGCCCTTGCACTCTCCCAGGGCCGTGGAGCCTCTGGGACGTCGGGGAAGCTTGCTCGTATCGCACCCCGTACGCCTGGGCTCTACTACCCCACAGACACAAACGTACCAAATTTTATATTCAAAGCCTATAATTTACTTTTCTTCACGTTAACGTTACAACCACATGGCTGGCTCCGACATAAGGTGTGCATTGACGCGGGCACTAGGCGCACCTGCAGTCTCATAGGGCCGTGGAGCCGCTGGGCCGTAGGGGAGGCGTGCTCGTCTCGCAACCTGGAGGCGCAGGCTGTACTCCAAGAGAGACCCAAACGTACCAAACTTTATTTTGAAAGCCAATAATTTAATTTATTTAATTTAGCCACGGGGCTGGCATTGTACTTCAGAAGCTGCGCGTGGTCGCGTGGTCTAAATCTTGAAAGCGATCTGCTTTGGGGGCTTGTGGAGTCTTGGTGTGCCGGCGGCTCATATCCTTGCCTGCGCTGTGTTATCCCCGCTCTGTTTGTGTTGAAGTAATAGAAAACACCAAGGTCACCTCGCTCGCCGCTGCTTCCCCGCTTCCTGACGCCAGCGTTTTGACAGCGGCCCGCGGTGATGGAGTGTGATTTGTGCTTGTTTGCCTGTGCGGGCAGAAGCCGTGCTTGTTAATATATTTATTAAGCGAGCATTTACATGTTTATACGACCGATAAAACTGCTGTGCTCACTTATTATGGCTGTCTACTAGTTTCTATCGCGATCGATGCTTGAAATTTAGTGGAAACGTTTTTTACCCGTTTTTGCTCCTCACCCCCACCTATTGGAGTCGGCCATATTTTCCTACCATCTACTACCATCACGCCGGATTTTCTGCCTCATAGGACATATGATGCCTCCGCATTAAGAAATTTCAATGCCATGCCACTCTCTGAATGTCCGTGTCCAGCAAAGCTATGTATGTGGCCCTCTGTGCCGAGCTGTCCATTGCCGAGCGTGAAACATCGCATGCACATAAGTGGATGTCCACGTACGACTAGTCGCTCCTCATAGTGTTTAGCCTGGGAACATGACGAGGCACCGGTGGGTATACAGACCCATGTATTGTTGCAAAACGCGGCACGACACCTTTTACTAACGAATCCGGGAACGTAGTACAGAGGCGCACTTCACCGCACTCCGAGAGAACGCGCTGCTGCATCGTAGCCAAGATGATCGTGCATTGGTCGACGTCCCGCAGTGCAGTAATCGTTGTGGGGTCACTTGAAAACCTCAAGCAGTCACACACAACACAAGCCACAGCAACTTCATCATCATCATCATCATCATCATCATCATCATCATCATCATCAGCAGCAGCAGCAGCAGCAGCAGCAGCAGCCTGGTTACGCCCACTGCAGGGCAAAGGCCTCTCCCATACTTCTCCAACAACCCCGGTCATGTACTAATTGTGGCCATGCCATGCCTGCAAACTTCTTAATTTCATCCACCCACCTAACTTTCTGCCGTCCTCTGCTACGCTTTCCTTCTCTTGGGATCCAGTCCGTAACCCTTAATGACCATCGGTTATCTTCCCTCCTCATTACATGCCCTGCCCATGCCCATTTCTTTTTCTTGATTTCAACTAAGATGTCATTAACTCGCGTCTGTTCCCTCACCCAATCTGCTCTTTTCTTATCCCTTAACGTTACACCTATCATTCTTTCCATAGCTCGTTGCGTCGTCCTCAATTTGAGTAGAACCCTTTTCGTAAGCCTCCAGGTTTCTGCCCGTAGGTGAGTACTGGTAAGACACAGCTATTACATACTTTTCTCTTGAGGGATAATGGCAACCTGCTGTTCATGCTCTGAGAATGCTTGCCAAACGCACCCCAGCCCACTCTTATTCTTCTGATAATTTCCGTCTCATGATCCGGATGCGCCGTCACTACCTGCCCTAAGTAGATGTATTCCCATACGACTTCCAGTGCCTCGCTGCCTATTTTAAATTGCTGTTCTCTTCCGAGCCTGTTAAGCATTACTTTACTTTTCTGCAGATTAATTTTTATTCCCACTCTTCTGCTTCGCCTCTCCAGGTCAGTGAGCATGCATTGCAATTGGTCCCCTGAGTCACTAAGCAAGGCAATATCATCGGCGAATCGCAAGTTACTAAGGTATTCTCCGTTAACTTTTATCCCCAATTCTTCCCAATCCAAGTCTCTGGATACTTCCTGTAAACACGCTGTGAAGAGCATTGGAGAGATCGTATCTCCCTGCCTGACGCCTTTCTTTATTGGTATTTTGTTGCTTGCTTTATGGAGGACTACGGTGGCTGTGGAGCCGCTATAGATATCTTTTAGTATTTTTTCCTATGGCTCGTCTACACCCTGGTTCCGTAATGCCTCTATGACTACTGAGGTTTCGACAGAATCAAACGCTTTCTCATAATCAATGAAAGCTATATATAAGGGTTGGTTATATTCCGCACATTTCTCTATCACCTGATTGATAGTGTGAATATGATCTATTGTTGAGTAGCCTTTACGGAATCCTGCCTGGTCCTTTGCTTGACAGAAGTCTAAGGTGTTCCTGATTCTATTTGCGATTACCTTAGTAAATAGTTTGTAGGCAACGGACAGTAAGCTGATCGGTCTATAATTTTTCAAGTCTTTGGCGTCCCCTTTCTTATGGATTAGGATTATGTTAGCGTTCTTCCAAGATTCCGGTTCGCTCGAGGTCATGAGGCATTGCGTATACAGGGTGGCTAGTTTCTCTAGAGCAATCTGTCCACCATCCTTCAACAAATACATGTACAGCGTTGCCGTAAAAAGCACCGGGATGCTCGGAGCGGCGGGCAACTTGCTCGCCAGCCCCGCACCGGCCTGTCTGCTACGTGACCATGACGTACACGATAGTGGCGCTGTAATTGGCTGCTAGGCGTCGGAACCTGTTGAGAATTTAATAAGTACGGCTGTTGATTAGAATGCTTGTACGATGGATAGCACGCAAAATCGTACATGTATCTCGCGCTTTAAACCTTGCTCTCAGGTACACAGCTCGGATGCTGGGCTCCGGTGACCGGGAACTGGCTGCGTGCGATGTGGTCGTGAAAAATGGTGGTCACTACACTCTGGTTGTCACATATGGGGCGAGCGCGGTAAGTGCCTGCTGGCGTGCAACAATAAATGTCTCAGATCTGCATTTCCAACCGCAGGAGCCCAACTGCAGTCTGCACGAGATTGTGCGTCCCAACAGCCTCTCCATGTTCTATCAGATTCCTCAGTACGTGCTCATCACGGCGGGTGAGGTCATGTTCTCGGTGACCGGACTTGAGTTTTCCTACTCTCAGGTAAGTCGCGCCGCAGCGCGTGTGCAATGCGACTCTGCCATACATTACACGTGGTCAACGGCAAAACATTTCCCACATCTCTGGACAATGCGACGCGGCAACAAAAGCAAAGAGAATCCGTCAACCTCGTTTTGTGAATGGACAGTCAGCGGGCGACTCGCTGTGACAGCGCATTCGTTAGCGAAGAATCAGGCTCAAGCGAAGCGCAACATTATGACTTGGAGCCTGCTGAGCTTTCATGTGCCGTAATATCAGTGGTGTATTCCCGTGCACTTCAACTATATTAAGTTCCCCTGATATGTCACTTTGTATCGTCAAGGTATCTGTGTGGTTCTTACGATGTGTCTGCCTGCCGCATTACGATGGGGGTGAAATAAGAGAACGCCCGTGTGATGCGCATTGGGTGAATATCAAAGAACACCAGGTGGCCAAAATTGCCTTTAGCATGCCGCAGAGGAAGAAAAAATGTGTAGAAAGCTGGGCCTGTTGGTCATTCATAAGTTCGGGCAGAGCTTCAAGTACACAGGGCAGGTAGACACACACGGTTCTGTGTGTGTCGGGAGGGGGAGGGGCAAACTGACGGATTTTTTTTTCTTGACAGACCAAGCAACTGACTGTAATATGTCTTACACTGAACCATCGGGACTATAAAATGCGACCTTGCTGCAAACCTTGACAAATCCTGTTTTTTTTAAACATCTGTACAGGGGCATTCTTTTGTCGCTTAAAATCATAAAAAGGATTCGTCAACTTTCGCAGCAAAGAGCCGTTACTACAGTTACTTGCGTGATTTGTCAACTCTGAAACTGTGCATTTCCGTTCTTCTGTGCACTCCGTAGCGAGTAATAATAATACTAGACAAGTAACAACGCCAGCTGTTGCGTTAAATGATCCGGTCCGTAGAAATGAGTCTTTCCGCGCAATTTGAGCAAGCATATTTAGCGCCAGCAAACAAGGATGGAAGGGAGACGACCGTAAGCCAGCTGCCGGATGCTCTACGAATCATCGAAAAGCGCCAGTGGGATGAGTAGAGACTGTTGTATATGAGCTTCCGCTGTCCTATGAGAAAAAATACATCGGACAGACAGGGAGATGTCTTAATGACCGATTACGGGAACATTGCCAAACTGTGAAAAATAAGCAACACGGTCATCTGTCAACCCACTGTCAAGAATGCGGCTGTGCGCCGGTGTATGAATCCTGCCGGGTTCTTGCGAAGCACAAAGATAAAGACGTGCGAGAGATCATTGAAGCTCAGGCTATGTGGCGGAATAGAGACACGTGTGTTAGTGCCCCTTCAATCGACCTGTTAGATAAGGAAACGGCTTTTTTGGATGGGTAAGATTTGGATAAGGTGGCGCCGCTGTGCATGGGTTATATAGGTGTATTTCCTGAAAATTAAGTTGTTGAAGTTAGCGCATTGTGTTGTCGTCTCCCTTCCGTCCTTGTTTGCTGGCGCTAAATATGCTTTCAATTTACCAACACGCCCAATAAATGGCAATGCTACAATTTGAGCAAGAACGATAAGCGCAAAATGTTTTTTCTACAATTTCGATCAATATAAATTCTGTAGTCCTACGTGCCACAACCGGGATATGATTATAAGGCACGTTGTAACTTGTGTTACAGCGTGCCTTACAACGCACGTTGTAAGGCACGTTGTCAATTTCGACCACCTGGGCTTATTGCACGCAATGTATTTGGCTGCGCTAGAAAAAAATCTGATCCTGCGACCTCGTGCTGAACAGCGCAACGCGCCTGAGGAGAAATATGGCTCACACATCGTGTATCGCAAAACGCTGCAATTCACTCCACCAAGTAACTGGTTGAGTGTTTTTCCATTACCAGGACGTCCAAGTTGAAACTGCATTGCACAAATTAGCACAATCGGTGACTAACGAATTGAGAAAAGCGCATCTCCGTAGAGTTAGCTCCGCTGACCACTCTTGATATGTTTTCCACGGTTTTCTTTCCCAAAGAAGCGCGTTTGACCCTTTTCCTGCCATTTGCTTTGTCGCGCAAAGCAGTTGTTCCTTGACGCTTCTTCGGGACACTACGTTAATCGTACTTTTAGGCAAACCAATAAAAAAACTTAGAATTGCTAATGCTAGTTACGGCGAAGTGTATGATGTCGTCGTTCTGCATACGTTTAAAAGCATTTCCGTCTTGTGAGCAGAATTTATGCACGCTTCTACGTCATCGCTGCCTAGTCTATTTAACCCTTAGTGAAGACACATATACACACCTGGAGAAATCTTCATTTGCTATCTGAATGTGCAAAACACATTGAGAATAAGCATAATCAATGAAGAGAAAGATAATTTTGCACAAATGTTTCAGCAATAGGGGGGAACGCCAGGCAGAAAGCTGGAAGTGAGCTTCGCCCCAAGCCACCTGTGGCTTCGTTTGGAATTTGTACGTAGAGCTCTCGTCGTACGTGAACCATGGGCGTGCATTGGTTTTGATCACGCGTGTTACACCGCTGCAGCTAGAGATCGGTTTGCTTGCTTTACCCGCTACGGGTCGAGAAGCCGGCGGCTAGAGAGAAAGGCCCATACAGAAAAGTACATCAGGCTGAAGTCATGAGAATTAGGAAAAAGATTTACTAGGCAGATACAGAAAATATTTGTAATTATCTGTAAACAGCAAATTTATTTTGTGTTGTTTTGCGTTAGGATAATTTCCAATATGCAATCAGCCATTTAATGAGCTATCCAATTATTTGTTCCGAAAATTAATGAGGTATCCTCCTTGTGTCTCAGGAGTAGTCGGAAATGGCCACGCGAAGGTTTCTGCGGCTAAAGCCCCATGAATAAGGCCCGAAAGAGGATATTTTAGGTTGTTAAAGAAATACCCAATTTGCGGAATGAAAATTCTAATTTCTTCCTCTGATTATAAACCGACGGCATGCTAGTAGAAATTGCTCAATGTTTTCGGGTTCCTGGCAGGCAGGACACAGAAGCGACGGTGCCAAACAGGACCTGTGTAGGCAAAAATTCAATGATGGGATGCTGCATCGTAATCTTGTTATGGAGATTTATCATTTACGTGTGGGACACCATTTATTGTCCGATGAAAAAGTCGAATGATTACTTGGATTTTAGGTTTTGTAGAATCTCGGAAAAAAAGAAAATTTTCTAAGCGTAGTCGCCGTGACATAAGCCCAAGTAGGCATAACGGACATAGCTGATTCATCAAGAGGTATCCGCACCAGTCTGGCTGCCATTTCATTTAAGAATATCCCACGATCGCCTCGAACCCATACCAACGGCACCGGGCTTAAACTTGGAGGGATTGACGATTTAAATGTATTGGCTACAGTAGTGTCTTAAAATGAAGTGAGTGATCTGCATACTGACATTGAATCAGTCACTATAACCGCAGTTGAATCATTGGAAGGAAATTTTCCAAGAACTGCGATAACGTCTGATTGTCCAGGCAGAAATATGAAATCGGGACGGCGTAACGCATATGGCCAGGGCAGCGACTCGGAGAAAATACCCACACCCGTTTTCTCCCCACTCATTGAGGCATTGGTCCCGATCACATAATCTATTCCCAATTGCATTATATGATCTTGCAGCATGCCATCAAAATATGTAGTACCCGCCGTGGTTGCTCAGTGGCTATGGCGTTGGGCTGCTGAACACAAGATCGAGGGATTGAATCCCGGCCACGGAGGCCGCATTTGGATGGGCGCGAAATGCGAAAACACCCGTGTACTTAGATTTAGGTGCACGTTAAAGAACCCCAGGTGGTCAAAATTTCAGGAGCCCTCCACTACGGCGTGCCTCATAATCAGAAAGTGGTTTTGGCACGTAAAACCCAAAATTTTATTTTTTTAAATATGTAGTGGGCATGAGTTTGGCATTTATCGAAATATACCACCAAATTCAATATTTATATTAGGCAAAAGCTTGCATGGGCAAATAATCTCGCGCACATTATCGTTTAGTGGATCTAGTACAGCTTGCACCAACAAAACCTGTGGTCTATGTAGCGGAATCAGTGCTCATTTAAAGATATTCTAATTTCACTAATAATTACAAATTGTAATCGTCTAAAAGAAGATTAATATATTTTTAAGATGTTTTTTACCGTTAGAATGCGGAATCGGGAAGGAAGAGTAGGCGGTCGTGCTTCTTGATATAAAACTTCGTTAGAAACATATTTTGGTAAACCAAGACAATTCTGAAGAGCCTCCCACTTCAGAACAAGCAAGGAGTTAATATTGTACGCTGGCCCACTAGAGAATAGTGCGCACCCAAATTCCAATATCCGTCGAACGTACATGCGATAAATCATCATTAGAGTTTGCCTGCGTGGCCGAGAGTGGTGTCAGCCAAGTTTGCTTATCATGGCAACAGCGCGTGCTGCCCTAGATTTAACATGATCAATGTTGTTTCGCCCGCTCATAATTGCGTCGTATATTACACCTATATATTTGATAAAGTCAACTTGCGCAATTATTTGGTGACGGTAGTGTAGAGAGATATTAACCGGTACCTTCAAGGGAAATACAATCCAGGAACTTTTGTTAACATTAACCGACATTCGAATACCTGCAAACCAAGCTTGAAGCGTTCCTAAGTATGACTGCAGTGTTCTTTGTAATGAGTGAATATCACTCGCAGATGCAAAGAATGATGTATAGTCTGCGCAGACATATACTTGTTCGCTATCGCACCATGGAATCGAGCTTAATAAAGCGTTAAACAAAGTAGGAGATAGGAAAGTTCCATGGGAAACTCCTCTTGCTATTAAAATGCTTAGGAGTACGTCTACACTGTGGCACTCCTTAGCTAAATCAAGAGTCAGTAGAGCTGTATACCGGCGCCTGTGTCGAGCAAGGTAATTAATGCGTCTAAATATAAAACGGCGCCCGATGTCGAGCATCCGGGTCTACATCAAATCTAACATGGGCTCAATAATGTATTATCCGTTAAAAATTTCATGATACGGATGGGCAATTCCCTTTGTATTAATTTCATGACATTTAAGGTTAGTGCGATTGGCCTTATATTATCCATATTCATTCCCGCTCCTAGCTTTTTAAACAGGGGAATTATTTTCACGAGTTTCCAGCCTGGAGGCATCCATGCATTGATGAGGGACCAATTAACTGTATTGGAGAGGTGTTACAGGGAGAGGTCAAACAATATTTGCAACATGCCTGATGCCATCTGGACCCGGAGCTGTGCCAGGAAGCAGCAGAACAACGTGCCGAAGCCCTTCCACCTCTGTGAACTCGCCTAACAGAGCACCTACGAAGTGCACCTGCAGCTGACTTGCAAAGCGCTGCTCTGAACTCCAATGATCCTAACAATTATTTTGACGACAGAACAACTGAGTCAGTATTTATGGGAACTGGAACGGGCTTGCGAGAGCGAAGTAACCTAAACAGTGTTTTTATGACCACTTTGGATAAAAAACTATAGCGTTATTGATCATAATTATCCTTCGCTAATGAAAGTGTTCTTTTAAACATACCAGCAGCATAGTTATAATTACTCTGATTAGTAGTGCACTGATTAAACATAACTTTCTTCCATGCAGCTTTTCGGCACCTATAATTGCGTGCACAATCACTGTTCTACCATGGACAATCGTACTCCCTTTTGTTGATGATACGGCAAACTCAGTTTTTATGAGGGTACCTTTCAGTATTGCACAAAGGTTCATCGCTTTAACCTCTCTTTCCATATCTGAAATAGAATAAAAAGTTGAGTGTAAATAATTTTTGAATTTTGAATAGTCCACTAAAGTCTGCGCATGCTTATTTAAAGAGGTCAAGGGGTTGTTAACACCAATGACAATCTGGCGGTAGTCACTACTAGTCGTGGCATCGACCACAGCTCAAGAAGGGATGGAAACGCCTGAAGCAGTAAATCTCAAATCTAGGACAGATGGCGACTGCGAACGCACGAAAGGGGCAGCTTTTGTATTTTAACGTGTAGAATTGCTAACATTAGTCCAATCCCCATACACGTTTTATAGATGACTCAGTGTGGAAGCCCCATGACACATGATGTGAGTGAAGTCACCCGCAAACAATATGTTCTTTTTGCAATAGGACACTGCGACACCGAGTGAGCGTATGTCTTGCAACCCAGCGGGAAAGTAGGAGTTAACTATATAGAGCGGGGCGCAACGCTGAATAGTTATTTATAATATTAAGATTTAACATTCGAATGATAGGGTATGATGTGAAATTCTTGCTTTAGGACAAAATTTAGACCAAATGAAAAAAGCTAAGCTGTCACCTAGCGAAGGTCTCTCCAATCGAAAACACTTGTAGTTGTTTAAATAAAATTCTGGATCAGTGACCAAACGAGATTCTTGTAATAGTGTAACGTCTGGTCATTTTTGGGAGATTAAATATAATATTTGTGTAGCTGCAAAAAGTATTGATCAGCTGTTGCACTAGAGTATCCTTAGGCACCCTATGTTGACGGTGGACAAGCAGCCGCAACGGCTTTGTCCAGAATACCGTCTTTCAGAAAGTCAGTCCGCGTAAGTGATTCTTTCGCACACTTTTTTGTTTTAGAGTTATACGAATTAGGCAGTTTGTTGTTAGGTGATCGTGTGCGTTTAAGACCACGAGTGTCCATATCCGCATCTCGATTGCCTAGAGAGTCTGAATCAGAATGGCATTCATGATCAACCTGATGTGGAGTCGAAGGTTGTGATATTTATTTATTTTTATTTATTTATTTATTTATTTATCACAGTACCCACAGCGCCAGTTTGACATTACAGGGGGGGGGGAGAGAAGTACATATATCATTGACAAACAGCAGTTAATATAGAATACATGAAAAAAAAATATACAGATCAGGGCAAATCGCCGTCACAACAAAAAGAAGAAACAAAGAAGCAGAGCATAACCGTACATGTGCGAAGTGAAACAAGGCGGTTCTGTTGACGCAAACACAACGTACAGGGAAAAAAAATGCAAGCCATACGGCTGAAGCAAAGGCATCATTTGAAGATAGCGATACAACATCGCTGGGCAACCTGTTCCACTCCACTGACGGTCTTAGGAAAAAATGACATCTTAAAAAGCTCCCTTCTACATCTATACTCTTTAAGTGGGTGATCGCGCCTGCCAGAAGTGTACTCCGGTGGCCTAATGTAGCTATCACGATTGAGGCCGCTTTTAGAATGATATATATTGTGCAAAAATTTTAATCTGAATGTTTTTCTACGATTTTGAAGTGTATTCCAGCCTAATGTTTCCTTTGTTTGGGTTGCGCTAAAATACCGAGTATAATTTTGAACCACGAAACGGGCTGCTAAGCTTTGTACTCTTTCTAGTTTCTTTATGTCTGTCGCAGTCCACGGTCCCAGATAGTACAAGCATATTCCAGTATTGGTCTTATGTTAGTCTTGTAAAGCCGGTTCCTTGTTTCTAATGGAAAGCACTTCGCATTTCTACGTAGCATAGCAAGAACTCTATACGCCTTAGCAATTATATAGTTAACATGACGGTGCCAGCATAGTTGAGGGGTCAAGTACACCCCAAGGTATTTATATTCACACACGGATGCAAGATTTGTCCCGGTAATGCAATATGTATATACATTTGGTGACCTTTGTCTCGTAAAGCACATCTGCACAGTTTTATCAAGATTTATACTCATGCCCCATTTATCACACCACTCTGCAACCTTGTCTAAATCCTTCTGTAGTTCATTATAATCATCTGGACCTTTCATAACGCGATACAAAACGCAGTCGTCCGCAAACAATCGGATGAAAAACGATATGACAACGGTAATGTCATTCATGTATAACAAAAACAATAGCGGACCCAAAACTCAACCTTGAGGCACCCCCGATGACACATCAACACCATGCGACAGCCTACCACCAACGACTACGCGCTGTGTCCTACAATTTAAGTATTCTTTTATCCATTCAACAACCGTTTTATTTATGTTGTACCACGACAATTTTTCAAGCAGTAAAGAATGGGGCACTTGGTCGAAAGCCTTCCTGAAATCTAAAAAGATGCTATTTTCACAGCCCCCTTTGTCAAGAGTGGATGCTAGGTCGTGCGTTAATTCTGTAAGCTGAGTAATACAATAAAAACCACTTCGAAATGCGCGTTGCTGAGAGATCAACAAGGAAAACAAATTTAAGTGAGTCATGATATTGCTAAAAAGTACATTCTCAAAGATCTTGCAAGGTACGCTAGTCAAGGACACCGGTCGATAATTAAACACAGATTTTCGAGGTCCTGACTTCGGAATAGGAACAACATTGGCAATTTTCCAGTCTGTAGGCAACATTCCGCATGTCAAAGACTTGGCAAAGAGCACATAAAAGTATTTAGACAACGGGCCTGCACAAGCGGAAAGCAGATAGTTCGGCAAGCCATCGGGACCGCTGGCACTAGTGGTACTTAGACGCTCAAGTTGTAGTTCAATACCTCTCCTGTCGAATACGATGTCATTCATTGGTTCCCCTCCGATAAGCCCGTAGCGAAACATTGAATCAGTATTAGTTGCGCGCGCAGAAAAAACAGAACCGAAGAACGAGCTAAAACATTCTGCCTTATCTAGACTATCATGCACAAGAGACCCATTGTGTTCGAGCACAGGAATTGACATTTCGTCTTTTCTATTCTTCTTGATAAACTGCCAGAATTCTCTAGGGTTACTTTTTAACTTAGAATGAAAAGAAGCATAAAAAATCCCTTTCGCGTGTGATATTGCGGAATTCGCCTCATTTGAAGCTTGTTGCAATTGTTGCTTTTTCTGGGGTGTCGGCTTCTTCCTGTACGCCTTGTATACTTTATTTTTTCCCCAGTGCCCTACGAACTTCCCTCGTGAACCACGGCTTACTTCTAGCCCGCCTTGCCGTCATTACCCATGACGGGACGAATTGGTCACGCAACTCGAAGATCTTCTTCTTAAGTAAACACCACAATTCGTCTACGTTAAGCGACTCTGACAATGTTTCAAATACGTCGTAATACGAGTCGAGTGCCAACGAGATTTCATCGACTTGTGCCTTTCGATAGCTGTATATCCGTCTACCTGCGCTATTAGCGACTTTAATGTATTCCAATTTCAGTTTGCACAAAACAGCGTTATGGTCACTTATGCCTGCTGTAAGAGGGGAGATCTGTCTTACGCTCATATGACTTTGTAAATTAGGCAGCGGAATTCTGTACGCTGTTTGCTATTATCTGATACGTACCAGACAATTGCATGGATATTACTCTATCCAAAGAGTCAAATAGGTTTAGTAGAAGCTTTTAGGATGATTTTTCGATGGCTTTTTCTATCACTCTTGCATTTGTCTGGGAGATTCATAAGCTCATGGCGAGTGACTGACAGGCTGTTACACCAGCATGACCCTGGGTCCTGCTCTGGACTTCGGCAAGAGATTCTCGACGAGAGCACCGCCTTCTCTCAATTATTTCGATTACCAGGATCGCTTTCGATCTTGCAATGCACTTGGAGTAGTCGTCCGCATGATGTTCAGTGCGCAAACTGACTGAAGCTGACAAAAAGACTGAGTCTCTCATGTGCTATCGTTGTCATTATGGCCTTTCTCGCATAGACGGCATCGATCACTTGATCGAAAGCCATTAGTGTTGCGTCCTTACCGCCAGCACTCGAGGCATTGTAGTGGTCTTGGAGCTAAGGGTTCAACTCTGTAGATTAATGGCCATGCCCTAATTTTTGATGGGCGAACCGGCCCTGCAGATGCTGTTATGATTGTTTCTGTAAGGGCTCTCTTATTGTCTACAAGCCTTATACAGCGGTACACAGAAAGTACACCTGCTGCAGAAAATGTATCTAGGATTTCTGATGGACTAAAGCTTATGTGCACACTGACGACTAGTTCTTTGCAGCCAGCTAGGTGAGAAGGGATGAAGGGGCTCACCGGCTGCATGGAAAAGTTAGTGCATTTCAGCAGATGCTCTGTACAGGCCTGGTCTGGTGAGCAACAGAGGATCCCCCCACGTCCAAATTGTCGGGCGTCGGTTATTTGCTGGAAGTGCGACGAGATTGTACGAAGTCCTGACTGAATAGCCTTGGGGTTCTTCATACAAATAACTCCTCCATTGGTACGTACCAAAGCCATCAAAACGCCACTGGTTCCACTGCGAAGAAACAATTCCACTGGTAGATCCTGTGGGGGAATGGAAGCAGAGCAGAGGTAATCGAGAAGTACATGTTGATGGGCCAGTCTGTTCATATTTCTGAGTATGCCATAACTATTTTTGCTTTGGCGCAAACAAAGAAGGGCGGAAGGCAACAAGGGGAGCGCCAACTTTCGACTGTTTATTGTCTATTGTACAGCATGCAACATATACACGCAGGCGAATGCGCAACATACAAAACAGCTTCAATCACACAACACCTGAATCATAGCCAGCTTGTTTGCGCCAAAGCGATCATATTTACGGTCGACTCAGCAGACGAGAGGGTAGCCCGCTCGCCTGGAGATGAGCCAGACATCACCTTATCAATAACAATCCCTTTCAATCAAAGGGATCAGAAAAAAAACTAGAAAATTAAGAAAAGTAAGCGCCGGCTTCTTGTCAACAAACGCGGATGAGCTCCGGGACCAGGGCGCACGAGAGGTTCTTCCTTGACGCCAAAGCTCGAGTCCCGAACAGTGGCGCAGTGAACGGCGGAGCGACGCGTGTTGTTGTTGCCTACTCATGTGTGGCTTCTACCCACGATGGGGGATTGGTCAAGACATGGTTGGATTATTTTAAATTGATATGGAGCATAAATTTCCGAATATCTATAAAGTGCTTGCTTCGACGACTGTGCTTCTTCTTCTTCCTTCAAAATTATGGCACGTACCCACGAAGCGGGGATTGGCCATGGTTCTCAATGCAAACATAATATGAATTTCTTGCTTTCTGCTAACTTATTTATCTGTACTATGTATATTTAATTACCAGTTTTCATAAATTATTTTTCCGTTGTGTCCTTTTCTGGAATAGTGGCCATGCCAATTATGACGAAGATGCTATATAACGAAAATAACGCCATTCAGTGTTGTTAAGGAGGAAAATGTGTTCAACGTGAGAGCATCCCAGTAGCAATGACGTACTCATGCACAGTCTGACACACTTCCTTTTGGGCTCGACCAAAGGTACTTGCCCCAAAAGATAAAGCGTTAGTTACCGAGAGAGGAAGGCTCATGCGCAATTCAAAAGAAACCGAATCACGTGCCAAATTTCTTCCTCATCCTGTGCTCCTGCTCCAAACCAACAAATGACGTTGCCTGCCACTCAGTGCTGGCCGAAGAAGACATTTGGCCAGAAACATCGTGCTCATTGCCGACACTCGACCAGAAAATTTTTTCTGGTATGTTGCCTGTCGCCAGCCCTGCTCATTAAAACCTCAAAGGTAGTGAATGGTGATTGGGTTCTAGGTAAACGTGATCGAGAATAAACGTTGCTCACTTCGAGGGCGTTCAGCGCCAACGTGGCTGAGGGTTCGCTTTTCTCATGAAAGTGGTTCTTCGAGTTTCGTGACTAAATGCAGTAGAGCACAAGGGCAAAATAATTTCTTTTTTTCGGAACGACGAAATCAATAAAATTCATGCGGAAAAAGGCTGAACAGTTCGTAGTCCGTGTTTAACATTCATCATCATCATCATCATCATCATCAGCCTAGTTACGCCCACTGCAGGGCAAAGGCCTCTCCCATACTTCTCCAACTACCCCGGCCATGTACTAATTGTGGCCATGTTGTACCTGCAAACGTCTTAATGTCATCCGCCCACCTACCTTTCTGCCGCCCCCTGCTACGCTTCGCTTCCCTTGGAATCCAGTCCGTAACCCTTAATCACCATCCGTTATCTTCCCTCCTCGTTACATGTCCGTCCATGCCCATTTCTTTTTCTTGATTTCCACTAAGATGTCATTTACCCGCGTTTGTTCCCTCACCCAATCTGCTCTTTTCTTATCCCTTAACGTTACACCCATCATTCTTCTTTCCATAGCTCGTTGCGTCGTCCTCAATTTCAGCAGAACCCTTTACGTAGGCCTCCAGGTTTCTGCCCCATATGTGACTACTGGTAACACACAGCTGTTATACACTTTCCTTTTGAGGGATAGTGGCAGCCTGCTGTTCATGATTTGAGAATGCCTGCCAAACGCACCCCAGCCTATTCTTATTCTTCTGGTTATTTCAGTCTCGTGATCCGGATCCGTGGTCACTACCTGCCCTAAGTAGATGTATTCCCTTACCACATCCAGTGCCTCGCTACCTATCGTAAACTGCTGTTCTCTTCCGAGACTGTTAAACATTACTTTAGTTTTCTGCAGATTTTTTTCAGACCCACCCTTCTGCTCTGCCCTTCCAGGTCAGTGAGCATGCATTGAAATTGGTCTCCTGAGTTACTGAGCAAGGCAATATCATCAGCGAATCGCAAGTTGCTAAGGTATTCTCCATCAACTTTTATCCCCAATTCTTCCCACTCCAGGTCTCTGAATACCTCCTGTAAACATGCTGTGAATAGCATTGGAGAGATCGTATCTCCCTGTCTGACGCCTTTCTTTATTGGCATTTTGTTGCTTTCTTTGTGGAGGACTACGGTGGCTGTGGAGCCGCTATAGATATCTTCCAGTATTTTTACATATGGCTCATCTACACCCTGATTCCGTAATGCCTCCATGACTGCTGAGGTTTCGACTGAATCAAACGCTTTCTCGTAATCAATGAAAGCTATATATAAGGGTGGGTTATATTCTGCACATTTCTCTATCACTTGATTGATAGTGTGAATATGGTCTATTGTTGAGTAGCCTTTACGGAATCCTGCCTGGTCCTTTGGTTGACAGAAGTCTAAGGTGTTCGTGGTTCTATTTGCGATTACCTTAGTAAATACTTTGTAGGCAACGGACAGTAAGCTGATCGGTCTATAATTTTTCAAGTCTTCGGCGTCCCCTTTCTTATGGATTAGGATTATGTTAGCGTTCGTCCAAGGTTCCGGTACGTTCGAGGTCATGAGGCATTGTGTATATAGGGCGGCCAATCTTTCTAGGGCAGTGTTGCCACCATCCTTCAACAAATCTGCTGTTACCTGATCCTCCCCAGCTGCCTTCCCCCTTTTCATAGCTCCTAAGGCTTTCTTTACTTCTTCTGGCGTTACCTGTGGGATTTCGAATTCCTCTAGGCTCCTCTCTCTTCCACTATCGTCGTGGGCGCCACTGGTACTGTATAAATCTCTATAGAAATCCTCAGCCACTTGAACTATCTCATCCATATTAGTAACGATATTGCCGGTTTTGTCTCTTAACGCACACATCTGATTCTTGCCTATTCCTAGTTTCTTCTTCACTGCTTTTAGGCTTCCTCCGTTTCTGAGAGCCTGTTCAATTCTATCCATATTATAGTTCCTTATGTCCGCTGCCTTACGCTTGTTGATTAACTTAGAAAGTTCTGCCAGTTCTATTCTAGCTGTAGGGTTAGAGGCTTTCATACATTGGCGTTTCTTGATCAGATCTTTCGTCTCCTGCGATAGCTTACTGGTTTCCTGTATAACGGCGTTACCACCGACTTCTATTGCGCAATCCTTAATGATACCCATAAGATTGTCGTTCATTGCTTCAACACTAAGGTCCTCTTCCCGAGTTAAAGCCGAATACCTGTTCAGTAGCTTGATCCGGAATTACTCTAGTTTCCCTCTTACCGCTAACTCATTGATTGGCTTCTTGTGTACCAGTTTCTTCCGTTCCCTCCTCAATTCAAGGCTTATTCGAGTTCTTACCATCCTATGGTCACTGCAGCGGAGCTTGCCGAGCACGTCTACATCTTGTATGATGCCAGGATTCGCACAGAGTGTGAAGTCAATTTCATTTCTAGTCTCACCATTCGGGCTCCTCCACGTCCACCTTCGGCTAACCCGCTTGCGGAAAACGGTATTCATTATCCGCATATTATTCTGTTCTGCAAACTCTACTAATAACTCCTCTGGTATTCCTAGAGCCTATGCCATAATCCCCCACTGACTTGTCTCCAGCCTGCTTCTTGCCTACCCTGGCATTGAAGTCGCCGATCAGCATAGTGTATTTTGTTTTGACTTTACCCATCGCCGATTCCACGTCTTCATGAAAGCTTTTGACTTCCTGGTCATCATGACTCCATGTAGGGGCATAGACTTGTACTACCTTCAATTTTTACCTCTTATTAAGTTTCACAACAAGACCTGCCACCCTCTCGTTAATGCTATAGAATTCCTGTATGTTACCAGCTATTTCCTTATTAACCAGGAATCCGACTCCTTGTTCTCGTCTCTCCGCTAAGCCCCGGTAGCACAGGACGTGCCCGCTATTTAGCACTGTATATGCTTATTTTGTCCTCCTAACTTCACTCAGCCCTATTTTATCGCATTTACTACCCTCTAATTCCTCCAATAACACTGCTAGACTCGCCTCACTAGATAACGTTCTAACGTTAAACGTTGCCAGGTTCAGATTCCAATGGCGGCCTGTCCGGAGCCAGGTATTCTTAGCACCCTCTGCAGCGTCACAGATCTGACCACCGCCGTGGTCAGTTGCTTCGCGGCTGCTGGGGACTGAGGGCCGGAGTTTGATTGTTGTATCCATATAGGAGGTTGTGGCCAAGTACTGCACCAGGGTGGCCAATCCTGCTCTGGTGAGAGAGTGCGTTACCGGTTCTGGTCACCGGGATCAGGCCGCACTCCAGGCCTGTTTGTGCAATTTTCTCAACACACAGTTTTTTTTTGTGTTTTCCGGTGGAGAATTGCGCGGTACCGGGATTTGAACCACGGTCCTCTTGCACGGGAGGCGGGTACTCTACCGTCCCCGCAGGAGTTAAATTAAAAAATTAAATTATGGGGTTTTACATGACAAAACCACTTTCTGAATATGAGGCACGCCGTAGTGGAGGACTCCGGAAATTTCGACCACCTGGGGTTCTTTACCGTGCACCTAATTCTAAGTACACGGGTGCTTTCGCATTTCGCCCCCATCGAAATGCGTCCGCCAGGGCCGGGATCCGATCCCGCGACCTCGTGCTCAGCAGTCTAACACCATAGCCATGCAGCAACCACGGCGGGTCCCGCAGGAGTTGTACGCCTCATTTAACCTACAGTGGTGCCTTATTTGATCAGTCAAGGTGGACCAATCCGAGCTCGGTTATACCGCAAGGATGGCACTCGGCTAGAGAACCTGCTATTGATGACCTGCACATGTGTCGCCGTACATAATTGAGGATAAATATAATATTTTTTTAGGAGGGTTCCCGTACAGTGATAAAATAAAAGAAAAGACATTAAAAAAAGAAAAGAGGGGAAAAAAGGAAGAGAACAGGTGATTTGAACTCGTGACCCTTCGATGTTGCCCGGCAAGATAGCTCAGTCGGTGTGTTCGTCAGGTCCCAAGTTACTTTGAAGCGCCATACCTCCTGCTGCGAGCCTCATACTTACGTGGAAAGGGACGGATGTTGTCCGCGATAGTCGATTTTCTTACTTTCTTGGAAATTGGCCGCCCGTGGAGAAGAGCGAACTCGGGCGGCTTTAGAGACTACGAAAAGCTCGATCACGTGCTCGGCGAGCACGTGATCAAATGCGCGCGCTGTTGCTTTGTCTCTGCGTGTAGTAGTTAAGAGAGCTAGTTTAAGGGAGGAGAAGAAGGAAGGAAAGGAAAGTCTCTGAAGCAAAATTGCAGCACCGTGGTTTTAAAGCGCACCCGTAGTAGAGAAACGGAAGGTGATATAAGCGTACGAGGCCATGATACGCACACGACAAACTGCCTTAAAATATTTAGACTTGAGGGAAAGCTTCGTTAAGAAACGATAACACGGCAATCAGCACTCGAATACGACGAGCGAAATTATTGAGACGTGGAAAATTCCCTTGAAATAAGTATGTATATATGGTTTGCGAGACAAATACTTGTAAGTATTTAACATTTTAAAAGATGAGGGGAAATATGCGGTCACAACATTACAAATACAGAAACTGTCGAGTCGGGTATTTTGTTGCGGTAAGATCTCCGATTGCTTCGCGGAATACATGGTTTTGATATCAATTTCACCAGTTCATTTTCTTTTTTTTTTCTCTCTGGCAGTGTGCCTGACGTGGCGAAACCGTTTTCGCCACGTACGTCTCGCAAGGTAAGAGCTCATGGTGGATGCGTGGAAGTTGTGAGCTCCTCCGTTGGCGCTCAGTGGCGCCCTCTTGCAGTTATACTGCCTAATGTCTTACCTAGGTTAAAGAAGAAACACTACTAACTCCTACCAGCAAATTTTCTGATTACCTATTCCGAACTTTGCTTTTGTATGTATCCGTCTTTTGTCGTTTCCCTACTTTTCTTTCACCAATCCTCCATTCGCCTCTTTTTAATCTCTATTGCGGACATGTTCACTTTTCCACTGCTGTCGCTGAACCCAATGGCTTCAAGGAGACCAGTGGTGCCTAAATCCACCGCTGGGTATACGTGCTCGCATTCTAACAAAACATTCTTCATGGTTTCCCTAGCTTTCCCGCAGCAAGCACATGCTTCTTCTTCCCTCTTATATCTCGCTTTATAGGTGCGTGTTCTAAGGCATCCAGATCTCGCTTCGAAAAGTCATGAGCTTCCCTTTAAGTTATTATAAATTGTTTCTCTCCTGATTTCGTTTTTTCCTCTGAAGTAGTTACTCATGGCAGGTTTCTTTTCCATTGCCGCCACCCATGAGATTATTTCAGCCTCTTTGTTGCTGTTTTGCTCATCCTACAGGCCACATACTTGCTGGTAAGCTTCCTACTTCGTTTCCTCCACTGTGAATCAATGTTTTTCCTGTACATCTACCTGAACGCTCTCCCAGACCATTTACTTTCTTTAATATTCCTCAGTCGTTCTTCCTATTCAATTTTACTGCGAGCTTCCCTCACTTCAAAACTAGTCCAGCCCATATCACCCTGCAGAGCTTCATTTCTAGTCTTCCCGTGAGCGCCCAATACGTGGTGTCCCACTGACCTTTCGTACCCTTCGAATCCTGATTGTACCCCTGATTTAAAGCAAACAGCCGGATTTCCGAAAGTAAGCCTTGGAACCATTACACCTTTCTGAATACCTCGGAGCACCTCGTACCTACTGTATCCCCATGGCGCGTTGCTTCATTGTGGCTCCATTTCTCTTTCCCTTCACTGTTATTGTTTTTTCCTGTGTTTCAATATATCTATTGCCTTCATTTATCCATATAGCAAGGTATTTATATTCTGTTACCCGAGGTATTTCCTGCCCCTGTATTGCCACTCTGTGTTCACTGTTATCATTGAATACCATAACACCTGATTTTCTAAGACTAAATTTCAAACGTAAATTGTTGCCTTCCTGTTCACAGATATTAGCCAGACGTTGCAAATCACTTTGCTTGTTAGCTAGCAACACAATGTCGTCCGCATGAAGTGAACCTGGAAGCTGCTGCTCTACTACTGTACCCGCCTGCTTGTATGAGAGATTAAACGCGATATTACTTTCCTCTAGCGCCCTCTCCATCCTGATCATGTACACCATAAACAGCAGTCGGGATAAAGTTCACCCTTACCTCAGTCCCTTGTTGATATCAACTTTCTGCTCGCTCCTCATCCCTTCCCATTCAACGCAAAGGGTATTTTCTAGGTAAAGCTCTCTGAAAAGCTGTAGAAAATCGTGACCTAAGCTTTCCCATTCCAAAATGTCCCACAATATGTAGCTATATACGTTGGCATAGGCTCCTGTAATGTCTAAAAAGGCCACATAAACGGTGTGATTTTTACTTTTCATATTTGAATACACTGAGTAAGAACAAATAATTTGTCAACCAAACGCCTACCTATTCTGAAGCCATTCGGAAGTTCTCCAAAAATATCATTCTTCTCTTCCTATGCTTGCACATTTAATTTGATCGCCTGCATTGTTAGCCTGTGTATTACCGATGTAACGGCGAACGGTGTATACGAGTGAATTCTATCTTTCTCTCACTAACCTTTATAAATTAAATTCATTCCACTTTGTCGCCAACTGTCTGGTGTTCATCTATCTTTTAAAGTTTTTTCCACTGGTTTCAATAGAGCTTCCTTGCTTTTTTGTCCTAGTTTATTAATCAGCCTAACGGGAACTTCGTCTAGCCCTGTGGCTGTGCGCTTAGGAAATTTCTTTTCGGCTTTCCTCCAGTTGAAATTTGTCAGCACCAGCTACTTTTCCTCCTGAATTTCTTTCATGCTCTTTTTTTTTTCTTCAAATACAACCTCCTCATTGCCTTGGAAAGATTCGGCTGTTATTTTTCGGATGTAATTTATTTGCGCTTCCCCTTCCAGTTTGTTTCCATCTTCGTCTAGGATATGCTGTTTTATTGTTGTTCACTTCCTGCCTAATAATTTTATGTGGTTCAAAAATATTCTAGGTGCGGCCTTCTTTTTCTCACGTATTTCTCACAGCCAACGTTCCCTTTCAACTCTTATCTTTGCTTGCACCAGTATTTGAACCATAGACGTTTTCTCCCCGCATATTTCCCATTTGCTGGCTTCTTCATCCTGCCTCAACTGCGCCTTCTTTGCCGGCCTATGCTCTCGAGATGCTTATCTGTCGTTCGGTGATCGCTTCTCGTATCGCCATGTTCCAACATCTTTTCGGTTTCTTTCTTCCTTTCCGACGAACATGTTGTTTCTCTTTCCGTATTTCTGTCGTTATTACACTTAGAAGCTCACTATATTCCCAATGTTTACTTGGCTATTTGCCAAGTTCTTCCTCTACTCTATGGCTATATTTGTTATTTGCTAAGCTTTCAAATGTGGACTGGCCATTTTGCACTCCTTGCTCTCTTTCCCAACTACATATCTCACTTTCAAAATGCAGCGTTTATCACTGCCTATGCTGCTATAGCCTTCCTCATCAATGACCATTTCTCTCAACTGATCACGAATTCCTTCTGTCATCAGACAGTAACCAATGGTTGATTGCCGCTTTCCTACTTCCCGCGTGATCTGCCCTTCACACTTAGGCATTGTATTCACGATAACGAGGTTATGCTGCTCACAATGGTCTAGCATTGACTTCCCGTCGTTGTCGGTATAGCCATCCAAATCCTGTATGTGGGCATTCATGCCACTTAATAGAATAATTTCAGCACCATTCCCCAAACCCTTAATATAAGCGCTTGTGCATTCCACTAACTCCATATTCTTCTCTGTGCAATTATTCCCGGTCCACAAATACGTAGCGCGCAGCCAAGTTTTTTTTCCACACGTTGTACCTGATAACCGAATACGCTTTTGACATTTTGAATTTACTCTTTTCCATTTGACTCCCTGATGGATGAGCACTCCGACTCCTCCTCCTTTCTCACTGACTTAGTTCTGTGGCGTCCTTCCCAAACATAATTCTCAATCACTGGTAGCCCTTCCGAGTCTCTTAAGGTGCGTTTCTGTAACCGCATACATCCATATTTGTTCTCTATTACACTGTTCCTCAATCTCTGGCCACTTTTTCTTTCTTCTGCCACCCTGCATGTTTATGTAGCTTATTGCATGGCGAGCTCTCTTTCTTGCTTTTCTTGTTTTTCTGTTACTGACGGCGATGCTATACTGAGGTTCCCTTAGGGGACATTTTTCATTAATACCTACGCTGGCCTCCTGAAAAAAGCAACAGCGCGACCAGCAAGTCGCCAGTCCACTTCTCGTGTAAGCATGTAATTGAACTGGATCCCGTCTCGTTGAAAACCACCACGCTTTCTCACTTCCCTGTTTACTTCGACAACCTCGAAGCCTTTCTTTCGGCTCATTTTCCATATTGCCTCATTAGCAGCCATTACGGCTCTTTGTACGTGACTGTCAGGCACAGCGCCTCCGGCACCTTGCACACCACGATCTGCGCGTCAGGGGACAGCTTGCGCAAATCGTCCAGCCCCTTCGCCATGCACTGGGCTAGTCCTGTCCCTTTCCTGTTTAGTACGTCATTTAGCCCATCTGCTACTATGACAAGGTGGCGCACGTGGGCATTTTCCGCGAGATTTGCTTTTGCTCGCTCCATAATAGAACCCAGCATCCACTCCGGAAATGTCTGTACTGCCACTCTTTTAGCGCCTTTCACCCTCTCCACAATTGCTTCTGAGTACCTATCCAGGTTTGAGTAGCCGGCGATAATCAAAATTTCATTCTCTCCTACCTCTCCCTGCTTGCCATTGTCCTTTTCCGCGTGATTCGAACTTGACAAAGGACATTGAACCATGGGTTCTTGCTTTTTCTGCGTGGCATCCTCTAAATAGGTGCCGCTTTTTCCAGCTAACCCCACACCACGTTGCACGCATTCCAGATTGCTGGCATTCCTTCTCCTGTCACGTCGGGGGACTGCATTCCATTGTCACGACCATTGTCATTCACAATGGCGGCCCTGTCCAGCTTTTCCTCGGCTGCTTCGTCTTTTTTCCTCTACCTTCCGTGGATCACGCTCCCTATTTAGCTCTTTGAGCTCTTCAACCTGTCTGACAAGCTCTTCCTGAAAATCCTCCATTTTCTTCAGCCTTGCATCGACATCACAGTGTTTGCCGATTGACTCGGTTCCCTCTCCATTCTCTTGCGTCCCCTCATCTGGCTTCAGGGACCCCCCGCGCACTGCCCGCTTTCTCGGCTTTCTTGAGATGTATTGCACGGCTTTTTTAATGCAAATGCTAAACACTATAATAATGCAGAGCATGTGCCTTCTTGCAAAAATTGATACGCACGGGATCTAAATCCTTAACGTGTAGCAAAGTAATTCTCACCAATGTTTTAAAAGCAATCAATGCCGCAGAGACTTAAGGTATGACACGTTTCCGCACGTGTTCAACCACATGGCCACGCTTTCACTTTCCTACCAACACACAGACAGTAAAACCACTACTAGCTATTAGTCTTGCCATTTCCAAGCTACTATTTAAAGGCTATAAAAACAACGTCCCACCCTGTGTCACGTGCTGAAGCACATGGACGCGCGAAAGGACGCTTTAACCACCCTGCAAAACCAAATGTACACGAAACACACCCGCACACACGAAAAAAGAGAGAGACCGAAAAAGAAAACTACCCAATTATTATTTAAATGCTCAAAAAATAGCGACTCAACAACAGAAGCAATCTCAAAGCATGCACAAAAACTTATGATTTTGTCGCCGCCACGGAGCCCTAAAAAGCACGTCCATCCGCCACAAAATCTCAAACCACTGTGCATCGCCTCATCATTGCTGTCGAACTGCCACACGCACTGAGTCGTCGGGTCGCGCGCTGAAGTTTCTTGCGGCATTCTTACATGCGCTACAGAGCAGCTGTAGACACAACAAAATAAATGTATCGTAGAAACAGCACAATGAGCCCACTTATCCGTGTGACCCGTCGGCGCATTACATCTACTTGTCTAGCGGCCATAAGGAGTGGTTGCTTGCTGTCGTTTGCCATTATCAGATCTAAGTGACGGAAATGTTTTCGGCCTCTCATAGACACTGCCGGAATTAAAATAAAGTGCGTGAAAAATAAAAGAAAAGTTAACAGCGAAAAAAAAAACTGGTTTTGACGAGGAATCGAACCTTCGGCCGCAGTGTGGCAAGCAAAGGCGTTACTTGAACGCCACCAGGAAAGCTTTTCAAATCTTTATTCTAGTAGCATTATTAACCATGGCCTTGAAACTTTAGGCTCTTGATGTCGGTGTTTCGAAGGCCGATTGTTGTGCACTTTACGCACATTCTACTCTCGCGACTTGCCCTATCACACATTGCCGCAGAGAGCTATCCTCGTGCAAATTCCAAGCGCCTATTGGCATCGCTACTTAAGAGCACCAGCATGTCTCTCGCGCTCGCGCGCGAGTCCAGCGAGAAGTCACGGAACCGCGAGGGAAGTCAGTTCGGTGTTGGCTGCCTGTTGCAAGTAGCTGCAATTAATGTTCCTTGTGATAAAGCCTTAGTTTCCGGGCAAAAATTCGTACATAATAAACTAGTTTATTTGGTTGGCTTCATTGAAAAGGTCTCCAATTTATAACGCCTAGAGTCACTTCTGATTGCCGCTTTCGTTAGACTAGGGAGCCGGCTTCGCTACACCACGCATAGGTATTTGTGTAGGTTGCTAGCTCGCACATCACAAGACAGGAAGGTATGCGTGTATAATAACCTGTTATGTACGCATTTTAGCCACTGTACTCCGGAAGATAGTTCTTATGGATCCGCTATAGTGCCGCATCTCTTTGGCGATAAATTGGATTTTCGCGCGTACGTCGGAAGTAGCTTAAAACACTCCGTTCCGTATTCCCTCTTCTCCCCACCAACATTCAAATGCAGCCAGGGATTTGAACCCATTCCCTTGCCAGTGCCACACCAAAGACTATGCCACCATGGTAGGCAATTTCGGGGAACACCCACGTCTCTGTATAGTGGGTGATATTGCTAGTGCTCTCAAGGCACGAACCAAGTAAAACTACTGGCTAGCATAATTTTGGAAGCCTTAATATAAGCACCATGAACGAATATCCGTACTTGTGCGAAACGCTCAGGAAGCTTGCGCAGCACTTGCTGACCTAAAACAGCAAGAAGAAACTTCACGTTGCTCGCGCTAGTCAGATGCAAGGTGGCCGCGGTAGCAGATGATACGGAGCCGGAGCGGTTTCATCCGGGCTCCTCGTCGGGCTAGGGCGCGCGCGTAACGTTTTACGAAGGCGTGTTTTTTTTAAAAGTTTAACGCTACACTATGTCCAGAGGGATCTTTTAAGTTCGTCAGCCAGCAAAGGGACTCCCAACATAGAACTAACGACTGTAGGAATATGGGCTAAACACTCTTTTTCTCTGGTAGAACAATTCCGCACGTGAGAAGGTTGTATACGCTCGTACAGCGCCGTCTCGCCACTGCACCACCTACGCTTACATTGCTGGCGTCGGTGTGAACCACTGTGTGCGAGGACCCCATCAAAGTGTGCGATGACTTAGGAGTCGCTGCCACAGCAGAGCATATTGTTGTTCTTCACCCACTACGAATGTGAGTGTTCTTTAGTTGGGCTTGTCAGTGGCGACGCAATGGCTGAAAACTTTTCAATAAACCGCCGATAGTAGGCGCACAGTCCTAAAAATCGTGACTCCCTTTTTTTCAGATGACTTGCGAAAATTTGCGATGGCGTTTACTTTGCAGAGTCTGACCATACGCTTTCTTTACTATATACGTGGCCCGAAAAAGTTATTGGAAGCCAAAGTGGCATTTCCTTGGCCTAAGTGTGATACCGGCGGATCGTATGGCTTCAAAACCACAAGTACCATCTCAGGTGTTCCTCAACTGTCGAAAAAAATATAATTACATCTCCTAGGTATACTAAGCACGTTTTCAATTTGATGCCTGAAACTACGGTGTCCATCAGTCGCTGAATGTTGCTGGTGCAGAGCACTTACCGAAAGGAAATATTTTCTATCATAAAGGCCACTGGGTGTCACGAATGCTGCTTTCTATCGGTCTCGCTCGTTGACTTCTATTTGCCGCTTCCGAAATCCACTGAAGTAACGTGCACGCCACAGTCTATTTACGGAATCGTCTCTTCGAGCTTGTCGGTAGAGAGAGTGAGTGATGGGAAAGGCAGAGAGGTTAGCCGGATGATATTCTGGTTTGCTACCCTGCACTGGGGTAAGGGCAAATGAAAGACAGAAAAAACAGTGCAGAGAAAAAGCAAACGAAGAAAATGCAGGGAAGGTCATGAACGTTCATCAGAGTCTCTCCGATAGGCCACTCGAACGCAAAAATTTGAAGAGTTCCTTCACTGTTTTGTGGTGTGACGACTGTATGGGTCGGCGGTCCAGGACTGCCAGCTCCGAAAGTGGACGGTCGTCAAGACGCGCCAGCGCCGTCGCGGGTGACTGCCTGTGTGCGCTGTATCGCGGACAGTGTCATAGAACGTGTTCGATGGGCCTCAACACACATGCGGTTAAGGCACAGCCTTCGCGGCACTTAACCACAATTTTTACACCCGCCATACCTACCTGGTGGTGCGGGCTTCCCCACTGTATTTTTTTTTCTTTTTCCTTTATAGGGACACGCAAAGCCATGTCATGAGGAAAGCAAGCTAGCGAGTAAATTTACTTATTAGGGACCTGGTTTAATTGGTGGTAGTCAACGCAGGAACTTAGGCTGCCATCGTTTTTATTTTTTAATAGCACCAGAAAGGACCAGGGAACCTTCGATGGCTGCAAAACGTCATGCTGAAGCATTCTTTTGCCTGACTGTGTATCGGGCTTCCCTCGGAGCGACGATGGCTGAGGCCTCGTTCTGGCCTTTCGTCGGCACTCTTGACGCCCAGAAGAGGCAATCCGTATTCGTGAGACCGAGGAGGCAGTGAGCGTTGGCGGGCATCAGAAATGGTGGAATCACGTGGTAAAGCAGTGCTGAATGAACTGTTGGACCATTCCTCTAGCAAGATGCCGGATAAAATATGTTAGGGGAACTTGTGTTCGTCCGTAATTTATGTGAAAGATATACATCTTGCAATGGCAATGGCTCAATAGCAGTGGTGGAATCTGTTCTGTGATGCCACCAGAGTTCTGCGGTATGTCACACACCACATACACAAGATTTTCAACACAATTGTGGTGGTATGGTCACGTTGTCACCGTCGACAAATGTTTACATTGTTGTTCTGTACTAGAGGCGATCGAACCTTCTCCCATCGAACAAGTTAACTCCAACCTGTCCGGAATGTTTACAACGGCACCGTAGTGGCACAGAAAATCTACTCGTGACGAAAGCAGCTACAGAAGCTGGGTCACCAATAACCCAATCAAACCAAGTTTTATTTCTCCATAAGGAATATGGAAGCGGCGAAAATAAAAGCTGCAAATTGCAGCTTGACTATGCGCCAGGCCCCCTGGACTGGTCAGCCACAGTGCACTTCAGTTAGCCACAGTACACTTGTAAATGGGCAGAAAGTAACAAAACATATATTCTGCACACACCGAATAAAAATATAAAAGAATATCCAATTGAGATACATCACCGCGAAAAAGCTTGCAAAGCACTGCAAACCAAGAACATGCCGTAAATATATAAATAATACGCGCAATAAAGACAATAAACAGGAAAACAAAGGAATCCCTAGGATAGCATACACCCAAGAAACTAATAATCAACAAGAAGTAAGCATCACCATTCATTGCATATATTGAGAAACATTCGTTAAGTCAGTTAAATAAAAAATAAATACTTGAATAATGCCAAGTGTAGCACGTGAAAGTAACCCCAGACTAGGAAAGAGGAAAAAGAAGAAAAGCCAAGATCTTTGCCCGTAGGCGTCGTCAGCTGAGCGCCAGCAGCTCCTATATGGGAGCCGGTCCACAGAGTTTGGACTTTCTTAAGGCAGTCGGCGAGTTCTCCTTTGTATATAGACAAATCAGCGCCAATAGCTAATAGCCCTGCCACGTGCGGTGGTCTGTGCAAACAGTAAGGTTGACGCTAACGATTTCTTTTGTGGTCATCGACGTCGTATCGTCCGGTCGCAGTGATGGCGTTGGGGGTTTAGTAGCATCTCGATGGACGGAGTCAAGAATACGCTACTCAGGTGGCGTCAGCGTAACTGCGAAGGTGCGGCGAAAAGCTCGGTGCAGGTAGCAGGGGATCGACGATTTGGATCAAGCCGTACGTTGCACCACGTGCGTGGACGTCTTCTTCCTTTATATTTTCGTCCATTATTTCTTCCGTTGGTGCAACACTAAGCGCAATACAATCATCAACGATTTGGTGTAGCGAATGGCTGACATGGAAACGTCGCGTCGGTGTTTGAAATGAGCGCCGATAGAGGCAGGTGTAAATCTTGGTTCACGATACCGGCGGTAAACGCTCGTCTGCACACAGGGCGGTCAAGTGCATTTTACCAACAAGTGATCGGCTGGTACAACCTCGGGTGGGTGGTAGTACGACGGGGTTTGCAACGTATTGGGTGGGGTCACGACGGGTAGTATGGCGAGATCCACTATGGGGAGTTGTACGTCGCTGGCGTCAGACTATGTACAGCTGACGCATAGTCTACAGAATCAGGTAGGACAAAAAGAAACGTTTTCCTGCTTTCATGCCGCGGAACTGCCATCACATGTTCTTGCAGACCCACAAGAAAATTGCGAATCTCCTAACGAAGCAACTCAAGGATGAGCTCACCCAGATATCCCTCACTGCTTGCGGTCTCAGAAAAAACAATGATCCAGGCATTGTTTTCACAGTCGTACTGGTGGCACCTTTGCTGCTGCGCGCGCTCAGCCACATAACACCTTGGATGAAATTTGCGACAGTTTGTGGTGCATCGCTCTTAAGATCGGTTCATTAACCGCTCGCATCAGGTGGTGGGATTCTTTAGCTTCAGGCATCCCGGGGTCGGCTAAACAGGCGAAACATGTGCTGCGCGAACATGAATGAGGACAATCACATTGGGATTATGTATACGCGACTGAATGAATTGCTCTGCAGAATTGCACCGATCACTGCTAGCGAAAGTACTACAAGTTGCTGACGAAAGTAATTCCAGGAAGGCAATTTGGCCTTGCGATTTTCGTAGTATTTACGAGTGGCAAAAGCGAAGTAAGCATTTCAGAGATTTAGGTCTTACGTCCAATAATTGGCTACTCGCTTGTATTGTTCGACCCAATCATCGACGTGCCCAAACCCATCACCGTGTCCAGGAAGTGGTGATGAATGTGAAGGACCGGCTGTTGCCCCGGAAGAAGGGTTCCTATTGGCTAGGGGCCGTCCAGGGAGATTACATTAGAGCGGAGACTGTAGCGGTGTACAGGAGTATCAACACGAGGAGGTAGTCGGGACTTCAAGTAGCGCTCCGCAGCGCAGTCCCGAGCATCAGGCAGTGAATCCCAACACCTCCACCAGTGCCGAATACCATAAAACAGGAGACGGGGTCACGGTGCTACAACGACCAACTTTATATTTGGTGAGCTGACGTACCAACTTCGTCTTGTTCGGAATAACGGTGGGCGCTGCCTATGTTCCTTACTTCGTTATCCGCGACAGTCTAGCTTCAGGATGGAACAATATGAGGATCTTTAGAGTAGACGGTGTTCTTCAAATAATGCAGTTTTGTCTCACAACAAACTCTAAACGCGTGTTATATACTTGACGCGTTTTTCCAGGCAGTAGCAGTACCAGAATTCACAACCAGAACAAAAATAAATTACTACCGACAGTGAATAAGTTTTTCAATGAAAGCAGTCGCATTATTACTTGTTCAACGTAAAAAGCATGCATTGAAACTGTGTCTTCGCACCTCGCAGGCGCCGAGCTCAATGAAGTCTGTGCTGCAGGCTGCCTGGCTGCTTACCGTGGCCGTGGGTAACCTCATAGTGGTCATCATCGCAGAGGCGAGATTCTTCAGTGTGGCGGTACGTGCACCAATTGTGTACTTTGAGAATTGCCATGATTTATTTATTTATTTATTTATTTATTTATTTATTGAGTACTTGCATCGCCTTGGAAGGCATTACAGCAGGGGGTACATACGTATTGACGCGTGTACTTGTCTTTATCGGGCGACGCGTTTCACCGCCTCACAAATGTTATCACACAGCGCAGGACAAGCTTGCCTGTGTCTCAAGTTTCTGGAGTGTTATCCATGGTTCCATCCGCTGTCTGTTGTAGCCGAACCTTGTGTAATCTTATTGCATGTATGCGCGACGCGAATGGCGTAGAACTTTGTGGAAGGCACGCGGGTCCCAGCGGTTACTCTGGAACATTCGACGACTGAAGTATAAAAGCCGACGCGCTTGACCCGCTCATCAGATTTTCGACGATCGCTCAGTGCGTTCGCCGCTACCGTTGTTCTTTGAGTGTAGCCTGTTTTTGAGGGCACAAGTTCGCCCAATAAAACGCTCGTTTCGTTAATGTTTTGCTGCCTTCTTAACCGTCACTACCACGTGACAATATCTACATCAATTGACACTCATTTCAATACACAAAGCGCGGTAAAGCTTTTCATTACATTGTGTACCTACAATATTTGACGGGAGAGCATTCCACTCCCTCGTGGTCCTACAAAAAAATTCGTAACGCAAGGTGTCACCTTTAAAAGGAAATTCATCAAGTTTCAAGGCATGGTCTCTTCTACGCGAGATATACGATGGTAATGTAATATATTTGTTCGTGCCAATGCTTGTTTTATCATAGTAAACACTGTGAACAAATTTGAGTCTGAGGCCCTTTCTTCTGTCCTTTCGATCCTGTCAATGAAGTGTGCGCTTGCCTTCGGTGATAATTCGTAATTCCGTGATTCGTAATTCCCCAGAACGAATCGAACCGCCCTATTCTGAATTTTTTTTCAAGTAAATCGAGTAACTGACACGTATAAAGATCCCAGCATATACAAGCGTACTCATGTACCGAACGTACGTGAGTAAAATATAGCCGTTCTTTCAATTTACCAGGTAATTGGCCAAAATTTCGACAGAACAAGCGCAGCTTTCGTGCCGCCTTCCTTATTACCTCCTGTACATGCCTGTTCCACCTTAAATCCAAGGTAAACCAAACTCCCAAGTATTTATTTCCGCAACACTGCTTAGAGTAACGCTATTTAATTTGTACTCTACTCATATGTCTTGTATGAATGTTTCCTTGCAAAGGTGATGTTTAAACATTTTAAAACGCTAAGCGACATTCCCCATTTCGCACACCAAGTTGAAAGTTTGCCTAAATCATTCTGAAGTGCACAAGATCACAATCACTATCAATAACCCTATATACTACGCTGTCGTCTGCAAACATTCTGAAAGATGAGGTAATCGAACTAGTTATATCATTTATATATAATAAAAATAAGAGGGACCCCCAAGACAGAGCCTTGGGGTACTCCAGAAGTCACTACAGCAAGATCAGAGAAGATGCCATTCAGAACCACAGACTGTTGTGTATGTGAAAGATATTCAGATATCCATGCAATTACGTTTTTGTGCAACTTGTAGGCGGGTAATTTGCTAATAAGTGGGTCATGAGCCACGTCATATGCTTTATCAAAATCTAGAAAGATGCAATCAATTATCTGCCTTTTGTGTACTGCTAGGGTGAAATCGTGAGTAAATTGTACAAGCTGCGTCGTACAAGAAGAATCCTGCCGAAATCCGTGTTGGCTTGCATTAATAGATTGTGGTTAACTAGATGTGACATAATACAACTATATATAACGTGTTGCATTATTTTACATGTACTGGTAGTCAAAGACACTGGCCTGTAACTCGCCGTGGTTGCTCAGGGGATATGGTGTTGGGCTGCTGAGCACGAGGTCGCGGGATCGAATCCCGGCTACGGAGGCCGCATTTCGATGTGGGCGAAAACGCTCGTCTACTTAGATTTAGGTGCACGTTAAAGAACCCCAGGTGATCGACATTTCCGGAGTGCCGCACTACGTCGTGTCTCATAATCAGAAAGTGGTTTTGGCACGTAAAACCCTATAATTTAATTTTTTCAACTGGCCTGTAGTTCTCAATACAGTTTTTTGGCCCATTTTTGTATACAGGCACAACATTTGCCAATTTCCAGTTGGTAGGACGGCACCCATGTCTAAACATTTGTAAAAAGACGGCATAAAAACAGGCATATCGATTCACAACTATTAAGCATTGCTGCTGCTATATCGTTTGGTCCATTTGCCTTTCTGGGACAAACGTTTGCTAATAGATTGCGTACACCTTTGAAAGCAAACTCAACTTCAGACATTTCTTCATTACGTAGCGAAAAATCGAAACTTACAACCCCGAACTGGCAATTACTAAATACGGAAGAAAAATAGCAACTAAATGCTTCAACTTTGCGCTTGTAATCATAGAATACCGTGGCTAAGTATTCAAGAGGAGGGACAGAATTGTCGTTCTGTCCATTACGCCGAATATACTTCCAAACTTCTTTGGGATCTGCTACCAACCGTTCTCCAAGACGCGCAAAATAATATTGCTTAGCCGATTTGGCTGAATTCTCAAAATCAAACTTTAGCCTCTTAACTTTGGATAAGTTTTCCAGGGACCTGCGTTTTTTATAATTTCAGTATACCCTCCGCACTCTGCGCAGCAAGATGCGCTGTTCCTGACGAAACCACGGTTTATCTTTATCACCTTTAGATGAAATCATCCGAGTCGGAACGAGTTTATTTCGAAGATAGAAGAGCTTTTCTTTAAAGCTTTCCCGCAACTGTTCAACGCTGAAATCATCCGCTAATGGGTCAAACGTCGGGAAGTACCAATCTAACGACTGATTTATAGAACAGTAAGCAGCCTTACTATACAAGAACACTTTTCTAGGCGGTGCGTCTGCTTTCTAAAAAATGTTTACCTTCCATTAACACTGAAACAAGACCCTTAATTACCGTTCTCAACAGGTAATCGGTTGCCCATGTGAGCATCTTTTGGGTCGCCTACAATTCTGTGTTTCCTACAGGCGCTGTCTGTGTCTGTTTTGCCATAGTCAAGCACACACGTTGTGGTCGGGAATGCCTACACAGGTGTTGTGACGACGCTGGCAAGTCTTAAAAATGCAATGCATTTTCGACATCCCGAAAGAGACGACGAATCCCACAAAGCTACTCGCACTGCGGCGTATGTCAAGAGCTATGCATGACTTCGTGTGCATGCTCGAAGGCACATTTCAACGCACGCTAACTGGAAATGAGAAATCACATCCTTACGCAAGTTAACAAAAGAACATAACATGCAATGTCAAGGAAAACAATAATATATCCAAGCAAAGTAAGTATTCTTACGGGGTTTCTTGGTCACGTGATGGAACGTAGATTGGAAGACACTGTTTCACGGTCAAGCAACGCTACATGCCACTTTGGCGGCACTTTCATAGCCAAATCGAAAAAAAATTCCTGCTTATTCGATAGAAACATGCTCGTTTCCTTTAATGCAACACACGATCTTCTCATTCCGACCAAAGTACAAAGGCATGTTCTGAGCGAAAGTAAATGTTCCAGTGACTGTCAGACGTAGATTTTTTGTGTAGGTCGTGAATTCATTTTGTGAAACTTCTTAAAAATTTGGCGTTTGAAATAAGCGCAAGTATTAAGCTTTCAACCTTGCAAATCAGTAAGAAATAACGATATCACAGTTGTGTCAATTGCACCTATCACATATAAAGTGAACAAAACAGGTTTGTTAGGCACTAGTCTTAAGTCAAACAGACTTCCGAGTAAGTTTTTTACTAGAGCGCGGTAAGAATTGTAACAATTTAACTCCATAAAGCCCAACCTAACATTCCTCATACGCTGAGAGTGATGCCTAAAGACTGATTTAAAGGGGCACTAAAGGCAAATATTAACTCGACGTCGACTACTTAAATACCATTCCCGAAACCTCGCAATACTTTTTTCCGTGCCAAGAAAAGGCGTAGTGTAGAACAAAATTGCATCTGAAGAGTCCGAATACGTTTTTGCCAATTCAAATTTCCCGCCACCCGACCGGGAGAGTGGTGACGTTGCATACGCCAGCACCACCTTTTGCTGCTGTCGGTGAGCAAAACAGCGCACGATCGGCGGCGGTACAGAGCCAGATGGATTCACTGCTGCAGCAGCATTTTGGTCAAGCGGCGTAGACCGCTCGGGCATCCCGCGACATCACATGGAAATTGAATACGCTGCTACTTGCAGTTTTTGCGAGTTGCCCAAGCCAGCAAAACCAGCGCACCACTACGCCATAACGAAACTACTGAAACCTCAAAGCGTAGGCGGTCTTTCAAAAGCTGGTCTTTCAGTGTTGTTGAACTTACTGATTTTCGGAAATTTCTGTAAAAAACATACAATCCTAAATCAAAATGTTGCTTGCTATAGTTTCTAGAATTTAAACTTCTCTAAATCACAAGAAATTTCATTCCAATGTATCCAGCGATTGACTCATGATAGCACTTGCGCGCTTTTCATATAATCAAAAACAGAACTGGGGTTGACTCTGTGCGCATAGTTACTCTTTCAATGCTAGAGTCTTCCTCGTGCTTACAACGTACCATGAATTTAATGCGCGTAATTTATGTTTGTGTGTGGCTGATGAAACAGCAGATATAGTTGCATTGACTGAGATAACTCGAATATGAAAACCGCAGGTGGCTAATAAACAAATGCACCTTTTGCAGTCGTCCGAATCATTCATGTACAGTGGGCTGATGACCTTGGACATGGTGGTGTTCGGCGTGATGGCCTGCTTCTACAAGTACATCAAGCCGGGTGCCCGGGATGAGTACGAGAAGCCTCCGCCGATTTCGGAAGGCGACACCAAGATGTAGTTGTGTGCATGATGTGAATAAATTGCTCAATCGTTGCAAGGCCTTTTAGCATAACGGCTTCGGTCGGCCATCTGGCTTAGACCAGTAAGATTTAGACGACGGTATAGTGGAAAAGTCAAATTCTGGTAAGAGCAAACATCTCACTGAAATGGACGCCCCGTCGCTTTCCAGGCCATGTGCGAGGATATTGTTTGCGCATTCCGTGCGCCTTCTTCGCTCGGGAAAGCAGTGCAGGAGATTTTGCAGGCGCATTCATAGTGAGCAATGCAGTTTTGAGCGCATTCAACTTTGGTACAGTAAACCAACTACGCACGGCGGTGGTTACTCGGAGTGGGCTTCGAATGATGTGAAACAGACTTCTTGATGAAACCTCAAGTTATAGGCAATATCTTTTGCGAGAAGCTTTAAGCGACAGATAAATAAAGAAAGAGGACATCCTTAGATGATTCCATAGAAATGCTTGCAATCTAGTCGGGACCACAGAATTTGTGCAATATAATTGCTTGCGTGTCACTTTGATGGAACGTAAAGTTCCGTGGCATAGTGAAGAAGCTGAAAAGGAGCTCGGAAACGCGGTTTGTTGGATACATGATGAACGGCACAGGCAAGATGCATTGCTTAATTCCACTGACGTCCTTAACATGAGAATTCGTGACTGAAAATACTTTTAAAAAATTTACTTGGTCCAAAATGTTACTAGGTCCGAAAATCCGAAAATGCTTATATACGGAACTACGATTGCTCTGTGAAAACGCTTACATTGTTGTGAACAAAAATGAACGCTTCCAGACGATTAATTTACGCACAAACCACACAAATTTGTGATAATCGAAACTTTTTTAATGACGGCATTAAAGATGCGGACGTTTTTGATCAGTGAAAGGAGGTCGAGTCTTCACAAAAGAACGTGTAACAGTGGTCCTCTTGCGTCAGACAGAAACTTCAGAATCTGTTACTTCAAAGCTTAGCTAGATCGATAAATGTTTGCTGTTGTTTAGTGTTTATAGTTCAAATATCTCGCCGTCTGCAGTTCTTGCGTTATTTGCACGGATACATTGCACACACACACATAGTCCTGCGACTGTGTGTGTTTCCTTTAGGTCCTTCCTCTTGCATTGCGCTGGTTCCTTTTCGGGTTAAAAGATAACCCAAATAGCACAAAAATTCACGCTTCTAAAGTACATGACATCATTTGCTCGTAAATTTCTTGCAGGGGTTATTAAGAGGTGACGCGGGGCATATAGGTCAACTTTTGAACTAATGTTTAACACTTAGCGGGATGTTTGCCTTGTCTTCATTGGAACGTGTAGTAAATTTGGTTACCCCAGCGTAAATTCGTAATAGTTTATGCATATGAGTTTATGCAATAGTTTATGCAGCTGAGTGTGGCACCTTAGGAAATCTTTCATTTTAAAAGTGACAAAGGGAGATCAACATTAATTTCATAAAAAAAGTTTCTGAACGTTCTATTTTACTGAATAGCGGCAGTCACTTCGAATGACTTTAGTAACCACGTTACATGAAAACTAAGTTTGTTTTTGTTGTCACTGATCCTGAAGTCCATACATTTATTTTATAGAATGAACTTAAAAATTCAAGACGTGCAGTCTTGTTCCTCACAAATTTTCAGCCTCAAAGCAAATTTGCAAGCAGTTTTCGTCATGGCAATGTTGAAACGATAAGTTTTCGAAAAGTTCAAATTGGCCAAACAGCACAAGCTTAGAAAAATGGTTGATACTGATGTATGGGGTTTAATGGCGCAAAAGCGAATTATGGCCGAAGAGCACCACGACAAAGGGCAATGAATTATTGCAGTAATATGCGTGAAATTATCAAATTGAGTTGCAAATGTAGATCTGATGTGGCTATAAGGAGGCCTCAAAACATGTCGCTCTGAACTGCGTAAAATATACAAGCTTAAAATTAATACAATGACTCATGATAAAAAAAGGGCACAATAGTTTCAGTATGAAGAAGTGATATAACAGGATGCATACAAGCACTGCTGCTTCCAGAGGACTCTTGTCGTAAAGCAAGAGCTGAGAGGCACATACTGCAAAAACTTATGGCAGTGCAGCTACTACATCAAAGGCGAGGCTGTGCTAGACATGGCCCCGCCAAATGATTTCTAAGATGTTAACTTCATCTGAAAAGCTCAAAACTGTTTCCAGGTTAAAAATCGGTTCGCTACTAAGAAAAAATGCTGGGTGAAGTGGAATACGCTGAGGATACGCAGAATTAAAGCACTTTTCACGCTCAATTTATATTTCCCTGCAATGGATGAAGACATGGAGAACTGCAAGCTTGTAGCTTGTCATGTACTTGTCATGAACACCTTGGACATGAAGGAGGGTCACTTCCAGTCAGTGGGTAAGAATAGGTGCCGAAGGTATGACCTGTTCTTAATTGACAAAGAAACATTTTCTTGTATTGCGTTCTTTTCTCCGATATCCAGTGCCCTAATTTTAATTTGATCAAGTGCAGTTTATCGGATCCCTGGGAATTGCACAACTTCTGCCAGTGCTTGTTAAACTTGTGACATAAATATGATCTAAAACCGTGGCTGGAATGGGTATGTTTGTGTCGTTGTCGCTAAAAGCTACGGAGGTAGCGTTCTCGTCAGCCCCTTCATTGCCTTTTATGCCACTATGGTCAGGCACCCATCAAAGGATGATCACTTGTTAATCTATATAAACAGATCATAGCAATGCATATTGTTCGTCGAAAACATTGTTCTTACGTCTTTGTAAACTCCTTAAGGCGCAGACTACACTGAATGAGCCCGTAAACACAATAGCCTTAGTGAGATTTCTTTGTTTAATTTGTTTAACTGCAGAGAGGATTGCGTATGCTTCAGCCGTGAAAATACTGGTACATCGGTTGAGTGTACCGGATATTAAAAACGATGGTCCTGGAGTCCTGGAGCTGCATGAGCAACACCGGGAGGAGACTTCGAAGCGTCTGTATAAAATTCAGCTCATGAATACTCTTTAAGTTCAAGAAAAGGCGAATGTATATCTGCCTGAGGGGCTCTTTTTGACATTTCTAGGAAATAGACTTCATGCTAGATAGACTGCCACTCACAAGGCCATTGAAGGCACGTAGACGCCATTAGTACATTCTCTAGAAGAGAGACGTCTGTTTCTTCACACAGTCTTCCAACCCAAGGGACAGAGGAGCCATAGTGGCTGGGCGGGTGCGGGACAGCCTGGCCATGCACAGGTCGCGAATAACTGAAGGGCATAGATGATGAACATGTGATTTGACCTTCAGGGCGTAGGAGAAACTTAAATATGTCATTTGGAGATGTAGAGACCATGCGTTGCATTCAACGTACAGACTTTCTATGGGACCATTCCCGAACGCACCTGTAGCAAAATGGATGCCCAATTTGTGGACGGAATCAAGCATAGTCAAAGCACTAGGGCTGGCACAGTAAGAGACAATGCCTCCTAGTCAAGCCATGATAATATTACACTTTTGTACAAGCATATAAGAGATCTCCTGTCACTTCCCCAGAATGTGCGTGACAAGAGCTTCAGTAGGTTCATCGTCTTGAGGCATTTTGCTTTAAGATACTTCAGGTACGAGACAAAAGTTATCTTGCAGTCTAAAATGACACCTAAAACATATGTTCATGGCTCACAGATAGCCGTTCTCCATTGAGATCAATTATGCGGTCCGGCAGTATACCTATTGTGTTAGAGAACATGACGCACGTACTACTTTGAGGGTTTAGTTTAAAACCGTTCTCGTCGGCCTACACAGACAATTTATTTAAGCCGAGCTGTACATGTCGCTCGCAGATACTTAGATTACATGATTTGTAACCTATATGGATGTCATCCACATATACAGAATAAAACATTGTACTTGGTATGACGCTGTGGAGCGACTTCATTTTCACGATAAAAAGAGTGCAGCTCACCACACCACCCTGTAGAACACTATATCCTCTTGCGTAAAAAGACAAGACCGAACGTTACCATCTCTTACACGGAACGTGCGATGCTAAACGTAACTCTGAATCACATTCAGTAAGTTGCCTCAGACTCCCATTCCAGTCAGATCACGGAAGATTCCAAAACGCCAAATTGTGTCATACGCCTTCTCCATATTTAAAAATACTAGCAGGAAAAAGTGCTTGTGCACAAAGGCATCACGAATATTTGTCTCGATGTGGACAAGGTGATTCGTTGTTGATTTGCCTTTCCTAAAGCCGCACTGTAAAGGATCGAGTTTTTTGTTGCTTTCAAGAAAATGGATTAGGCACCTGTTAATCATTTTCTCGAAGAATTTGTATAGAAGACTTGTAAGAGTTATAGGCCTCTAACTTCTGGGTGAGCAAGGCTCCTTGCCCTCGTTGAGAATAGGAATTAAGATTGTTCTTTGCAGGCGGATTGAATGTAGCCGGCAGAGAACAGGGAGTTAAAGAGTGACAGTAGTGTTTTGTGGGTTTCAGGGTGTAGCTGTTTGATCATTTCATACATCATTCTGACACTTCCTGGATCCGACTTCTTACAACAATTCAGCGAGGCCTGGTGCTCCGCCATGGTAGATAGACGATTGTATGCTTCATTGTATGTGTTTTTCCTGCCCAGAGGCAGTCGCTCTGCTTGTAGCTGGTATTTCAGAAATGTATTTGTGTAATAGGACATGCTGGAAACGTGTTCGAAATGATCTCCTAGACAATCTGCCTGGTCCTCAAGACTGTCTCCTTGTGCATTTACTAAAGGTAGAGGGTGAGTTTTGCGGCCTTGAATTTTGTTCCTGTTCCAGGCTTTTCATTCGTCTGTATAAAAATTGGTGCTAATTACGTATTTTACCCAACTTTGCCGTTTAGCACGGCAGCGCGTTCCTCTACCTTGTGACAATCGCCTTGACGTTAATTCGGCTGTCTCTGGCTGGGGAGTTGCAAAGGAGATTCCAAGCGTTGTTTTGCTTTTCCGGGGTTCACTTGCGAGTCTGCGCGCGTCTTGTCGATTTCTACATATGATGTCCGTGTGTTTATAGCGCAGTAACCCTCGAATTACAAGATAAGGATTCCCTAGACTCCTCATTCCACCATGGAATACGTTGTTTCGAAGGTGACCCATTTGTTGGAGGAATACGTACTGATCCAGCATCAATATTTATTTATTTATTTATTTATTTATTTATTTATTTATTTATTTATACTGCAATCCCGGTATCGGCATTATAGCAGGGTGGGGAAAAGAATTAAGCAGTTTAACAAAAATGGCAAAATGTAAACAAAATAAATAAGGCTGCAGGTTGAAGCTCTGCAGCCAGAATGAGGAATACATTTGAACAAGATATCAAACAGTAAGAAATAAAATACGCAATAGAACAGTAAAGTGATGAAATGCAGTAACACAGACTAGGTAATATGTTGAGCGAATAACGTCAGTGACGGTTGCAACACTTCATTGTTAGTAAGGTTATTCCAATCGGTTATAGTTCGTGGAAGAAATGAGTATTTAAAACAGTTATTATGGATGCGAAAAGGAGTTAAAGTTAGCTGATTTCGTTGTCGGGTCGCATACCCAGACGAAAAATGACCTAAATGGGGGAGTTCAGTTCTGTAGTGTCCTTTCATTAATTGGCACATGAATTTAAATCTTGCAGAACGATTTCGCTCTTTTATTGTCGGCTATCTGGCGTTGATTAAAAGATTTCTTATCGATCTACGTCGGTAATTATTATATATGTATCGAGGAGCCCTCCTTTGAACCCTTTCTACTTTGTTTATGTTAGTCTTAGTGAAAGGGTCCCAAATGATAGCAGCATAATCTAAGGTAGGCAACACAATACGTTTGTAAGCAAGGAGGCGGACAGATGGAGTGGATAACCGCAACGCACGTCTTAAGAAAAACAATTTACGAAAAGCGTCACACGTTATAAAATCAATGTTCCAGCTGAGATTGTTGGTGACCCAGAGCTCTAGATATTTATATTCTGTTACTTCTGCAACTGTCACATCATTAATACTGTAATCAAACGGTAAGTCATTCTTTTTCTGAGTAATCTTCCTTAATTCAACTGGTCATGTAGAAACCCGTAGCGCTGATAGGCTATTAGAGTTAATGTTTTCTCATAATCTCACACAAATTGTAAAAGACTGCACGCTCTTTCCTAATTACGCTGTAGGAAGCCGGCACAAATTCACTGTCGTAAATGGTATCATTTAACCATGTCTCTGTTATGACCGCGATATCAGGATCTTCGCAAAGTAAGATTCCTTCGAAATCAATAATTTTGTTTAATATGCTTCTACAATTTACATTTAGTATTTTTAGTGATTTAGGAATGGGCTTGTGCTGTCAGTTATTTTTATTGCTCAGCTTATAACGGGCACATTTAACTTCATCCCAGCCGTACATTACATTGTCAATGGACAATGTAATGTACGGCTGGGATGAAGTTTCTCGGTAGTCTAAAAATTTGAGTGTTACGGGGCGTTTCTTATCTTTAAGTTTGCGACCAATTCTATGACACCTCTCAACGCCAGAGCCAGTTAATCCTAATTTGGCCTGAAACACCTCAGTCACTACCTTACTTTAAAGCTCAGCCGCTGTCTCTTCGTCATCTTCAGTTAGCCCGTACATAACTAAATTGTTTCTGCGACTCCTATTTTCTAAATCATCGACTTTAGAAATGAGAGCAGATAACTGTTTATCAACCTTCGCAACAGTGTCCTCCATTGTCTTCACACTTTTGTTCAGTGCGTTCAAACCAGCCAGCTGTTTTTCAAAACCTTCTATACCTTTGGTCAGTGGTGAAATGTTCTTCTCATTACCGTTTTGAGAACTCTGCAAGGCTTACACAAATGTGGTCACTTTCCCTGGGCGATCAGTAATTCGGAAAGCATTTCTTTTTCTGTAGGACCCGGATTTGCCTCTATATATCGCCACATACCAGCAAGCCACTTTGCATAGAAATGACATAACTGAAAACATTTAAAAAAGACAGTAAGCAAGACAGCAGCACTAAGATGCGATCATCGCTTCGATAGCATTTAGTAGGTAAGTACTGACTAACCTGCAGTACGAAACAGAAGGGATTCCTTAGCATGTTGCCGCTCAGGCTGCTGCCATGCCCACTGTTGAAGCTCGGTGTGGTTTGGTCTTTTATAGCATGGAAGCGGGTCATGTGGTCCGACGGAAACGCAGTTCGTATAGATGCGGTGATGATAGTTGGCGGCGACGAATCTCCCACGAGGCAAATGTCACCGGCACGTGTCGATGACATCGGATACGCCCCCAGGATTTCATTGCTGCGTGGTGCAGCGGGAAAACAACCGCATGATGATGGCTCGGTTTGCAGCAGAACTGCCACAACCTGCAGCACGAAACAGAAGGGATTCCTTAGCATGTTGTGGCTGAGGCTGCTGTCATGCCCACTGAAACGCACTGAAATGCTATCATGTATACTACTCCATCGTCTAGGTTAAGTACACGCACATCATTCCAGGGCAGGTGTGTTAGCTGGCGAAACGTCGTCCAGTATGCTGAATCGACTTTCCATCGAGGAACGTGTTTGGAACATTCATTTCGTTATTTGTAGGGTTTATAACTATAGGGAATTGGTCACTTCCATAAGCGTTATTAATCAGGTCCCACTCCAGATATTGCACAATTGTACTGGACGCTATGATTAGCTGAAAGCATATTTAGCGCCAGCAAACAAGGACGGAAGGGAGACGACACCACAATGCGCTAATTTCAACAACTTGATTTTCAGGAAATACACCTATATAACCCATGCGCAGTGGCGCTACCTCATCCAAATCTTAACCATCCAAAAAAGCCGTCTCCTTATCTAACAAGTCCACCGAAGGGCCACTAACACACGTATCACTATTCCGCCAGAGAGTCTGAGCCTCAATAATCTCTCGCACGTCTTTATCTTTGTGCTTCGCAAGAACCCGGCAGGATCCATACATCGGCGCACAGCCGCAATTCTAACAGTGAGTTTACATAAGACCTTATTGCTTATGTTTCACGTTTAGGCCATGTTCCCATAATCGGTCATGAAGACATCTCCCTGTCTGTCCCATGTATTTTTCCCACAGGACAGCGGAAGCTCATATGCAACAGCTTCTACGCAACCCACTGGTGCTTTTCGATGTTTCGTAGAGCATCCGGCAGCTGGATTACGGTACGGGTCCGTTAATCGACATATTTTTGCCAGCTTTTCTGGTGCTGAAAAGATCATTTTTGTGTCGACCCGGCTAGCCATTTTCTTAAGACTATGTGCCGTTCTATGCAGGTAGGGCACTACCGCTACCTTCCCTCTGCGTTCCGCCCGTTGATTTGCCGCTTCCCGAATTGTGCTGATTCCGCACTGCTTGCACTGCTACCTTCACTCTACATATGCAGCATGGAATGACGACATATTCATTCAAAAGCAGGGATTTTGCATCGGTTCATGTTTGGCGCCTATACTAAGAGACATTTTTCTAGCTCACCGTAACAAAAACCTGTCCCGTACCTTGTAGCACAGGGTGGTTAAAGTCGTCAGGTACGTTGATGACTATCTTGTCCTTTTTGAACCAGACGGCCGTATTTCAGTAGGCAAGCTTTACGAAGTTTTTTCTGCAGGCCTTAGCCAACTTACTCTCACGATTGAAGAGCCCACCAATAACTTGCTCCGTTTCCTAGATATTCAGCTCGAGTTCATGGAACGGCACACGTGTTGGGAGCATAAAGCTAGAGCTAATAAGCCCCTGTTACCGTATCGGTCAGCCCACTCGAAGCTCGTCAAAAGAAGCGTTGCCAACATATGCTTTGGAAATGCATTAAATGAATCTTGCCACCATAAGTTCTATACGAGTCTTATGGATCAGTCGGGAAGGTTATCAGCAGCAGGGTTTCCGGAATCAGTGCAAGTTTCGGTCGTAGAGGGGCTGCTAAAAAGGTGCGGGTCAGATAGCACAATTCGGGACGCGGCAAATCAACGGACGGAACGCAGAGGGAAGGTAGCGGTAGTGCCCTACCTGCATAGAACGGCACATAGTCTTAAGAAAATGGCTAGCCGGTTCGACACAAAAGTGATCTTTTCAGCACTAGAAAATCTGGCAAAAAGATGTCGATTAACGGACCCGTACCGTAAGCCAGCTGCCGGATGCTCTACGAATCATGGAAAAGCACCAGTGGGTTGCGTAGAAGCTGTTGTATATGAGCTTCCGCTGACCTGTGGAAAAAATACATGGGACAGACAGGGAGATGTCTTAATGACCGATTACGGGAACACGGCTTAAACGTCAAAATAAGCAATACGATCATCTGTCAACTCATTGTCAGGAATGCGGCTGTGCGCCGGTGTATGGATCCTGCCGGGTTCTTGCGAAGCACAAAGATAAAGATGTGCGAGATATTATTGAGGCTCAGGCTATCTGGCGAAATAGTGATACGTGTGTTGGTGCCCCTTCGGTCGACTTGTTAGATAAGGTGACGGCTTTTTTGGATGGTTAAGAATTGCATGAGCTGGCGCCACTGTGCATGGGTTATATAGGTGTATTTCCTGAAAATCAAGTTGTTCAAGTTAGCGCATTGTGGTGTCGTCTGCCTTCCGGCCTTGTTTGCTGGCGCTAAATGGGCTTTCAGTTTATGAACACGCCCAACAAGTGGCAATGCTATGGTTACCTCTATAGAAGAAAATGTTTTGTGTGTAGGGCTGCAGAATCTTGCTTTTAGAGCGAAACTGTTTATGCGGACACTGTGCCGTCGTTGTCGGACTTCGCTAGAAAGGGGCCACGTGACCTAGAGGGAAAAGCTCGACACGGGAAAAGGTGTTGGAGTGACTCCTTGCCCCCTGCGAGAGTGTTATACGCGAATCTTATACGGTAGTCACACGGTGCATTTTCGGTGATCGAGCAAGATCGGCAACGAATTTATCGACGATTGATTCCACCCTGCCGCGGAAGTAACAAATGTTATGCTGGCGGTTTGCGGCCAACGAAGCAAATGAAACGCGATACTTGGAGCGCGTGGTTGCCGAAATTTCTTGCTTCAGCAAGAAGTGCCGGCAGCCACGTCAATCCTGAAACCAATCTAACCAATCCGCCACACCTTGCTCTAATTACTGGCTGGAGAAAAAGGGGCGAAGCACCTTGCACGCGAAAAAAAAAGCACGGCAAAACAACAGAAACTTCATGCGCCAAAAAAACTGGCAGAACCGCAATAAAAGGCACTCCTAAAGCATGGTCCCCACGCATATCGCGCAAAAGCGAAAATGAGGTGAAAGAATGCAGAACCAAAAGATTTACGATATAAATTGCTAGCAAAGTCTGACTTACATGGCGTAACACTCGGTGTAATTAACACAGCTTCGCTGTTCGGCCATCTTCACGGAAAGGAAGGGGCGCAGATTGTTGGGCTAGTTGTTTGGTTGCATCAATTGAACTCATAGCGCTGGATTGACACTGGACAAGAAAGCCGATAGGACGTGGGCCGCCGTAAGGGGCGGTTATTTTTTTCTTGTTAAGCATGCAGGCACATGAAGGCAACGGGATATTTTGTATTAGCCGTCCTCTGGCATCACAGCGAGAGTCGCTCCACAGTGTACTATGCACGTTTAGACCATCGACGACTATTTAAGGGCGACGGAGCTCATCAATAAATCTTTCAAATGTTGTTCTAGAGAGTTGATAACTTGGGGAGATGTATACAGAGGTGAGGGTGACTAGATTATTGAATAGCACTGCTTCGAAAGCAACTGCCTCAAGAGGAGTTCGAAGTTGCAGTAGCCGACAGGCAACGCCTCTATCTACTACTATAGCTACACCGCCGGAAAATGCAATAGCGTCGTCTAGGTCTTTCCGGAAAATAGCGTATTGCTGGAGAGAGTTTCCGTAGGTTTAAGATATGTGTCCGGAACACAGAGCACCTTTGGATTGCACTTGTGTAAAAGTTATTCAATGTCATCGAGGTCGAGGATAATACCTCTCATGTTCGAGTATACTATTTGTGTATATATTGTTTATGTTCTTGTGCTGTGTGTCAAGAGGAGTCAAGTTGGCTTATGGAGCCTTTCCAGGTCCCATAATCCGGTGTTTGTCTTTCTTGGAGTGGTCGCGAGAATCGCGCCGCTCGTGAGGTCATTAATGCGCCCCCTGGCTTGGGGTTGTGGCCATCGACTCCTGAGAGCCGCTGGACTTCCGCCCACAAGAGCTTGGTGTACTTAATGTAGGCCTTGCCTCGAAAGGTAAGATTTTGGCGGACACCAACCCAAGAGTGTATGGGCCTGTCGTCGGAGACGGCGCAGCAGCGCACGCCGGGGGGCACTGCCGCGGTCGCACTCTTTGTGGGCCGGAGTCTGCTGCGGCGTCGCCCTCCTACGCGCCGCACCAGCGTACCGTGCAGTATGGAGGAAAGATATACACTTTCGCGCTTCCTGAAGAGAAATGCTATCTTTGATCTTTAGCGTAATTGTTTCCTTTTCGCTCTTCCAGGAACGACATGACAGGGAGTATGCAGGACGAGCACATCATAATTGGATTTCTCCGTTCTTTCTGCGCATGCGCGAGGAGCAGTAGTTGCATGAAAGAAATGTGGGGAATTTCGTTCCTCGAGATTTCTCTTCGCCTAGGTACTACGAGGAAGGAAGTTGTTAGCTCCGTTCGTCCCTAGCCGTGCTGGCAGCACAATCGACAGAATGCGTGGCTGGCAAGGGGAAGGTGCCGTGTCCAAGGTGAGTTTGTTGCTATATTGTTGCGACGGTACCATACAAAAATTTTACAGTCGCAGGGGGATACGTTTGGAAGTGAGGTGTCTTCTCGGGTGACTTTAGTGGCAAAGCATTACATCATGCCGATGCATTGTTCATTAGTGTCGTTGAGCATACCACACACTTCAGGGGAATCGTGGGAACGGAAACAGTTTCTGAATTCAACTGCCGTGCCGATGCATTAGTTCTTAATATAACTGATCATACAACACACTTGAACATTCGTGGGAATGGAACATTTTGTATTCTCTATGTGAAAGTAATAAAACTTGTGTTGCCATGCAATCTGAGCTGTAGATCGTTGTGAGAGCTGTACAGCCACACTAGCAAAACACTACGCCCTGCGGATGAATACGGAACAAATGTCTCCAAAAGAAAAATGGTCGTCATGCAATTTCATAGCAGTAGACCCTTGTGAAAGCTGTACAGTGACACTGATATTGACTACGTGGTGCAGATTCGTAGCGATCCTGAGGTGCTTGTGCGCAAGGGTAATTAATGATGGAGCGCGTATTACTAATCCCGACTGTTACGATGTCTAGCTCATATACGGGTGCTCTATGTGTGCTCAGATGGCTACAACCGCGCGCGACATAGCTCTGAAGGTCTGTCAGTACACGTGTTCGGCGTCTCCGTGCTTGTACTGCGACAGGAGACTTGACGGCAGGTGCGCACGTATATCACACTATATCCTCCGACAGAGGCCGCATTCCACTCTTGGTACACTTCGCCGCAGTACACTGCTTACGCTTATTTGCGCGACATTGATGCTCTGCGGCGAAGCTGACTTTAGGCAAACGGCATTATGCAACGCTCGAGACATCTTGACCGTCACTGCGGATAGAAAAGACATACACGCTCAAGCTATTTGAGCTGCATCATTTTGTTGATATTTACCCCTCTTTACTAAATGAAGAGGATAATGTATGCATGTGTACGTGATTGAAAAGGTTGATAAAAAGCTTGGTAACCTATGTGCAGTCTGAAAAAACACTGCTTATGCAGGTGTCCACGCTCCTGTAAAAAAATGCAATTAAGTGATGACCCTCTGCAGGTGGATCCACACCTATGTAAGCACAGCCGGCGCATGTTGCTGATGCCACACATTCACTTGGCAATGGTTTATTAGACCACATACATAAATTATAATTGCTGTATTATTAATTGCTGAACCTCCAGCACTTCCACAAAATTTATGCAGAAGTGGAAACAAAGAATACAGATCATTCCTCACCACAGCTTGCTATGTCTGCATCAAAGCTTGATATTACCAACACGTGTGCAGTGTCGTTGCCAGTGCTTCCTGAACAGAAAAGCCAGTTGCTCCAGTTCACAGGGCTAGAACAACTGCGAAGTGATTGAGCTATCTGCTTGTGCTGCATTTTCTTGCCACAGACTGTACAAGGTCATCACTTGTGTTAACGGCTGCAGAAACCGCATCTGTTTGCCTGCTGCATTCCTTTGTCATGCATTGAACGTGTCTGCGTCCCTTTCCTCTGCTATTTTTACAGCGAAGCTGTATATGGCTAGGTTCTGAGCAAAAGTGCATACATCGACACGGTGTGTGGGAAAAAGTTGCGTCGACAACACTGAATCCACAGTAGCATGCTGTGCGCCGGCGGTGCTCAGTGGCTCCGGAGTGGATGGCGGAATAATAAAACGTCATTGCGTACCCACCCATGTCTGTGCCTCGTTTTCTTGCGACGTCGACATCGCTCTAGCGACGTTATCAGCAGTTTTACTTTGGTCCTGCCATGGCCAGGACTCCCGTAGTCTGTACTGAAGAAGAACAATGTTCATGTAAAGAGCACCGGTGTGAACAACAGCGTGAATGGGCCTGAAGGCGACGGGCAGCTGCTATAGCAGGACGCGTCTTGTCCGCAGATAAGTAATGTCGGATAGCTGCTCTGTGACCGATGAAGAACAGCGTGCCCGTAAGGATCACCTTTGCGAACAGAAGCGGGAGTGGGCGCGAAAGCATCGGCGTCCAATTGCAGCATATCACAGTGACCACAAAGCAATGGTAACCATGGCGACAAAGTAAATAGAACATAAAAGATAACGAAGTCGTGTGTATGTTTCTTTATTAAATCAATAAAGCAATTGCAGGTCTTGTTGTGAAACCTAATAAGAGGTACAAAATAAAGGTTGTACAGGTCTACGCCCCTACATCCAGTCATGATGACCAGGAAGTCGAAAGCTTCTATGAAGACGTGGAATCGGCGATGGGTAGAGTGAAAACAAAATACACTATACTGATGGACGACTTCACTGACAAGGTAGGCAAAAAGCAGGCTGGAGGCAAGGCACCGGGGGAATATGGCACAGGCACTACGAATAGCAGCGGAGGGTTATTAGTAGAGTTTGCGGAACAGAATAATATGCGGATAATGAATACCTTCTTCCGCAAGCGGGATAGCCGAAAGTGGGCGTGGAGGAGCCCGAACGGCGAGACTAGGAATGAAATAGACTTCATACTCTGCGCTAACCCTGGCATCATACAAGACGTGGACGTGCTAGGCAAGGTGCGCTGCAGTGACGATAGGATGGTAAGAACTCGAATTACCCAAACCTGAGGAGGGAACGGAAGAAATTGGTACATAAGAAGCCGATCAATGAGTTAGCGGTAAGAGGGAAAATAGAGGAATTCCAGATCAAGCTACAGAACAGGTATTCAGCTTTAACTCAGGAAGCGGACCTTAGTGTTGATGCAATAAACGACAATCTTGTGGGCATCATTAAGGAGTGTGCAATGGAAGTCGGTGGTGACTCCGTTAGGCAGGATACCAGCAAACTATCGCAGGAGACGAAAGATCTGATCTAAGAAACGCCAATGTATGAAAGCATCTAACCCTACAGCTAGAATAGAACTTGCAGAACTTTCGAAGTTAATCAACAAGCGTGAGACAGCTGACATAAGGAAGTATAATATGGCTAGGATTGAACATGCTCTGAGGAACGGAGGAAGTCTAAAAGCAGTGAAGAAGAAACTAGGAATTGGCAAGAATCAGGTGTATGCATTAAAAGACAAAGCCGGCAAAATGATTACTAATATGGATGAGATAGTTCAAGTGGCTGAGGAGTTCTATAGAGATTTAAACAGTACCAGTGGTCCCCACGGCGATAATGGAAGACAGAATAGTCTAGAGGAATTTGAAATCCCACAGGCAACGTCGGAATAAGTAAGGAAAGCCTTGGGAGCTATGCAAAGGGCGAAGGCAGCTGGGGAGGATCAGGTAACATCAGATTTGTTGAAGGATGGTGGGCAGATTGTTCTAGAGAAACTGGCCACCCTGTATACGCAATGCCTAATGACTTCAACCGTACCGGAATCTTGGAAAAACGTTAACATAATCCTAATCCATAAGAACGGGGACTCCAAAGACTTGAAAAATTATAGACCGATCAGCTTACTGTCCGTTGCCTACAAAGTATTTACTAAGGTAATTGCAAATAGAATCAGGAACACCTTAGTTAGACTTCTGTAAACCAAAGGACCAGGCAAGATCCGTAAAGGCTGCTCAACAATAGACCATATTCACACTATCAATCTGGTCATAGAGAAATGTGCGGAGTATAACCAACCCTTATATATAGCTTTCATTTTTTACGAGAAAGTGTTTGATTCAGTCGAAACCTCAGCAGTCATGGAGGCATTGCGGATTCAGGGTGTAGATGAGCCGTATGTAAAAATACTCAGAGATATCTATAGCGGCCCCACAGCCACCGTAGTCCTCCATAAAGAACACAACAAAATCCAAATAAAGAAAGGCGTCAGGCAGGGAGATACGATCTCTCCAATGCTATTCACAGCATGTTTACAGGAGGTATTCAGAGACGTGGATTGCGGAGAATTGGGGATAAGAGTTAATGGAAAATACCTTAGGAACTTGCGATTCGCTGATGATAGTGCCTTGCTTATTAACTAAGGAGACCAGTTGCAATGCATGCTCACTGACCTGGAGAGGCAAAGCAGAAGGGTGGGTCTAAGAATTAAACTGCAGAAAACTAAAGTAATGTTTAACAGTCTCGGAAGACAACAGCAGTTTACCATAAGTAGCGACACACTGGAAGTGGTAAGGGAATACATCTACTTAGGGCAGGTAGTGACCGCGGATCCGGTTCATGAGACTGAACTAATCAGAAGAATAAGAATGGGCTGGTGTGCGTTTGGCAGGCATTCTCAAATCATGAACAGCAGGTTCCCATTATCCCTCAAGAGAAAAGTGTATAACAGCTGTGTCTTACCAGTACTCACGTACGGGCAGAAACCTGGAGGCTTACGAAAAGGGTTCTACTTAAATTGAGGACGACACAACGAGCTATGGAAAGAAGAATGATAGGTGTAACGTTAAGGGATAAGAAAAGAGCAGATTGGCTGAGGGAACAAACGCGAGTTAATGATATCTTAGTTGAAATCAAGAAAAAGAAATGGGGGGGGGCATGGGCAGGACACGTAATGAGGAGGGAAGATAACCGATGGTCATAAACAGTTACAGAATAGATTCCAAGGGAAGGGAAGCGTAGCAGAGGGCGGCAGAAAGGTGGGCGGATGAGACTAAGAAGTTTGCAGGGACTGTTTGCATTACTGTTTTCTCTGCTTTCGCCTATTCTGCAGCAGTTGCTGGCATTGTCTCTTGTCTAGGTGTTGGTCCGCCTGACATGCTAGAGATGCCTCAGACAGTTTAATCACAGGGTGTTCAATGTAAGAGCACGTCAAAATTACTGGTGTTTTTCATTTTCAGGCAGGCTTTTTGAACTCTTCGTTGATAAAACCTCGCTTGGTTGATAAGCAAGGGATTATCTTTGACAAGTTATTTCCAATGACAACATTTTTCCTACGTCGAAAGTTCACACATTTGCCAACAAGGTGCACACAAGACTCAAAGAACTTTGAAATTTTATAGGTCTTGCTTCATACTTTGTCACTTGGCGTGGCATTTTATCCTCATTTTGATCTCATCAACCTGGCTGCTGTGCGGGAATACCGAACTTGCTACTTATTACTCAGCACGAAACAATGCTTTAAAAGCACTGTATTGTCCACTCACCTCACCATGCCACTGTGTGGTCTTGATCAGAATTTTCTATCATAAGTACACTGTTACAAACTTACATATCACAAGTACATTACCCTATATGGAAGCAATGCACTGTTGAAAGCAGAGTTAAATACTTCACCAAAAGAACTTCTTTCACCTCCAGTCCATTGTGTTTAATTTGTTGTCTAAACATCCTGCCAAATACTGTCATTGCTACCGTGTCCTGCGGCAAATGTTCATTGTCAGTAGACCTGAATTGTTATGCCTGCCAGCGCAAGTAATCTACCTGGAAATGTACTATGGTGGTGTCCTGTCCTCTAAAGGATTACCAATTTTCCTGGAAACCATAGTAGCCAGAAGAATGACATTTAAAATGTGCACCACCACGGTCCTGCCGAAGAGCAGAGCTCAGTGTTTGAGCCTTGACATCACTCCATAGAATACCTGCATATCATTTGGGCTCACTTAACCTTGCTATTAACCTTGCTGCAAGAGTTTTTTCAATGGCAAGACCTACAAGGTTTGTCAATTTTTGATACTCTGACCTAGTTTGATGTGATTTTCTGTGACATTTTTTTCTACTGCTCTTTCTTGATTATTTTGTATAGTGTCCTTCTTAGGAGATATTGCTTCATTTGATGTTTCCTAGGAAGGAAAATCTTGGGCGCCTTTATACCACACTAGTGCGTATCATCTGTATGGAAACCGAGCGCTGCATGAGTGGAGGTCTGTCTGCGGCAGTTGCTGTGAATTGCGCCCACGCATCACCCATGGGCTGCTCTCGTGTTCTTTCAATTAGCAAGACAGTCGCGCCACACTTCGCTTCGTTTGCGAAGTACCACACTAGACAGATTGTCCGCGCCAGCCAATATATTGTGAAATGAAAACATGTATAGAGCTGCACTCAAATTTCCCATTAGGCAGAAGGCGAAATAGTAAAAATAACAATTATATATATACCATGCAATGAAACCAATCAATATGTACTGGACCAAACGTGTCACCTAATCGCACTACAGGGAACCCCTGATCATTCTAAGTAACACCAAAAACATGTGTCATATTCAAATAGTCGCTTGTGCATGCAGTGCATGAATGGGATATCATTGAAAAATATGTGAATGCCTATGGGAGTGTAATCAGGACTGGCACTTTTTTAACTATAACTGTCAGTTCCCTATATGTTGTTTCGCTATAGGGAGGTTATACTCTAATAGAAACAGTTGAAAGACGGTTCTGTCCACGTTGTCACTTCCATCTACCTTTTGTTTTGCACTGTGCATTCAGGTTAAGACCCATCAACTAGCCCAAAATAATTTACATATAACTCATGAAAGAAAGGGCACTGCAGTTGGTGCTTTGGAAATAGGCCTGTGTTTAAAACAGATTCGAGTGGTCGACACATTAAGTGGGTTCGTTCATGTGAGTACCCATGTTAGTGCTGTATTGTCTCTGAAGATGATTGATTGATTGTTCCTGCTTTGGATAAAGTCTAGTGATCTAGAGAGCATATTTTAAAAGTCTGATGAAGAAGGTAACACTTTTGGACTTTGCATGCTAACTACTATCTTGTCAGCTGCTACAGTTTTTGTAAATATTCAGTGAATATATTTGGTGCGTCTCTTTTCTCTGTAACACTTTTATGGGGGTTGCGGACGCTTCCAGATGCAAGACAGATTTATGCAGCAGGCGCTCCTTGGCTGCATCTGCAATGCCAGCTCAAGGCAAGAATGCTTCGGGCACATTGCCATCTGCGACCACAGTCATCCTGGCACAACCGCCATGGTATGTTGGCCACAGAAACATCACGCGGGTTGACATTATGTGTAAGCTGCTGTGAACACAGTAGGCAGGTGGGCTTTGCTTGCCTTGCGTAGCTAAGATTTCAGCTTATGGTCTTGAAAATCTCACCGTGTTGTTCTACTGAAGCATTACAAGCAATGGTGTCGGTTCTTTGGCACTGTTATCAAAAGCTTTTCACCTGTGTTGCCATCTGTTTACAGCAATGTTTCTCTTACTTATCTTATGTTCAAGTGCCATTGTAAGTTAATTCTGGTTCCCACACATTTAACCCATCCTGTCATGTCTCGGCACGAAATGTTACGGAACCTGTATCTGTGAAATTAGAGGGTTTTCATACCAGTTTTTTCTCTAACATAGGACACTGATATTGTTTAAAGCGTCAGCAAATGTGGATAGCGTCTTGTTTCTGCGTAGAAATCGGCAATGAAATGCTTTGTCCTGATAGACGCGGGTACCATGATGGGGCCGATTACACCTGTGTGAATCAGGACTTCGCGAGGAACATAGTTGTCAATTTGCCTTTAGACCAGTCTGGCTATGTCAGGAATTGCTGCATAAAACTCACTTCTCTCTTTCAGAAAGAGATAATTGAAGTGTTCTGGAGGTGGTTCTCCCAATTTCCTACCTCTAACTTGAGCACTTATGCAAGATGCAAGCATTAGGTCCATAGAATTGACTGCACCATTTAAAGGTGCACCACTGTAAATGTTCGATTTGCTTGCAAGACTGAAAAATGCTTTGTTAAGAGCCTTATGGCTTAGGTAGATATTACCTCTCAATGTGCAGAAATACCTCTCAAGATGTCGAGCTTTAAAGGGGTGCTGACATGATATTTTTCACTATTGATTTCTTGCGTTAAATCAAGATCCTAAACTTCTAAACTCTAGAAAAAATTGTGACAAGCTTCAGAGCGCAGTTAGTAATTTACTAACTTTTCTACAGCCAGTTTCAGTGCCGTTTCTTTTTGTACAGTGGATCCTTGACACGATTCTGCTTAATACATTTTTCGGGATGGTAAGTTCTTTTTTTCTTTGCCCGAAAATCCGATTTGGTTGGATAATATGTTGGATGATATGATTTTCGTATGATACACTTTATTTTCCGGTTCCTGTGAAGATCGTATCAACGAGGTTTTACTGTATTTCAGTTTTAATTTATTTCTCATTAACCCTATATTGACGATTGTTGCCTACAGGCAACATGCCAGAAAAAAATTTGTCTTGCCTAGTTTCATTATTGAGTACCAAGATTCCGGCTAGATATATTTCGCCTACGCTAAATGAGAGGCAACAACTGTCATTAGTTGGTTTAGAGCAGGAATACTCGACGAGGAAGACGTTTGGTATGTGACTCACTGTCTTTTGAAAGCAAGGTCAGAGGATACAAGCCGATGCAAGATATCCAACTGCGCTTTTGTCACGCATTCGATGTAAAGCAAAAGAAATGTACACTTATGGTTCACATATGATGAGAGCTCTCTATACAAATTGAAAACGAAGCCTCAGGGGGCCTGGGGTGAAGTCCACTTTCAGATTCCTGCCTGGGGCTATTGTATTAAAAAATTACCCCTGAAAATCAGTCAAATTATAAACTTTCCCCATATTTACTCATGAGGAGGAAATCTGCACATCAGCAGCTGTGAAATATCATAACCTCACCGAGCATTCGACCTCACTCAACGTCAAATTCGTCCATGAGGTTGCCATTGCCATAGCTAAAACGTTTTAACAGCCAACCAACGTCGCATCACTTTGGGAGGTTCAGATCAGCTTAGGTCGACTTCACTACGTCAGCCTTGTGAACCTTGTGAGGTTCGCCATCTCTGCATGGAAGTCTACATTCTATAGCCCCCTGTACAGTCCTGGGGCGCTATAACGTAAAATAATTCCAAACTTTTCTATTCCAATTCTGCAATGAGCCCAACACGACTGGTCAATACTTTTTCGGGCTACTCTCAACTACACCTGTTTGTCACGCGACGTCACAAAAACCGCGATGGCTCCCCGTCTGATATAACGTGTACAAACTGATTATGCATAATTAAACCACACAAAAGGAAAATATTTATTCCTGATTCGACGCCTTTTCACCATTAGCAATCTGCTATTGGTTCAATGTTTTCGGGCTACACCCACTTCGCCTGTCTTTCACGTGACCTCACAACACCGCGAAAACCCACTGCGTCAAAGTGACGTGTATGCGAAAAAATGCATCAATATTATTACGATATCATCGAGCGATGCTCACGAGACGAGCCGCCGCGAGAACGACGAAGAAGTTGGTCGGTGCCCTTGGCACGAGCGAGTGTCAGCCTGGCTGCCTGGCTCCAGTGTAAATAGCGTGTAAATACAATCTTTCGTCTCAGTCTTTCCACACGTAACATTTCTGATGGAGGTGCGGGGTTCCGAACAAAACTTAAAATTTTTCTGAATAGCCAGAGACTGCCCCGTTCCGAAAGGAATAGAAGACGGCTGCCCGCCGATCGCTCAGGCCCTCGCTACTCACACCTGCAGGTGAACATGTATTTATTCGCACATTATAAACCTTTTTGCGTGGCAGTAAAACGTTATCGAGCCCTTTCGGTCCGTATGCGGCATCGCTCTGCCAACTCTTCCTTGCTGAAGATCCGTTTTAGCGGTATTCTTATCCTTCCGTTGCACGTCGCCTCGATTTTTAACCGGCCACTGCAAGCTAAGTAAGGCAAAGCGGGCTGATCGGAGAAGCTGGCACCACCCTCTTCATGCAGTTATGTATTTTCACTGTGCTGGCTCGCTCCAATCGAAACCGTCTCCACTAGACCGCGCTCCTCGCCTCTTGTCATTCAATTAGATAAAAAAAAAACGCTGAGTGTAGGCAATGTTATTGGTTTTCAAAGCGAACAAAGGTGACCTCCTATAAACGAGGAGAGTGTTTGGGTTGTTCAGACCACACTGCCGGTCACCGCCCGATGCTTGCGCCAGTGGTTACATAAATTTGACGTCAGGAGATTGAAATCAAAACAGTTTGGAATCATTTTACGCTATAGCGCCACTGAACGTGCTTTAAGTGCGTTCAATTCGCCTGCACCACCTGAACCAATTCACGAGGTGCTGCACCCTGCCATTCGTTCCAGCGGTGCAGCCACGGCGCCTGCTGAACCACTCCGTTCGTTTCAAAAGGTGCAGGGCTGGTTCATGATTTTGCTGCACCTACTCCGCTGTGGGTGCCAACTTGGTGCAGGCGTACAGGTGCGAAGCAGCAGTGCAGCAGACAACCCAGCACACGGGCGCGAGTGCCATTAAAAGCCCGCTTACGCACGTCTGATGTGTCTACAAGTGTGGTTTGTACTTACGGCCCACAAGCTGATCCTACTTGTAGTTCAGGATCTTTCAAATTTACGCAATCTGTGCACATTAACCGGGCATAACATAACGCCTGCACCGCATCTGCACCTTGGCATTCGTTTTGAGTGTTGCGCTGTGCCTGCACCGCAGAAATCGAGCTGCACAATTTCTGAACTTCTCGTGAACCGCTGTTAACTGGTTCACAGTGGTGCAGGCGAATCGAACAGACCTTTTAAGTGCTTCCACATGTAGTTCTTATTTGCCCTTATGTTGCTTGGTGACCTGATGGCCGCTTCAGTTATTGTACAGAATGTTCGATTGAACATTCAAAGAAAATTCAAGGATTTGAATGCTTATGAAAGCCAAAATTCAGATATACAAACGCTTTAGTTCTGTACATTAACTAAAAATTATCAAATTTCCTTCTTCCTAGCTGCATTCAGTTAAGCGTGCTACTAAGTTGGAATTACTGGAAAAATGTAAAAAAAGGCAATTCTCTTTTATAGTGTAGAGTGTCGACTGATAACTGGCCTTACGGTCAGAAATGATGCCCTTACCTTGAGAGGGATGCTTTCGTTCAGTGGCAGCCCTAACCTCTTTATACAAATACATGTAAAATGCAGAAATGCTTTTGAGACAACTACTGGACCAATTTCAATGAAATTTGTTGCATTTGAAAGAGAAAGATAAATCATCATCATCATCATCATTTATTTGCCCTTAAAGGCCCTTGGCTTAGGGCATTACATAAGGGGGGGAGCAGTCGTTACATATACAATCGTCGGTAACAACAAAAAAGCAACACAAAGTTCAGGATTCATGTTCAACATTAACATCATTAGAAGCATCAACACTAAGATAGACACAGCGGCTCAAGAACAACTTGGAAACAAAACAAAACACGCATACACATTCAAAAACACGGCAAAATAGCTCAGCTCTTGAAATGTGCTGTTAATAAGTGCCTGAATTTATTAGGTTCTATTTCAGTAACTATGGAATCGGGTAAGTCATTCCACAATGTAATGGAGCTAGGTAAAAAAGATTTATTAAATGAGTTTGTGGAGCCATGTATGCGCTGCAAACTTAAGGAGTTGAAAAGACGGCGTGAGGTGCGAAGCGGCGGGTGTAATACAGAATTTCTTAGCTGCGGGAAGGTATAGTATAATTTGTGAAATAGGCAAAGTTGTGAAATTTTACGCCGAAGTGCCAGGGGTTGAAGATAAAGGGATGCCTTGATAAGAGTTATACTGTGTCGTCTGTCATACTGCGATGTGACAAAACGGGCCGCGCGATTTTGGATGGCTTCAAGCTGATCGATTAGATAGTTCTGATGGGGATTCCAGATCGCCGAGGCATATTCGAGTTTCGAACGGATGAATGTTACGTAGGCGAGTTGACGGACAGAACGGGGTGAAAAAGCGAGGGATCGTCTGATAAACCCAAGCAACTTAGAAGCATCTGTACAAAGTTTTGCAATGTGCTCAGACCATGTTAGTTTGTTGTTCACGATGATTCCAAGATACCTGTATGATTCTGTTTCAGAGAGTGGTGTAGAATTTAATGAATACGGATAGCTGAGGTTATTTCGCTTTCTTGATACATGCATGAACTTACATTTGGAAATGTTCAGTTGCATAAGCCATGTCGCACACCAGGTTTCTATGAGATTTAAGTCGCGTTGAAGCAGAGCCTGATCATCGGGAGTAGATATGCGGCGGTAAAGGACACAATCGTCTGCGAAGAGGCGGATACAAGATGATATGGCATTAGGAAGATCATTTATAAATATCAGAAAAAGGAGTGGTCCCAGCACTGATCCCTGCCCAGGTAGCACACAAAGCCTTGAAAACGTCGTATTAAGGGATTCAACGTCTGAAACGGATTTTTGACCAAAATCGACGCATCAAAGACGTTCCAAACAAGATAGCTTAAAAACGAGGGGTGACTACGTTTTGATAACGTTGAAAGCCAGACAGCTTAAAAACGAGGGGTGAATACGTTTTGCAAATGACTCAAAACGCCACGCCACGGCGCGTCAGCCTCTTTAGCGGCTTCTACAATATTCAACAACCCATCAACGCGATCCAACCTTGTGCAAGGTGGCGATACCGTCGTCAAATCATGTGACCAAGGTGGCCACGTGATTCGTGATGCCGGGCAGCCGGGCGAGCGGGGCATAGTCGCGTCGTCATGGCGTCGTCGCGTCACCGCACTCGCATGGCGCTGTGGTGTGTTTGCGGCTGTTCTGAACGTGCTGCCGCTGCCCTTTGCTATGTAAGTGTAGCAGTGTTTTGCTGTCAAGAAAACGATATTCTGTGATCAGTTTGGGCTGTGCGATATGTTTGTGTGGTTTTAATTTGGAAATCAGTAGTGTTTTCAATTGTTATGTGACCAAGGCGGCCACGTTATTCGTGAAGCCGGGCATAGTTGCGTTATCGCACTCGCATGGCACTATGGTCTGTTTGCGGCTGTTCTGAATGTGCTGACGCTGCCCTTTGTCATGTAAGTGTTGCAGGGTTTTGCCGTCAAGAAAATGACGTTCTGTGATTAGTTTGGGTTGTGCGATCTGTTTGTGCAGTATAATTTGGAAATCAGTATTGTTTTCAATTGGAGGGCGCGGAGTGGAGGGCACTAATCAGCTCTTCATGTTCATTGTCATGTTATGTGAGGCGCCTTTTCACTGACGCTGTAATTAAGGCGTTAAGGGCACTATAAGGACGAAAGTTAGAGGGACGAAATCGTGCCTGTCTGTCCCTAGCGTCGGGGTCGGCCGCTATGCGTGATCCTAACAAGAAAGCATTTTGCAGAATGCGAAGAAAGGCGGCAAAATTTCTGTCTGTGCGCACCTTGCCGATCTGCGCAATAGAGCCGTCATCGTGGTATTTTAGTCTCCCGTTTAGCAAGAGTGTTGCAGACAAGGGAACTGGTTCAAACAGGATTTTTTTAATGATCAGTACTAGTGCGGTATCCCAAAAGGTGAGGTCAAGTGCTCGCCCTATTTTCTTCCCTCGCGCTACAGCGCACTGACAGAATTTTGCGTGCACCATACCGTGCTTTTATCGTTTGCGCTTCAGGTTCTCGATTGTGTTGTCGCCCCCTTTACCCACGTGATGGGTATTTCATGGTATTACCGTGTACCACATGTGTCCATATATTGTGTCCAATATGTGAAACGGCCAAATCCGATTTTATTTGACGCCTCAAATGGAAGTAATGTATTGAGTCCCTTGTAGCTTTGTGCTTGTTATCAATTTTACTATTTGGCGAACGGATACGGCATGTACGCTGCATAACTCGCTTGTGGATACTGCATACGTGAGTCGAGTATGCCCTTGGTATAAAATAACTTGTATGCTTTAGGCAGTACGATTATTTGCAGTTTGGGACATGTGTCGGAATGTACGCTGTGCGCCCTTCGCGCTTTACGGCGGCCTGCCGAGTTCGTGCGGGTGCCATATGCGCGCATGGAGTTCGCGAAGCGCTCTCGCAGTTTTATATATATATATATATATATATATATATATATATATATATATATATATATATATATATATATATATATATATATATATAATGTGTGTGTGTGTGTGTGTGTGTTCTGTTCGCGCACTTCGCACAACAGGGCATGTCGCAGTTCTTTGTCCTTGTGCAACACATTTTCCTAGCGTACGTCTGTGCATTATTTGATACCGGTTTCACACGGGGCTCTTTTAGCCGCTATCCAGTCCGTTACAAATCGAATTTCTCGGTCGTGATTGGCTCCTCTGCGCAAGCTACGAGAGTGAGCCAGTCGCATCGATAATTTCGATCCGGATCGGGCTTGATCGCGATCGAAAGTGGTCGTGTGACACCGGTTTTACACATGGCTCCCACATAGGGAACACTTTAAGTTCAATGCTACTGAGTGAAGAGCAAGTGCATATATGTGCCAGTGGTGGTATGTGGGCAAGTCTTTCTGGTGAAGCCAATATTTGTGCATTCAAAACATTTCCATTACCAGCGTAGTGCATCAATGTGTCTACTTCGACAAAATGGAACACTAGTGCAGATATCTGAGCATACCTGTCCAGGGCAGCAAGTGTGTCTACATTGAAACCACTACCAGCATGTGCGGCAGTTCTATTTCCAGCAGCGGGACTGCACAATAATCAGTAGGGTTCTCTCAAGCTGTTTATCTATGAAGCTCTGCCTGGACTGTGTGCCAAATATTTTTGGACGTGAAAGTGGGGGTGAATTGGTAAACATCAGTGGAACTGTGCCTGGACTTTGTAGCAAATGTTTTTGGATGTGAAAGTGTGAGTGAACTGGCAAAGAATTTGCTCTGGGCTACATGTGTTAAACGTTTTTCTCATTCAGAGGGCTTTTTTTTTTACTTTAGGAGACTGGAGATGTGCGCAAAGTGTGACATGTCAGTGTGCTAATTAATGTATTTGCTGGTTTGCAAATTATTCGTTGCAACTTTATTTTTGCCAGAGAGGTACAACTTTGCCTCTTGTAAAGGGCTTTTTCGATAAAACACTTACTATTTATTATGACCATTGCTTCCTTTGTTACACAAATGCAGCTTCCAGTACATTCCAGTTTATTTCCATGTTTATGTAAGTTTCTAATATGAGGCTTGCATATTCATTTCTCACGTTCTGGAGTGGCAAGATGCAGCATTACTGTCTCATTGTTCGCTGTACTACAGTAGTGTTCACTTGTTACACTGAATCCCCCGTTTAAGTATTCTGTACTAATTTCACTTTATTGCTTTTTTGTTGTATGGTTATTTTTTCTCGCCATTACCTTCTTTGATATATCCTAAAGGCAATATTTCGAATTTTGCATTGTTCCCATTTTTTATTTCTGTCACAGGATTGTTTTATGATGGTATGCGGTGGTATTTCTTTTTGTGCTCTTTTCAAGCTTCTAGATGATTGGTAACTTTGCTTGGAGGCAGTTACCATCCAATTCGTACTCTTGCATTTTTCAGTCTACTTCTTCCATTCGCTCCTATGTCACTTCTGCATAACTCTAGTCTATCTAATAGCACGCGCCCTTTACTATGATAAATTAGACACTTTAGTACACTCCAGGTATTTCTGTTCATTTTTGTATGTGTACTTGTAATTTTGTTTATGTGCTAGTGAATGTTCACTTTCGAGTTCATTACGAATCCTTTCTGCGACTTTTGTCATTGTTGATGTACTTTTACTTCTATTTGCATTTCTCACACAGTTTGTTCGAACTTTGCATAAGCATTACATTTTAATAAAGTGTTTTTGCTTTGTCACAATGTTCTCATTTCATGCACTCTTGGCATGAAGGGCTTGGTCTGGCCACCTGCCAAGACGTGGCCATTTGTTCTTTGCAGGATGTCATTCCCATTGTGGTTGTAAGCATCGTAGCTTACTAAAGGCGACATTAAGGATTTATTATTCCTAACAGGCTCATTTACGTGCGACTTGGTAGAGGATGCGCCGGCCATGCGGGGAACAGTGCTTGGCACTGCACCATGGCTCTTACAGTCAACACCGACGCTTCTACTCATCTGGGGCGCGATTGGAGATCGTTGTTCGAAACGCCCGATCAGTTTCACCTCACGCGATTGGCCTAGGCCGTGCCAACGGGTGCGGCTGACGACGTCTGCGCGGCATAGGCCAGTCGCGTGAGGCGAAACTAAACGCGTGTTTTGAACAACGATGTCTGATCGCGCCCGTCACCCGCGAAAATTAGCTTCAGATGATCGTAAACCTTTCAAGACCAATTCTAGACCAGCTTTTTGATAACGTCCTAAAAACGTTTAGAAATTGGTTACGAATAGTTTTGGCAAAGGGATTACTTGTGTCTTTCCCAATCCTATTTCTAGACCAGCTTTTCGAATACGTCTTGCAGACCTGTTCTAGATCGTCTCAAGAAAGTAATTAAGCCGGACATTAGCAGAGATATACGACGTTTTCCCGCCGAAGTTCTCTCATTCGTGTCTTCTTTAACCCGTTTTTATCGTCTTGGATAAACACTACGAAAACGTTACGTATCTCTTTTGTGCTACCTGGGTGGGGGACACCAGAGATGACTGTAGTATTTTGCGATCTGTGGTTCCCTATTACTGTATATTGTGAGCGTTCGCGGAGAAAGCAGTCAATCCATGACAAGATTAAAGGGTCAACGTGGAGGCAGGACAGTTTTGCCATTAAACGCCGATGTGGAACGCGATCGAAGGCTTTGGAGAAGTCTAGGTAAATGACGTCAGTTTGAAAAGAAGAATCTAAGTTTAAGTGAAGGTCTGTGGTGAATTCGAAAAGCTGGGACTCGCATGAATGGCCTGATCTAAAACCGTGCTGTTTTTCATAGAAGAAAGAGTTATTGTCGAGGTGTGATGTGATCTGCGAATATATAATGTGCTCCAGCAGCTTGCATGGAATAGATGTTAATGAAATTAGGCGGTAATTAGAAGGATCGGATCGATTGCCTGCCTTAAATACTGGGGTTATTTTACTAGTTTTCCAATCATTTGGTATTTCGCCGTTTGAAACAGATTGCTGAAAAATAATTTGCAAAATACGGCTAGAAATGCTCACGGTGCCCTTCAATATTTTGGCAGTTATGTTGTCTGGTCCAGGAGCGCTTGACAACTTAAGGTTGTCGATGAGTTTAGCGATACCTTCATGGGTTATAAGAACTGGTGGCATTAGGGAAAAACTAGTAGCAGGTATTGGGGGAGTACGAAGTGCAGGTTCGTGGGTGAACACGGAGGAAAAATATGAATTCATGACATCCGCGCGCTCAATATCAGGGACATGTAAGCCATCATGGTTAATCAAAGAAATGTTTTGAGTACGACTTTTGCACGGGGTGACCAGATTCCAGAATTTTTGGGGGTTAACGCGCATAATGTTTTCAAGATCTTTGTGAAAAAATTTCTTTTTATAACGTCGTAGTATGCTAATGTATTCTTGGAGGCACTTGCTGTACGTTTCCCATTTTTTTACAGAATTCGTGTGCTTGGCCGCACGATAGAGGTGCTTCTTTTTGTTTGCTAACTGTCGCAAGGCGTTGCTATACCAGGGCTTGTTACAGTCACCACGTATGCAAACAAGGGGGATATAGGTTTCGACAAGGGATAAGATTTTATTCTTGTAGAGCAACCAGTTTTGTTCTACTGATCTAGTGGGTTCTACCTGCTGGAAAAGGTGGAAAAAAGTTTCTAACTCACGGTTAATAGGGCGAAAATCTGCTTTATTGTAGTCGCGAATGTATTTAATGGAGCGTTGCTTTGTGACGATGGGAACGGAAAAATTGAACACAAGCACCTCGTGATCGCTCAGACCAGTGATGCTTGTTAATGACTCAATTAACTCAGGTTTGGAAGCGAGAACAAGATCGAGAATGTTGTCGCCACGAGTAGGCACTTTAACTGTCTGGGTGAAGTTAAACGTGAGGACTAAGTCAATGAATTTGTTCGACGGACCGGAAGGTGCTGACAGTGTTTCCCAGTCAATATCGGGAAAGTTAAAGTCTCCACAAAGTAGGAAGTTCACATGGACAAACCGAGCGTGCAGATCAAGTAGGACGGAGTGAAGGTCGGTAAGAAAGGAGGAGTCGGAATTAGGAGGCCGATAACAAGCAACAATAATGTTTGTACAGCTAGGAAGGGTCAGTTTAACGCAAAGTATCTCGTGAGAGGAACTAACATGGACGGGGGATGTAAGCAATTCTGATTTCGAGAGAACAAGGACGCCACCACCCCTTCTTCCCGATCTGTCGAGCCTGTAAGCAATAAAATTTTTTGTTTCGGAAAGAAGTTCTGTGTCGTCGATATCTGGAGTTAACCAAGACTCGGTAAAAATAGCAATGTCCGCGGAACTATCTTCAAGAAGGGACCCTACTGCTTCTTTTTTTGGGAGGTAACTGCGGATATTTGTCAGCATTAGAGTCATGTTCTTTGAAGCCCGCGCATTTCTGTTAGCTAATGATGTTTGATGAGGATTGGCACGTAGTGGGCGGAAAGCAGATGGTGGTGATGGCTATGATGACAATAGCTCTGTTACAGTATCGGCTGTGTCATTGTAGACGTATTGCTTGCTACCAATAACAAGTTTGTTGAAACGCATCTTGAACGCAGCGTTATTTTGCTGAGCATACGCAAAAAGTTTTTTACGGGGCAATCTGACACGGGCTGAATAATCTTCGCGAACAGTATACCCTGAATTTTTAAGCTGAGATGTAGCTGAAAGTATTAATGATTTGGTTTTGAAACGCGCAAATTTTACAATAATGGGGCGTTTCTTAGCTTCCGTGTAACAACCCATTCGGTGCGCGCGCTCAATGTCAGCAGGATCAAGTGACACACGAAGTTTCTCGCGACAGAAGGAAACGACATGTTCTTCAGATCGTGCCCACGTTTCTTCTTTTGCATCCGAAATTCCAAAAAAGATAAGGTTCGACCTGCGGAGGCGGTTCTCCGCGTCATCACATTTTTCGGCGAGCTGTTTGATTTCAAACGAGAGCTTAGTACTGTTCTGGCTTGTGTTATCGTGTGGGCAGGGGCTACTCGATTGAACCTTCCCAATATTTCTTTCCAAATCATCGACACGTAGCGACAGGCGATTGACAGTTTCTTCTATGTTTGACTGGGCACCACGAATAGCTGACAACTCGGCAATTATTGTGGCATGAGATCGTTCGAGACGAGCGAAGGCTTCAGAAATAGACTGTAATGACACAGGGGGCCCAGGGTTAAGTTCAATATCACCTGACTGAACGAGCATCAAAAAAACAAGGAATGCAGTAAAGTAGTGGAAACATGACAGGCGAAGCATTCGGCGACAACAATCAAGCATTTCGGGGGGGGCACGTCACCGCGAGCAAGAACGGGTCATTTGAACGGAACGATGCCGAGGACGGCAGGTAACTAACCTGCGTAAGAAGGGGCGAAATCATGACCAAGTTCCGAGCGGTGATGTGCCCCAAGTGGCTCCAGAGCAGATGCGTCTTTTCTAGTCGATGCGTATCTCCCGCGCTGATAGTTCCGCCAGGTTGCCAGGCGTCATACTTGACAAGCGGCTGGAACGGCGGTGGTAGGCAGGTTTCAAGTTCTTCGTGGGCGGTGACGGAAGGGTTCCAAGGTAAGTCGATGAAATCGAAGAATCCAACAGGATAGTTGAAGCAGGAAAGCGGTGGGGTGATGCAGAGCAGAATAAAAGCCTGCGTAAGAAGGGGCGAAATCATGACCAAGTTCCGAGCGGTGATGTGCCCAAATTTTAGTCATTCTATGCCGCACAATTTTTATTAGGACCTTGAACATTTAGGAAAGATTGCTGAAAGTCAGTAAGCTTAAAAAAATATAAGCACGGAGTTTACAGTCTCATAGCTTTTGTATCAAGTTGTAAACTTCGTACGGAAGTCTTCTTAATTTCGCAATTTTAAATATTTCCTACCACAAAAAATTGCCCGAAACAGTCGCTACATTTCAGTTTTTATTTGTTACATGTAACCAACCTCATCAAATTCCGTGCGCTGACTTCAGAGAAAAATTATTTTTTTGTTACCATGTATTCAGATAGGAGTTACCGAGATAAAACTGCCTCCAAGTCAGGTAAACAGTTGTAATAAAGAACATTATAAGGATGGTGTAACAAGAATTAAGTTCTCATCTGAATTACTGAAGTATCCTTTTTCCTTTGCCATAGGTGGAAAAGTAAAGTATTAGCAACGTTCTCACACCTACACTGTCCTTATTGGTTTGTAGCGTAACTAAATTCTGCTTCTGCATTACTTGTGTTGACAACATGCTTGTTAGAAATTCTTTTTTGTTCCTTTGTAAATTTTCATTTTGTTCACAGACCTTTCATAAAGGGGAACGTATCTAATAAAATAAAGCACTAATTTACTTTCATGCTGAAGATTCATAACTCTTACGAATTGGCGTGGTTTCTACATGGTGACCTTCACTGCACTGATGAGTTATGAGCTAGGTACTAGGGCATCCCAGTAACATCATGAGCAAGCATCACCATCTCTCTCATCTCTTCGAGAAAAAAAACATTTATAACCTCACTTCACTCTGCAAAAGGCTTAAAGCATAAAAATATCACTCCTTTTTTATTTTTACATCTTGTAATACACAAGCACATATTAAACAATGAACAATACACCTCATTGTCTTCTCCCATCCAGTCATCCCTGGCCCAATACTACGCGACTGCCAGGTCAGCAAGGCAAATTAAAGAAATCATACCACACATGAAATAGGACGCTGAGAAACTTCTAGATAAAACATGTGTTGTAGTTTAACCCCCCCTCCTACACGACATAAACTTGTTTACCTGTCAAGGTAGGATCAGAAAATATTAAATCTATTTTCTGATTGAAATTTAACCTGGAAATTATTCTATAAAGTGCAGAGGGCAGAAGAGCATTAGCGAATACCATAGCTTTCAAGAGTTTTCACACAGTGTCTATAGGTTGCCTTGATGCTGCCTCCATTCTCCCATGTACTGAAGCATGCACACACATTATACCTCCATTGATACCGAAGTCCCACTCAATGGTCTCTGGCCACAGCACATCATCCTGCATGTACCGCTGACAAGGCGTACATCTTTGGAGAATTTATTCCTGATTGAAACAACTGATGGGTCAGAAAATTTCAAATTTCGGCATGCCACTAATAACCAAAACACGAAATAATATTCCAGCTTGCAGGGACACAAATTGACTCCTGTTACTGAACTGCGCACCGTGGCATTCAAGGAAAGAATGATCTTGAGCGTCACTTATAGGAATAATCATTCGGTTGTATGGCTGGGGTTCCTAGGTCATGTGAATTGGAGTGGAGCTGCTAAGTGTAATGACTGACTGGGGGCTGCTGAATATTTTTTGTGATGCCACTCTAATGTCCGCCAAATAAAAGAAAATGTTTCTGTCTACATTGTGTCTTATCATTGCTTTGCAATTTGCAAGTACAGTGCAGCAAGAAGGGACCTTGCTGTACATTGTTTCTATTTGAAATAGGCAATAGCTGTTTATTTCAGCATACATGCTGCAGTTCATTCTCTGTAGGACTCCAAGTATGAGCGCCTGCTTCCGAGAAGATGACGGCTGTAAGAAACAAATGACTGGGTGTCCCACAAACACAAAAGCATGAAAGTGCCTACTTTATGAAAAATACAAAAAATGACAATGCAGGCAGACTGGCAAAGAAGTCATCAATATTAAAACAAGACATTGCACAGTTTATTTGCCTAAGAATTGTGAGGTCTGCACTTCAAGCTTAGCAATTCGCGGCAGCTTGCTCGCCTTATACAATCAGTCCACTTTGTTAGCTCAACATATCCGTTTGATGGATTTCACAGTACTCTTTCACTCTCTGCCTGTCCCTAACTAGTCCAAATATGTTGTTGCTGTGAACACCACTGAAATTATAGTGGGATCTCATTGATACGATCTTCATGGGAACTGGGAAATAAACCGTATCATCCGAAAATCCTGTTATCGAATCCAAGCTCCAAAACGTACGAAGATAAGCGTACCTGGCGATAAACTCAATAGCCAAGGTTCGTGTGGCATTGAGCGATACTGCTCCTCATAACGTGTTATGCGGATCAGTATCACTCCTCAACACTAGTCAATGCCACACTACTTGATGCCACACGAACCACAGTCAATGCACTTTTATTCAGCAACACTGAAATAGCTAGTCAGTTTGTGCTGAATTTTCTTCTACTTAATGTCCGTGAAAAGGTTCCGGAAGTTAAAAAATAGAAGCCTCAATTTTCCCACTCAACTGACCAGTCGTTGTGGCCGTACTGCCGCAGCCGCGTTTTATCGCCGGCAGCGCGCCACATGCGTTTTTCCTGCAGTGTGGTTGGGGCTTAACACGCTGTTCATGGGTCGTTGAAATGTTATTTAAGACAATACACTAGAATAAAAAGCAATGAGTTTAGAAATATCAGTAAAAGCCCACTTTTAGCAGTTGTATTATCCAATTTTAAGTAGAAACGCGATCGCAATTACCTATGAAAATACACTGCTCCTATTGAACGTTGGCCGGGAAAAGAAAGAGAAACATAATATCCAAGGAAATGTATTATGATGGTGTGAGGATGAACTCGGAAGGTTTAGATGCCCTCTTACGATGTAAACCCCAACCTTCTAAGTTACCTGTAAAACGTGTAGTCTCACATGAAGAGTAATTCATTGTGCGTCATACCAGCTGACAAAGAGGGTGGTTAATAAAGGGAAAATCAGACATCCACCCATTCGTAGCAATCGCTACAAAGGAAACCCATACGGGTTCCTTTGTAGCAATTGCTACGAACGGGTGGATGTCTGATTTTCCCTTTATTCATTTCTTCTCCACCTTGCGATTTTCCGCAGAACTACTACGTCAAAGAGGGTGGTTTAGCGGTTTTTTCCTATAAATGTCTCTTGGAAAAAGCCAGTCAACCAATTTCTGCAGCGTTCAATGAGCGCAAGGATGTATCACTTGTGAAAGTAGCAGCGAGACTAAGTGAAATTTACAGGAAGTTGAATCTCGATAAACTAAGAAAAAGTTCAGACATGTAATTTTTACTAAGACGCACAAGGAGGATGTTCATTTTCGGGTGATAATATCCGAAAGGGGCACCTGCCGGAAGCAAGCTGCCCTGTATCTGGTTTAAAAGCTGAACGTTAAAGAGATTGATGACCAGTTTCCTTGTAAAATGTTCTGACGAATCCTTGATTTTGTTAGGTTTCACGGCGAAAAGGGCTTCAACGCCCTCTTAGCTGATGTCAAAGAATTATATTATTCTAGGCCGCTCAGTGACCTAGTTCAATGTGTCGAGGATTGTACTGACAAATATGGTGCCGTAAGGTTCTCACAGGAACCAGGTTGTTTCAGTCGAAGGGTCTTTAGAATTACGGTGTTTTTGCATGTCGTCAACCTTTGCACAGTGGAACAATATGCCGCATCGGCAGAAGAAAGGCATTTGCATAGGGTCGTGTCTGGCTCCTGTCCTTAGCAACCTATATTTAGCACATTTAGACAGGCACATATATGACCACCTCACGGGACTATCAGTTCTTCAGCGAGCTTTTAGATTTGTCAACGATTTTTTAGCGTTTCTCGATTTCCTTAGTAATAGCTTCCTAGAAAAATGTCCTGTGTTTGAGGCCTCTTGACGTGACTTTTGAAGTGCAATACGCCTCGGTTTCTTGACTTTCAGTTCATCTCTACTGATAGTACGACTTGCTGGGCTTACAGTCCATGGACTAAGAAACCCCTTCTCCAATTTCATTCAGCCCATTCGAAGTTGGTGAAGAGGGCATAACTAACAGGGATGGCTTTCTGACCACTGCTGCGCATGTGGATGCAGGGCAAAACTAAAAAAAAAATTGGATCGTCGCGAAATACCGAGACCGTGTTACACGTGAGATAATCGAAGCGGGAGAAATTCTACGTTTAAAGGATGGTTGCGTCAGCACCCCATCTATCGCTCTCACTGACAAGGAGATCAGATACCTCGGGCCACACCACGTTGAATTTTGTGTGGCTTTGTTGCGGCGTTCTACGCATGGTTGGTGTGCTGTTGTGTGACTATAAACAGCGATGCATTCTGAAAGGAAAATAATCAGTGGGAAATTCAGCGCTCCCTTCTCTCTTCTGTCCCCTCTGGTGGCCTTGCGCTGTTAACCTGACCTTGAAGCATGTTTTACCGACAAGCTCAATCTTACACCCTTCATAACTAACATGTGTTTCAAAAATGTCCTAATGAAAACGAGTTTCCAGCAACAGTCTGCGCGTCGTCTTAAGGAGGCTAGTTATCCTAATCGCGTGTTGGTGTCGGTGGCAGAAAAGCTGCTCAAACAAGAACGTTCGAGACGATGCCTCCGTGCAAATGCAAGAGCTAGTTGTCGTGACCAGGCGACAACCGCTGTGATTCCGTATATACACCAGATATCGCATAGCCTGAAAAAGATAGGAAGCCGAGGTAACGTGCGGGAGGTTTTTTCAGCTGCAAATAAGCTAAGCGCCTTGTGTAAAACCACTAAACCAATAACTACAAAAAAGCCGGTTTGTGATCAGAATCACAAAGATGAGTTCGTCGGATGCACCGTAGGAGTGGTCTATCATATTCCACTGTAATGCGGTACATGCTACATAGGTCAAACCGGAAGATGCAATAATGATCACTTAAAATAGCACAGAAATAAAGTGTATCAGGTGACGGTTTTCTTGCTTTGCATTGGGATACGTGTCCATGTCGCCCTCTTCTAAATGACACCGCCATTATATACAGCACCATCCTTCCTTCCATTAAACAGTTGTGAGTAGCGCTTGTCCTTGTCTGTCTTCCTTGTGTCCGTGGTTTTATTTGCGCTAAGCTACCTCTTCAAATATGGACGACCAACTAGCCCAACAGTCAACTCTACAACAGTCAACAGTCAACAATATTTCCAATCAGTATTCACGCGCAGTGATCGACCATTTCCAGTAGATGATGGGGCATCTTTCAGCGAAAGTTCCATGGACGCTATCAACTTTACTCAGAGGGGCGTATTCCAGCAGTTGCTACAGTTAGATGACAAGAAGGCTTCTGGGCCAGACGGAATACCTTCTGGCTTTTTGAAAAGGTATGCTGAGTGGATATCATTTTATTTGGTAATTATTTTTCAGAAATCACTAAGCACCCATTCCGTGCCACAGGACTGGCGTTGTGCTGTAGTTATCCCCATATTTAAAAGTGGCAATCGTACTCTAATGAATAACTACCGTCCTGTATCCCTTACGTCAGTTTGCTGCAAGGTTATGGAACACGTCATAGCAAAGCATATAATTATCTTCCTAGAATCAAATGGCCTCCTTTGCGCATGCCAGCATGGGTTCCGACGGGGACTTTCGACAGTGACACAGCTCATTGAGACATTACACGATTTTTCCAAAGCTATGCACAACCGCGAACAAATGGATGTTATATGCGTTGATTTTGCCAAAGCCTTTGATAAGGTTCCCCACCGTAAATTACTTTTTAAACTGTACAAAGCAGGTATAAATGGCGACGTTCTAAAATGGATTGAAGGTTATTTAACTAACCGCAAGCAGGCAGTTCGCGTTGATAGTTCCGAGTCTGGTTTTGTAGATGTATACTCGGGAGTACCACAGGGGTCCGTGTTAGGACCAACACTTTTTCTGCTTTACATCAATGACGTAGCAACCGCTTTAGATAGTTCTGCTAAGATAAAACTCTTTGCAGATGACTGCTTGATTTTTGCGCCGGTATCTTGTTTAGAGGATCAGATTAAGCTCAACCGAAACCTTCAGGCGTTTGGGAGTTGGTGTGACAAGTGGGAAATGCGAATTAATTTTGATAAGACCACATACACGCATATCACTGCGAAAAAGAATATTGTTGCTTTTCAGTACGATATTCAAGGCTACAATCTAGTTAATGTTCCTTGTTTCAAATATCTTGGTGTCTCTATTTCGCATGATTTAAAATGGCACAATCAAGTAGAAAGAGTGTGCTCTGCGGCACAGAAGAAATTGGGTTTTTTAAGAGCAAAACTGGGGAGGGCAACAAAAGATGTTAAACTGCTGGCTTACAAGTCTCTTATTCGACCATCCCTAGAATATGCGTTAGTAGCATGGGCGCCCCACCAAAAGGTATTGTGGGCCAAAATAGAGAAGGTGCAACGCCGGGCGGCGCGCTTTATTTGTTCGAAATATAGAAGGACAGACTCAGTTGCGGCGATGTTAAAGTCTTGCGGTCTTGAATTATTGGAAGATAGGTGCAAGAAGCAGAGAGTAAAAACGTTATTTCAAATAATTCACGGCGAACTAAAAATTAATAAAGATTTGTATTTAAAACCTCCAGGCAGACTCAGCTCCCGCTTAAATCATAGTGCAGCTATTCAACCGCACTTGTCCCGAACCAATGCCTTTCGTTGTTCGTTCTTCCCACAGTCAATAGAGCTGTGGAACAAGCTGCCTGCAGAAATTGTTCGCAGTTCTGATACTGCATTGTTTACAAATGCAATCAAGGTTCTCTACTAAAACTGTACCACGTGGATATTGTAAAGTGTTTTTCTTTCCTTTTTTCTCTTTTTCCTTTTTTTCTGTGTGTGTGCGTGCGGCAGCTGGTTGAACATTTGAATACATGTCTTATAGTCTGTATATCGTATCTTGTATTGTATCCGTAGGACACTGTAGTGCATGTGCATATTTCTTTTGTATCTGACTGTCTTGTACGAGCGTATATGTAACATCCCTCCTTGTTATAACCCTCAACTGAGGGTTGACAGTATTTCTAAATAAAATAAAAAATACAGGGATAAGCGCAAATGTGCAAGATTAATAGTAGAAACTGACTAAATCGTCTCAGCCAGTGACCAATGTATCAGCAAACTATCACTATCATTATTGCGAGAAAGTTAGATTATTTGTGCATGGCATGAAAGTTGACCGCATTTGCAATGCATCATTTAGGTTTCTTGGCGTTTTCTTATTGTACCGGTTTTAGATAGTTTTCATGCTGTCATGTACGTATCTTCAAGGTTCATATCGCTGTGTACATGGCTTTTTGATGTACATGTACGACCAATCCCGGAAACAAATTTCGTTGTTGATAGTTAGCGCTTGTCTTCGTATTTGTTTCTTCTTGCGTCCGTGTTTTACTGCACTATCCAGATGCCATTCCATGATTTGTTTTCCTTTTCTGTTGACTGGTATATTCCAGGTGCATAATTTTATGCGAAATTCTTTAAAAAACGATATTTGGATGATAACACTCCATGGGAAAGCAGATATTAGCAGCAAGAAAATTTTCAACAATACTTTGGCTAAGTAACTAAGATATGCTTAATCACTTTGTCATTAATAACTTTAGGGAAGATTTTGTAGGAGTGAAATTGAAGCCGCGGATTAGTGAGCTCAGGTTTGCTTAGCAGAAATTCTAAGACTGGCGGCACTTTCAATGTGCATGATTATCAATAATAATAATATTTGGGGTTTTACGTGCCAAAACCACTTTCTGATTATGAGGCACGCCGTAGAGGAGGACTCCGGAAATTTTGACCACCTGGGGTTCTTTAACGTGCACCTAAATCTAAGCACACGGGTGTTTTCGCATTTCGCCCCCATAGAAATGCGGCCGCCGTGGCCGGGATTCGATCCCGCGACCTCGTGCTCAGCAGCCCAACACCATAGCCACTGAGCAACCACGGCGGGTATGATTATCAAAGGACCACTGAAAAGAAAATCAATTGCGGCTGTGTCTCAAAATGACACTGCCGACCCATGACCATAGCCCGAACAAAGCCTGGGCGTCGATATTTCTCGCGTTTTCAGCCGCGGCCGCCGAAGTCTTCGAGGAGGGCGGTGACTCATTCGTTGGCGCACGCTGTCGCCCTCGCTATCACGTTCTGTTCGCCACGTGCCGGGGTCTAAAGGCACGTTTATAGTCCGACGTTATCAGCGCGCGAGAGCGTCGTTCGCGGTCAGCCAGGCTATGTCGGTTGCGCTGCGCCAGCCGAGATGCCATCCCCTCTATACGTCAACCATAGATAAAGAAATTCCACAAGAGGGGACACTCTTCAAAAACTGGCAACAGGAAACACGTCACGCCTAGTTTCAGCACCATCCGTTAGTTGACGCGAGAATCAGAAAAAAAGAATGTGAAATAAACTTCCAGACAACGTTTTATTTTTTTTATTCCTTCCCACTAAAAGGGAAAAAGTTTTGCGAGTAAATGAACTTATACTTTGCAACTTTTTGTTGCGTTGCCTAGCAACAAGCTAGCGGCACGCCAGACGCGCGTGCATACGTCATGCGCCAGACAAGCCGCAGGAGTGAGCGAGGGCGGCTGCGCATGTGAAGCTCGTGTGCTCGGCGACCCGTCTCTTTTGGATGTAGCCCGTTCTTTGGGCTCCCGGCGTTCTCTTGTGTTCCGTCTGCATTTCGACAACGCACCACTGCACTACTGGACAACAGCAAGGTGAGGAATTTTGTTTGACAGTCTGCGACGCACTTCAAGCACATTTAGGCTTACTGCACAAAACTGAACCTATATAGTGACGCAGTTATCGAAAAACAGCTCCGCAGTCCAGGCCAAGTTAATAGGAGTTAATTACTCGTACTAGGAGATGTTTGCGACGTTTTCTATGAGCCCAAGCATAATTATAACCTATTTCGGTAGTTTTTGGGCACGCTCGCCGCACCTGGCTTTCTGACGAAAAGCTCCTTGGCCGTGTGACGCAGTTTCGCGTGTACTGAATCTTACCGGGACAAGTTTTGGCGCTTTGTCTGACCCAAGACATTATTGTAAGTAATTTCACTACTTTTTGGGGTACTTTTCAAGCACTGTTGCCGCGCTCAGCGTAGTGGCGTAGGTAGCGAAAAGCAGCTCGGCTGTGTGCCGCAGTTAGTTTCGCGTGTACTGAATCTTACTGGTGGAACTTCGTGACGCATTCTCTGACCCGAAAAAGTATTGTAATTTATTTGGTAACTTTTTGGGATATATTGAGGCTTGCTCGCCGTGCCTAGGGTTGTGAAGCTGTTAGCAAAAAAGCAAGCCGGCCATAGTGAGTTTTGCGTGAACTGAATTTTAGTGGGACAAGTTTGTGAGGCATTTTATAGCCCTGCAACAACATATACCTTATTTCAGTACTCACGCTTGTCGAAAACGCGACGAGCGATTGCCAAGAGTGATAACACGGGAGTGTTGCATGCGCCGGCAGGACGCGCAAAAGATAACACGGAGTAGCAGCTCAAGAACATGACATTGATGTATTCTGAGCGACTGAAAACAGGCTTTGCACCCACGAATCTGTCCGGAGTGAGACTAGAAGGCATTCTGCGAGCGTGTAACATGGTCTGGCTGAGCCTGTGTTGTAGCCACCTCTGCGTACTTGGCGTACCATCGCGTCGACTGAGGCCAAGTTGTTTTGGAAACGCGCAGTCACCCGTGTATTTGTGCACTTAAAGTGCAGGAAATAATGCCCGGGAAGGGAGCTGTGCTTGAAAATCGGATGTTTTGTTCAGATATTATGGCATTGTTTGGGAGGAGTCTTTGCTGCGAAATGTACGCAAAAGTGAATTTATCTGTAATGCCGCTCATTCACCACTAACGCACGTTTCGCCTCTACACGCAATACTCCTGTTAGGTCATCATCATCAGCAGCAGCCTGGTTACTCCCACTGCAGGGCAAAGGCCTCTCCTATACTTCTCCAACAACCCCGGTCATGTACTAATTGTGGCCATGTCGTCCCTGCAAACTACTTAATCTCATCCGCGCACCTAACTTTCTGCCGCCCCCTGCTGCGCTTCCATTCCCTTGGAATCCAGTCCGTAACCCTTAATGACCATCGCTTATCTTCCCTCGTCATTACATGTCCTGCCCATGCCCCCCCCCCCATTTCTTTTTCTTGATTTCAACTAAGATGTCATTAACTTGCGTTTGTTCCCTCACCCAATCTGCTCTCTTCTTATCCCTTAACGTTACACCTATCATTCTTCTTTCCATAGCTCGTTGCGTCGTCCTCAATTTGAGTAGAACCCTTTTCGTAAGCCTCCAGGTTTCTGCCCCGTAGGTGAGTACTGGTAAGACACAGCTGTTATACACTTTTCTCTTGAGGGATAACGGCAACCTACTGTTCATGATCTGAGAATGCCTGCCAAACGCATCCCAGCCCATTCTTATTCTTCTGATTATTTCCGTCGCATGATCCGGATCCGCCGTCACTACCTGCCCGAAGTAGATGTATTCCCTTACTACGTCTAGTGCCTCGCTGCCTATTGTAAATTGCTGTTCTCTTCCGAGACTGTTAAACATTACTTTAGTTTTCTGCAGATTCATTTTTAGACCCACTCTTCTCCTTTGCCTCTCCAGGTCAGTGAGCATGCATTGCAATTGGTCCCCTGAGTTACTAAGCAAGGCAATATCATCAGCGAATCGCAAGTTACAAAGGTATTCTCCATTAACTTTTATCCCCAATTCTTCCCAATCCAGGTCACTGAATACCTCCTGTAAACACGCTGTGAATAGCATTCGAGAGATTGTATCTCCCTGCCTGACGCCTTTCTTTATTGGGATTTTGTTGCTTTCTTTCTGGAGGACTACAGTGGCTGTGGAGCCGCTCTAGATATCTTTCAGTATTTTTACATATGGCTCGTCTACACCCTGGTTCCGTAATGCCTCCATGACTGCTGAGGTTTCGACAAAATCCCACGCTTTCTCGTAAGCAATGAAACCTATATATAGGGCTTGGTTATATTCCGCACATTTCTCTATCACCTGATTGATAGTGTGAATAAGGTCTAATGTTGAGTAGCGTTTACGGAATCCTGCCTGGTCCTTTGCTTGACAGAAGTCCAAGGTGTTCCTGATTCTATTTGCGATTACCTTAGTAAATAGTTTAGTAAATAGGTCAATGTACCAAAATGATACATGGTTGTAATTTACTTTCTTTCAGCTGATGACATCCGGTGGAGCTTCGTACGGCAACGACTGCTGCTTACCTGGTGCCCCAACTTTGGATAAATGTAGAAGCCCGGAACGAGTATTTATACAGAGCAAAATAAACATTTCATCATTTCAGAAGACGTCTTGCGTTTTCTTTATGAAATTGCCCCTGACGGATTCGGCGCAGTCTTGTAAAGGTCAATCGCAATCATTTCTACTTAATAATGAAACGATTCCACGCCAAGGCCACGCGAGGTTCAGCAGAAGCGAAAGAAATGAATGCCGCGCCGAGCAGCGGAGCCGGCGCGGCGTGTACCAACTGGTGTTCAAAACGCGCGCGCCCAAATCCGAAACCAAAGGAGTCAATAACATCCGCTTGGTGTGCTACAGTCCATTCAGCCGCTGGGCTCTATGGGAGTGTCCGCTCTTGTTGAAATTTCTCTCTATGCTTCAACGCGCGCGCCGTCGGCTGCTATCTTCTGAACATGCGCAGAACTTTCGCCAACTCGCGCGCCGTCCGCAAAAGCCGTCTGCGGAATTGTGTTGGAGCCTTTCGCGCGCAATGCATTGTGGTGCGAGAGTTCCGACGCGGCCGACGCGCGAATGGCCCAGGAGCCATATCGACGCCGGGCCCGTCGGGGCGCGTCGAAAGCCGCCGGTTACGTTGGCTGCGCCGGTGCAGCCAACGTAAAAATAAAATATATGCGTATAAATCAAACTTTGCGGCTTGCTTCCGTTGCCTAGCGACAGGCGAACCGGCGAATGACGAGCCAGATGCTTGCGCCATTCGTCGGACACACCGCCGAAGCGAGAGAGACCGGCCGCGCATCCGGGCGTTGGCCCGTTTGGTCACCCGTCTGCCTGTTTTTCTATTTTGGGATTTAGCCTGGTTTGGTGGGCTCCCGGCGAATTCTTGCGTCCCTTCAGAACTTCCACATTGCACCACTGGCCTATTGAACTACGGCAAGGTGATAAACTTTGTTCGACAGTCTGCGACGCATTTCAAGCAATTAGGCTTACTGTCCGGCACCTAGGCTAGACTTGTGACGCAGTTAAAGAAAAACAACGTGGCCATCGTGGCGCAGTTCATTTGAATTACGGAATCGTACTGAGAGATGTTTGCGACGCTTTCTTTGAGCCCCAATATTAACTCATTTCGGTACTTTTTGGCAAGCTAATCGCACAGGGGGCTGTGACGCAGTTTCGCGTGTACTGAATTTTACTGCGGCAAGTTTTCGCACTTTCTCAGACCGTCAACATTACTGTAACTAATTTCATTACATTTTGGGTATCTTTCGAGCGCAGTGAGCGCGCCTGGCGCTCTGACGCGGTTAGTGAAAAGCAGCTCGGCAGTGGTGCGCGGTTTCGCGCGTGAATGCACTGACAAGTTCATGGCGTTCTCTGACGCCCAACGTTGTTGAAAATTATTTCCGGTACTTTTTTCTGTTATGTCACACGCTCGCCGCGCCTGTCGTGACGCAGTGAAAAGCAGCTCGGCCGTCGTGACAAAGTTTGGCGCGTACGGAATATTACTGCGACAAGTTTGTGGCAATTGTTATGTCCACGCAACAATTTGAGCCTTTTTCGGTACTCACGCTTGTCAAAGACGCTACGAGCAATTTTCAGGAGTGATAACACGGGAGTGTGTGGCTTGCACTGGCAGAACGCGCAAGGGAACGCCTAGGAGCTCAAACGCCGGGAACTAGTAACTCGAAAATTCTGTCTTCTGAACGGCACCCACGCATTTGTCTTGAGTGCGAGTAGAAGGAATTCTGCGAGCGTCCAGCATGGCCTGGTTGAGAGCCTGTGTTGTGGCCACCTCTGTGTACTCGTAGCGTACTATTGCGTGGGTTGTAGCCGAGTTCAGGAAACGCGCCCTAGCACGTGCATTCGTGCTATTAAAGTGCTGGAAATAAGGCCCGGGAAGAGGGGAATGCTTGGAATTAGAATGTTTTGTGGTATGCGCAGTATTGTTTCGGATGAGTCGGGTATTTTCTACGCCGTATGTGTAAATACCAACTGCTTTTGTTTGTAATTCCGCCCATTCACCACTTCCACACGCTTTGCCTCTGCACGCATTATTCTTACATGTTAATACCAAAATAACACTCGCTTGTAATTTTTTTTCAGGTGACGTCATCTGGTGGAGCTTCCTACGAAAACTACTGCTCCTTACCTGCTGCCACAACGTTGGATTAATACAAAAAGCCCGCAACGAGCATTTAGAAAGAATAAAATAACCATTTCCTCATTTCACAAGGCATCTTGCGTCTTTATGAATTTGCACGTGGCACATATTCAATAGAGGCTTGTGAACATCGTTCGCAATTTTACTTATTATTAGAACGATTTCATACGAAGACCGCGCCCGGTTGACCTGTAGAAGAAAAAACGGCGCCGGTGTGACGCGTACCAGCTAGTATTCAAAACGCGCGGGCACAAAAGCGCATAAAATCGAAACCGGAAGGGTGGTTCAGGTATTAACGCCGACGGCTTGGTGCGCTGCAGTCAATTGGGCCGCTGGGCTCTATGGAAGCGTCCGCTCTTGTTGTATTCCTCTCTCTATGCCGTCCCCTTCGCGGAACTTTGTGACAGCAAGCAAAATTAGGATAGTAATATTCAAGGATAATGCTGCAGTCGTAGTAAATGAGTTTAGAAACGACGGAAGTGCTGATGCCAAATGCCTTTTTTGTCTCGCATTTGCTGGCATACTAGTGAGCATCATTTTCCAGCACACCTCTCTGACTGCCTGTAATCTTGCACTCCGGATACTCAGCAGTGTGTGGGAAAACACAGCATTTCAAATTATTGTAAATTTGCGCAAGGTGCAACTGTTTGCAACGTGGCTTTCTTTGGCCTCCCTCCATTTTTCTTAGCTGTTGCTAAATCAAATAATTTTTGTCAACTTAAATCCTTAACTAAACGTTCAGAAGTTCACTAAAAGTAAGGACTTAAAGAACATAGCCCCTTAAATAAAAGCGCCTGATGGACACGATTTTAGCGGGTTTGAAGTGGCAGACCTGTCTTGTTTACTTGGATGACGTCGTCGTCTTCGCCGGAAATTTCGACCGTCACCTTAGGTGGCTTGCGACAGTACTAGAGGCCATCAAGCCATCAGGGCTTATTCTGAAGGCGGAAAAGTGCCGCTTTGCTTACAATGAGCTTCTGTTTCTAGGCCACGTCATCAGCAAATCTGGAGTCCTTCCCGACCCGCAGAACACAGCTGCCATCGCAGAGTTCCCGGCAGGCCATCGACAAAAAGGCAGTGCGTAGATTCTTGGCATGTGTGCCTACTATAGGCGCTTTGTCAAGTAATTTTAACGCATCGCGGAGCCGTTAACACATCTAACCAAATGTGATGTCGAGTTCGAGAGGGAAACGGCGTAGCCCGATGCATTTCAAGAACTCAAACGACGCATGCAGTCGCCGCCGGTACTTGCACACTTCGACGATGACGTCGATACCGAAATCCACAATGACGCCAGTAGCCTAGGCCTCGGAACCGTCCTAGTCAACAGGAAAGACGGACTTGAACGCATGATAGCTTACGCTAGCTGGTCTTTGTCAAACGTGGAAGGCAATTATTCTACGACTGAAAAGGAATGTCTAATCATCATTTGGGCTACAGCAAAATTCCGCCCTTACCTATATGGCAGGCCATTCAAAGTGGTCAGCGACCATCCCGCGTTGTGTTGGCTAGCTAACTTAAAGGACCGTTCAGGACGGCTGGCACGGTGGAGCCTCAGACTGCAAGAATATGACGTCATGGTAATCTACAAGTCCGCACGAAAACACTCTGACGCCGACTGCCTATCACGCGCCGCCATCGATCCCCCGTCGATAGACGACGAGGGCGACGACGCCTATCTTGGAATAATAAGCGCGGAAGACTTCACTAAGCAGCAATGAGCAGACCCGGAGCTGAAAGGCCTCTTCGAGTATTTGGAAGGGAACACCGACGTTGTCCCTAGGGCATTTAAGCGTGGATTGTCTTCGTTCACGCTACAAAACAACCTGCTCGTGAAGAACTTCTCACCAGTCCGCGCCGACTACCTTCTTGTTGTTCCGTTAGCGCTGCATCCAGAAGTACTGCACGCCCTACATGACGATCCGACCGCTGGACACCTCGGTTTCTCCCGGACACTATCGAGGATAGAGGAAAGGTATTATTGGCCGCGCCTGACCGCCGACGTCGCCCGTATGTCAGAACATGCCGAGACTGTCCGCGACGCAAGACACCGCCGACAAGGCCAGCCGCATTACTACAGCCAATCCAGCCTCCTTGCCGACCATTCCAGCAGATCGGAATGGACTTGTTGGGACCCTTTCCGACGTCAACAACCGGAAATAAGTGGATCGTCGTGGTGACAGACTACCTCACCCGTTTCGCTGAAGTTAAAGCACTGCCGAAAGGTAGCGCAGCCGAAGTGGCGAAATTCTTTGTCGAAAACATTCTGCTGTGACATGGCGCCCCAGAAGTCCTCATCACCGACAGAGGAACGGCCTCTTCAGCGGAGCTCACCCAAGCCATTTTGCAATACAGCCACGCAAGCCACAAGAGGACAACTGCCTACCACCCGCAGACGAATGGTTTCACGGAGCTCATGAACAAAACCCTCGCCGACATGCTAGCAATGTATGTCGACGTCGAACACATGACCTAGGATGCCGTTCTTCCGTTCGTAACCTTCGCTTACAACACGGCGGTCCATGAAACAACACATATCACGCCGTTTAAGCTGGTTTACGGAAGATACCCGACAACGACGCTCGACGCCATACTGCCGCACGTCACTAACGAAGGGAATCTTGACGTCGCTGCCTATCTCCAGCGTACCGAAGAAGACGGACAGCTCGCCCGCCTGCAGATCAAGAACCAGCAGCGCACCGACAGCCGACACTACAACATCCGACGACGCTTCGCCGAGTACCAGCTCGGCGACCGTGTTTGGTTTGGACCCCGATACGCCGACGAGGACTCGGTCAGAAACTATTGCGACGCCATTTCGGACCCTACAAGGTCATCCGACGTATTGGCGCACTGGACTATGAAGTCGTGCCAGACGGCATTTCGCACTCGCAGCGGCGCCGCGCACGATCTGAAGTGGTCCACGTGGTGCGTCTAAACCCTTTTACGGACGCTGACGAACATCTTTATTTTGTTGTTTCTTTGCTACGGGTGTTTTTTATTACTTTCTTTTGGTTGCAGCATCGGGCCGATGCTTTTTAAGAGCTTTTTAAGAGTGGAGTAGTGACACGTGTACCTGCCTATCTTTATCCGGCAACCACGGTTAACCGCCTAACAAATGTTATCGCCCAGAGCAGAGCGCGCCTGCATGTATCGGAAATTTCTGGAATGTTATCGATGGTTCCATCCGCTGTCTGTGACCAAACGTTGTGTAACCTGATTGCATGTGTGCGCGACGCGCATAATGTAGAACTTTATGGAAGGCACGCGGGTCGCAGCCATTACTCTGGAACATGCAACGACTGATGTATAAAAGCTGACGCGCTTGACCCGCTGATCAGATTTTGACGATCGCCGACTGTGTTCGCCGTTGGCGCCATTCTTTAAGTGTAGCCTGTTTTTGTGGGCACAGGTTCACCCAATAAAAGTTAGTTTCGTCTTTCACAGTATTGCTACTGTGTTCTTCATACGTCAATCAACGTGAAATTATAACACTTTATTTTTTACAACCCCCTGAGGAGCCAAGGGCATTACATAGGGGGGTTGGTTTTGATTAGAAAAAAAATTGAACATAAACTGCAGTAAATCTACATATTATTGCAAATATAAAACAGGCTCACAAACGAAAAAAAGGAGAAATCAAAATTAAATATGGGGTTTTACGTGCCGAAACCACGATCTGATTATGAGGCACGGTGAATTGGGGGACTCCGGAATAACTTGTACCCCCCGGGGTTTTTAACGTGCACATAAATCGAAGTAGACGGGTCTTTTTGCATTTAGCCCCCAAACGAAATGCGGCCGCTATTCGCCCCCATGTTTCTTCTCGCGCTGTGTATTACCGGAACCACCTATTAATTCGGTGGATCCACGTCTCTCGACGCTTTCGCTCTTTAGGAAACACACAGATTCCGAAGCCTTTTTTCCTTGTGTGGTTGTTATAGCACTTAAGAACGCAGCAAGTGAATCCTTCCATCGCGCGATGGCTCTACACGAACCATAAAAATTGCCAAAAATCCATTGCTTAAATGATATTGCGCGACATAAAAACGACACGGACGTGAAAGAAGACGACACACCAAGCTGCCAAAAACACGCTGCCAAAAATCGTTCGGAAACAGGACGCACAGGCACTCTTGGCGGCAGTAGCAGCCGGATGACTACAAGTACCAGCATGCACCGCGGCAGCGGTGGCATCGGTCTATTGGCAAACTTACTAGTTTTGACAGCCGTGTTATGCATAGAAGCAACCCAGGTGGCATTGTTGTAAGACATAGCACGTGTTCTCTAATTTACGTACATGCACATGTGCAGTCTCCAGTCAGAGTATGAGCACCAACACGCCTAATACGTGTATGGGCATGCCTTCAGTGTTTCAGATAGATTAACATTCTTTTGTTGACTTTTAACATCTCCTCGACTCATCGCAGTTTTTTCAACTTAATGCCTTCCTTTTTGCTAGCTTTCCCAAAACACATGATTGTTCTCCACTTCTCCATGCACGGCACATTTAATTAAGGAACACGTGCTAGGCCTCATTAACGGTCCCATATACGAGACACGCATGGAAGGTGAAACAAGGACTCAAATCACCACTGAAACGTAAGAAACAGCTCTGAATGGCTGCCAGTATGCTTATTAGGTGCCTAGGTGCTCCTACTGTGACAGGAGACTGCGTGCCTGTATAATCAAGGAACATATACTATATCCTGTGACAGTGGCCCTTTTCCATTCTTGGTATGCTTCACCACAATAAATTGCGTATGCTTCAGCACATAGCACGGCTGTATTGGGGCGAATCTGACCAGTGAGGTTCGAATTATCCGGCGAAGGCCAATTTTGAGATTGAAATAATGGACTTTTGGGCCGATAGAAATGTATTTCATTAAATAAAAAATAATCATCTGCAAACAACCTTATTTGAACGGGGTGACTGACTACTTTTACAATATCATTAATATATATTAAAAATAACAAGAGGCCAAGCATGCTGCCTTGAGAACACTGGAAGTAACTGGCACTTCTTGGGAATGGCAATTGCTTATGCTGACGAATTCTTTGTGCTTAGTTAAGTATGCAGAGATTCAGCCAATTAAGTATGGCGGAAGATTTGTGATTTGGAGCTTCTCAATTAGTTTAATGTGACAAACAAGCTCAAATGATTTTCTGCAATACTGGAATATAACATCAATCTGGCCAGGTTTATCAAGAATGCTTCCATGTATAAACTCGTGATCTAACTTCCAATAAATCGTTGTTGAAAGTAGAAGTTGTGTGTGGGGTCTCTTCTCTCGTCTGTCTCGTCTAAGGTTTCTGCATTAAGCAGTAAAAAAAATTGTACCATCAATGTTAGAAGGCAACCCTTGCAATGTAAATTAATTTTTTTTGCCAAATATACTCAACACTTCTCTGAAATGCGAACATATTTGTTATTCAATATTCAACAGATCAGTTTCCTCAAATATTCATATTTAATTCTATCCAGAAATATCAGAATAAGGAAACACTACTAGAAATGGGCCTTGAGTGGAGCCGTACGGCAATAAATGCATGCAACCAATGCCACTTACAGGGAATACAAGAGGCGAGTTTGGGGGTTTTATGTGCAAAAACCACGACATGATTATGAGGCACACCATAGTGGAGGACTGCGGATTAATTTTGACCACCTGGAATTCTTCAACGTGCACTCAATGCATTGTTCACAGGTGTTTTTGCATTTATTCCCCATGGAAATGCAGCTGCCGCAGTCAGAATTTGATCCCGCGCCCTTCGGTTTAGTAGCACAGAACGCCAAAGCCACTATGGCGGGTTTTGACACTTGAGAGGGGAAAACAAACCAGTAAAAGCACTACAAGAGATCTTTTTTAGATTGTTTGACACATGTAACGCCAGTCACAACCAGGCTTCTGGTCAACTGAGAAGATTGTAAATGAGAGTGACTAAAAGTGATAGTATCTGCCACACCAAGATGACATCAGGAACATGTTCACATTGTCCAAACGATAATTTTTACAGCCCCAATTCAGAAAACAAATCCGTTGGCTGCCTAAAGGCGAGGCATCCTTACTGCACTACTAATTACTGAGCAAAGCAAAATTACCTACTGTATACGTCCACTCAGGAAGTGCAGTTGAATTTGAGAAAGGTCACCACATGCACCTGACTTTCTCCCCGTAAGATTCCAGTATGTGTCATTATTGACAGAAAGGAAGATTTGATAACTTCTAATTGTGTGTTCTCCAATTGAATACAAGTCAAATGGTCAACGGCTATTTGATTCACATTTGAAGTTTTGAATATTCGCACAGCACAAACATATACTCCAGCTATACTCGAGAACACCATCAGTGCAGGTTGTGAAACACTTGACGAGTACGCAAAAAAAAGCTTCGTTTTCAGGGCCCTGGAATTATTTTGAGTTTTGTGCAAGAGCACCGTGAGTAGGGTTCCTACTGGTGATCATCTAGGGTTCAGCATTTAATATATCTGACCTCACCAACACTAACAACACGAGATCCTCTAAACAACAACTCTTTCCTCACTCGAATCAGCACTAATTATCAATGTTTACTGCTCTTTCTATGGCGATTAAAAACTGGAACAAAATACCACTCCATATTAAAACCTGCCGCACAACATTAACATTCAAGAGAGGTAGGAAGAAATATTTACTATCGACACTACTGGCTACAGACTCATTACTACGGACATAGAGTGTACAGAATTTTATTTTACCACTTTCAATGCTTCTGTATTTCCCTAATGTATCGCTTTTATTCTCTATCTCCCATTGTCCATTTTTTCTTCCGTCTTTTTAGAAATTTTAAGTTTTCTGTCGCACGGTATATATTTCACTTGTACTTCGCATATTGTAAGCATATTTTTGTTTCTAATTATCTGGTATGTTAACCTTGTGTTCCTTATGTATCCTCCTTATGTTTCCATAGGTGCCAATTACTACATTTTTATTTATTCATACGCACTTTCTCTTTCATTTGCTTGTATTTGTAAGCAACTTCTTTGTATTTGATTATTTGCTTCAGTAACTTCTTGTATTCTGATGTATATCACTGCTATGTTGCCATAATGTATAAATTACTATATTGTTATAAATACTAATAGATCCCACTGACAGTTTTTGTAACTTCGGGACCTCCTTCCGTAATAATAAATGATGCAATAAAATTTAGGTATTCTGCATAAATTCTGTAATTATTACGTATTAAACTTATCCATTGCTAAATGTCACAATGGCACCACTCCCCAGGTTTTGAGCCACCTCTAGTAGAACGAACAAGTCATCTTTTTTCATGAAGTGGATTGGCTTCCCACATGACATCATTAGGAATACACAAAACAAGCCTCTCGATTAAGCTTATTTTTGGCAGTATATGAAGAATAGAAATTGATGTACCTGTAAAAGTATACACAATAATGTAATACATGTAGATGCTTCTTGAGTCCAGTAGTAGACTTGCTTGAGATAGCAGATTGTCTGCTACTGCTGTCTCCACATGCACTATTGACCAAAAAAGTTTACGGAACACGGGATCTAAGAAAACACTATCCGAGCAGCCTCTAAAAGTAGCCAGTGATACTGTACATCACAATCTTCGCATATACCAGTCATCATCGTCGTCATCGTCATCATCATCATCATCAGCCTGGTTACGCCCACTGCAGGGAAAGGGCCTCTCCTATACTTCACCAGCTACCCCGGTCATGTAATAATTGTGGCCATGTTGTCCCTGCAAACTTCTTAATCTCATCCGTCCACCTAACTTTCTGCCGACAACCCTGTTGCGCTTCCCTTCCCTTGGAATCCAGTTCGTAACCGTTAATGACCATCGGTTATCTTCCCTCCTCATTACATGTCCTGCCCATGCCCCCCCCCCCATTTCTTTTTCTTGATTTCAACTAAGGTGTTGTTAACTCGCGTTTGTTCCCACACCCAATCTGCTCTTTTCTTATCCCTAAACGTTACACCCATCATTCTTCTTTCCATAGCTCGATGCGTCATCCTCAATGTAAGTAGAACTCTTTTCGTAAGCCTCCAGGTTTCTGCCCCGCACGTGAGTACTGGTAAGACACAGCTGTTATACACTTTTCTCTTGAGGGATAATGGCAACCTGCTGTTCAGGATTTGAGAATGCCTGCCAAACGCACACCAGCCCATTCTTATTCTTCTGATTATTTCAGTCTCATGGTCCGGATCCGCGGTCACTACCTGCCCTAAGTAAATGTATACCCTGGCCACTTCCAGTGCCTCACTACCTATCGTAAACTGGTGTTCTCTTCCAAGACTGTTAAACATTACTTTAGTTTTCTGCAGATCAATTTTAAGACCCACCCTTCTGCTTTGCCTCTCCAGGTCAGTGAGCATGTATTGTAATTGTTTCCCTGAGTTCCTAAGCAAGGCAATATCATCAGCAAATCGCAAGTTACTAAGGTATTCTCCATTAACTCTTATCCCCAATTCTTCCCGAACCAGGTCTCTGTAAACACGCTCTGAATAGCATTGGAGAGATCGTATCTCCCTGCCTGACGTCTTTCTTTATTGGGATTTTGTTTCTTTCTTTATGGAGGACTACGGTGGCTGTGGAGCCGCTATAGATACCTTTCAGTATTTTTACATACGGCTCGTCTGCACTATGATTCCGTAATGCCTCCATGATTGCTGAGGTTTGGACTGAATCAAACGCTTTCTCTTAATCAATGAAAGTTATATATAAGGGATGGTTATATTCCGCGCATTTTTCTATCACCTGATTGATATTGTGAATATGGTCTATTATTGAGTAGCCTTTACGGAATCCTGCCTGGGCCATTTGTTTACCAGCGATTACCTTAGTAAATACTTTGTAGGCAACGGACAGTAAGCTGATCGGTCTACAGTTTTTCATGTTTTTTCAGGTCTATACCAGTAGAGGCTGGAAATGAGAATGCCAGGCTGCATTTTGAGACTGCGGAGATATTTAGCTTTACGTCAGATCCCTTGGTTCGTAAACATTTTTGGTCGACAGTATATCTGTATGCATGTGGTAGGGAAGGCAATGAATTAGAGAGCTTCTCCAAAAAAGCAGGGCTTTGCTGTAGATGTTCCAGGCTGTAGATCTGCAGGCAAAGAGTGAAAAAGAATGCAATAATATTTAACAATAACACAGTGACGACAGCAACTGAAGCAAAGCAGCAGAGGGGTACATGTGGCGGCAGAAACTTGCACTGCACCTATTGCACTTATATTCTTGTACTGCAAGTGAGTGCAGAGAGTAAGCTACAGCGACTGCACACTGTACAAAACATAAGCGCTATATGTAAACTTCGTTTTGAGGCGACCATCGCCACAATAACAAAAAATTGCATCTCGAAGTGACATGGGAACACACTCGGTTCAAGTAAACTTCAAGTAGCCAACACTACTGTCACTGTACGACGTCGTGCTCAAAGAGGCAGGACGTAGCCAAGGCCACATAGAATAAAAGTGACATTGGAGAGGAAAGGCTTTATAGGAGGGTAATTTTTAACCACTTGCAGCTTTTTATATAGCATGGTGACATAAAGCTTTTTTGAGTAACCATTCAAGGAGAGATTATGAGTATGTGTAGGTAGCACACAACTAAAATTGTTTCAGGGACCCTTTGAATGATGAGGTTAACGTTGAGTCTTTTTTTATGCATCTACAAGGTTCTGTTACATATGTAAACTTCTTCCGTGAACATTTTTCTTCCTTATCAGTTTGTGTTCTACCTGTTTTTTCACCAATAAACTTGCAGTTGTGAATAGGTGCTCGTGTGTGTTCCTTACTTTCCTTGTATGATTTTGTTCTGTTTTCTTTAACTTCAATCATTCTTCAGCGGCAATGCTGATGTCATTTTTAATGATTTATTGGGCTTTAAGCTAATATGACCAGCCCTACACAATAGAGAAAGAGTGAAATAAATAAATGAGCAAGATATGTACACTCGGAAGTGAAGTGGTTGCTTACGAAGGGGGCAGGTTGGGCACGTTAGGAAATGATGGCTGGAACAATGTAGTAATTATTTTCTCTTTCACAATTTCTTAATGGTTTCAACAGCATTCTGCTTACATTATCACCCGCATCAGCAGGTCTACCGGTAAATAATAAACAAATTCTGACATTATACAAGCTAATAACTGCCTTGCTCAAGGCGGACAACTGAGCTATTTCACGACAGGAGTGTTTGGAAACTTGCATCAATACTGACTGAACGAAATGCTATATTGCTTATACTGCCTGGAAAGAACTAGCATTTGTGGGTTTGATCTCTTGAAGATTTGTCTGATGGTAAATGGTTGGAGGTGCATTTGCCCATTTAGAATGCGAATAGTGGAAATTCATGGGACATTGAAAAGGCACTTCAACTTTCTGACTGTTGTTGCAATTATGAAGGGCGTGACACTTCCCGTAGCATCACTGTTCTGCTTACCGTTTAAAGGTTACCAGCTTACTGCGGTGGTTTGGACATTGAACTCTACATTTGACCTCACATTTTGTGTTCCTATTGTACCTGCCTTGAACCCCATCCTTTCCGTCCATACGAGGTGTGTTCAAAAAGAAACCGAACTTTTGCTATAAGACCTTTACTGCTTATGGTACAACGGTATAAGTGATGTCCCCTTCAAAGTAGTCGCCTCTACTGGCAATGCACTCTTCCAATCTTTTCTTCCATTTTCGAAAGCCTTTCTGGAATGGCACGCAGGTCTCTTCTCGTATTGTCCTGGATCTCTTCTACGGTTTGGAAATGACGTCCTTTCAAGGTGGTTTTCAGTTTGGGGAATAGAAAAAAGTCTGCTTGGTCTAGGTCCGGAGAATATGATGGGCGGGGCACAACAGGAGTGTGGTGTTTGGCTGAGTGGCTGCGGACAAGGAGCGACGCGTGAGTCGGGGCATTGTCATGATGCAACATCCAAGCCTGATTTTCACACAATTCAGGCCTCTTACTGCGTACAGAACCTTTAAAACATGCTAGGATTCCTTGGCAAACTTCTTTGTTTACCGTCCGACCATGTGGTACAAATTCCTGATGGGCAATGCCTTCGCAGTCAAAAAACACAACCAACACCACTTTCATTTTTGACTGACTCATGCGTGCTTTTTTTTTTGGACAAGGAGAAACTTTGACCACCCAATGCGATGACTGCACTTTCGTTTCGACATCACAGCGATTAACCCATGTCTTATCGCCTATTCTGATGTTCTTAAGGAAGTTTTCATCGTCATTGGCAGCGGCGAGCATTTCCTGGCTGATTTCAACACGCGTCTACTTCTGTTCGTCAGTCAACAAACGCGGCACGAATTTTGCACTGACACGACGCATCCCAAGTTTGTCGCTCAAAATTTCATGGCATGATCCTACGCTGATACCCACTTAGTCAGCGACTTTTCGATCAGTGAAACGACGATTTCCACGAATCACAGTTCGAACCACAAGAAAGGGGACGCCAAAGACTTGAAAAATTATAGACCGATCAGCTTACTGTCCGCTGCCTACAAAGTATTTACCATTGTAATCGCAACTGGAATCAGTAACACCTTAGACTTCTGTCAACCAAAGGACCAGGCAAGATCCGTAAAGGCTGCTCAACAATAGACCATATTCACACTATCAATCTGGTCATAGAGAAATGTGCGGAGTATAACCAACCCTTATATATAGCTTTCATTTTTTACGAGAAAGTGTTTGATTCAGTCGAAACCTCAGCAGTCATGGAGGCATTGCGGATTCAGGGTGTAGATGAGCCGTATGTAAAAATACTAAGAGATATCTATAGCGGCCCCACAGCCACCGTAGTCCTCCATAAAGAACACAACAAAATCCAAATAAAGAAAGGCGTCAGGCAGGGAGATACGATCTCTCCAATGCTATTCACAGCATGTTTACAGGAGGTATTCAGAGACGTGGATTGCGGAGAATTGGGGATAAGAGTTAATGGAAAATACCTTAGGAACTTGCGATTCGCTGATGATAGTGCCTTGCTTATTAACTAAGGAGACCAGTTGCAATGCATGCTCACTGACCTGGAGAGGCAAAGCAGAAGGGTGGGTCTAAGAATTAAACTGCAGAAAACTAAAGTAATGTTTAACAGTCTCGGAAGACAACAGCAGTTTACCATAAGTAGCGACACACTGGAAGTGGTAAGGGAATACATCTACTTAGGGCAGGTAGTGACCGCGGATCCGGTTCATGAGACTGAACTAATCAGAAGAATAAGAATGGGCTGGTGTGCGTTTGGCAGGCATTCTCAAATCATGAACAGCAGGTTCCCATTATCCCTCAAGAGAAAAGTGTATAACAGCTGTGTCTTACCAGTACTCACGTACGGGGCAGAAACCTGGAGGCTTACGAAAAGGGCTCTACTTAAGTTGAGGACGACGCAACGAACTATGGAAAGAAGAATGATTGGTGTAACGTTTAGGGATAAGAAAAGAGCAGAGTGGGTGAGGGAACAAACACGAGTTAATGACATCTTAGTTGAAATCAAGAAAAAGAAATGGGGGGGGGCATGGGCAGGACATGTAGTGAGGAGGGAAGATAACCGATGGTCATTAAGGGTTACGGACTGGATTCCAAGGGAAGGGAAGCGTAGCAGGGGCGGCAGAACGTTAGGTTGGCGGATGAGATTAAGAAGTTTGCAGGGACGACATGGCCACAATTAGTACATGACCGGGGTAGTTAGAGAAGTATGGGAGAGGCCTTTGCCCTGCAGTGGGCGTAACCAGGCTGCTGCTGCTGATGATGATGATGATGACAGTTCGAACTCTCGACGTGGTCATCATCTGTGTATGTGGAAGGTCGTCCAGACTTGGGATCGTCACCGACTGACATTCTTCCGTCTTTAAAACGCTTGAACTATTCACAGCACTGCGTCCGACTCATACAGTCCTCCCCGTATGCTTGGCTAAGCAACTGAAATGCCTCTGTGAAAGTTTTCCCAGGTTTGTAGCAGTACTTCACACACACACGCTTTTCTTCCAATTCCTTCATTGTCACTTTGGCACCAGTCCGAAGAGCAGCTTGTTCATGTGCTCACTTCAGCGGCTGTAGCTCACCAGCTAACCCTCAGAGTGAAACGCTGCAAATGGCAGCTTGTTGTCTAAACATGCCGCTACATGCGCTCAGTAGCAGCAGCGCGCTCCCTCTGCCGGTTGGCAAGCTATTTCAAAACTTCGTTTTTTTAACACCTCGTATATTTTACTGCACACACACACACACACACACACACACACACACACACACACACACACACACACACACACACACACACACACACACACACACACACACACACACACACACACACACACACACACACACACACACACACACACACACACAAACAAAAACCTTGAGTCATAAGTGAGCACTGTCTCTGTCTCCTTTCCTTTGTTTGACACTGTTGGACACTGATTTAGTTCTAAAGACCTTCTAAGAACTAGGCGATCAGGAACCTGCCTTGCAAATACCCTATAAAAACTGTGTTGTACAGTCGAGTTTGCCAGTCTACCTAAATTTAGCGTCGTTTATAAATTCTGCTTAAATGCTTCAGGACTTCATGTATTGTGTACACTTCTATAGGTCAACCACCACTACATATTTCATGCAAGTAAAAGTTGCTATGCAGAAAATCTTCGTGTTATTTGAAGATCAAGCAGTTTAAGTGATAATGCATGTCCTCACTAGGTAAAGTTAATGAAACGTGACCAAACATATTTTTCAAAGAAAGGCAATGTATATGTACTACAGGCAATAAAATACATCTATTAACATACCGCTGCTATAGGTCCCATGACCAGTTTTACTTGCTTTCTCTAAGCAGTACAGACTGTACAGGGCTGTAAAGCCAGCTAGTCTTTATTTAGCTTGCTTTCTTGGTGCTTTCATGTATACAAACGAGAAGGCCGCCTTCTACAGTCTTATGCTGAAGATTATAAATGGTTGCCTAACACTGCGCCTTGCAATATTCACAGGCATTCGCCTTACCAGGAGATATCATTTGTGTTGGTAGCAGTAGGTGAAAGGTAAATAAAGAATAGAGGACACATTGATTTAAAAGCCTTCATCTTCACTACATTGTGCAATATGAGGATGCCTTTCCAAAGGAATTTAGGCAGTGCCATTTGCAAGCACATTGCTCACCAACTGCAGTGGCTTCATATCGACACAGGTGACATGCAAAGACATTGTTGTGCTTGAAGTGAGGTGCATGTAAAGCACCACAGTGCAATGAAACTGCTCTTTTTTTATACATGTACAGCGTTTTTGCTCCCACTTTGAGGGTGACTTGATGAGCCTGGATGCCATCAGCCATACCATAAAAAACTGTCCCAACTTTCATTCAAATGACTCAACCTAACTAGTCATTTTGTTGATTGGATATGCTGTTCAGTTTGTGCATGTTATAGTGCAGGCATACCACCAATTGAGTTAAGCATTGTGAAAATCAAGTACAGCACATTGCCTACTTAAGCACATGAACATTTAAGCAACAAAATCTTTTTCTGCTTATGCAGTGACCTACAGCTACAAAAGAAGGACACAAAGACAGTGCAGACGTGTTGGTAATATCAAGCTTCGATGCAAACATGGTAAGGTGTGGTGAGGAATGAAGTGTAATCTTGGTTTGCAATTCTGCATAAATTTTGTGGAAGTGCTGGAGGGTCAAGGCTTTATACAGCAATTAATAATTTATGTATGTGGTCTAATAAACTATTGCAAAATGAACGTGTGGCATCAGCAACAGATAGCCAGGCACTATCACAAAAACGAGTAAAGTGATGCTGGGGAGTGGTTGTCGAAAGTTGCAGGTTCTGGAGGAGAGAGACAAAAGCACAAGGCTGCATCGATCAATTGGACATGACTGAAGGCATGTACGGTATGTCGAGGAAGAAGCGGACAGGAGTACAAAGAAACGCATGAAGGAGAGCAGTCTGACAGTGTGAAGGCAAGAGCATCACATAAAAAAATTGGAAGAAAGTAGCAAATGAATGGGGAGATCAGATGCCAAGGCGCAAGCATTTTCTGCTAGAAATGTTATTGCTGCTGTGCCTTAGCCCTGGTGATGCAAATGGAACGTGGAAGAAACAAGTACAGTACAAGTTAAAAAGTGTTGTGGCAAGAGGGAGCGGCATTAGATCGGTGCCTCATCAAAATGAATTTGCAGTGCTCATCTGCACTCAACAAAGTTTGGTAACCTGTGCTGGTGGAAGTATGTGAGCTATCTCTAGATGAAATGTGCACACAGCCAGCTCTTCCAGATTCAGAAAAGACTTAAGACCAGAGGAAAATTTCTAAAACTACAAGACGGCAACCTGATTTGATAAATCATAGTTTGGATGTTTCCATTACAGTACCTGCACGAACGGAAACTAAGTTGCAGCAAAAATTCGACTTCATAAAGTAAGTGCGCCAACATTACACCAACGATAAACGCAATTTCACTACATAGATGACTTGCCTTGTATGAAAATATTGTTTTCACCTTTTGCTCTCCTGTTCGCCACATTAAGCATTACAGATTAACGTATTATATTAACATATTAACAGAATAACATATATAATATTACATAATATATTAACATAATAATCAGACAACCTAATTTGGCTTAATTAACACCTTCGCATGCTGCCACAGCTTCACTCTATCAGATGTCTTGCAATAATGAAGGGGTGCTTGTACACCAGCGCTCCAACGTAACTAACAGTGATCACCTACACAGCTAAGTATATGGTCATGATTCAGGTTGAAAAAAGCTGAGAGGAAAAAAAATCTACTCACTTTGATAGCAAGAATACTGCGATCATTCGAAAGGGATGGACCCATCGCAGACAGCAGACCTCTTCTCAGCTCCAGCAGGGCAACAGCAACTAGTCTTTCAGTAAAAGAAAATGATTCACGTGTAATAAGTTTCCTTGTTCCTGCTGAGTATCAATACAATTTCATGTCCATACATGTATATTATCCGATTTTGTAATACAACTGAAATATTAGTAAAATACGATGTATGATGATTGCATCCGCTACTCTTGTATGTCCACATGTTTTGCAACTGATAAAACATTTACTGCTTGCTTACTGACAGGAATGCCTTGAGCGCCCAGACATCATTCGATGCAAAATGTCTTGGTGCACTGCAAGCAGTTGAGCAAAGGAAACACACCGCAGATCAGTCAGACCGAAGAACTTTTTTTTTTGATGGCTACAATAAAAATGTGCATGCAAACAAGAAAGTAACGATCACATAAAGTGAGCCTCTGCTACTATCTCGAACGTTTAGTTCCTTATTCTAATAGAACTTCTTGCCGTATCGGATACACTATGCTCTCAAGCCGGTACATCCGTCAATACAAGTATGCAACTGAATGCAGTTTTATTTACTCTACGCTTTTAACGCAAGTGAGCAAAAGGTTAGACGTGTCACGCGGAAAATTGCGATCGCGTTCGAGCCGATCGCGTTACCATTGAACGCGATCTGACAATATAGGGTGATCTTTTTCCCATGCATGGGTCCTTTCTGCCCTAAGACGCGGCTTAGTGACCTTTTGAAACAATATTTCTGTTCGCGACGCCGGTTTACCACACACCATTTTAACACCTACTTTATGCAAACAAGATAAAATTAAAATGGGCTTACCTCACGAGCAAGTTATGAGCGCGCGTAGACTTTTGAACCCCCGTTGAGAGCAGGCTATCACGTGTCCAAGCGCATTCGTGCACCCGAACAAAGGGCAGCATCTTTCATGCCGCAGCGTGCAGAGTTTTGTAGGCGAAGTGAAACACATTCAGCGCAAATATCCCCGTGCTATGACGGCACATGACGAGCACACAGGTGTACATTACACGGGGACAAATTCGGAAATTTGCCAATTCGAACGTGCCGAGGCTCAAGCAGCGTAACCATCCATCGCTTGCCTTTTTCACTCATGATGCATCAGTCTCTCTTCCTTGGGGCCTTGCTCCACTCTTGAGTACAAAGAAAGACATATTGACGGTTAATAACAATTTTTACAAGACGAAACGATAAATGCCGGCTGGCTACACATATGCAATTTCGTCTACCGCTCCTTAGATCGGATTTATGGATAGATGTTATGAGCGTCCCCTTTGGAAAGGGGCGGTGGGTTGCGCCACCAAGCTCTTTCTATTATACTGCCTAATGTCCTGCCTAGGTTAAACAATAAAAAAAACACTGTGAACGCCCACAACCAAATTTGCTGATCCCCTGTTGTGAACTGTGCTTTTGTACGTCTCCGTTTTTTGTCGTTTTGCTATTTTTCTTCCACCAATCCTCCAAACGCCTTTTACTAATCCCTATTGCGGACATGCTTACTTTCCCACTGCTCTCGCTGAACCCAAGGGCTTCAAGGAGGCCAGTGGTGCCTAAATCGACTGCTGAGTAGACGTCTTCACATTCTAATAAAACATGCTCCATAGTTTCCCTAGCCTTACCGCAGCAAGCTCAGGCTTCTTCTTCCTTCTTATATCTCGCTTTATAGGTGCGTGTTCTAAGGCATCCCGATCTCGCGTCGAAAACTAATGAGCTTCCCTTTCAGTTATCATGAATTGTTTCTTTCCTGATTTCGTTTTTTTCCTCTTAAGTAGTTACTCATGGCAGGTTTCTCTTCCATCCCAACCACCCATGAGATTATTTCAGCCTCTCTGACTTTCCGCTTGACGTTCTTTGTTGCTTTGTTACCCACCCTACAGGCCGCATACGTGCTGGTAAGCTTCCTAGTTTTTTTTCCTTTAGTGTGAATCGATGTTTTTCCTGTACACATACCTCCACACTCGCCCAGTCCATTTACTTTCTTGCATATTTCTCAGTCGTTCTTCATACTCAATTTTACTGCGAGTTTCCCTTACTTAAAAATTAGTCCAGCCCATATCACCCTGCACAGCTTCATTTGTAGTCTTTCCGTGAGCGCCCAATGCGAAGAGGACCCACTGACCTTTGGCTTCGATCGAGCCCTGATTGTACCCCTGATCTGAAGCAAACAACCGCATTTCCAAAGGAAGTCCTGGAACGATTACACCTTTCCACATACCTCGGAGCACCTCGTACCTATTGTATCAACATAGAGCTCTGCGCTTCATTATGGCTCCCATTTCTCTTCCCCTTCACTGTTATTGTATTTTTTTTGTGTGTCCATATGTCTATTGCCTTCGTTTATTCATATTCAAAGGTATTTATATTCTGTTACCCGAGGTATTTCCTGGCCTTGTATCGCCATTGTATGTTCACTGCTTTCATTGAATACCATAACACCTGCTTTTCTAACACTAAATTTGAAACCTAAAATGTTGCCTTCCTGTCCACAGATATTAGCCGGACGTAGCAATTCGCTTTGCTTCCCTATTGCAAAACCCAGTGCCACTGGGACCCAGTGCGGCGGATTATGGGCCCAGCGCCGCGCGCTGGATGCTGGTGCGCTGGGCAGGCGTAGCGTACTGGGAGGCACTGGCTACTCGTGGGATAAACAGCTCTAGCGCGTTAAATATGCGGTACCTGGACACTGTATATAATTTTTTGAATACAGAAAGCAACAAAGAGCGTTTTAGTGCTATAAAGAAAATAAATAGTAAACCTACTCCGACCAGGATTCGATGGTCCTACCTATAGAACGCAAGCCCGGCACTCTACCGCTACGCCACGCCAGCAGACGAACGTGAACGGATAATTTGCTATATCAAAAACTAGAAGCAGTCTTAGTTTCGCAGAGCTGCGTCTCGCACAGACATGGTTGATGCGCTCTCGCCCAGCAACCGTTAAAACTCACGCTTCTACTACAAAGAAAAATTTGCTGTCCGTATTAAGTAGCCTGCTCGGAAGTGCCACAACATCGCTTTTCACCTGCGATTGGTATTTTAACTTCGAAAGAAGTGCTAAATGAACCGCCGACCCGGCACGCTGTATGGGCTGTTACTGCAGATTTCGATAGCCGTTTCTTGTTCTTCACGTGATGGATATGCAACATTTTCTTATTTCAGTGATGCCTTTCAGTCAAAACGTCTATCTAGTCACATATCTTCGTCAGAGAAGCGCAGGCTAGTGCTTGGAGCCTTCCCCTTATGAAAATGACTGTTGAAATATTGTTGGCATATTGTTGATGAATTGTTGATTCAATAGCCTTTCAACAATACCTCAACAACAACATTGAAAGCACAGAGCAATAATTCCACAGTACAGTTGTTGGGCAGTTCACAACAAAAAAGTCGTTGACTAAATTATGTTGATATATTGTTGAATAGTATTGAGTATTATTGAGTCATTGTTGAGCAGTTTCCAACAATAAAGTCGTTGACTAAATTCTCTTGATATATTGTTGAATAGTATGAGTATTATTGAGCCATTGTTGAGTAGTTTCCAACAATTAAGTCGTTGACTAAATGCTGTTAATTTATTGTTGAATAACATTGAGTCACGAGCAATATTGAGTTTCGAAGTATATATAAAAACACACGCACATATGTATGTGCGCGTCTTTTGTACATATACGAGGTGTGACACAAAAAAATGAGACTGGTCCTATAACTTATTGCACTTACTGAATTAGTTCTCTGTCACATTATCACCTTTAAAGTAGTCCCCTTCAGCATTCACAAACTTCTGCATTCGGTGCTGCCATTGCTGGCAACAGTTCTGGAACGAGGTTTTTGGAAGGCCCTTCAGGAGATTCTCCGGTTTTGCCTGAACCTCTTCAACTGAGGTAAAATGGCTTCCCTTTAAGCGAGATTTAACTTTAGGAAGTAAAACAAAGTTGCATGGAGCCAAATCAGGTGAATAAGGAGGATGCCCTAGCACAGTGTTGTTTTTGCTGGTCAGAAACTGCTTGACAGATGGCCGTGTGAGAGGGTGCATTGTCTTGGTGCAACAGCCATCCATCACTACACAGCTGTGACCTTTTTTTCCTAATTTTTTTCACGAAGTCTTCTTAGTACTTCAATGTAGTAGTGTTGATTAACAGTCTGACCACTGGGAACCCACTCAATCATTACAACACCATTAATGTCGAAGAAGACAATTAACATTGCCTTGAATTTTGATTTTGACGTGCGTGCTTTTTTAGGTCTTGGGGATCTTGGAGACTTCCACTGCATTGACTAGCGCTTACTTTGTCATAGGTAAAAATACATATCTCATCACATGTTACAACAGATTCCAACAAATTTGGCTCATTTGCAATGCGTTTTAACATGTCCACACACACGTCTTTACGGCACAGTTTTTGGTCAACGGACATAAATTTAGGAACAGCCTTCGCACAAATCTTCCTCATGTCTAACTCGTCCATTAAAATGCGTCGAACAGCTTCCCTATCCAAGTGAACTAGCTCCGCCACTGCACGAACACTTAATCTTCGGTCACCACTGATCGCATCACGAACTTTGGCAATATTTTGGTCTGTAATCGCTGACCTTGGGCGACCAGCACGTTCATCATCTTCAACACTGTCCCTTCCCCCTGAAACCGCTTATGCCACTCAAACACACGTGCACGAGACAAAGTTACATCTCAATAAGCCTCGGTTATTATTTCAAATGCTTCCGTGGCTGATTTCTTAAGTTTCACAAGAAACTTGATGTTGATTCGCTGTTCGGTTTTTACATCAAACATTTTTCCGGCAGAATGCAGTTGCACATGTTCACTCAATGACGCAGCACTCCCAAATGGCGTGATCGGTTTCGTCGAAACTGGAAGCATGAATAGAGGAGATGTATGGGATTACGTCAGCAAAACAGTTGTTGCCAACTCCACTCTTTTTTCAAGCTACACACTTAGTCTCGTTTCTTTTGTGTCACACCTCGTATGTTGCTTTACTGATCACTTGATCACCATTGCATATATACAGGGTGTTGTTCCACGTTACCTGAACCATAGACGTATCTACACGTGTTTCAGCTAACTTTACTCAGAGTTTAAAAATATGCCGATGCATCATAAGACGATGCGACCGAATGCATGTTGCTCACTCATGTATGTGTCGCGCTATTCTTGTATTTTCCTAATTAGTTAATTAGTCAAGAAAATTAGCCATTCTGATGCAACAATGTTAGGCGGAAAATTCCAATTAGAAAGTTCTAGAGCACTTTGTAAAACGTCCGATTAGGCAATTTCTAACTTTCCATCTATTAAGTGTTGGTGTTTTTCAGCTTACTGCGGATGGGGCCCGCGAGATACAAAAAATATCACCTGACATACCTGCTTGCGCACCGTGCTTGCAGCGCTCCAAAACGAGCGTACCATCGAGCAGGATGTGTTGCCGCTTAAAAGGCGACAGGGCAGTGACGAAGGCGTTGGTTGTGGTATTGACGCCAGCGACATGCTTCCCTCGCTGCGGTTCATGATGGCGATAGGCAGACGGGTGTTCACACCGCTTAAATGGTATGTTTTCGTTTGTGCGCGCAAGGCTTAGGAGCAGTGCAATCATGACTCGCAGGCGGGCATGTCACGTGGTGTTTCTTGTATTTCGCGGGCATCCACAGTAAGCTGAAAAATACTAATACTTAACAGACAGAAAGACAGAAACTGTCGGACGTGTTACCAACTGCTCTGAAACTTTCTAATTGTAATTTCTTTCCTAACTTCCTTCCTTCAGAAGTTGGTTAATTATCCTTGACTAATTAGCTAATTAAACAAAATACAAAAATTGCGCGACACGCTACATACAAAAGTGAGCAACATGAATTTAGTCGCATCGTCATAGATTGCATAGAGTTTACACTCGGCCTAATGTTAGCAGAAACACCCTGCATATATATATATATATATATATATATATATATATTTATATATATATATATATATATATATATATATATATATATATATATATATATATGTTTACGGTGAAGGGAACGAAGAAGTGCAATTGGACTAGACGAAGACGAAGTCTGGCAGTTGCCTGAACGCCATATACCCAAGTTGTAAATATACTTTATCTTACACTCCTGGCCCTCCTTTCTTCCTGCAACATTTTGGTGGAAGGGGCGGCGTACAATCACGGAACTTCGCAGCGGACATCATCTACCTGCCGCCACAATGGCAACTCAACCGACACAAGCGACAACGCCTCAGCAGCCCGTGCTAGCGGTCATCCTCATTCATCCGCGGGACCCAGGGACATCTTGTGGCACGGACAACGCCGACGCCGAGGACTGGCTTACGATGTACGAACGAGTGTGCGACAACAACAGGTGGGATCCAACAATGATGCTAGCAACCGTAATATTTTACCTAAGAGGAACTGCGAGGCAATGGTACGACACGCACGAAGCTGACCTAACGAGCTGGGATGCCTGCAAAGAAAAAATGCGAGACCTGTTTGGCAGACCTGTCGGTCGTCAGCTGGCGGCAAAAAAAAAAAGAACGTGCGTGTCGCGCTCAAACGTCCACAGAATCCTATGTCGTCTACATACAGGATGTGCTGGCCCTCTGTCGCAAGGCTGATAACAAAATGACCGAGGCAGACAAGATTGGTCACATATTGAAAGGTATTGCAGACGATGCCTTCAATTTTCTTATGTGCAAGGATTGTGCCACTGTGGATGCAATTATAAAGGAGTGCCGGCGCTTCGAACAAGCGAAGGGCCGCCGCATCGCTCAAACTTTCGACCGATTGCCCAATACCGTCGCGACATGTTGCGCAAACCTGCCGCGCTTCGTTCAGCCCACAGGACCGGAAGAAATCACGCGCATCGTTCACCGTGAGCTTGAGGCCATGGCTCCGGCTCCAGTTCGTTCTGACTGTCGGGAAAGCGTGCCCGCTATCCCCTTTATATAAGCGGTCGTTTGGGAGGAAATAGCAAGTTTGGCCATTCCTTCTCTCTGATTGGTCCGCCATAGAAACACCTACCAGATTTCTCCGGTCGCTCGCTCCCAGACGCAAAGCTTTCCGCCCCCTCGTCGTAACCCAGCTGACTGGCGCACAGAGGATGATAAACCTATCTGTTTTAGTTGCTCCAGTATTGGACACATCGCCCGTCATTGCCGCAACCATTGGTCGTCGCCTCGTCGGTGTTCGTCTCTGAGTCACTACCGCCAAGTGCCAGGCAATCGTACTTTCTCGCCCTATACGCCGACTAGGAACATCAACGCCGACAGTGCTCCACCAAGATCCAGCCGCTCCCCGTCTCCGCAAGGTCGTAGGTCCCGTTCGCCTCTCGTTCACCGCTCTTCGTCCCCTTCTTCAACCGGTCGCTTCGCTTCGGGAAACTAGGCGGTGCAGCTCCCGGAGGTGAAGCTGCAACTCCGACCCGGCCCACAAATCATGTGTTGACCTTGCCTACATGTGGAAACCTACTGGACATTGAAGTTGGTTGCGTTCCTGTTCGATCTCTCGTTGACACAGGAGCGCAGCTTTCAATTATGAGCGCTGCTCTCCGCCGAAGGCTCAAAAAGGTTCTGACACCCGCCGTACCGTGCACTGTGCGAGTCGCCGATAGGAGTACTTCACCTGTCCTTGGAATGTACACAGCACGTGTGACCATCGGGGGCCATTATGCCGTTGTTCTATTTATCGTCCTTTTACACTGTCCACACGACCTAATTCTCGGCCTCGACTTCCTTTCGAAACACTCTGCCCAAATTGATTGCTCCGCAGGTTTGTACATTTGGATCTGCCGCTTCCTGCCTACGCAACAACTTGTGTTTCACACTGCTTATGTTCTACTGAGTTTGCAAGGCTGTCTCCACAGGCGGCTACAAATGTCCTCCTGACGCCCTGTTCCCCCGTACCTGATGGCGAGTACGTCGTGTCGCCGCTTACTGACGTGGTTTTGTCGCGCAATATTGCCCTACCGTGTGTGTACCTTAATCCGGATCCGCGAAAACTGCGCTCGCGTGCCCATCCTCAATTTTGGGTTTTCGTCGCATATGCTGCCACACGGTATCGCCATAGCGCATATCACTCCTTTGGAAGAATTTGAGATTTCTTCTTTGACCTCTGAATCCTTCGTCAGTACCAACGGATCTTTGTCACCCACTCCTCCGTACTCGACGCCTGCGGACGATGTTTCTAAGATGATCGCCCCTGACCTCCCTTCCGAGCAAACAACAGCTCTTCGTCACCTCCCGTCATCTTTTCGGGACATTCTTGATTTGGACGACCGTACACTTGGCCATACATCTGTTGTCACGCATCGCATCAACACAGGTGGCGCCAGCCCCATTCATAGGCGGCCCCCCATATCGTGTCTCCGCAACAGGAAGGGCCATCATACAGAAAGAAGTTGACAGGATGATGGATAAGGACATCATTGAACCTTCCAGTAGCCCGTGGGCATCACCGGCGCCGGTTGTCTTAGTAAAGAAAAAAGACAACTAGTGGCCCTTCTGCGTTGACTACCGTCACCACAACAGGATAGAAAAGAAGGATGTTTATCCCCTGCCGAGCATTGATGATGCTCTTGACTGCCTTCACGAATCGCAATACTTTTCATCAATTGACCTCCGCTCCAGCTATTGGCAGATAAGCGTCGATGAGATGGACCGCGAGAAAACCGCCTTCGTCACACCGGATGGTCTGTACCAATTTGAAGTCATGCCGTTTGGATTATGCAATGCGCCAGCTACATTCGAGCGCATGATGGACTCTCTCTTGCGCTGCCTGAAGTGGTCTACATGCCTCTGTTACCTTGACGATGTGATTGTGTTTTCGCCGAACTTTGAGAGCCACCTGCGGCGCCTCACAACCATACCCTGCGGGTTTCGCAGGGCTAGCCTTCCGCTAAACTCTTCGAAGTGCCATTTCGGTCACCGCGAAATTAACATGCTCGGCCATCTCGTAAGCACCGCCGGAATCCAACCTGATCCACAGAAAGTTCACGCTGTGCGAAATTTTCCTGTACCTTGTTCAACAAACGATGGCCGTAGTTTTCTGGGCTTATGCTCTTATTTCTGGCAATTTGTGAAAAATTTTGCCGACATCGCTCACCCTCTCACTGACCTTCTTAAGAAAGACGTCTCTTTCTCTTGGGGACCTCTGCAGAAAAAAGCCTTTTCGACCCTGATTGAGCGGCTTACAACTTCCCCAATTCTGTCACACTTTGAACCTTCTGCGCGCACTGAAGTACGAACTGACGGGAGTGGTCATGGCATCGGTGCTGTCCTCGCTCAGCGTCAACAGGGCCAAGACCGTGTCATCGCTTATGTTAGCCGCCTTCTATCCACGCGCGAGCGAAATTACTCCATTACTGAGAGAGAATGTCTCGCGCTCGTATGGGCGGTCGCGAAATTCCGGCCGTACCTTTTCGGTCGGAGCTTCTGCGTCGTAACCGATCATCACGCCCTCTGCTGGCTCTCCTCTTTGAAGGACCCAACTTGACGACTTGCACGTTGGACATTGCGTCTACAGGAATATATGTTTTCTATTATGTATAAGTCAGGGAGCATAAAGACGCTGACAGCCTGTCCCGCAATCCCGTGGGTCAACCGGACGATACCGATGGAGACTCGGACATCAGTGTTCTATGCATCTCCGGCTTCCTCCATATTGGCGATGAGTAGCGCAAAGATCCTGTTATTCGAACACTTATGGAACGCCTAAGCTCCTCGCCCAATGACCCGTCCCTCCGCATGTTCACCTTGCGCCATGGAACTTTATACCATCGTAGCATTCGTCCTGTCGGCCCGGAGCTCCTCCTAGTCGTTCCCAAGCACCTTCGACTAGCCGTGCTCCAGCAACCTCACGACGCTCCTAGTGCTGGATATCTGGGCATCACCCGTACATACGACCGCCTGCGGAGCCGTTTCTTCTGGCCCGGCATTTATCGCTCTGTGCGCCGTTATGTCGCTTCTTGCGACCTGTGTCAGCGCCGGAAGATGCCTGCTACGCCTCCCACTGGTTTGCTTCAACCAATTGATATCCCCACAGAGCCTTTCTTTCGTGTGGGCCTAGACCTCCTTGGCCCCTTTCGAATTTCTATCGATGGCAACAAATGGATTGCTGTAGCAGCCGATTATGCTACGATATATGCCATCGCACGGGCGTTACCAACCAGCTGCGCTACAGATGTCGCAGACTTCTTACTATACGACGTCATCCTGCACCACGGCGCCCCTTGCCAGTTGCTGAGGGACCGCCGCCGCTACTTTTTATCGAATATCGTCGATGACCTGCTCCGTTCCTGCTCTACAGAACACCAGATTGCTACCGCGTACCGCCCTCCAACGAACGGCCTCACCGAGCGACTCAACCGCACGCTAACTGATATGCTGGCCATGAACGTTTCCGACGATAACCATGACTGGGATATCGCTTTACCATACATCCCTTTCGCATACAACTCGTCCCGTCACGACACTGCCGGATTTTTAGCACTTTACCTTTTGTATGGCCGCCACCCCACCTTGCCCTTTGACACGTTGCTACCTTCCGCAGTACAATCACCCAGCACTGGTTACTCTCACGATGCTATCGACTTAGCCGCCCAGGTCCGAGATGTCGCCCGTCATCGTCTCACAGTCTCGCAAGCTTCTCAAAAGCGACGCTACTACCTTCGGCACCGAGACTACCATTTTTCACCTGGTTCCCTTGTCCTTCTCTGGACGCCTTCACGTCGCGTCGCCTTGTCGGAAAAACTACTTTCCCAGTATTCTGGATCGTACCAGATCTTACGCCAACTGTCCGACGTGACATACGAGAAATCCCCAGTCGGTCAGCCTTCAGTGCATCGCAACGTCACCAGCGATGTTGCTCACGTCGCCAGGCTTAAGCCCTATGTCCCCCCCATTAAGTGAGGCTCTATAACTTGCACCGGGACGGAGCTACTCCACCGGGAGGGTGATGTTACGGTGAAGGGAACGAAGAAGTTGAATTGGACTAGACGGAGACGAAGTGTGGCAGTTGCTTGAACGCCATATACGCCAGCTGTAAATATACGTTATTTTACACTCGTGGGCCTGCTTTCTTGCTGCAACAATATATATATATATATATATATATATATATATATATATATATATATATATATATATATATATATATATATATAATGTTGTAATGGATGCACTGAACAGTTCCGAGGTTGTCTCTTCGTAACCGAGGAGGCAGGTGACGCCGAGCAGGAACAGCTGGTTGTCCGAACGGTTCACACTCGTGCCAAGCACTGGCGATCCGGCTGGCCCACTGGTTGCACAGCAGGCATGGAAGAGACGATCTGGCGGGCCTTGTTCTTGTGCTCTTCTTCTTCATTACAATTACCCCCGGTGCAAAAGCGGAGCCATCCTGGCGACTTACGACGTGGAGACGAGCGGGTCATAGAATTGTTTCAGGCGGCGCCCGTGAACAACATCCAGTCCACGGCGGCGCTTGTCGGATGTCGATCTAAGCGGCGCTATGGCATAGTTAACCGGAGAGGTCCGTTCGACGATGCGGTATGGTCCAGCATACTGCGAGAGAAGTTTTGTCGAAATTCCAGGCGTGGTGGAAGGCACGGACAACAAGACAAGGGTGTCGGGAGCGAAGTTCGGATTCGTAGCGTCGCCATCACGATTGGCTTTTTGTCGTTGTTGGTCAGCGGAGGTGAACTTTCGGGCTAATTGACGGCATTCCTCGGCGTATCGGGCGACGGCTGAAACGCGAGCACATTCTGACGCGTCTGGTGTATAAGGCAAAACCGTATCGACGGTATGGGAAAGATCGCGACCGTAGAGAAGAAAGTATGGAGAAAATCCAGTGGTACTTTGTGTAGCCGTATTATATGCGTACGTGACAAATGGGAGGATGATGCCCCAGTTTGTATGCTTCGATGAAACGTACATGGCGAGCATATCACCAAGGGTGCAATTGAAACGCTCTGTAAGTCCGTTAGTTTGAGGATGGTACGCCGTGGTGGTCCGGTGAGCTATGCGGCATTGAGCAAGCAGAGTTTCAACCACCTGCGACAGAAACACACGGCCTCTATCACTCAGCAGCTCCCGAGGTGGGTCATGACGAAGAATGAAACGATGGAGCAGAAAGGATGCAACGTCACTGGCGGTCGCTGCAGGTTGAGCAGCGGTTTCGACATAGCGTGTAATGTGATCAACTGCGACAATAGCCCATCGCTTTCCAGCGGGTGTTAGTGGTAGCAGCCCGTACAGGTCAATTCCCACATGGTCGAAGACACGAGCAGGGCAAGGAAGCGGCTATAATAATCCGTGGGCCGGATGAGGCGGAGATTTGCGGCGTTGGCATTGCGGGCACGAGCGGACAAACTTTTGGACAAAAGTAAACATTCCTCGCCAGTAGTAACGTTGCCGCAGGCGCTCATGCGTCTTCAAAACGCCTGCGTGTGCACATTGTGGGTCAGTATGGGAAGACGCGCACATGTCGGAACGCAAAATCCTAGGGATAACCAGGAGCCACTTGCGACCATCGGGCTGGTAGTTCCGTCGATACAAGAGTTTATCCCGGACAGCAAAATGTACAGCCTGGCGATGCAGGGAGCGGGAGATGGGAGATGCAGGCGATCCAGAAAGGAGATCCAAAAGAGAGGCCACCCAAAGATCCTTGCGCTGTTCTGATGCGAAGGTGTCGATGTCGACCGAGGATACCGCCTTAATGGTGGAGAGGGAGGCCGTGTCGGCTGGCAGCGGAGAGCGGGACAGAGCATAAGCGTCAGTATGCCTGCGACCTGAGCGGTATATGACGTGTATGTCGTATTCTTGAATGCGCAGAGCCCAGCGGGCAAGGCGTCCAGACGGCTCTTTTAAAGAGGATAACCAACAAAGGGCGTGATGGTCAGTAGCCACGTTGAAAGGCCTGCCGCATAAATAGGGGCGAAACTTCCCGAGTGGCCAAACGATGGCCAGGCATTCTTTTTCTGTGACGCTGTAATTGCGTTCCGCTTTGGTCAGCGCACGACTGGCGTAAGCAACGACGTACTCGGAGTAGCCAGACTTGCGCTGCGCAAGGACAGCGCCAAGGCCACCACTGGCATCGGTATGCACTTCAGTTGGGGCGGCGGGGTCGTAGTGTCGCAGTATAGGCGGAGACGTCAGGAGACGGCGTAAGGACACGAACACGGTGTCGCATGCAGAGGACCAGGAGGGTAGGTCGTTGGCACCACTTAAGAGTTCTGTCAGAGGTGATATTATCGAGGCAAAATTGCGAACAAAACGTCGGAAGTAAGAACAGAGGCCGATGAAAGTGCGGAGTTCTTTGAGTGTCTTAGGTTTCGGAAATTCTGCCACGGCGCGAAGTTTTGATGGGTCGGGGCAAATGCCGTCTTGTGACACGACGTGACCTAGAATCATGAGCTTGCGCGCGGCGAACTGGCACTTTTTCAGGTTCAGTTGCAGGCCTGCGTTGGTCAAGGACGTCAACACTTGCCTAAGGCGAAGAAGGTGCGTGCTGAAATCAGGGGCGAACACAACGATGTCGTCGAGATAGCACAAACAAGTGCTCCATTTTATGCCGCGCAATATATTGTCTATCATCGTTCAAAGGTAGCAGGCGCATTGCATAGGCCAAATGGCATCACATTAAATTCGTATAAACCATCTGGCGTAATGAATGCAGTTTTAGGGCGATCAACAGCAGCAGCAGCAGTGGCAGCATTCAGCAGCATTCAGCAGCAGCATTCAGCAGCAGCAGCAGTGGCAGTGTGGCAGTGTATGCATGCTTGACTGTTTCGCCTCGACCTCACAGGTTTACGCTATCGGCCTGCCTAAAGAAATCTTCAGCACCTACTCGCGACCCTGCTCGTGCAAGTAACCGGCCCAATCGCCAGCTGCGTGCGTCATCGGGCTCCCGGCGTGATTCTGACAGCTCACTGCAGCCCTCGGATCTGCGGCTGCGCCTGGTCGCCAGCAGCTTGCCTATATAAACGTCCTACGGACCACCGAACTTCATTCAGCAGCAGCAGCAGTGGCAGTGTGGCAGTGTATGCATGCTTGACTGTTTCGCCTCGACCTCACAGGTTTACACTATCGGCCTGCCTAAAGAAAACTTCAGCACCTACTCGCGACCCTGCTCGTGCAAGTAACCGGCCCAATCGCCAGCTGCGTGCGTCATAGGGCTCCCGGCGTGATTCTGAGAGCTCACTGCAGCCCTCGGATCGGCGCCTGCGCCTGTTCGCCAGCAGCTTGCCTGTATAAACATCCTACGGACCACCCAACTTCATTCAGCAGCAGTGGCAGTGTGGCAGTGTATGCATGCTTGACTGTTTCGCCTCGACCTCACAGGATCGTGCACATTTTCCCCTGTCTATATATTGGTATTCATTTAGCTCATAATTTAGTGCCACTGCTGCTGCTGCTTCCGGTGTTATCATTTAACCATGCCAACTGTCGCCGAACTGTCCAAACTCGTGGAACAGCTAGAAAATACCTTTAAAGAGAGACTTGATAACCTGCTAGACAAGATAACGACAACTGTAGTATCCAAGCTAGATTCCCAGCCTTCCTTGATCATTAAAGGCCTAAAGGACCAGATAGACGGACTAACAAGCAGTCTTGATTTTCTGAACAGAACTGTTGAATCCCTCAAATCAGAAAAGGAAGAACTAACTGCAATGAACAAATCCCTGATTGCGCATAACGAGTCTTTGGAAAGACAAATTGGTGATCTGGAACAATATTCACGAAAAAACAACATAGAAATCAAAGGTGTTCCGTTTAACCAGGGTGAAGACTGCATGACAATTCTTCAAACTATTGCCTCTAAAATAGAATGCCTTATCTCTGTTAATGATATTGATGTCATTCATCGTGTTCCGTCTGCTTCTGAGACAAAGCACTTGCTTGTCCGATTCCACTCTCGAGTCTTGAAAACCGAGTTCATCAGCAAAGCGCGAAAGGCACGCCTTAACACTAGTGACATTGGATTCGGCAAAGCACGAGGTAAAGCTTTTTTCGTAAATGACCACCTCACTCCACAAAATAAGCAATTATTCAGCAAGGCCTTGCAACTGAAGAAAGAAAAAAAGTGGCTTTTTTTTGTGGATCGATGACTGCGTCATCAAGGCGAGGCAATCTACTGACAGCAAAGTGTTTCGCATAAGGACTGACACGGACCTTGCGATATACAGTTAAACTGACAAACCTTTTTCTTTTTTTTCTCCTCGATTCCTCTTATTCTGATCTGATTGCATGTCGTACATTTCGGTTAACGATATTCAATCCTGTTTTTCGGATAACTATCATTCAGCGATCCATTTTAATTCACGTAGTCTTCGCAAACATTTCCGCGATTTTCGGAGTCTATTGTCTTCTTGTCTTCATTCTTTCTCAATTATATGTGTTTCTGAGACATGGCTGAGCGATTTTGATAAAAATCTTTATGGTTTTCCATCATACAATTCACAATATTGCAATCCCATTTCATCACAACATGGTGGCTCAGCTATGTTTATTCGGTCCGACATTAGATACAAGCGTAGGCTTGATCTTCACTTAAATATCTGTGATTGTGAGTCCGTGTGGATTGAGGTTGATCATTCTGTAATAGGCATTGATAGCCATACTGTCTTTGGTACCATCTATAGATCACCACATTCGCCAATTCCTGCTTTTTGTGAAGCACTTGGCAGTATTCTTGACATTCTTTCAAAATAAAGTCCGTTGTCATCTTGGGTGATATTAACATTAATTTACTTGATGCTTCCTCCTCTTATCTAATCCAGTATGTCAGCTGTTTCCAAGGCTATGGTCTTGAATCTCTACTCTCCCTTCCCACCCGTTCCACTAATAACGGTTTAGGAACACTTATTGACCATGCACTTTCGAACCTTCTTCATCCTCCCTCCGCATTCATCTTCAAAGCAATATCACAGATCATTTCCCAGTTGCACTTTTCTTTGAGAACAGTCCTCGCACAAATAGTGTAAGCTTTGTTAAAAATAAGTTTGATCGCGACAAATTCATAGAAATTGTATCTAATTCTGATTGCTCTTGTGTCACTTCAATGAATAATGTTGAATCAGCATACACCGCTTTCATTTCTACAATATCCAATTGCGTATCTTCATCGACAACATGTGTACCGTGCCATAAACGTTATTCTTCCCCTAGAAACGCATGGTTAATAAAGAAAGGGATTACTTAATAGCCTGCGTAAGAAAGATAACCTATATAAAAAAAACAAACAGACAGCCATTTAATGTGCGTCTACTTGACCGTTACAAGCCATATTGCAACACACTTAATACTCTAATGAAGAATGCTAAAAAGCGCTATTATCAAAACGAAATTAATTGCACTGGTTCAGGTATAAAAAAACAATGGCGCTTGATCAATTCCTTTCTAAATAAAACGATTACCCCCCTTTAGCCAACATTAATCATGAAGGATCTGTTATATCTAACCCACTAGATATCGCCAATGCATTTAGTGACTACTACTAAAACCACGGCGCTGCAATATTGCTTTCCTCTCCTTCCTTCTCCTCCGCCCTTAAACTGGCTCTCTTAACTACTACACGCAGAGACAAAGAAACAGCGCGCGCTTTAGATCCTATAGATGAGATGAATATCTATATATAGAAAAGCATCAGTCATAGCTCTCGAAGTATAGCCTTCTGAGCCGTTTCCTTTTTTTTCTTTATTTTCTTTGAAAGAAGTCCTATTAGGGTTATTATAATTACACGAAGGTATTTCGCCCTCGCCAGCAGCAGTACTTGAGATAGCTATTCCGGCGGCTAGCTTCCCACGCTACGCGTGCCGCCCTCGCACCTGTTTAAGCTTTTCCTAGACGCTAGAGCTAAACTATGCCTGCGCAACCTTGAGCGATCGGAAAGCGCGTTTTCCACGCTTGGCCGGCGGAGAGGGGAGGCTTTGTTCCGGCCGCGAAGCTCTCCACATCTCAGTAAGGTGCCTGGTGGTGGTCTCGTGCTGAGGATGCCCTCTCGGTGAGCGCATATTTCCCCCCTCATCTTTTAAGAGATTCAATACATACAAGCATTTGTCTCGCAAACCAGATTTATTTCAAGGGAATTTTCCACGTCTCAATAATTTCTCTCGTCGTATTCGAGTGCTGATTGCCGTGTTATAGTTTGTTAACGAAGCTTCCCCTCAAGTCTAAATATTGTAAGGCAGTTTGTCATGTACGTATCATGGACACGCATGCTTATATCGCCTTCCGTTTCCCTACCACGGTTGCGCTTTAAAACCAGGGCGCTGCAATATTGCTTTCCTCTCCTTCCTTCTTCTCCGCCCTTATACTGGCTCTCTTAACTACTACACGCAGAGACAAAGAAACAGCGCGCGCTTTAGATCCTATAGATGAGATGGCTATTTACAGTTATTATTAGGGTTATAATTATATTCGAGTGCTGATTGCCGGGTTATAGTTTGTTAACGAAACTACCCCTCAAGTCTAAATATTGTAAGGCAGTTTGTCGTGTACGTATCAGGGCCACGCACGCTTATATCGCCTTCCGTTTCTCTACCACGGTTGCGCATTAAAACCACGGCGCTGCAAGTTTGCTTCAGAGACTTTCCTTTCCTTCCCTCTTCTCCGCCCTTAAACTGGCTCTCTTAACTACTACACGCAGAGACAAAGAAACAGCGCGCGCTTTAGATCCTATAGATGAGATGAAAATTTACAATTATTATTCGGGTTATAATTATATTCGAGTGCTGATTGCCGTGTTATAGTTTGTTAACGAAACTACCCCTCAAGTCTAAATATTGTAAGGCAGTTTGTCGTGTGCGTATCATGGCCACGCATGCTTATATCGCCTTCCGTTTCCCTACCACGGTTGCGCTTTAAAACCAGGGCGCTGCAATATTGCTTTCCTCTCCTTCCTTCTTCTCCGCCCTTATACTGGCTCTCTTAACTACTACACGCAGAGACAAAGAAACAGCGCGCGCTTTAGATCCTATAGATGAGATGGCTATTTACAGTTATTATTAGGGTTATAATTATATTCGAGTGCTGATTGCCGGGTTATAGTTTGTTAACGAAACTACCCCTCAAGTCTAAATATTGTAAGGCAGTTTGTCGTGTACGTATCAGGGCCACGCACGCTTATATCGCCTTCCGTTTCTCTTCCACGGTTGCGCATTAAAACCACGGTGCTGCAAGTTTGCTTCAGAGACTTTCCTTTCCTTCCCTCTTCTCCGCCCTTAAACTGGCTCTCTTAACTACTACACGCAGAGACAAAGAAACAGCGCACGCTTTAGATCCTATAGATGAGATGAAAATTTACAATTATTATTCGGGTTATAATTATATTCGAGTGCTGATTGCCGTGTTATAGTTTGTTAACGAAACTACCCCTCAAGTCTAAATATTGTAAGGCAGTTTGTCGTGTGCGTATCATGGCCACGCATGCTTATATCGCCTTCCGTTTCCCTACCACGGTTGCGCTTTAAAACCAGGGCGCTGCAATATTGCTTTCCTCTCCTTCCTTCTTCTCCGCCCTTATACTGGCTCTCTTAACTACTACACGCAGAGACAAAGAAACAGCGCGCGCTTTAGATCCTATAGATGAGATGGCTATTTACAGTTATTATTAGGGTTATAATTATATTCGAGTGCTGATTGCCGGGTTATAGTTTGTTAACGAAACTACCCCTCAAGTCTAAATATTGTAAGGCAGTTTGTCGTGTACGTATCAGGGCCACGCACGCTTATATCGCCTTCCGTTTCTCTACCACGGTTGCGCATTAAAACCACGGCGCTGCAAGTTTGCTTCAGAGACTTTCCTTCCCTCTTCTCCGCCCTTAAACTGGCTCTCTTAACTACTACACGCAGAGACAAAGAAACAGCGCGCGCTTTAGATCCTATAGATGAGATGACAATTTACAATTATTATTAGGGTTATAATTATATTCGAGTGCTGATTGCCGTGTTATAGTTTGTTAACGAAACTACCCCTCAAGTCTAAATATTGTAAGGCAGTTTGTCGTGTGCGTATCATGGCCACGCATGCTTATATCGCCTTCCGTTTCTCTACCACGGTTGCGCTTTAAAACCACGGCGCTGCAAGTTTGTTTCAGAGACTTTCCTTTCCTTCCCTCTTCTTCGCCCTTAAACTGGCTCTCTTAACTACTACACGCAGAGACAAAGAAACAGCGCGCGCTTTAGATCCTATAGATGAGATGACTATTTAATATTATTATTAGGGTTATAATTATATTCGAGTGCTGATTGCCGTGTCATAGTTTGTTAACGAAGCTTCCCCTCAAGTCTAAATATTGTAAGGCAGTTTGTCATGTGCGTATCATGGACACGCATGCTTATATCGCCTTCGGTTTCCCTACCACGGTTGCGCTTTAAAACCACGGCGCTGCAATATTGCTTTCCTCTCCTTCCTTCTTCTCCGCCCTTAAACTGGCTCTCTTAACTACTACACGCGGAGACAAAGCAAAAGCGCGCGCATGCGATCCCATAGATGAGATGAATACCTATATATAGAAAAGCATCCGTCATAGCTCTCGAAGTATATAGCCTTCTGAGCCGTTTCCTTTTTTTTCTTTTTTTTCTTTGAAAGAAGTCCTATTAGGGTTATTATAATTACACGAAGGTATTTCGCCCTCGCCAGCAGCAGTACTTGAGATAGCTATGCCGGCGGCTAGCTTCCCACGCTATGCGTGCCGCCCTCGCACCTGTTTACGCTTTTCCTAGACGCTAGAGTTAAACTATGCCTGCGCAACCTTGAGCGATCGGAAAGCGCGTTTTCCACGCTTGGCCGGCGGAGAGGGGAGGCTTCGTTCCGGCCTCGAAGCTCTCCACATCTCAGTAAGGTGCCTGGTGGTGGTCTCGTGCTGACGATGCCCTCTCGGTGAGCGCATATTTCCCCCCTCATCTTTTAAGAGATTCAATACATACAAGCATTTGTCTCGCAAACCAGATTTATTTCAAGGGAATTTTCCACGTCTCAATAATTTCTCTCGTTGTATTCTATGCTGATTGCCGTGTTATAGTTTGTTAACGAAGCTTCCCCTCAAGTCTAAATATTTTAAGGCAGTTTTCCTAGTCTCTAAAGCCGCTCGAGTTCACGCTGCTCCTCTGGCGGCCATTTTTCCAAGAAATTATGCCTTCCAACCACTCGACTGTCGCGGACAGCATCAGTCCCTTTCCACATAAGTGTGGGGCTCGAAGCAGGAGCTATGGCGCTTGAAAGTAACCGCTGGCTTGACGAACCAACCGACTGAGCTACCTTTCCGGGCAACATTGAAGGATCACGAGTTCAAATCACAAGTTATGTTCCTTGTTTTCCCCTTTTTTTGTTTCTTTTTAATGTCTTTTCCTTCATTTTATCACTGTACGGAAACCCTCCTAAAAAAATTATATATCCTCAATTATGTGTGGCCACACATGTGCAGGTCATAAATACCAGGTTCTCTAGCCGAGTGTCATCCATGCGGTATAACCGAGCTCAGATTGCCCCACCTTGACTGATCAAATAGGGCACCACTGTAGGTTAAATGAGGCGTACAACTCCTGCGGGACCCGCCGTGGTTGCTCAGTGGTTATGGTGTTAGACTGCTGAGCACGAGGTCGCGGGATCGGACCCCTGCCACGGCGGCCGCATTTCGATGGGGGCGAAATGCGAAAACACCCGTGTACTTAGTATTTGGTGCACGTTAAAGAACCCCAGGTGGTCGAAATTTTCGGAGTCCTCCACTACGGCGTGCATAATCAGAAAGTGGTTTTGTCACGCAAAACCCCATAATCCAATTTTTAATTAAACTCCTGCGGGGATGGTAGGGTATCCGTCTCCAGTGCAAGAGGACCGTGATTCAAATCCCGGTGCCGCGCAATTCTCTACCGGAAAATACAAAAAAAACACGTGTGTTGAGAAAATTGCACAAACAGGCCTGGAGCGCGGCCTGATCCCGGTGACCAGAACCGGTAACGCACTCTCTCACCAGAGCAGGATTGGCCACCCTGGTGCAGTACTTGGCCACAACCTCCTATATGAATACAACAATCAAACCCCGGCCCTCAGTCCCCAGCAGCCGCGAAGCAACTGACCACGGCGGCGGTCAGATCTGTGACGCTGCAGAGGGTGCTAAGAATACCTGGCTCCGGACAGGCCGCCATAGGAATCTGAACCTGGCAACGTTTAACGTTAGAACGCTATCTAGTGAGGCCAGTCTAGCAGAGTTATTGAAGGAATTAGAGGGTAGTAAATGGGATATAATAGGGCTCAGTGAGGTTAGGAGGACAAAAGAAGCATATACAGTGCTAAAAAGCGGGCATGTACTGTGTTACCGGGGCTTAGCAGAGAGACGAGAACTAGGAGTCGGATTCCTGATTAATAAGGAAATAGCTGGTAACATACAGGAATTCTATAGCATTAACGAGAGGGTGGCAGGTCTTGTTGTGAAACTTAATAAGAGGTACAAATTGAAGGTGGTACAAGTCTATGCCCCTACATGCAGTCATGATGACCAGGAAGTCGAAAGCTTTTATGATGACGTGGAATCGGCGATGGGTAAAGTCAAAACAAAATACACTATACTGATGGGCGACTTCAATGCCAGGGTAGGCAAGAAGCAGGCTAGAGACCAGTCAGTGGGGGAATATGGCATAGGCTCTAGGAATAGCAGAGGAGAATTATTAGTAGAGTTTGCAGAACAGAATAATATGCGGATAATGAACACCTTTTTCCGCAAGCGGGTTAGTCGAAAGTGGACGTGGAGGAGCCCGAATGGTGAGACTAGGAATGAAATCGACTTCATACTCTGAGCGAACCCTGGCATCATACAAGATGTAGACGTGCTCGGCAAGGTACGCTGCAGTGACCATAGGATGGTAAGAACTCGAATTAGCCTAGACTTGAGGAGGGAACGGAAGAAACTGGTACACAAGAAGCCAATCAATGAGTTAGCGGTAAGAGGGAAACTAGAGGAATTCCGGATCAAGCTACAGAACAGGTACTCGGCTTTAACTCAGGAAGAGGACCTTAGTGTTGCAGCAATGAACGACAATCTCATGGCCATCATTAAGGAGTGCGCAATAGAAGTCGGTGGTAACGCCGTTATACAGGAAACCAGTAAGCTATCGCAGGAGACGAAAGATCTGATCAAGAAACGCCAATGTATGAAAGCCTCTAACCCTACAGCTAGAATAGAACTGGCAGAACTTTCTAAGTTAATCAACAAGCGTAAGACAGCGGACATCAGAAACTATAATATGGATAGAATTGAACAGGCTCTCAACAACGGAGGACGCCTAAAATCAATGAAGGAGAAACTAGGAATAGGCAAGAATCAAATGTGTGCGTTAAGAGACAAAGCCGGCAATATCGTTACTAATATGGATGAGATAGTTCAAGTGGATGAGGAGTTCTATAGAGATTTATACAGTACCAGTGGCACCCACGACGATAGTGGAAGAGAGAATAGCCTAGAGGAATTAGAAATCCCACAGGTAACGCCAGAAGAAGTAAAGAAAGCCTTAGGAGCTATGCAAAGGGGGAAGGCAGCTGGGGAGGATCAGGTAACAGCAGATTTGTTGAAGGATGGTGGTCAGATTGTTCTAGAGAAACTGGCCACCCTGTATACGCAATGCCTCATAACCTAGAGCGTACCGGAATCTTGGAAGAACGCTAACATAATCCTAATCCATAAGAAAGGGGACGCCAAAGACTTGAAAAATTATAGACCGATTAGCTTACTGTCCGTTGCCTACAAAATATTTACTAAGGTAATCGCAAATAGAATCAGGAACACCTTAGACTTCTGTCAACCAAAGGACCAGGCAGGATTCCGTAAAGGCTACTCAACAATAGACCATATTCACACTGTCAATCAAGTGATAGAGAAATGTACAGAATATAACCAACCCTTATATATAGCTTTCATTGATTACGAGAAAGCGTTTGATTCAGTCGAAACCTCAGCAGTCATGGAGGCATTACGGAATCAGGGTGTAGATTAGCCATATTTAAAAATACTGGAAGATATCTATAGCGGCTCCACAGCCACCGTAGTCCTCCACAAAGAGAGCAACAAAATCCCTATAAAGAAAGGCGTCAGACAGGGAGATACGATATCTCCAATGCTGTTCACAGAATGTTTACAGGAGGTATTCAGAGGCCTGGAATGGGAAGAATTGGGGATAAAAGTTGATGGAGAATACCTTAGCAACTTGCGATTCGCTGATGATATTGCCTTGCTTAGTAACTCAGGAGACCAATTGCAATGCATGCTCACTGACCTGGAGAGGCAAAGCAGAAGGGTGGGTCTGAAAATTAATCTGCAGAAAACTAAAGTATTGTTTAACAGTCTCGGAAGAGAACAGCAGTTTACGATAGGTAGCGAAGCACTGGAAGTGGTAAGGGAATACATCTACTTAGGGCAGGTAGTGACCACGGATCCGGATCATGAGACTGAAATAACCAGAAGAATAAGAATGGGGTGGGACGCGTTTGGCAGGCATTCTCAAATCATGACCAGCAGGTTGCCACTATCCCTCAAAAGGAAAGTGTATAACAGCTGTGTGTTACCAGTACTCACATCTGGGGCAGAAACCTGGAGGCTTACGAAAAGGGTTCTGCTGAAATTGAGGACGACGCAACGAGCTATGGAAAGAAGAATGATGGGTGTAACGTTAAGCGATAAGAAAAGAGCAGATTGGGTGAGGCAACAAACGCGGGTAAACGACATCTTAGTTGAAATCAAGAAAAAGAAATGGGCATGGGCAGGGCATGTAATGAGGAGGGAAGATAACCGATGGTCATTAAGGGTTACGGACTGGATTCCAAGGGAAGGGAAGCGTAGCAGGGGGCGGCAGAAAGTTAGGTGGGCGGATGAAATTAAGACGTTTGCAGGGACAACATGGCCACAATTAGTACATGACCGGGGTAGTTGGAGAAGTATGGGAGAGGCCTTTGCCCTGCAGTGGGCGTAACTAGGCTGATGATGATGACTCCTCTCCCATACCCGTTCCAGCCAGTACACATGACGAACTTGATCATTGTGGTCACTCATTTTTTCTTTTCCCGGTTACCCCGGATGAGGTAAGAAGAACAATTATTAGTATAAAGTCCTCTAGCGCAGGTATTGATTATATTTCTGCTAACCACGTGAAAATGATTGTTGATCATATTGCGGATGTGCTCACTTACATAATCAATCTAATTTTTGAAACCGGCATATTTCCCCATGAGTTAAAGATGAATAGGGTTATCCCGGTATTTAAAGAAGATGAAAGATGCTTAATTTCTAATTATAGGCCGATATCCATTCTCCCCTTTTTTAGCAAGGTAATTGAAAAAATAATTCATGTTCGCCTGTTTAGCTACCTAACGAAATTTACCCTACTTCATCCGAAACAATTTGGGTTTAGACAAGGGTATTCGACTAACCTAGCCCTCATTTACTTCACAGAAAAATGCAAACTAGAAATTGACAATATCAACTTCGTTGGTTCTGTTTTTCTAGACTTTACTAAAGCTTTTGATACACTTGATCATGACATTGTTTTTTTCTAAACTTGCATCTTACGGCATTATTGGCAACTCTCTCAATCTTTTCCGTAGTTACTTATCTGATCGTGAGCAATTAGTGTCCATCTCTGGCATCGAATCCACTAAAAAAATGATTAACATCGGCGTTCCGCAAGGCTCAATTCTAGGCCCGCTTTTATTTTTACTATACATTAATGACCTTCCACAGTGTCTAACCACATCATCAGAATGCGTCTTATATGCTGACGACACGACTGTCTTATGTTCGAGTAATTCTCTAAGCAACATTTCAACAACCCTTAACGCTGAACTTATTAACGTTAGCGCATGGTGTGCTAAAAATAAGCTTTTGATAAATCCCTCGAAAAGTAAGTTCTTAATTTTCTATTCCCGATCAATAAATAACGCGCAAGTTATGCCCCTCATTATAAACACACATCCTATTCATCTGTCAGATCAATGTTCCTTCCTTGGTATCAAGCTTGATTCCCGCTTGAAATTTAATTTGCATATTAATGAGCTACAGCGGAAAACTTCCTATGGTATTAGGGTATTACTAAAAGCTAGATGTTACTTTGACTTGACTACTTTGGTCACCTTATATTAAGCATTCATTCACAGTCATCTAAATTATTGTATTGCTTCCGGGGTCAAACATATCATTGCCACCTTTCTTCCCTCCAACATGTACAGAATCAAGCCATTCGCATTCTCACCTGGAGCAACCGACGTTCACATGTTACTGATCTGTACCGGGAACTACTCATACTGAATATTGACAATCTAATCAAATTTAATGTCTGCACATTTGCTTATCAAGCAGTTAAAGACCATAACCTTCTCAAATTCGTTCTTATCCGACACCTTACTAACTCAAATATTACGCGCTTTTCCTCCAATAACAATTTTATCCTCCCTAAGGTACGAACTAACTATGGTTCGCAAAGAGTAGCATTTGTCTTAGTCAAACTTTGGAATTCATTGCCTTTTAGAAATAAATGTGCCTATTTTATATCGTCATTCAAACATCAGCTTCGCAATTTCATGTTTAACCTATAGCTCCGTTTATTGAATATGTCTTTTAAAACACAACTTCAGTTCTGTCGTTTCTGATACTGTTTGCTTCGTTTCTTACTTCTGCTTAAGCCTTATCGATACCGTTTTTTATTTTCCATTGTATAATTCTTTTGCATCATATTGTATTTGCATTTGTATTTGCATTTTCGTATTTTTACAACTCGCCGCCTTTTTGCTGTCAAGTGTATTAGTGTTATTTTTAACATTATAAAAGGTCCCCCTACAGTGTTTACACTATGGGACCTTTTTCTGTACTAAACATCAATATTTTTGTATCTGCACTAAGTATTCAATAAACTTCAAACTTCAACTGCAGACATCGGGACCTGCCAGTAGCCCGAGCGTAAATCCAACGAAGAATTTAGCGCCTCGCAAGCTGTCCAGAGCGTCGTCAATGCGCGGTAAAGGGTAGACGTTTTTGCGCGTTATCTCATTGAGACGGCGATAATCCACGCAGAACCGAATGGAACCATCTTTTTTGTGACGAGAACCACCGGTGATGCCCACGAGCTATTGGAATGATCACCTGACGCTCCTTGGCGGATACGCGGTACGGGCGCTGCCGCAATGGCGCGTTGGAGACAGTGTCGATGTGGTGGCTGACGGTTGACGAGCGACCCAGAGTAGGCTGAGCGACATCAAAAGAAGAGCGGAACTGGGCAAGCAGGTCACGAAGCTGGGAGCGCTGCTCGGAAGTAAGGTCATCGGCAATGAAAGGTGTGAATAAGTCAGGTGATTGCGGAGCAGAAGTGGAAAGTGCACAGAAGTCGGTGAGCTCTGCATACGAAGCATCCGGCACGTCGGTTATAAACATGCCATCAATAGGCTGAACATGGCCAAGTGCTTCGCCGCGAAGAGCCATCACGGATGTAGGAAGCGGATTGCAGACAACGATGGCGCTGAAACCGGCTGAAATGTGAAGCGCGGCGAAAGGCAGGGGAACGTCTTTGCGGGTCATGAAGAGTTCTGAAGGAGTGAAGAGGACAGTGCCTTCAGAGACAGCGCCACAGAAGACGGGAACAACGGCAGCCGAGTACGGCGGTATGGCGATGTCTTCTCGAAGTAATAGCTTAGCGGGAAGAGAAGTGGCGCCGACGAGGGGCACGTCACACAAAGGCGATAATTCGACTTCAGCGCGTGCACAATTGATGACAACGTAATTTCGCGAAAGAAAGTCCCACCCAAGTATCACGTCGTGAGAACAGGACTGGAGAACCACAAACTCCACAATATAGAGAACGCCCTGAATAACAACTCTAGCTGTGCATGCTGGTGAAGGCTGAAGTGGCTGGTCGCTTGCTGTGCGAAGATAAAACCCAGAAATTGACGTCGTAACTTTTCGTAAGGCGCGAGAGAGGCGTTCGTTTAGGACAGACACGGCTGCTCCAGTATCAATTAGCGCAACGGTAGGGACGCCGTCAACAGTAAGATCGACAACGTTTGAAGGCGACAATGGGGGACTTGTACAGATCGATGGCGACGCAGTTCTTGCCTCCTGAACTGCGGCGCTTAGTTTTCCTCTTGCGTGGGTGAAGGGCGCCGACGCATGGGGGACAACGAGCGGCGACGCGGGGAAGGTGAACGACGTGTAAGGACCGGGCGCTCGGCTGGTGGCCTGTTCGACTGCCGACTAAAATAAGTGTCGTGGAAAGGCTGCACGTTGGCGTAGGGAGGCGACTGCACAAACTCATCAGAGTGCAGCATGCGGCGGCGGCAGAGTCGTGCAACGTGGCCGGGAATACCGCAGGTATAACATATGGGCCTGTTGTCTTGCGTGCGCTAAGGATTAGTAAAGGGAGGAGCAGGTCGATGAACGGGACTATGAACGGGGGGTGGCGGCCGAGGACGTACCGCAACGAGTGGTTGACGAGGGGGCTGCGCGGCGACGGATGCGTAAGTAAATGGCGCGGCGGCAGGGTACTGCTGATGCTGCATTGGTAGAGCCTCAGCAACTTGGTCTTCAATAACCCGCAGGAGCATAGGAGCGAGCTGTGTAGGAGGCTGTTGCAGCAGCGGCTGCTGTAGCTCAGCGAAGGGTAGCAGAGAAAGCTGACGCGCAACTTCCTCCCGCACGAAAGCTTGGATTTGTGCGAGCAAGGAGGAACGATCAGAGAAGCCTGTCATGGAAGAGAGGGCCTCGTCAGCCACTGAGGGGCGCCTAGTCAACTCGCGCTGCCTCCTCAACTCGTCGTAGCTTTGGCACAAGTTTATGAGCTCTGCTACAGTGCGCGGGCTCTTGGCGATCAACATTTGGAAAACATCATCGGCGATGCCCCTCAAAATGTGCTTCAATTTGTCATTTTCGTGCATAGACGCATCCACACATTTGTATAGGTCGAGCCTCTTCACTATAACAGGTGAATGTTTCACCGGGTTGCTCGGCGCGCAACTTGTGGACCACCGAAAACTGCAGCGAAACTGGTCTTCAACGCAGACCAGGACTGAAAGTCGGCTTCGTGATTTTTAAACCACAGGTGAGCCACTCCCGCAAGGTAGAATATGACGGCATTTAACTTGGCGGTATCAACCCATCGATTGTGCAAGCTCACCCGTTCGTACGTAGCCAAGCAGTCATTGACGTCCTGTTCATCCGTACCGCTGAAAACCGCTGGATGGCGTTGCGGGACAGCGCCAGAGCAGGCACGGGGGGTGGCAGCGGCGTCAGCTGGGGAGAGTCAAGCATGACGGGAGGCAGAGTACGAGACCGGAGTTCCAGGGTGTAGATGTTCTTGAGTACCCCGCACCTTCCACCAATTGTAATGGGTGCACTGAACAGTTCCGAGGGTAACGTCTCTTCGTAACCGAGGAGGCAGGTGACTCAGAGCAGGAACAGCTGGTTGCCCGAACGGCTCACACTCGTGCCGAGCGCTGGCCCACTGGTTGTACAGCAGGCATGGGAGAGACGATCTGGCTGGCCTTGTTCTTGTGCTCTTCTTCTTCATTACGTTATAAGGGGCCAGTGCCCTGGCTGTGTGTTAGGAAACGGCGTTGCATGCCTCCATGTTAAATATGGTCAAGGTGAGGGAGAAAGTTAACAAAATTGAAGTCTGGGGTTTTACGGGCCAAAACCACGCTTTGAGTATGAGCCGCCCCGTAGTAAGAAACTCCGTACTTATTTTGACCATCTGACGTCCTTTAACCTGTACCGAACGCACAGTACACGGGTGTTTTTGCATTTCACCCCCATCGAAATGCAGCTGCCGTGGCCGGCATTCACAAACCATCCGATCTGCACTGTAATCGAAGATAATTAGTTTGCGCCACGCTGCCTAGTACAAGGCGTGTGAGCGGGCTTGTAGCAACGAGGGGCCGTGGGATCTGCGTAAATGTATCCTTTGCGCTGTTCCTTTCAGGATCGAGTGACTCCGTGGTGCTTCAAGGCCAATATCTGACACGCCGTGCGGCCGATGTTCGCGCGATCAGAAAGAACAGAGGAGGCTCTCGCGTAGTAATAATAAAGAATTTCAAGGCTGTACATGCGATTCCATGCGATACATGAGATACAATAGGGGTGGTGCCACACAGTGCTGCGAAATCATCGAGTTATACGCCTTGCCAACCGCGTGTGTTTTGTTTTCCACCAGTTCGCGCGCATTCAACTTTCTTTTTTCATCATCTCTGTTCGACGCCATCGAGTGCTTCGCACAAACGGCTTCGCGTAGGCGCTCTTTGCATTCACGGAAAGGCAGATTTCATGGCACTCCAGGTCCTACTTTACTGGGATAAAACATTCAAAATAATGTAATTTGGTGAAATTGCAGCTTTTCGCACTTCAGTAACTGCTTGATTTAACAAAGTTTTAAAATCAGTAAAGGAACGAGATGCCTGGCATATCTGCCTTGTCGTCCCACTGTGTTTCGAGGCGGCATGTATAAGTTATCGGCAACATAAACTTCGATAATTAGCATTGTTTCTTGTGACCTTACAAGTAGCTAGTTATGTCTAAAAGCTATTTTTGCTTAGAATCCGAGCACTGTAGAGAGAACAGATTGAAAGCGGAGCACATCGTTGTGAACCAAATGACGACGCTTTGCCACAAGCTTGGAATTATGCTTTGTCAAAAGAGCAGTTCTGGGAAATTCTTCCTTTTAGAATAAGCAAAACTTCAGTAGCATCAGGTAGACGGGGAGGTAAAGAATGTAACACTGTGGTTTTATATGAAGGAGCTGGCTTTAATATGCGTCCATAACACTTAAGTAGATGCGTGGAAATAATTTTTAAAATAAGTAGAGGAATGTGAACTAAATTATTTCAGAAGCTCACACTGTCATTGGTAAGAGCAGCCACACTTTAGTGTATTCAATGACTAGTCATTTGTATCCGTCCATTTATATCAGCCTAATGGTCCATGTAGCTCTTTTGATTGTTGCTTTTGCTGCATCCTGGCTTCACGTTTTAATACTGACACCTTTCTTCAGGTTCAAAATGAGCTCGGAGACGCCCCAACTGGAACGTTAAAGGTGAATTCTTTGGCCATCCCTTCTGTAGCGTCACCACAATCAAATACAGTGATACCGTGAAAATGTATTGCAGGAAGCAGAAAAAAAAACATTGCTGATGCAACTGCAAGGCATTTGCTCCAGTGATCAATTGGTGCAGAGTGCGGTCATTAGGAGACATGGTGCCTTTAAGCACTCAGCTGAAAGACATTGCAACTGCACCAGGACTGGGAGTGAATTTCAGTGTCGCTTGTGAACATATTAAATGCAGAATGTGCCTTGTTTAGTGTATATGCCCGACATGAGAGGGGCGTTGAGGAGCTTAGTGTGGACATTAATGGTCTACATGAGTGCACACCTATAAAGTATACCTAGGAAAACACATCTTTCTAGTTTTACCAGAATGAACGTTGTCCTACCGTACGTTGTCAACCTATGTCATACAGCAGTGCACTGCTAGGGGTATCAAACCGGAACAGCAGCACCCATTGAAAAAGTTGGCTGAAGAACGACCAGTGATCGGGGCTTTCTCCATTTCAAGGGCCAAATTCCAAAAAACCATTGATGCCGAGCTGGACGGTGTGAAGTGCCGGTCACCACATACTGTAGCCAGCATGGCATGAATCTCCTTGGCATTATGTCTCGTTAAGATACAGAAATTGCATCACTGCTCATGAAGAAATTGGAAATTGGGAGGTTGAGGGGAAGTGGCAGGGCTCCCTTCTGGAGAAGTCGGTACATGCCCTTTGCTATACTGATAATCCTACCTTAATGAGAACCAGTGATGCATGTTAACCTATTATGCAGCCAAGTGCATTCCTTGTTTTGTATTATGGGGACACGAATGACACCCTAAATGAATTTAAAATGAAGCATCGATTTAAATATCTGCTTCTGTAAATTTATCGGTAGTTGCTTGATTATGAGAGAAAATAAAGCTCAAAGTTCAATTTTCTGAGTATCGTCCCAAAATCTTCGTGCTGACACCTCATTGTCACATCATGGATTCCAAGTGTTTTTCCAAACTTGAGCTGTATTGGTTCTCTAAATGTTCATGACGCTTCTTATTTTGGGTTTTTGGAATACGATGAAGAACACCTTTATTTGTAAAAAAATTGTTACACCTGAATAGTCATCATCAAAATCCATGACGTTACAGCAAGCTGGTGTGGCAACTTCAAGGCAGCACTGCCACCAATCTTTCCTCTTGCTGCTTTTACAGTTTACTCAGCCTCTTGTCACGGTACGAGTCAATCTCTTCAATTGTAGGAGGGTCATTTACAGATACATCTAAAATATTTTTTCTCTTTAGTGCTTTCATGCCGTAGTTGCTTAGGGGCGTTGGCACAGTGCCGCTAAGCACGAGGTCACAGGATCAAACAACTGCATTTTGATGGAGGTGAAATACAAAACTGCACCATGTACCGTGCAGCCTGACTTGGTAAAAATTAATCCAGAGTTCCTCACTATGGTGTGCCTCAAGATCAGATTGTCGTTTTGGCACTTAAAATGCCAGAATTAAATAATTTAATTTTACTTTGGCGCTCTTTTGAGCAGTAGAATTCATGATCTCTGCAAAAACTCATGCTGAAAGTATTCTCCATAAAGATTAAATAAACAGTAGCTATAAGTGCCTATTTATATTTAGAATTGTGGTGATACGTGATGACTATTAGAACGGTGGTACAAGAGAAACAGAATTGTGATACAATGTGTAAGGCCACGATGATGCACGTCGAGGAAATGACCGAGTCTCCCTAGAGGTCCCTGACATGGACATCAAATGACTGTTCAAATTTCTGAGTTCACTCCGTGACCTTGGCAGCCTGTCCTTTGCGAATCGAGTAATTCAAATGAGGTGGTGGTTGGCAAATACTGTCTTTGCGGCTTATGTACATTTCATACAGTGGAGTGGAATCTCACACAGCAAGCGAACCTGATGTATAGTGGTAATCTTAGTAATGATCGACAGTCATGTCCGTCTTTGAGCTCCTAACGCTGCTTGCCAACACAAGCAGCAGCAGTCGCCCAAGATTGCGTGAAAGATTAATTGAAAAGTGGCTTATGCCCAGGGTCCCATACCCAGTCATCCTAGCTGTTCTGGCGGTTGATTTTGAAGCCACTTCCCTCAAAATAGCAGCCCAATCTCCCCATTAGACTATGAGCAACCCATTGACACAAATGGATGGGAAAATAGAGATAAACACGTCAAGATATGAAATATCCTCATAATGGTAATCACATTAAATAGAAAATAGGAAGTATCCTAAGAACGGTAATCACAATAAATAATACTAGATGTGCATTAGCGCAAGCTCTTGGGCGAGTTGGTGCATGAACTTGAAAAAGGGGGGCACCTGCAAAGGAAAGGACGCGCACACACGGAAAAGGCGTTAGGCAGGGAAGGACGCTGGTCCGTCCCAACGTCCGTCCATGTCTATTGCCGTTTCCTTGTGTGCGTGCCATTTGTGGTTCGCTGGTACCCCCCTTTTTCAAGTACTAGATGTTTTAGATTCTTTGGTTTATTATTCTTGTTTGTGCTGGATTGTTTTTCTGAAACATGTTGCATCTAGACAGCTTCCAGTCAGTCAAGTTTAGCAGTCTAGATTTGCAACAGGTACTTTTGTAATTTATTTGCAGTAGGGCTGTTGTGTAATGTGCTTGAAAGGCTTAAAGCTGCTTTGCTAACGTTTACCTAAACATGCAGGTTCACATGGGTTGGAGGAGTGCACATTGAGAAGGTTATCCTGGCACAGCTTACCATGGCCTGCCATGGTGGAATCTTGACCCCACCAGGGTCAACGCTGTTATAGGTAAGTACCCTATATCCTTTCCAGACCAATTTTTACATTCACGTTTTTTTCTAAAATTAGTAACTTGCCATTGGCATAAAAAACAATTTCCAAGTAGGCCATGTGTGCAGTTGTGCGCTACAATAGCCTACCATTTGGAATAACTGTTCATATGATCTGAAGTGCCTAATGCCGCCATACTCAAATTCTTCTAAAATTTAAAAGCTGCCTTCACTGCCGAAAGTTGTTCGCGGCTCCACCACATAAAATGGGCTGCATTTGTGCATTAGCAGTGCTACTTGGCTGTCATTGAAAGGAATAGTTGTCTGTGACGCACGGTCCAAATCTATTGGCATGGAGGAGATGTTTAAGTAGCCTGAAAGTGTTATTCTAATACACGAATTGCGGAGAAGCTGCGCTCAAGTGTGGTTACTGCTCAGCTCGATCTGGAGCACGTTCACCAAATTGCAGAAATCAGAACAGCTCTCCAGGTTCTGAGATGTGAAACAGTAGTTTCACCAATTTTAACAGACCACATCGAATTAAAGTAGTTCTTATCTTGAAGGAGGTCCATGTGATGCCAGACAGCAGCCTTTCAGTAAAGGGAACCTGAGTGCTGTGGCAATTTTCTTTTGGTTGTCTTAGTCAAAGAAACAACAGGGACAGAGTTGCCAGCTTCACGGTCAACAGTACTAAGTTTAGCGGACGCTTACTTATTCTAAGCACCTAACCTATGACTCGCATTTATTAACATGCCCTTTATCACTTTGTGCTCTAACATATGAAAAAAATATTTATGTGGCTTTTCCCCATATACCTCAATAAATTCAGAATAGGATCTTGGGGCCTAATGTATAAAGCTTCTTACAGACCATCGGACATGTCCACTACTCCCATTCTGAAATTGTTAGAATTGTTTCCTGCTTCCTTACTTCACCTACCTGTTAACAGGGTTATTATGAACCATTGCCAAGTAGATTATGGGCTTAAATTTATCAAAAAGATGAATGGGCTTTTCTGCCGCTCTTGTTTAGCCCGTTGAGGATCACATTTTGGGGAGAAATATGCCCCTCTAATTTAGGAGTTACATATTTTTTGTGGTGTGCAAATACTCGAAACTTTCGAATTGATGAGTGTCCTATTCTATTTGATCTTTGCTTGGTCACTATTCGTAAATGCGAATAATATTCAAACATTTCAAAACACCAATAAAACAAAATTTGAGCCAAAGTATGGTAAATTTTCACCTCAAATAAGATAGTGTAGATATAAAATGTGAGAACTTGCACGAATAGCGGACCAGGCTACATTACTAAGTAGCGGTACTTTCGAGGCAGTACAGCAATCATTGATGCTTAATGAAGAGTCCTATGCATGTTAAAAAACTTTTTGCTGCTCCATAAACAGCTCTTCATAACAGTATACGATGACAAAAACTTGCTAACTTTACGAATACTAGGATGTGAACATCATTTTACATTAATTGTTATATCAGCTGTTCATTATTCAGAAGCTATCCAATATTCGATTTGCGTCTGGCATTATTCGGTTTTGTCTCAAAAATCACTATTCGTGCATCCCTAATATTTTTATTGCAGATTTGAGTTCTTCAGAGTGACTTTTCGGAAAAAAAATTGTAAATAATTGTTTTAAGTGACAATAAAGCGGCTAAACTCTTTGAGTATTTGTAGTTTTACATGTTTTATTTTTATATGCAGGATAATAATAATATTTGGGGTTTTACGTGCCAAAACCACTTTCTGATTATTAGGCACGCCGTAGTGGAGGACTCCGGAAATTTTGACCACCTGGGGTTATTTAACGTGCACCTAAATCTAAGCACACGGGTGTTTTCGCATTTCGCCCCCATCGAAATGCGGCCGCCGTGGCCGGGATTCGATCCCGCGACCTCTAGCTCAGCAGCCCAACACCATAGCCACTGAGCAACCACGGCGGGTTTATATGCAGGATCAAGCAGCATAACTTTCTTGTGTAATGAAACTTATAAAAACGTGTTTTATAGTAAACTAGGTGAAGTGGCAGCCCTCCTAAGCTACTGCGATGACAGACACCAAGGAGCTAAGGGAATTTTGGAGAAACCCAAGGGCTTATAGCGCTACAAGAATATTTTCTAGAAGTCCCAGAAGGTTGCAGCACCTCCAGGGTGATGCTATGCAACACTTTGTTCTAAAAAGGCACATTTTTAAAATGTTCCATCACAGTCACAGATGTACGCCAGTGAACCCCAAAGGGTTAAAGAAGTCAGTCCTCTGCCGTGTGGCTCTGAGAGGACTGAGAATTTCTTTGTATCTATCACATTCTGCATATGTCATGGCAACCACCTTGGTGCACAAAACTACAGTTAATCATCATTATCACAGTTGTTAAGTCATTGATGCAGAAAACACGTTGCAGTAAGCAGTATTTTCTTGAAATTAGAGAGTCCTAAGCCATTGTAAGCTAGAAGTGGAGTGAACTAGTGAAACCTAACTTCAAATGAAGCCACACTCAATTCTAGTGACTTGACAGTATTGTATTTGGAGCACGGAAAAAGGCAGTAAAGTGCTGCACATTTTAAATATGAAAGTTACAAGAAATAATTTTAGTTGTCAGTTCAGGTTTACTTATGAGCAACATGATTTTTTTTCACCATTTTGTTTCTCAGCAAGCAAAGTTCACATCTTCGACATTGAGGATATTCATAAAGTTATTTTTCTACAGTGTGTTCTTCCTCATTTCCCTTTTCTGCATTTGACACTTAGTGGAGTCCTGTGCCACATTGAATAAATTTAAATGGTTATGCTGTGAAGCTGTACCCGCGGAAAGTTGGAATAAAGCAAGTCAAATACATAAATCAATTTCATTATAACGAGGGCATATTGTATGCCATTCTTTTGCATGTTGAAGTTGCTTTTTAAAACTTGTTCTGGCTTCTTGTTTTTGCAGGCTTCACGTGTCGCAAATTTCCTGGTACCAGCATGCTCTATGTAAAGAACTCTGGCCTTGCTTCTCGCATGGGACCAAAAGCCTCTGAAGAGCCCAAGTTGGACATCTCAAACCAAAACACAAGTGTTGTGCTTTCGTAACTCTAGCATTATTATGTTTGTTTATGTTTACCTTAGTCTCCTGAAGAGCCCAATTCAAATTTCTCATACGAGCGTACAAATGTTGTGCCTTTCTATGCTTTGACATTTTTATGTTAATTTTATTTATGTTAACTATGGTAGTCTCATGAGAAGCCTACATTGGATTGTTTAATCCAGAACACAAGTGTTGTGCTTTGTTATATTTCACTACATCTTATGTTAGTTTTTGACATATTTCCAGCAAGGACAGTGTTTTCTTAGTTTTATATTTTTTAAGTATCTTTAGTAATTTCATGCCAAACCACCCAGTTGTGTCAAGAACTGTTCCATTATGGCAAACGATTTCATGTTTGCTTGATGTTAAGAAAGTCGGTACAATGAGAAAATTTTTGAAAAAGTTGCTTTCACATACACGTGAGTCATTCCAGGGCAACCAAACAGCATTTTTTTTACCATCACCGATATAGATGAAAAATTTTCGATCTGTTTGTTGAAGCTCCGAACTCTATTTCCCCATTTAGTTTCCTTCCTAAAAATTTTCTAAAATTTTGGCGAAAATTGATTGTTTTTGCCCAGGTAAGCTAGGAGGCACTGATCCATGTTTCTTTTCAAAGGAAATTCTATGATCCAGATATTAAGATGGTGTTCATGTTAAGAGACTTAAGTGGTGTGACTGCCAAGATTGCAAAGTTTGAATTTGTTTCTCTGAACGCAGGGAAATGCAGAAGGCACAAAATAAATATGCAATCGCAGTCTGGTTGACTTGAGATAGCCGCAAAATATTTGAAGCCTTGGAGGTTCAGTTGATCATATAAAAAATAACAGTTCAAATGTTTTGCAAAAAGCTTCATGTTGAAGGTGAACAAATTAGCTTTGGTGACCGGCTCAAAAGTACATGTCACCCATCATAACATATCTCTACATGTCAGCTATGCATGTGACAAGTTATGAAAAGGTATCTTTAGTGGGATAAATTATTTTTATAATGTTTATTTGTGGATCACACATACAGCATAAATATATCAAGCCTTGTCATCTAGCAAGGAAAAACACTTCAAACGTAAAACTGCTTGCCTACAAGTCTCTTTTTCGGGCAAAACTTGGATATGCATCTGCCATCTGGAGCCCGCACCAAACATACCTTATCACCTTACTTGAATCTGTTGAGAACCGCGCTACTAGGTTAATTCACTCACAATATTAATATGATGTCAGTATTTCTGCACTTAAAACACAATCCGGACTAACAATACTATCTAATCACCGACGCATTGCAAGGCTTGAGCTCTATCACAAGTTCATTTTGAGTACCCTTCGTCATGCGCCATACATCGTTCCTGCGGCACGCATCTCTCACCGCACCAGTCATCCGCAGCAAGTCGCACGCCCGCGTGCCCGAACCACTCATTTTTCCGCCTCGTTCATTCCTCGAGCAGCCAAAGACTGGAACGGCCATCCTGCTGACATTGTTAGCATCACTTGCCTGTCTTCATTCCTACAGCGTGTGATTGATCACTTTGAATATAACTAATGAAGTGTACCAAATGTGGAACTTATGTCAAAACCCACCCCTTATGTATTACCCCCTCCGGGGGTCTTTAAGGAAAATAAACTGAACTGAACTGAAGATTGTTAATATAATTAGCCACAAAAACTAGCCAATAAACCGTGACTGGCTTTTTTATCATTACAAAGGCAGGTGACGTCAAGCGCCGCAGTCTACTCGTATTTTTTTACATGAACGCGAAAAGTGGTCGCCAACGACATCTGACCACACCTGACTGAACACGGCACATATGACTTTTATAGATGGCCATGTTCCGGCTCTGAAACAGTGGTAACATGCAACACGACAAGAAGTTGTTCGTACTCGTGTAGGTTTTCAGTTGTAATTATGAAGCTGTTTTCTACTTGCATCGTCATTGGGTTTCAGGGAGCAGGGCACAAAGTGTCCTGCTCCCAGTATGTTGCATTTAAGTGCGACATATCCTTTATAATGCTTTGCATGAACAATATCAGCGCTCTTTCTGGATTTACTGTGTACATAATAGCAGGTATTTCTTTTTGTAAACTGCATGAAACGTGCACTGCAGGACTCCCTAACGAATTTAACACGTGTCAATATTTTATGTGCAATGACTCCATAGTTTACCCAAGCACAAGCCGCCTTGCGGTAGAGCGGGCATCTCTTGGCAATAAGATGTAGACCCCAACACCGCTTTTCTATCATCTATCTGTGTTGTAGACAATGCCAGCTTTGTCGTCTGCATTCCCAGCCGGCAAGCTTGTGCGCTCATCCGAGAAACGGCAGTGCTGACAAATATTCAGAAAAGAATGTTTCACATTTAAAAATAATGCCTTCTTTCTTTCCTTCACACATGCATAGCAGACATGTAGATCTATCTAATAATGTATCACATATGTTTTGGCCAGCTACCAAAGCTGTTTTTATCTTAAACATGTAGCTTGTTGCAAAAGATTAAAATTTTACAGTTTCATTACAGACGATCAGCTGATTATTCAGAGCTTCAAATATTTTTCTGCTATACTATGTAACCTGTGCTAAAATCTCTATTTATTTTCTGTCTTCTGAATTTTTCATTACAAAAAATTAACGCATTGCAGTTTTACTCACTTTTTCCAGTGCCAAAAGCACTCGCACTGTTCAAATATTTTAAGAATTTGCTATTTTGGCAGTCGCATCACTTCGCCGTATTTCGATGCACAGCATTTGAAGGCCTCGACCAATACAATGTGCGTTTGAAAAAGAATGTTGATTGATGTCCTCTAGCTCAGCTGAGCAGGAAAGCTATACTGTCGTCAAAATGCTACAACATTTTTGACAACAAGTGTGGAACGAGTTTTTAACTACAGTAAACATGTGACAATGTTTTCAGCTTTATCTGTGGTGTTAAAAAATTCTGGCCGATTCGGCATGGAATGACACACATACAAGTGCACATGTGCCATTGTCAGAGTTGTTCAGTAAAAACTGTATTTTATGTAACTTCATAAAAATGGTTAATTTTCTATCTAAAATACATGAGCAAGAATTAATAGGTATAAGTTGGCTTAAATTTAAAGGGCAGCAAAAGCTCTGCAGTAATGGCAATGATGTGCCTTTCATGTTTGCAAGAAACCAATCTTTTGTGAATTGTTTCGTTACTTTTTGTGGCAGTGAACAAAAGTTAAATGCACTCACACAAGGAATAGTTTTGTAGTGTTCCAGCGCCTGACTTATAGCTGTTTTTCCGTATAAAACTCTGAAGCAGTCAATATAAATCAGTCGCTTGATGTGGAATGACTTGCGCAGGAACGTTATGGCAAATAACAACTGGATCATGCAACAGCAATGCAGCATAATAAACACCTCCCATTGCATCACTTATTGCGATTGCCATGTTTCAAAAGTATTTAAGATTTACTGAAATTGGCACACACCATTCAACCAGCAAATAAGGATTGTACAGAGTTATCCTTTTTCAGTTTTACAGATTTCTTTAGGTTGCCTGTGCCAGGTAGCATAACTCTTGTTCTTGTGCTAGATTATTCAAAGGTGGACATTACTAGCACAAGAAAGAGAAACACATTCAACTTATTCTCAAAAATTTACTAATTCACTTATAACATTGCGGCACATATTGCAGTTTACAAATTATAGCCAGTGAGTTTGAAAGACATTTTCACTTGAAAATAATTTCCAGGGTGACCAACCAGCTTCGAGATTTTTGCATAAATGTGAGACAAAATACATAGGAATTCCAATTACTTTCGTGCTTCAGTGGATAACAGTGCGTTTTGTTAAAAAGAGTAGGTGCAACTACAGTGCATTTCTACAGACAGTTTGATGGCATCTCTCTCGTTACTTCATTCTAAGTGCATATACCTTGTAATATTACCGCTACAAATTGTAAAAAATTCTTTATGAAGTGAGTTTTTGTTAGCTCAATATGTGTCTTGATTTCTCATACAAATAATGTTTGGCACTCTGTATCTAGATTTACGTTAGCTGCAAGAGCCACCCTTTAATAAATTCTATGAAACTTAAAGATAACCACCCTACATATCAGTGTCCCAGTGAGTGCTGTGGGCTCAAGCGAATCGTGCGATGGTTGTACCACTGGCTATCTAATAAAGAAAGCAAGTACCTTTCTTGAGTGTTTTTATTTACACTCATGTCAGTCTGCTTGTACATTTATATACTTAGGTATTTACTTTTTAACATGTATTTCTTTTGGGAAATGTGCTTACTTCAGGGCAATACGGACTACATTTGTAAGTGTTCAATTTTGTTATTGGTCCAGCTGCAGAAAGTTTGTACTTTCCAATAGTTTTCAAGGAGTTTCTGATGTTCTCAAACTACAAATGGTTTTACATTTACACAGATGTTTGGTTAGAAATAAACACTTCACCTAGAAAAATTGTCTTTTCTGCATCATTTCAGCACTCTTGATTTCGTGAAGGACCATTCACTGTGACAATTGCAAAAGTGGAACAACAGTACTGCTAGCAGCTATACAATATGGTTTATTACAGGCAATCTAGGAGAGTACGTTTGAGCCCAGGGTGACCGAGGCCTGCAATACAAAAGTAACCTTAAATTTTACCGATATCCTTCACAGCAAACATATCAATGTGACATCAAAGATAAATATTTGCAACACAACAGAGCTGAGCCGTATAATAAAAAAGTGCAGTTTTAAACAATGCCGAATGCACACAGGGTCATAAATGGCTTTCAAGATAATTGGAGTGTTGACGTTCAATACACCTGCAACAATATTTCAAAGGACTTTTAATGTTGAGACTCAACAAATCTGCAAGATTTCTTCAATGTACTTTCAATTTGACAAACAAGAAATTTCAATAATACCTCAATTAATTTTTCAATTTTGAGACTCAACACATCTTCAACAATGCTTCAATCGGCTTTCAACATTGAAATGCATCATATTTTCAACATTACACCAATGATCTTTCAAATTGAAAAGCGCCAATGGTGTTCTGACAAAATGTCGCGGGTCACTTATCAACACTTATCAACAACTTCCTCAATAATGTTTCAAAAATTCCTCAATGATCTTTCAAGGTCATTTCTTGACGTTGCACAATAATATTTCAGTAACCTTTCAACAATTTTTTGTAAGGGTCGGCGATAGCACATATACCTGTGTTAATGACGCGTCACACCGGCGGTCATCGCTTCTTGTGTGGCACTGTAGACATGAAAATACTGTTTATTTAAGAACACCGAGGCGAAAGCTGAAATATAGAGTGATTTATCCTTGGTAGACTTTTTGATTCCTGAGCCTAGACACGCCGATAGCATTGAACACGGACTCGGCGGATACGCTAGGCCTAAGCTTCGGTGGGGACCGATCTCCGCGCGGGTAGCTGGCGGAAGCTAAAATGTGTGTATTTGAGCCTCAACTTTTTTAGTACAATAGGGAAAGTGTAAGCGCACGAATCACCTCAGCTTTGTTATCGGTGCGATAATATCAGTCAGCGATAGGCTTCGAACTGGGGGTCCATTCGCGCGCGTCTGAACGACTTCTGCATTTCAAGTCCACTCCACAACACTGCGACAACGGCGACAACTCCCAGTCATATGTTACGTGCGAACTACTAAAAAACGCGGTGTCATATTCGTTTGCGCGGTTTCGTTCAAGAATTTAGCTATCCGCCCAGTCGAAAGGGGAAATGAAAAAATAAAGAAAGTGATCTTCATTGTCAAATGTCCATGAATAAACAGGGCAGCTCAGGCACCTTTATTCCAAGAAGCGACAAAAAATAGGGTTTTATGACCTCAAAATACAGCGTTAGTTAGGACAAGAGACTAGTATCAAGCGATTAAATTGTATAAAGCATTTAATGTTTAGCAGCGCTTGTCCCTGCATACTGGAACCAGCGCGGCACAAACATAACCAGCGCAGCTTCCAGCGCGAACCAGCGAACTGCAGCGAGAGCCAGCGCCTGTACAGCACAAACCAGTGCGCCCCCTTAGAAAAATTGTTGAAAGGTTATTGAAATATCATTGTTCAATGTCAACAAATGACCTTGAAAGATTATTGGGGAATTGTTGAAATATCATTGAGGAAATTGTTGACAAGTGTTGATAATTGGCCCGCGACATTTTGTCGAAACACCTTTGTGGCCTCTCAATTTGAAAGATCGTTGGCATATCGTAGAAACTATGGCGTATTTCACCGTTGAAAGCGAATTGAAGCGTTGTTGAAGATTTGTTGTTTGTCAGTGTTGAAAGCCCATTGAGGTATTTTTGAAATGTGTTGTTTGTCAATGTTGAAAGCCAATTGAAGCATTGTTGAAGCTCAAAATTGAAAGCCCATTGAGGTATTGATGAAAAGTGTTGTTTGTTAATGTTCAAAGCCCATTGAAGCATTGCTGAAGATGTGTTGAGTCTCAAGAAGGAAAGCCCTTGAGGTATTGTTGAAATGTGTTGTTCGTCAATACTGAAAGCCCATGGAAGAATTGTTGCAGATGTGTTGAACATCAACACTGAAATTATGTTGTCAGCCCTTTATGCCCCGCTAGGTATTTAGCAGTTTAAACCTGCACTTTCCTTAAAATACTGCTGAGCTATGTTGCATATAATTACATTTGATGTCACGTTGGTATGTTTGCTGTGAGAGGATAGGGATAAAATTTAAATACAGGCGTTTTGTATCGAAGGCCTCTGTCACCCTGTGCTCAAATGTATGCTCCTAGATTACCTGTAATAAACCATATTGTAAAGCTGCTAGCAGTACTGCTATGCCACTTTTTTCAATTGTCAGAGTGAATGGTCCTCCATAAAATCAAGAGTGCTGAACTGATGCAGACAAAAACCATTATTCTAGGTGAACTGCTTATTTGTAACCAAGCATCTGTGTAAATATACAACCATTTGTAGTTTGAGATCATCAGAAACTTCTTAAAAACTAAATGTACAAACTTCCTGCAGCTTGACGCCGTAACAAAATTGAATACTGAATATCTGGTCTCTGTGGCCCTCAAGTAAGACACATTTCTCAAAAGAAATAAATTTTAAAAAATAAATACCTATATAAATAAACGTGCAAGCAGACTGACACGACTGCAAATAAGAACACTCAAAAAAGGTACTTACTTATTCTATTAGGTGGCAAGTGTTACTATAACCATGGCACGATTAGCTTGAGCCCACAGCACTCAACTGAGACCTGATATGCAGGGTGGTTATCTTTACGTTTCATGGAATGTATTAAAGACTGGCTGTTGCAGCTAACATAATTCTAGATACAAAGTGCCAAACATTAATGCATGAAAAATCAAGACGACATAGTCAGCTGATTAAGAAAAACTCAGTTCCTAATAAAGTTCAGGACAACCTAATAAAGTTTTTACGACTTGTAGCCGGTAATTTTACAAGGTGTATGTATGCACTTAGAATGAATTTCCAGAATGACACCAGCAATGAGACACATGCCATCAAATTGGCTGTAGAAATGCGCTGCTGTAGCACTTACTTTTTTTTAACAAAACGCATTGTTATGCATTGAAGCACAAAAGTAACTGGAATGCGAATGTATTTCTCTAACATTTATGGAAAATCTCGAAACTGGTGTCATCCTGGAAATTAATTTGAAGTGAATATGTCTTTCAAACTCACTGCCTAGAATTTGCAAACTAAAATATGTGCCGTGATGTTATAAGTGAATTAATAAATTTATGAGAATCAGTTTAATGTTTTAATTTCTTGTGCTATTAATGTCCACCTCTGAATAATCCAGCTCAAGAACAAGAATTATGCTACCTGGCACAGACAACTTTAAAAAAATCTGTAAAACTGAAAAAGGATCACTGTACAATCCTTATTTGTTGGTTGAATGGCGTGTGCCAATTTCAGTAAACCTTACGTACTTTTGAAACATGGCAATCACAATAAGTGATGCTTATGAGAGCAGTTTATTATGCTGCATTGCTGTTGTACGATCCAGTTGTGTTTTCTGCCATGATAACATTCCTGTGCAGGTCATTCCATATCAAGCGACTTATTCATATTAACTGTTTCAGATTTTTATATGAAAAGAAACAGCTATTAGTGATGTGCTGCAATACAAGAAAGTTGCTCCTTGTGTGAGTTCCATTACAATTTTATTCACTGCCACAAAAAATAACGAAAGAATTAAGAAAAAAATGGTTTCATGCAAACATGAAAGGCACATCATTGCCATTACTGGAGATTTTTTGTTGCATTTTAAATTTAAGCCGACTTGTAGCTATTAATTTTTACTCATGTATTTGAGATAGCAATAAGCCATTTTTACGCAGTTATGTAAAATGCAATTTTCACTGAACTCTGACAGTGGCACAGATGCACTTGTAGGTGTGCGATTCCATGCCGAATCGACCGGCGTTTTTTTGACACCACACATGTAGCTGAAACACTGCCATACGTTTACTAGAGTTCAAAACTCGTTACCCACTTTTATTTATTTTAGCCAGATATTTTGTAGCATTTTGATGACAGTTTAGTTTTCCTGCTCAGCTGAGCTAGAGGACATCAATCAGCATTCTTCAAATGCACATTGTATTGATCGAGGCCTTCAAATGGTGTACGTGGGATCACGGTGAAGTGATGCAACTGCCAAAATAGCAAAATTTTCAAATATTTGTATACTTCAAATGCTTTTGGCACCGGCAAAAGTGAGTCAAATTGCAATCCGTTAGTTTTTTTCCGTAACGAAAAATTCACAGGACAGAAATTAAATACAGAATGGTAGCCCAGGTGACATAGTATAGCAGAAAAATATTTGAAGCTCTGAAGGTTCAGCTGATCGCCCGTAAAAAAACAAATTTATTCTTTTGCATGAAGCTTCATGTTCAAGGAAAAAAGAGCTTTGGTAGTTGGCCAAAAAATATGTGATACATTATTGCAAAGCTCTGCATGTCTGCTATGCATGTGTGACGTTAAAAAAGCCATTATTTTTAAATGCGAGAAATACTTTTTTTAAATTTTGTCAGCACCGACTTTTCTCGGATGTGCGCACAGCTTGCCGGCTGGGAATGCAGACGACAAAGCTGGCTTCGTCTGCAACACAGATGACAGAGATGTGGTGTTAGGGTCTGCATTTTATTGCCAAGGGACACATGCTCTAACGTAACGAGACTTGTGTTTGGTGTGGGCCAGGTAAACCATACAGCCATTGCACATAAGGTATCTATACGAGGCCTGTTAGAAAAATATCCGACCTTTGGCTGAAAGAAACAAAACTGGCATAACTGGAGCGTTCGAAACCTAATCACCCTAAAGTAGTCTCCTTGGGACTCTAGCCACTTCTCCCAGCGGTGCTACCATCGTTGGAAGCATTCCGAGAATCCCTCTTTCCGAATGGAGTTTAGCTCAGCTGTCGTTGCATCCATAATGCCTTCTCTTGTTTGAAATCGCGCTCCTTTCAATGGCCTCTTGATTTTGGGAAACAGCCAGAAGTCGCAGGCGGCCATATCAGGAAAGTAAGGAGCCTGTTGAACTACAGGAGTCTGGTTTTTCGCAAAAGAAGTCTGAATCAAATGCGAGAAAAGCATTTCGTGATGAATGCGCCAATTTCCTGTTGACAACTTGGGTATCTTGCGCCACACAGCATCACATAGGCCATGGAGCACATCCCTGTAGTAGTTTTTAGCGATTGTTACACCCTGTGGTGAGTACCCGTGGTGTGCCACACTGCAGGAGTCAAAGAAAGCAGTCAGCAACACTTTGATATTGCTGCGCACTTAACAGTCTTTGGTTGGTGATGTGGAATGCTTCCACTGTAACGACTGGGATTTGGTTTCCGGGTCGTAAACATACACCCCAGACTTGTCACCAGTGATTATGGTGTTCATTAATTAGGGGTCACTGTTTGTGGAATCCAGAATGTCTGTGAGACTTCAACACGAAGTTGCTTTTGCTCCACTGTGAGCAGCTTGGGAACGAATTTCGGCGCAACTCTCTTCATGGCCAAATCATCGGTGATAACAGAATGTGGATAAAATGCGCTGATGCCCACCTCTTCCGTAATTTCTTGGATTGTCACACGACGGCCCCGCATCACCACCGGGTTCACTTCAGCAATGACCTGGTCGTTTCGGCATGTTGATGGCCGACTGGAGCGTGGCTCGCTCTCCACCGATGTGTGGCCGTCTATAAACTGGTTGTACCACTCCATAATCTGTGTGCTGCTCATAACATAGTCACCGAAAGCAGTCGGAATCTTCCGAATGGTTTCCACTTGGCTGTCGCCCAGTTTCTGGCAAAATGTGATTCAGTAGCACTGCTCCAGTCGCTCCGCCATTTTCCTTGCAATAAAAAACAGACGAGAGCACTGTGTACTAGCTCATTCAAACGCTGCGTCCCAGCAATTCACGCTATTGGCAGGCGGGAAAAAATTCGTGCATGCGCACAAAGGTTCAAGGGCGGCTGATGAAAACGCGCATGTTTCATATTCATCAGTTCTTCGCAAAAAAGGTCAAATACTTTTCTAACAGACCTCGTACGTATTAAATACGTGAGGGAATCCTGCAGTGCTAAAAGATATGTTTCATGCAGTTTACAAAAAGAAATATCAGCTATTATGTAGAGAGTAAATCCAGAAAGAGCGCTGATATTGTTCATACAAAGCATTTAAAGGGCATGTCGCATTGCAATGCAACATAGAAGACGCAGGACACTTTGTGCCCTGCTCCCTGGAGCCCAGTTATGTTGCAAGTAGAAAACACCTTCATAATTAAGACTGAAAACCTACATGAGTATGAACCAATTCTTGTGGTGTTGTTTGCTACCACTGTTTCAGAGCCGGAACATGCTCATCTATATAAGTCATATATGCCATGTTCAGTCTGTTGTGGTCAGAGGCCATTGGCGACCACTTTTTGCGTTCATGTTAAAAAAATATGAGTTGAGACTGCAGCTGCAGCGCTTGACGTCACCTGCCTTGGTAATTATAAAAAAGGCAGTCAGTTTGTTGAGTAGTTTTTGTGGCAAATTATATTAACAATCTTTCCTTGCTAGATGACATGGCTTCATATATTTATGCTATATGCTGTATGTGTGATAAACAAATGAGCATAATAAAAATAATTTATCGCACCTAAAGAATAATACCTTTTTGTTACTTGCCATATGCATAGCAGACATGTAGGTCTGTGTAATGATGGGTGACATATACTTTTGTGCCAACCACCAAGGCTAATTTGTTTACCTTCAACACGAAGCTCCTTGCAAAAAATTTGAACTTTACAGTTTTTTTAGCTTATCAAATGAACCTCCAAGGCTTGAAATATTTTGCAGCTATCCCAAGTCAACCAGTCTGATTTTATATTTATTGCGTGCCTTCTGCATTTCCCTACATTAGAAGAAAATTCAAACTTTGCAAATTTTGGCAGTCACCACTTCAGTCTCTTGACATGAACACCATATGAATATCTGGATCATACAATTTCCCTTTCAGAAGAAACGTGCATCAGTGCCTTCTAGCTTAGCTGGGCAAGAACAATAAATTTTTGCCAAAATTCAAAAAAAAAATTTTGCGAAGGAAAATAAATGGGGAGCAAGAGTTCGGAGCTTCAACTATATCTGTGATGGTCAAAAAACGCTGGTTGGTTGCCCTGGACTGACTCAAGTACATGTATGAAAGCAAATTTTCTCAAAAATCTTCTCATTTTACCAACTCAAGATCAAGCAAACTTGAAATGGTTTGCAATAATGGAACAGTTCTTGACAAAATTGGGTAGTTTGGCATGAAAAAACTTACGATACTTATAAATATATTAATAAGGAAACACTATTCTTACAGGAACCATATCAAAAACTAACAAAAAAATGTAGTGAACTATAAAAAATCACAGCACTTGTATTCTTGATTGAGCAATCCAATGTGGGCTTCTTGGGAGACTAGCATAATTAACATAAATGAAAGTAAAATAAAAATGTCAAGGCACAGAAAGGCACAACACTTGTATCTCATTTGATAAATGCAAATTGGGCCCTTCAGGAGACTAACCTAAAACATAAAAATGTCGAGAGTTACAAAAGCACAACACTTGTGTTTTGGTTTGAGCTGTCCAACTTGGGCTCTTCAGAGGCTATTGGTCCCATGCGAGAAGCGCGGCCAGAGTTCTTTACATAGGGCATGTTGGTACCAGGAAATTTGCGACACGTGAAGCCTGCAAAAACAAGAAGCCAGAACAAGTTTTAAAAAGCAACTTCAACATGCAAAAGAATGGCATGCAATATGCCCTCGTTATAATGAAATTGATTTATGTATTTGTGTTGCTTTATTCCAAATTCCCACGGGTACAGCTTTAGAGCATGACCATTTAAATTTATTCAATGTGGCACAGGACTCCACTTAGTGTCAAATGCAGGAAAGGGCAAAGAGGAACAAAACACTGTAGCAAAATAACTTTATGAATATCCTCAATGTCGAAGATGTGAACTTTGCTTGCTGAGAAACAAAATGGTGAAAAAAATTCATGTTGCTCATAAATAAGCCTGAACTGACAACTAAAGTTACTTCTTGTAACTTTCATAATTAAAATGTGCAGCACTTTACTGAACTTTTCCATGCTCCAAATAAAATACTGTCATGTCACTAGAATTGAGTGTGCCTTCATTTGAAGTTAGGTTTCACAAGTTCACATGCAATTGGACTCCACTTCTCACTTACAATGGCTTAGGACTCTCTAATTTCAAGAAAATACTGCTTACTGCAACGTGTTTTCTGCATCAATGACTTAACAACTGTGATAATGATGATTAACTGTAGTTTTGTGCACCAAGGTGGTTGCCATGACATATGCAGAATGTGATAGCTACAAAGAAATTCTCAGTCCTCTCACAGCCACACGGCAGAGGACTGACTTCTTTAACCCTTTGGGGTTCACTGCCGTACATCTGTGACTGCGATGGAACATTTTGAAAAATGTGCCTTTTCAGAACAAAGTGTTGCATACCATCACCCTGGAGGTGCTGCAACCTTCTGGGACTTCTAGAAAACATTCTTGTTGTGCTGTCACCCCTTGGGTTTCTGCAAAACTGAGTTTTCACTTAGCTCCTTGGTGTCTGTCATTCCAGTAGTTTAGGAGAGTTGCCACTTCACCTAGTTTACTATAAAACAAGTTTTTGTAAGTTTCATTACACAAGAAAGTTATGCTGCTTGATCCTGCTTATAAAAATATAACATGTAAAGCTACAAATACTAAAAGGGTTTAGCCGCTTTATTGTCACTTAAAACAACTATTTACCAGTTTTTTTCCGAAAAGTCACTCTGAAGAACTCAAATCTGCAACAAAAATATTATGGATGCACGAATAGTGATTTTTGAGAGAAAACCGAATAATGCCAGAAGCAAATCGAATATTGGATAGCTTCTGAATAATGAACATCTGATATCACAATTAATGTAAAATTATGCTCACATCCTAGTATTCATAAAGTCAGCAAGTTTCTGTCATTGTACACTGTTATGAAGAGCTGTTTATGGAGCAGCAAAAAGTTTTTCCACATGCACAGGACTCTTCATTAAGCCTCAATGATTGCTGTGCTGCCTCTAAAGTACCGCTACTTAAGTAATGTAGCCTGGTCCGCTATTCGTGCAAGTTCTCACATTTTATATATATACCATGTTATTGGAGGTGAAAATTTACCATACTTTGGTTCAAATTTTATGTTTTATTGGTGTTTTGAAATGTTTGAATATTATTCGCATTTACAAATAGTGACAAAGCAAAGATCAAATAGAATAGGACACTGATCAATTCGAAAGTTTCGAGTATTTGCGCACCACAAAAAATATGTAACTCCTAAATTAGAGAGGCATATTTCTCCTCAAAATGTGATCCTAGACGGGCTAAACAAGAACGACAGAAAAGCCCATTCATCTTTTTGATGAATTTAATTCCATAATCAACTTGGCAATGGTTCATAATAACCCTGTTAACAGGTAGGTGAAGTAAGGAAGCAGGAGACAATTCGAACAATTTCAGAATGGGAGTAGTGGACATGTCCGATGGTCTGTAAGAAGATGTATATATTAGGCCCCAAGAGCCTATTCTCAATTTATTGAGGTATATGGGGAAAAGGCAAATAAATATTTTTTTTCATATCTTAGAATACAAATTGATAAAGTGCATGTTAATAAATACGAGTTATAGGTTAGGTGCTTAGAATGAGTAAGCATCCACTAAACATAGTACTGTTGACAGTGAAGCTGGCAACTCTGTCCCTGTAGTTTCTTTGACCGAAACAACCAAAGCAAAATTGCCACAGCACTCAGGTTCCCTTTGCTGAAAGGCTGCTGTCTGGCATTACATGGACCTCCTTCAAGATACGAGCAACTTTAATTCGATGTGCTCTGTTAAAATTGGTGAAACTACTGTTTCACATCTCAGAACCTGGAGAGCTGTTTTGATTTCTGCAATTTGGTGAACGTGCTCCTGCTCGAGCTGAGCAGTAACCACACTTGAGCACAGCTTCTCCGCAATTCGTGTATTAGAATAACACTTTCAGGCTACTTAAACATGTCCTCCATGCCAATAGATTTGGAGCGTGCTTCACAGACAACTATTTCTTGCAATGACAGCCGAGTAGCACTGCTAATGCGCAAATGCAGCCCATTTTATGTGGTGGAGCCGCGAACAACTTTCGGCAGTGAAGTCAGCTTTTAAATTTTAGAAGCATTTGAGTATGGCGGCATTAGGCACTTAAGATCATATGAAGAGTCATTCCAAATGGTAGGCTATTGTTCGCAGAGCTGCACACACGGGCTACTTGAAAGTCGTTTGTTATGCCAATGGCAAGTTCATAATTTTAGAAAAAAATGTGAATGTAAAAATGCAACCGCAAAGGATATATGGTACTTGCATATAACAGCACTGACCTTGGTGGGGTCAAGAGCTTCTTTTGCCCTTTGGTGTTATTTCCAAAGCCCAAATGGCCCATGAGCTCCTCTGTGAACACATGGTGAAGCAAGGCCCTTGTAAACTTTCCTGGTCCACCATGGCAGGCCATGGTAAGCTGTGCCAGGGTAAATTTCTCAATGTGCACTCCTACAACCTATGTGAACCTGTATGTTTAAGTAAATGTTAGCAAAACAGTTTTAAGCCCTTCAAGCACATTCACACAACAGCCCTACTGCAAATAAATTACAAATGTACCTGTTGCAAATCTAGAATGCTAAACTTGACTTCTTACTAGCTTCTTATGCTGTCTGGATGCCACATGTTTCAGAAAAACAATCCAGAACAAACAAGAATAATAAACCAAAGTATTCAAATATCTAGTACTTGAAAAAGGGGAGTACCTGCGAAACACAAATGACACGCACACAAGGAAACTGCATTAGACACAGATGGACGTTGGGACGGACCAGCGTCCGTCCCTGTGTAAGGCCTTTTCCGTGTGTGGGCGTCCTTTGGTTTTCTGAAACCCCCCTTTTTCAAGTTCATCATGCAACAACTGGCCCAAGAGCTTGCGGTAATGCACATCTACTACCATTTATTGTGATTACCATTCTTAGGATACTTCGTAGTTTCAGCTGTTTGTCTCTATTTTCCCATCCATTTGTGTCAATAGGTAGCGCATGGTCCAATGGGGCGGTCAGACCTGCAGAGGGTGCTAAGAATCACTGGCTCCGGACAGGCCGCCATTGGAATATGAACCTGGCAACGTTTAACGCTAGAACGTTATCTAGTGAGGCGAGTCTAGCAGTGCTATTGGAGGAATTAGAGGGCAGTAAATGGGATATAATAGGGCTCAGTGAAGTTAGGAGGCCAAAAGAAGCATATACAGTGCTAAATAGCGGGCACGTCCTGTGCTACCGGGGCTTAGCGGAGAGAAGAGAACTAGCAGTCGGATTCCTGGTTAATAAAAATATAGCTGGTAACATACAGGAATTCTATAGCATTAACGAGAGGGTGGCAGGTCTTGTTGTGAAACTTAATAAGAGGTACAAAATGAAGATTGTACAGGTCTACGCCCCTACATCCAGTCATGATGAAGGAAGTCGAAGGCTTCTATGAAGACGTGGAATCGGCGATGGGCAGAGTGAAAACTAAATACACTATACTAATGGGCGACTTTAATGCCAAGGTAGGCAAGAAGCAGGCTGGAGACAAGGCAGTGGGCGAATATGGCATAGGCACTAGGAATAGCAGGGGAGAGTTATTAGTAGAGTTTGCGGAACAGAATAATATGAGCATAACGAATACCTTCTTGCGCAAGCGGGATAGCCGAAAGTGGACGTGGAGGAGCCCGAACGGCGAGACTAGAAATGAAATAGACTTCATACTCTGCGCTAACCCTGGCATCATACAAGATGTGGACGTGCTCGGCAAGGTACGCTGCAGTGACCACAGGATGGTAAGAACTCGAATTAGCCTAGACCTGAGGAGGGAACGGAAGAAACTGGTACATAAGAAGCCGACCAATGAGTTAGCGGTAAGAGGGAAAATAGAGGAATTCCAGATCAAGCTACAGAACAGGTATTCAGCTTTAACTCAGGAAGAGGACCTTTGTGTTGATTGCAATAAACGACAATCTTGTGGGCATCATTAAGGAGTGTGCAATGGAAGTCGGTGGTAACTCCGTTAGGCAGGATACCAGCAAACTATCGCAGGAGACGAAAGATCTGATCTAAGAAACGCCAATGTATGAAAGCATCTAACCCTACAGCTAGAATAGAACTTACAGAACTTTCGAAGTTAATGAACAAGCGTAAGACAGCTGACATAAGGAAGTATAATATGGATAGAATTGAACATGCTCTCAGGAACGGAGGAAGCCTAAAAACAGTGAAGAAGAAACTAGGAATTGGCAAGAATCAGGTGTATGCATTAAAAGACAAAGCCGGCAAAATGATTACTAATATGGATGAGATAGTTCAAGTGGCTGAGGAGTTCTATAGAGATTTAAACAGTACCAGTGGTCCCCACGGCGATAATGGAAGACAGAATAGTCTAGAGGAATTTGAAATCCCACAGGCAACGTCGGAATAAGTAAGGAAAGCCTTGGGAGCTATGCAAAGGGCGAAGGCAGCTGGGGAGGATCAGGTAACATCAGATTTGTTGAAGGATGGTGGGCAGATTGTTCTAGAGAAACTGGCCACCCTGTATACGCAATGCCTAATGACTTCAACCGTACCGGAATCTTGGAAAAACGTTAACATAATCCTAATCCATAAGAACGGGGACTCCAAAGACTTGAAAAATTATAGACCGATCAGCTTACTGTCCGTTGCCTACAAAGTATTTACTAAGGTAATTCCAAATAGAATCAGGAACACCTTAGACTTCTGTCAACCAAAGGACCAGGCAGGATTGCGTAAAGGCTACTCAACAATAGACCATATTCACACTATCAATCAAGTGATAGAGAAATGTGCAGATTATAACCAACCCTTATATATAGCTTTCATTGATTACGAGAAAGCGTTTGATTCAGTCGAAACCTCAGCAGTCATGGAGGCATTACGGAATCAGGGTGTAGATGAGCCATATGTAAAAATACTGGAAGATATCTATAGCGGCTCCACAGCCACCGTAGTCCTCCATAAAGCAAGCAACAAAATCCCAATAAAGAAAGGCGTCAGGCAGGGAGATACGATATCTCCAATGCTATTCACAGCGTGTTTACAGGAGGTATTCAGAGACCTGGATTGGGAAGAATTGGGGATAAAAGTTAATGGAGAATACTGATGATATTGCCTTGCTTAGTAACTCAGGGGACCAATTGCAATGCATGCTCACTGACCTGGAGAGGCAAAGCAGAAGAGTGGGTCTAAAAATAATCTGCAGAAAACTAAAGTAATGCTTAACAGTCTCGGGAGAGAACAGCAATTTACAATAGGCAGCGAGGCACTGGAAGTCGTAAGGGAATACATCTACTTAGGGCAGGTAGTGACGGCGGATCCGGATCATGAGACGGAAATAATCAGAAGAATAAGAATGGGCTGGGGTGCGTTTGGCAGGCATTCCCAAATCATGAACAGCAGGTTGCCATTATCCCTCAAGAGAAAAGTATATAATAGCTGTGTCTTACCAGTACTCACCTACGGGGCAGAAACCTGGAGGCTTACTAAAAGGGTTCTACTCAAATTGAGGATGACACAACGAGCTATGGAAAGAAGAATGATAGGTGTAACGTTAAGGGATAAGAAAAGAGCAGATTGGGTGAGGGAACAAACGCAAGTTAATGACATCTTAGTTGAAATCAAGAAAAAGAAATGGGCATGGGCAGGACATGTAATGAGGAGGGAAGATAAACGATGGTCATTAAGGGTTACGGACTGGATCCCAAGGGAAGGGAAGCGTAGCAGGGGGCGGCAGAAAGTTAGGTGGGCGGATGAGATTAAGAAGTTTGCAGGGACGGCATGGCCACAATTAGTACATGACCGGGGTTGTTGGAGAAGTATGGAAGAGGCCTTTGCCCTGCAGTGGGCGTAACCAGGCTGATGATGATGATTATTATTATTATGATGATGATGATGATGATGATGATGATGATGATGATGATGGTCGAATGGGGAGATTGAGCTGCTATGTTGAGGGAAGAGTTCAAAATCAACAGTGGGAACAGCTTGGGTGATTGGGTATGCGACCCTGGGCATGTGCCACTTTTCAATGAATCTCTTTCACGCTATCGTGGACAACTGCTGCTGCTTGTGTTGGCAAGCAGCATTAGGAGCTCGAAGAGGGACATGATTGTCGATCGTTACTAAGATTACCACTACACATCACGTTTGCTTGCTGTGCTCCAGAAGTAATATGTGAGATTCCACTCCACTGTATGAAATGTACATAAGCCGCAAGGAAAGTATGTGCCAACCACCACCTCAATGAAATTAATCGACTTGCAAAGCACAGGCTGCACAAGATCACGGAGTAAACTCAGAAGTTTGAGCAGTCAGTTGATGTCCATGTCAGGGACCTCTAGGGAGACTCGGTCATTTCCTCGATGTGCATCATCGTGCCCTTACACATTGTATCACAATTCTGTTTCTCTTGTACCACCGTTCTAATAGTCATCACGTATCACCACAATTCTAAATATAAATAGGCACTTATATCTACTGTATATTTAATCTTTATGGAGAATACTTTGAGCATGAGCTTTGCAGAGATCACGAATTCTACAGCCTAAAGGAGCACTAAAGTAAAATTAATTATATGCTGGCCTTTTAAGTGCCAAAACGACAATATGTTATTTAGGCACGCTGTAGTGGGGAACTGTGGATTAATTTTTACCAAATCAGGCTGCAAGGTACATGGGCAGTTTTGTATTTCACCTACATCAAAATGCGGTTGTTTGATCATGTGACCTCGTGCTTAGCGGCACTGTGCCAACGCCCCTAAGCAACTACGGCATGAAAGCACTAATGAGAAAAATAATTTTAGATGTATCTGCAAATGACCTTCTTACAATTCAAGAGATTGACTCGTACCGTGACAAGAGGCTGAGTAGACTGTAAAAGCAGCAAGAGGAAAGGTTGGTGGCAGTGCTGCCTTGAAGTTGCCACACCAGCTTGCTGTGACGTCATGGATTTTGATCATGTCTGTTCAGGTGTCGCAATTTTTTTTTTACAAATAAAGATGTTCTTCATCGTCTTCCCAAAACCCAAAATAAAAAGCGTCAGGAACTTTTACAGAACCAGTTATGCCCAAGTTTGAAAAAATACTTGGAATCAATGATGTGACAATGAGGTGTCAGCACGAAGATTTTGGGGCGATTTTGAGCTTTATTTTCTCTAATAAGCAAGCAATTACCAATAAATTTACTGAAGCACATATTTAAAACGATGCTTTATTTTAATTTCATTTAGGGTGTCAATAGTGCCCCTTAATACAAAACAAGGAATGCACTTGGCTGCGTCTTAGGTTAACATGCATCACTGGTTCTCATTAAGGTAGGATTATCAGTATAGCAAAGGGCATGCACTGGCTGCTCCAGAGGGGAGCCCTGCCACTTCCCCTCAACCTCCCAATTTCCAATTTCTTCATGAGCAGTGATGCAATTTCTGTATCTTAACGAGACATAATGCCAAGGAGATTCATGCCATGCTGGCTACAGTATGTGGTGACCGGCACTTCACACCGTCCAGCTCGGCATCAAGCTTTTTGGAATTTGGCCCTTGAAATGCAGAAAGCGCCGATCACTGCTCGTTCTTCAGCCAACTTTTTTAATGGGCGCTGCTGTTCCGGTTTGATACCCCCAGCAGTGCACTGCTGTATGACATAGGACATAATACTTTCATTTTGGTAAAAGAAGAAAGATGTGCACTCATGTAACCAATAATGTCCACACTAAGCTTCTGAACGCCCCTCTCATATCGGGCATATACACTAAAAAAGCCACATTCTGCATTTAATATGTTCACAAGCGACACTGAAATTCACTCCGAGTCCCGGTGCAGTTGCAAAGCCTTTCAGCTGAGTGCTTAAAGGCACCATGTATCAAAATGAAGGCACTCTGCATCAATTGATCACTGGAGCAAATGCCTTGCATTTGCATCAGCAATGTTTTTTTTTCTGCTTCCTGCAATACATTTTCACGGTATCACTGTATTTGATCGTGGTGACACTACAGAAGGGATGGCCAAAGAATTCACCTTTAACGTTCCAGCTGGGGCGTCTCCGAGCTCATTTTGAGCCTGAAGAAAGATGTCAGTATTAAAACGTGAAGCCAGGATGCAGCAAAAGCAACAATCAAAAGGGCTACATGGACCATTAGGCTGATATAAATGGACGGATACAAATGACTAGTCATTGAATACACTAAGGTGTGGCTGCTCTTACCAATGACAGTGTGAGCTTCTGAAATAATTTAGTTCACATTCCTCTACTTATCTTAAAAATTATTTCCACGCATCTACTTAACTGTTATGGTCACATATTAAAGGCCGCTCCTTCATATAAAACCACACTGTTACATTCTTTTACTCCCCGTCTACCTGACGCTACTGAAGTTTTCCTTACTCGCAAAGAAAGAATTTCCCAGAACTGCTCTTTTGACAAAGCATTATTCCAAGCTTGTGGCAAAGCGTCGTCATTTGGTTCACAACGATGTGCTCCGCTTTCAATCTGTTCTCTCTACAGTGCTCGGATTCTAAGCAAAAATAGCTTTTAGACATAACTAGCTACTTGTATGGTCACAAGAAACAATGCTAATTATTGATGTTTATGTTGCCGATAACGTATACATGCCGCGTCGAAAAACAGTGGGACGAAAAGGCAGATATGCCAGGCATCTCGTTCTTTTACTGATTTTAAAACTTTGGTAAATGAATGAGCTACTGAAGTGCAAAAAGCTGCAAGTTCACGAAATTACATTATTTTGATTGTTTTATCCCAGTAAAGTAAGAACTGGAGTGCCATGAAATCTGCCTTTCGGTGAATGCAAAGAGCGCCTACGCGAAGCCGTTTGTGCGAAGCACGCGATGGCGTCGAACAGAGAAGATGAAAAAAGAAAGTTGAATGCGCGCGAACTGGTGGAAAACAAAACACACGCGGTTGGGAAGGCGTATAACTCGACGATTTCGCAGCACTCTGTGGCACCACCCCTATTGTATCTCACGTATCGCATAGAATCGCATGTACGCCCTTGAAATTCTTTATTAATATTACGCGAGAGCCTCCTCTGTGTTTTCTGATCGCGCGAACATCGGCCGCACGGCGTGTCAGATATTGGCCTTGAAGCACCACGGAGTCACTCGATCCTGAAAGGAACAGAGCAAAGGATACATTTACGCCGATCCCACCTCCCCTCGTTGTTACAAGCCCGCTCACACGCCTTGTACTAGACAGCGTAGCGCAAACGAATTATCTTCGATTACAGTACAGATCGGATGGTTTCACGTCGCGTTGTTTTGAGCTCATTAATAAGGATAAGTCAATCAGTGCTCGAACACCGTACCAGAAATCACGGCGTACAACATGCCCTGTTTGAGCTGGCACCACATAGCTGCCTTACGTCACTACAAGCGGAGTGTAAAGTTAAACCAGGACGAAATTCCATGTTCTATAGCACAAGTACAGCGGTGGCGTCGAGGTACAACACCCACCTCGCGTGCGAGAGGTCCGTGGTTCGAATCCCGGTGCCGCGCAATTTTCCACCGGATAAAAAAAAATCCGCGTGTTGAGAAAATTGCATAAACCGGCCTGGAGTGCGGCCTCATCCCGGTGACCAGAACCGGTAACGCACTCCCTCACCAGAGCAGGATTGGCCACCCTGGTGCAGTACTTCGCCACAACCTCCTATATGAACACAACAATCAAACCCCGGCCCTCAGTCCCCAGCAGCTGCGAAGCAACTGACCACGGCGGCGGTCAGACCTGCGATGCAGCACAGGGTGCTAAGAATCCCTGGCTCCGGACAGGCCGCCATTGGAATATGAACCTGGCAACGTTTAACGCTAGAACGTTGTCTAGTTAGGCGAGTCTAGCTGTGCTATTGGAGGAATTAGAGGGCAGTAAATGGGATATAATAGGGCTAAGTGAAGTTAGGAGGCCAAAAGAGGCATATACAGTGCTAAAAAGCGGGCACGTCCTGTGCTACAGGGGCTTAGCGGAGAGACGAGAACTAAGAGTCGGATTCCTGATTAATACGAATATAGCTGGTAACATACAGGAATTCTATAGCATTAACGAGAGGGTGGCAGGCCTTGTTGTGAAACTCAATAAGAAGTACAAAATGAACGTTGTACAGGTCTACGCCCCTACATCCAGTCATGATGACCTGGAAGTCGAAACCATCTATGAAGACGTGGAATCGGCGATGGGCAAAGTCAAAACAAAATACGCTATACTAATGGGCGACCTCAATTCCAAGGTAGGCAAGAAGCAGGCTGGAGACAAAGCAGTGGGAGAATATGGCATAGGCACTAGGAATAGCAGGGGAGAGTTATTAGTAGAGTTTGCGGAACAGAATAATTTGCGGATAACGACTACCTTCTTCCGCAAGCGGGATAGCCGAAAGTGGACATGGAGGAGCCCGAACGGAGAGACTAGAAATGAAATAGACTTCATACTCTGCACTAACCCTGGCATCATACAAGATGTGGACGTGCTCAGCAAGGTGCACTGCAGTGACCATAGGATGGTAAGAACTCGAATTAGCCTAGGCCTGAGGAGGGAACGCAAGAAACTGGTACATAAGAAGCCGATCAATTTGTCAGCGGTAAGAGGGAAAATTGGGGAATTCGAGATCAAGCTACAGAACAGGTATTCGGCTTTAACTCAGGAAGAGGAACTTAGTGTTGAAGCAATGAACGACAATCTTGTGGGCATCATTAAGGAGTGTGCAATAGACGTCGGTGGTAACGCCGTTACATAGGATACCAGTAAGCTATCGCAGGAGACGAAAGATCTGATCAAGAAACGCCAATGTATGAAAGCCTCTAACCCTACCGCTAGAATAGAACTGGCAGAACTTTCGAAGGTAATCAATAAGTGTAAGACAGCTGACATAAGGAAGTATAATATGGATAGAATTGAACAGGCTCTCAGGAACGGAGGAAGCCTAAAAGTAGTGAAGAAGAAACTAGGAATTGGCAAGAATCAAATGTATGCGTTAAGAGACAAAGCCGGCAATATCATTACTAATATGGAAGGGATAGTTCAAGTGGCTGAGGAGTTGTATAGAGATTTATACAGTACCAGTGGCACCCACGATGATAATGGAAGAGAGAATAGTCTAGAGGAATTCGAAATAACTCAGGTAACGCCGGAAGAAGTAAAGAAAGCCTTGGGAGCTATGCAAAGGGGGAAGGCAGCTGGGGAGGATCAGGTAACAGCAGATTTGTTGAAGTATGGTGGGCAGATTATACTAGAGAAACTGGCCACCCTGTATACGCAATGCATCATGACTTCGAGCGTACCGGAATCTTGGAAAAACGCTAACATAATCCTAATCCATAAGAAAGGAGACGCCAAAGACTTGGAAAATTATAGACCGATCAGCTTACTGTCCGCTGCCTACAAAGTATTTACTAAGGTAATTGCGAATAGAATCAGGAACACCTTAGACTTTCGTCAACCAAAGGACCAGGCAGGATTCCGTAAAGGCTACTGAACAATAGACCATATTCACACTATCAATCAGGTGATAGCAAAATGTGCGGAATATAACCAACCTTTATATATAGCTTTCATTGATTACGAGAAAGCGTTTGATTCTGTCGAAACCTCAGCAGTCATGGAGGCATTGCGGAATCAGGGTGTAGACGAGCCGTATGTAAAAATACTGAAAGATATCTATAGCGGCTCCACAGTCCCCTATACAGAAAGCAACAAAATCCCAATAAAGAAAGGCGTCAGGCAGGGAGATACGATCTCTCCAATGCTATTCACAGTGTGTTTACAGGAGGTATTCAGAGGCCTGGATTGGGAAGAATTGGGGATAAGAGATAATGGAGAATACCTTAGTAACTTGCGATTCGCTGATGATATCGCCTTGCTTAGTAACTCAGGGGACCAACTGCAATGCATGCTCACTGCTCTGGAGAGGCAAAGCCGGAGGGTGGGTCTAAAAATTAATCTGCAGAAAACTAATGTTTACCAGCCTCGGAAGAGGACAGCAATTTACGATAGGTAGGGAGGCACTGGAAGTGGTAAGGGAATACATCTACTTAGGACAGGTAGTGACTGCGGATCCGGATCACGAGACTGAAATAACCAGAAGAATAAGAATGGGCTACGGTGCGTTTGGCAGGCATTCTGAGATCATGAACAGCAGGTTGCCATTATCCCCTAGAGAAAAGTTTATAACAGCTGTGATTTACAAGTACTCGCGTACGGGACAGAAACCTGGAGGCTTACGAAAAGGGTTCTACCTAAATTGAGGACGACGCAACCAGCTATGGAAAGAATAATGATAGGTGTAACGTTAAGGGATAAGGAAAGAGCAGACTGGGTGAGGGAACAAACGCGAGTTAATGATACCTTACTTGAAATCATGAAAAAGAAATGGGCATGGGCAGGACACCTAATGAGGAGGGAAGATAACCCATGGTGATTTAAGAGTTACAGAATGGATTCCATGAGAAGGGAAGCGTAGCGGAGGGCGGCAGAAAGTTAGGTGCGCGGATGAGATTAAGAAGTTTGCAGGGACAACATGGCCACAATTAGTACATGACCGGCGTAGTTGGAGAAGTATGGGAGAGGCCTTTGCCCTGCAGTGGGCGTAACCTGGCTGATGATGATGATGATGATGATGATGATGATATACTACAAATCTAGTGCTGTACAATCAATTCTCGCAACGGAATGATAGTACTAGGAATGAAAACTAGAAAAAAGGCGCGCGGAAAACACGCACAGGCGCTGAACTCATTTCCGCGCTTCCGTTCACTGCGTCGCAATGGACAAACAAGGGAATTCGAAACACTCACTCACCTTTGATGTCGCTGAGTCGGAGGCGATCATGGCGATCTTCGAGGAAACAAGCCCATAAAAAGCGAGCAACACGCAGCAATATTCCAAAGATGTCACAGCGAAGCACACAAAGAACGCAGAAAACGCAGGGAGCTCTCAAGCAAACGGAGTGCACGTACTCGCCGGAATGCGCCAAGCATCAACAGCGCAAACGCGCAATCATACATGTACACTCATACAAATACACGCTTATATTATCATAAATTGTACGATTTCATAACAAATTTTGTAATGTCATGTTATTACTGAACAATTGTTGCGATTTGCAAGTGTATGAACGTTTCTTGCTTCGCTTCTTTGATGAACTACTTTCTTTAGCGCAGTAACGCAGTGCACCGGCCGGAGCTAATAGCATGCGCAGGAAAAGGTGCCAAATTGAAACGTCGCAAATGCCGTGCTAATTTGTGCGCGTACGGTTTGCGCCGTTTGGAGTAAAAAAAAATAATGCGTGCCGCAACCATGCGAACTGAACTATTGACCAGAAAAGTACAGAAACGTCGCTGTTTGGCTTCTTATTTCGACGTCATGGCAAACTGTAGGCGGTCTGTCGCCCCATTCTTTAAATATTTGTGCGTGTGCTTCTGTGCTGTGCGATTTGTCACCGAGAATGTATAGCAGCGCAGATTGTGCTTGGTGGCCGAACAGATTTCCAACACATTCGCCCGCACCCCGTCTAGGTCACAGGAAAGGATTTGGGCTCCATGTGAAATATGAGCACCATGTCGTACATATCGACCAAGCTTTTCGTTTCGTTCTGTAGCGCGCTAACGGGTAACATCTAAGCGAAACGCACTCTGTAAAAACGATGTGCACTCCTTTCTCCGCCGCACCCGCCGTGGTGGCATAGTGGCTGAGGTGTAGCGCTACTAACCCGAGTGCTTGGGATCTAATGCCGGCCGCGGCGGCTACAGTTCGAAGGGGGGGGGGGGGAATGCAAGAACGCCCGTGTACTGTGCGTTCGGTGAAGGTTAAAGGACCCCAGATGGTCAAAATAAATATGGAGTTTCTTACTACGTGAGGCTCATAATCAAAGTGTGCTTTTGACACGTCATACCCCAGACTTGAATTTTGTAAACGTTCTCCGCCACCTTGGCCATATTTAACATGGAGGCATGCAATACCGTTTCCTAACGCGCAGCCAGGGCACTGGCCCCTTATACTGGACGCCGATGGAAATGCAGGATGCATCCAATAATCGCTTGTTTGTCACTGCTTGTAGGGATGTTTGCCTTCTCAAACTGGATATATATATATATATATATATATATATATATATATATATATATATATATATATATATGCAGGGTGTTACTGCTAACTTTAGGCCGAGTGTAAACTCTATGCACTCTATGACGACGCGACTAAATGCATGTTGCTCCCTTTGGTATGTAGCGTGTCGCGCTATTACTGTATGTTGCTGAATTAGCTAATTAGTCGAGGATAATTAAAGAACTTCTGAAGCAAGGAAGTTAGGAAAGCAATTCCAATTAGAAAGTTGCAGAGCAGTTGGCAACACGTCCGAATAAACAGTTTCTGTCTTTTTATCTGTTAAGTATTAGTGCTTTTCAGCTTACTGCAGATGCTCGTGAAATACAAAAAACACAACGTGACATGCCCGCCTGAACACCCGTCTGCTTATCGCCATCATGAACCGCAGCGAGGGAAGCACCTCGCTGGCGTCAATACCACAACCAACGCCTTCGTCACTGCCCTGTCGCCTTTTAAGCGGCAACACACCCTGTTCGATGGGATGCTCGTTTGGGAGCGCTGCAAGCACGGCGCGCAAGCGGGTATGCCAGATGATATTTTTTGTATTTCGCTGGCATCCGCAGTAAGCTGAAAAACACTAACACTTAATAAATAGAAAGTTAGAAATTGCCTAATCGGACGTTTTACAAAGTGCTCTAGAACTTCCTAACTTGAATTTTTCGGCTAACTTTTTTGCTTCAGAATGGCTAATTTTCTTGACTAATAAACTAATTAGGAAAAACACAAGAAAAGCGTGACACATACAAGGGTCAGCAACAGGCATTTCGTCGCATCGTCGTATGGTGCATCGGCACATTTTTAAACTTTTTTTAGCTGAAACACGCGTAGATACGTCTATGGTTCAAGTAACGTGAAACAACACCCTGTATATATGCAATGGTAATCAAGTGATGAGTACAGCAACATATATGTGCAAAAGACGCACAAATACATATGTGCGTGTGTTTTTCTCATATACTTCGAAACTCAATGTTGCTCGTCACTCAATGTTATTCAACAATAAGTTAAGTCCTTTAGTCAACGACTTTATTGTTTGAAACTACTCAACAATCGTTCAATAATACTCAATACTATTCAACAATATGTCAAGACAATTTAGTCAATGACTTTATTGTTGGAATCTACTCAACAATGTCTCAATAATACTCAATACCATTCAACAACGTATCAAGAGAATTGAATCGACGACTTTATTGTTGGAAACTACTGAACAATGGCTGAATAATACTCAATACTATTCAACAATATTCCAACAAAATTTAGTCAACGACTTTTTGTTGTGAACTGCCCAACAACTTTACTGTTGAATTATTGCTCTATGGTTTCGATAATTGTTGAGGTATTGTTGAAAGGCTATTGAGTCAACCATTCGTCAACAATATGCCAACAACATTTCAACAGTCATTTTCATAAGGGCCCAGCGTCATGCCAATGGAACCAGCGTCTCTTCCAGTGTGAACCAGCTCTGATCCAGCATTCTCACTGGTGTCCCAGTGAGTCCCGGCGAGCGCCAGGATACCCAGTACGACACAGTGCCAAAAAACGCTCTCGTTTCACACTGGAAGATGCTGGTTTTTGCAATAGGGTTGCTAGCTAGCGACAGAATGTCGTCCGCATAAAATAAACTTGGAAGCTGCTGCTCTACTACTTTACCCGCCTGTTTCTATGAGAGATTAAAGCCGATATTGCTTCTTTCTAGCGCCCTCTCCATCCTCACCATCTACATCATAGACAGCGGTGGGGATAAAGGGCACCCCTGCCTCAGTCCCTTTTTGATATGAACTTTCTCCTGCCTCCTCATCCCTTCCCATTCAACGCAAGCGATATTTTCTAGGGAAATCTCTCTCAAAAGCTGTAGACAATCGTCACCTAAGCCTTCCTCTTCCAGAATGTCCCACAATATGTTGCGGTCTACGTTGTCATAGGCTCCTGTAATGTCAGGCCACATTATAATGGTCTGCTTTCTACTTCTAATATTTCAATACACTGAGTAACAACAAATAAGTTATCATCTAAACGCCTACTTATTCGGAATCCATACTGAAGTTCTTAAAAAATGCCATTATGCTCTTCCCATGCTTGCAACTTTAATTTGATTGCCTGCATTGCTAACCTGTATATTACCGATGTAATGGTCAAGGGTCTATACGAGTGAATTCTACCTTTCGCTCCCTCACCTTTAAAAATTAAATTCATTCTACTTTATCGCCAATTGTCTGGCGTTCCTCTATCTTAAATTTTTTTCCACTGCTTTCACCAGAGCTTCCTTGCTTTTTCGTCCTAGTTCATTAATCAGCCTAACGGGAACCTCGTCAGCCATGTGGCTGTGCGCTTAGAAATTTTCTCTTTGGCTTTCTTCCAGTTGAAATTTGTCAGCACCAGCTCCTTTTCCACCTGGATCTGTTTCATGCCCTTTTTTTCTTGAAATACAACCTCGTCATCGCCTTGGAAGGATTCGGCTGTTATTTTTCGGATGTAATTTATTGCCGCTTCTCCTGCCAGTCTGTTTTCATCTTCGTTTAGCTTATGTTGTTGTATTGTTGGCTTCCTGCCTAATCATTTTATGTGGTTCCAAAATATTCTAGGTGCGGCCTTCTTTTTCTCACGTATTTCTTACAACCAACGTTCACTTTCACCTTTTAATTTTGCTTGCACCAGTATTCGAACCATATACTTTTTCTGCCGGTATATTTCCCATTTACTGGTTACTTCATCCTGCGGCAACTGCGCCTTCTTCGCCTGCCTGTACTCTCGTGATGCTTTCTGTCGTTCGGCGATCGCTTCTCGTGTCTCCCTGTTCCATCAGCTTTGTGGTGTCTTTTTTCCTTTCCAACGAACATGTCTCTCTTACCGTATTTCTGTCGTTATTACACTTAGAAGCTCACTATATTCCCACTCTGTTTGGCCATTTTCCAAGTTCTTCCTCGACTCTAGTTACTATATTTATTACGTGTTCAGCGTTCAAATTTCGACTAGTAAATTTGCACTCCTTGCTCTCTCTCCCAACTACATATCCCATTTTCAAAATGATGCGTTTATCGTCACTCCCTATGCTGGTATAGCCTTCCTCATCAATGACCATTTCTCTCAACTTATCATGAATTCCTTCTGCCATTAGAGAGTAATCAATAGTTCATTGCCGGTTTCCCCCTTCCCAAGTGATCTTCTCTTCACCCTTGGCAGCAAGGGCGGCAGCAGGCTTCACGTGTGCTCACGGACTCTGCGCATCTTTTAGGCAGGCATTTTGCTGACACCTTATCCTGCAATCCGGCTCTGGTGGCTTCGCTATCGTTTCGGACTTGATCGCCGTGGATGGGAAAGGTGCATTTCCTACGCTAGCATCACCTTTCAAGTTACGGAAGTTCGACTGCAGCACTGTCCCTTCTGCCCCGCTGGCTCGTCTGTACGGACCCTACAAAAGCACCGAGTGCACCGCCTGCTCTTTCACTTGGCAGCAAGGGCGGCAGCAGGCTCACGGACTCTGCGCATCTTTTACGCAGGTTGGGAATCGGTTCACTTCTTGATTTTCACTGTTCTTGCCGCTGCTGTCATTGCTGCCATTGTGTTTTTTGGCTTAGCTATTTGTTTTAAGGATGTCAAAGGAGATCAGATTACTTTTTGATGAGCTGAAGCGTGAACTTAGGGCGGAGTTCAAGGATTTCATAGACACAATCGAGCGAGACTTTCGCAAGGAACTAAGGGATATTAAAGCTTTTTTGGCTACAGCAAACAAGGAGTATGAACAAATTAGGAATGAGAACCAAGCCCTCAGAACTTCAAATGATGCATTAAAGGCAGAGTGCTCTGATCTCGCACGGCAGGTAAATGACCATGAGAACAGAATACTTCGGGCTGAGCAGTATTCCCGGAGGGCAAATGTCGAAATCAAAGGTATTCCGTACGAGTCTTCCGAAGACCTAGTTGAAATGGTCATAAAAATTGGAAAGAAGGTGGGCGTTCCACTTGCTGCGACTTATATCGGACGAGCACACAGAGTTCCAACGGCACAAAACCCAAGCAAAAAAAAAATTTAGTTGTGCAGTTCGAGCAGAGACAAAGGCGGGATGCCTTTTTGAGGAGTGCGCGCGCAGTAGGCCTGAAGTGCTCTGATCTCGACATTGACTCTCGGTCAGCGGTGTTCGTAAACGAACATCTGTGCCCAGAATTGAAACGACTTCTTGGTCAAGCTACGGCGAGCAAGCGCGAGACCGGTTGGAAGTATGTCTGGGTGCGCGATGGAAAAATCTTTGCGCGGCAGACTGATAACGCACCAAAGATCAAAATTGAAAACAGTGATGATGTAAACAAAATGACCAGTTCTTCCTGAAATCGGTGCAGCGAAAGAGGCGGTTTGTGTTATGGGCACAAATATTACGGCGCTGCTGCAAAAGAAAACATCGTTGACTTATTTCATGCTTATTTTCTGTTGCCAAGTAGGTCAAGTACCGCGCATGGTCATGACATTGCATTTCTGTCGGTTCATGAAATCCTTGCTTTACCATGTAAAAACAGCATTTTCGCGTATAAATTGTTTGGGAAAATTTATTTTTCTTATTTCTATTTTCTTATGATGTACCAAAGCTCGTGGTGTTGTACCTTGTTTTTGTTAGAATTTTTAATTTCAATTCAATTTCAATTCAATTCAGTTTATTTTTCATTGATAATAATTTGTACAAAGGAACTGTTGGGCCTGTAGCCAAAGGCTAGTGTAGGTCCATAGTCATATATGTAGTAGCAGCTACAATGTCATGCGCATATCTAGTTTTTTAATGATACAACCTAATACAGTTAGATGCATACATACAATTAAAACCATTAAAAAAGAAAAACTGCATATCAATCAATGGTAATAAAACAGAACTGTCAGGAGAATACATGCACATACACAATGAAAAAACCGAGATAGCATATTATACGTAGAAGTGACATATTTGCAAGGGTCTCTCTTGAAGTGTTTAGGCTTTCTGAATAGATCCACGAGGAATAATCTTGCTCAGTGTGAAACAGGTGGAGAACCAGACTGACGAAAAATCACGTACTTTTTGATAGGTATAGCTTTTTAACAGCAGACAGGGGCAACACAGGGGCAAATAACATACAGGGGCAAACTTATGCAGCCTATCTTGTTCGGGGTTGTGGAATTGGTTCTACAAGGATAGCTGTCGTCGCTTTTGTCGTTGCACTGTTGTTCGAACGCAAAATTGCTTTCGCAGTAAACTCGGATTTTACAATGCGCGATTTCCTGTTGACCTCTCAGAAACAAAAATGAGCACTTGTAGCATTAGTCCGTCAGTGTTGAGGTATGAAAAGGTCGAGAAATGCGACTCGCCACTAACTTTTATTCATCTTAATATGCAGTCAGCTCGTGGCAAACAGGATGATTTTGTATGTTTCTTAGTGATTTCGGTTTTTTTTCTGTAATTATGTTGACAGAAACGTGGTTTTCGGCAAAGGATGACAAGCATCTAGAAGGCTATAACAGAGTTTTCCTGATCGCTTAGAAGAGGTGGAGGCGTATGTATGCTTATTAAACAAGGCATAAATTATGAACTCCTTGATGACCTATCTTCGTGTACGTCGGATATTGAGGTAATATGTTTGAAATGCGGAAAGTTTATTTTCGCTGTGGTGTACCGTCCACCCGACGGCAATTTAGATGGTTTTTTTCAGCACCTAGACCCGATATTCTCTTATGTTAATATACATCAGTACAATTTAGTTCTAGGTGGGGATCTAAACATTGACATGCTTTCTAATACATCAAAACAAGCGGAATCTTCCATACTTCTTAATTCGTATTTGTTGTCAAATGTGGTACTGGAACCAACTCGCATTTCAGCAACCAGCGCCACGTTATTGGACCTTTTTATTACAAATTTACCACGTGAAAGCCTCTTTTCTGGGACAATTAACATTACACTTAGTGATCATCTGCCGATATATCTTGTTATTGATAAGTGCCACATTGAATCAAAGCCAACCTATAAATTTCGGTGCCAGAACATAACTGAAAACTCTCTTTCGCAGTTTCGAGACGAAATCTCCAGAACTAGTTGGGAAACAGTGCTCTCGTGCTCATCAGCAAACGCCGCATATGACAATTTTATGGAGATAATTTCCCGTATCTACAAGCGATATTTTCCCTATAAAGAAATAAAGAAGTCGAAACGTTCACGGAAACCATGGGTCACAAAGAAGCTGTAAAAAATAATAAATAAGAAAAATGGCATGTATTAACTATTCTTGAAAAATCGCGATCCAGACACATTGGATTCGTTTAGGAAGCATAGAAATAATTTAACTAAACTTATGAAAATAGCGAAGCGCAATTATTATTCTTGCATGTTCGAGTGTGTTGCAGGGGTTAAGGAGACGTGGAGCAAATTAAATTAAATTACCACATTATATAAAGCTAATTTTACTGTAGAAGAGATAACTGAAGGGGATCGAACATACAGGGGCAAAGCATTGGCTGAGAAATTTAATAATCACCTTACTTCGTCGGTAGACGGCGTCAGTGACACCACTGCACTACATTACGTGTCCGCCCCACAAGTAGCTTCGTCGGTTTATCTTTCCCCAACAGATAAATATGAGGTTATGTGCGTTTTCAAAAAACACAAGTAAATAGGGAAGATATTGACGGTTTGAAGAACGCTCCAATCTGTTTTGTTATAGATAAATTAGTCGTCCCTTTAACATACATTTATAACCTCATTTTAGGCACAGGTATTTTCACACAACGTATGAAGCATGCAAAAGCTACAGTAATGTTTAAGGAGGGAGACAAAAATGATTTAAAAAACTATAGGCCCATATCCGTTCTACCATTGTTTTCAAAGCCCATAGAAAAACTCATATTCTTGAGATTATCGAATTTCTTTACAAAACACTCGGTAATTACGCCGGCTCAGTAGGGTTTTAGGTCAGGGCTGTCGACAGAGGTAGCATTGCTACGACAAAAGGAAATTATATTAGGCAGTATAGAGGACAGGAAACTTACACTAGGTATATTTGTTAACTTCTCTAAAGCCTTTTACCGGATCAATCACAAAACCCTTTAACAAAAATTACCCTGTTACGGCATCCGAGGCACTGCACTGAATTTAATTGCCAGTTATTTGAGCAATAGGCTACAGTGTGCAAGTATAAACACAGAACAGTCGTCCTTGCAAAACGTTGCTCAAGGTGTACCTCAAGGTAGTATATTGGGGCCAGTACTTCTCATTACTTATATCAACGACATTACAAACATAAACCAGACAATCCAATATGTCATATATGCGGATGACACTTCCTTGTTTTTCACAGCTGTAGACGTTAATGACATTATTTCAGCAGCAAACGCGACACTAGGGGACTTGTATGCATGGTCGACCGTAAATTCCCTACAAATCAACTGCTTAAAAACCAAAGCCGTTCTGTTTCGATCGAAGGGAACAACATACACAGCTACTTCATAGCTATACCTGAACGGTTCCGCGATTGATTTTTCTTCGACAGCTAAAGCATTGGAAATAATTTTTCACGAACATATGTTGTGGGATTCCCATAGTGAAATTGTAAGAAAAAAGCTAAGTAAGGCACTAGGCATGCTTAGGAGATGTCAATCATTTCTACCGACTTCTCAGATGTTAACTATCTATAACACGCTTTTTTGTTCACAGCTACGCTATGGTCTTTTGGTGTGGGGCACTGGCACCCTGCAATCTAAGCAAATATTACTCGCGCTTCAAAACAATGCATTACGTTGTATAGCAAATGCCGAATATAATGCACGTACCTCGTCTTTATTCAACAAATTCAAACTGTTAAGATTTGATAACATGTATGAATATTGTTTAATAGTGTCCTTGAAAAGTGAATTTAACAAAGGAAAAAATATTCTTACCTCCATAGCATGCTTAGAGCGCAGCACCTCGTCTCGACCTACTAGACAGAGCGATTATTCGAAGCTTCCTCGATGCCGAACAAACTATGGTCTCCAAATGCTGAAATATTCACTCCCCCATATACTAAACAAGTTAAATTTTTCATTAGAGCGATTACGCCTTCTTTCGCGACAGGATATGTCCAATCTTTTTTACTGACATGATGTACTTCTTGAAGTGTTTTCTTGGAGCAAAAAATGCGCTATGAGATGCTGCATTTTTACGATTTTTCGGTCTTCTCGAGGAGTACAAATTTTTATGCGCTTTTCGTTTTTGTATAACTATATTTCCTTATTGTACCAATTTCACTATGTATTTATGTGCCTATTTACTTGTTTCCATGACTACGAATGCTGTCACTTTTCTGCCTTGTATTGCAGGGATGTGGGGCCAGTCAAGCTGCGTTTATGTCGCAGCTTTTTTCCCGCATTCCACACCACACATTGTATCTTTGCCTCATGTATGAATATGTAAACATTGAATCACTGTGGTGAAATAAACTCCAACTCCAACTCCAACTTAGGCCCTGTATTCACGATAACGAGGTTAAGTTGGTCACAAAGGTCTAGCATTCACTTCCCGTCGTTGTCGGTATAGCCATCTAAATCCTGTATGTGGGCATTCATGTCACTTAAGGGGATAATTTCAGCATCATTCCTGAAACCCTTAATATCAGCGCTTATGCATTCCACTAAGTGTTTATTCTTCTCTGTGCAATTATTTCCGGTGCACAAAGGCGTAACGCCCAGCCAAGTTGTTTCCCACACATTGTACCTGATAACCAAAGATGCTCTTGGCATTTTGAATTTGCTGTTTTCCATTTGGCTCCCTGGTGGATGAGCATTCCGACTCCCCGTCCCTTTCTTTCCGACTTAGTTCTGTTGCACCCTTCCCCAACATAATTCTTAATCAGTGGCAGCTCTCCCGAGTCTCTTAAGGTGCGTTTCTGTAATCGAATAACCCCTATTTGTTCTGTTTAACTGCTCCTCAATCTCTGCCCACTTTTCTTTCTTCTGCCGCCCTGAATCTTGTGTAGCTTTCTTATTTATTTATTTATTTATTTATTTATTTATTTATTTATTTATTTATTTATTTATTTATTTCAGATACTGTCAATCCAAATGGGATTTTTACAGGTTGGGCATATATTATATAATCACAAATAGCGATAAAGACAGGTTTGCAATGACAGTTGCAATCGACACGAAGCAGATATACACATATGGTAGGAAATAAAACATGAATGGTACATTGAGTTTGCAGAAAAGGGGTGAAATTGCATAGGCAAATACAATGCTCATAGAGATATTATTTTATACAACGACGTGAGTGGTGCGTTATTTCCGGCAAACATAGTCTAATTATTGCGCAAAAGTTCTTCTACAAGAGTTACAAATTTCGGCAACGATGTGTTAGTAGTTATGCAGGGGTCCAGGCTATTCCACTCTCTTATTGCAAGAGGAAAAAACGAATATCTAAAACAGTCAGTGCGAAATGCATATTCTTCAAGTGTTACTGAATGCTTATGGTGGGAAGGTCTGGTGTCAGCTAGGGATATATACAACGAAGTATTTATTCGTAATGCGTTCTGTATTAATTGGAACAATAATTTTAGTCTTGCTAGTTTGGCGCGCTTTCTCAGAGTAGGAATACAGGCTCATTAACTCATTTCGCCTCATTACCAGCCACTACGGCTGTTTGTACCTGACTGTCACGTAGAGGCCCCTCCGGTGCCTTGCACACCACGATCTGCACCTCAGGGGACAGCTCGCGCAAGTCATCCACCACCTTCGCCAAGCGCTGGGCTAGCCTTGTCCATTTCCTGTTTAGGACGTTATTGAGCCCATCTGCTACATGACAAGGTCGCGCACGAGGGCATTTTTTGCGAGCTTTGCGCCTTTTAGCGCCTTTTAGCGCTCGCTCCATGACAGAACCCAGCGTCCACCCCGGAAATGTCCATACCGCCACTCTTTTAGCGCCTTTGACCCTCTCCACTATTGCTTCTGAGCACCTATCCAGGTTTGAGCCGCCGGCGATAATCACCATTTCAATCTCTCCTACCCCTCCCTACTTCCCATTTTCCTTTTCTGCGTAATTCGGACTTGACAAGAGACATTGAACCATGTGTTCCTGCTTTTTCCGCGTGACATCCTCTAGGTACATGCCGCTCTTTCCAACTAACCCCTTACCACGTTTCACGCATTCCACATACTTTGCTGTCTCTTCCTTTCATGTCACATCGGGGGTCTGCGTTCCATTGTCACGACCATTGTCGTGAAAATGCAACGACAAATGGCGGCCATGTTCGGCTTTTCCTCGGCTGCTTCAAGTCTTTCTTCTACTGCCTTCCGTGCTTCACGCTCCCTATTTAGCTCATTTTTGAGCTCTTCAACCTTTATGACAAGCTCTTCCTGGAAAGCCTCTATTTTCTTCAGCCTAGCATCGACATCACACTGAGTGCCGATTGACTCGGTTCCCTCTCCATTCTAATGCGTCCCGTCATGTGCCTTGAGGGAGCAAGGGAGCATCTGAAAGGAGCAACCGGACAGCTTCACGAATTGGATGTAACTGCCGGCCTTGAATGGTACTCACTTCCTCTATTGGCCACCGGGATAATCACGGACAACTGCTCCGACTGACAACATTGGCTGCGAAGCATTTAGGCGACCATCCGCATCTGGCGCGCCGGGGCAACACACCATTTCGGACATGGACTGCTCACCTGGTCTCACGTTTCAGGTGTCCCTTCTACTGGCATTGCCTACCGCTCTGTGCTAAACTGCTTCTTTTATCTGGAAACAACCACCGGACCACTTCATGAATAGGACGCAACTGCCGGCCTTGGACGGTACTCACGTCCCCTGTTGGCAACAGGAATTATCAGACTACTGCTTCGACTGACAACATTGGCTGCGCCGCATTTAGGTGATCATCCGTGTCTGCCGCGCTGGTCATAAGTACCGTTTCGCATATGCAGTGTTCGCCTCTGCTCTCGTTTCAGCTGTCCCTTCTACTGGCGTTGCCTGCTGCCCGGTGCGCGACTGACCCGTTTATCTGGAAGCAGTCACTGGACCGCTTCACGAATTGTACGCAAGTGCCGGCCTTCTTCGGTCCTCACTTCCCCTGTTGGCAACCGGGATTATCAAAGCTAACTGCTTCGACTGACAACACTGGCTGCGCCGTATTTATGCGACCATCCGCATCCGCCGCGCCGGCACATGACACCGTTTCGGGCATGGAGTGCTCATAACCAGGCAAGAAGCTGGAGCTAGAGAATCTCCGCCCTATCTCCTTAAGCTCTTGCCTGGGGAAGGTTATGAAACACATCATTCTTAACAGGCTAAACGAGTACACTGAAAGCAATGGGCTGCTGCACCATATGTTTATAGGCTTCAGATCAAATCTGTCCACTCAAGACATTATGTGGCAAATTCAGCAAGATATCCTACATCCGGGCCCTATAAGAGCCACCCGTACAATTCTAGGGCTGGACGGGAGTAAAGCGTTCGACAATGTGTCACATGCTTCAATACTCACAAATCTAGCCCAAATGAATGTCGGGAAGCGCACTTATAGCCATATTACAAGCTTTCTCAAGGATCGCACTGCAGAAATACATTTTGGGGACATTAAAAGCGGACAATTTCAATTAGGTACAAGGGGCACCCCTCAGGGTGTGGTCCTCTTCCCCTTCCTTTTCAATGTGACCATGCGAAACCTGCCTCCATTACTGGAAAGGATCCCGCATATCAAACACTCCATCTATGCCGATGATATCACCATCTCGACAAATAGCGGTTCCGATGGAGAAATCACGGAAGCATTAGAAGCGGCCGCGGATACCGTACAAAATTTTGTGCGACAGAATGGTCTAGCGTGCTCGCCGACAAAATCGGAGCTTCTCGTCATCCGTGATAAATCAACCAAACACGCCACCGAAAGGGACGCCACATCCCCTATACGAGTCAGTATGGAAGACGGCCCAGTTCCGCCCGTACTGACTATAAGAGTCCTGGGCATGTTAATTCAACATAACACCCATAATTCTGAGGCGATTGTCCGATTACGGACGACAGCCCGCCAAATATGTGGCCTAATCAGACGAGTAGCCACACGACACCGCGGTATTAAGGAGGCTGATATCTGCCATTTGACGCAGGCTTTCCTGATCACTCGCGTCGTGTATTCCTTCCCCTACTACCACCTACGCCTTTCTGACAAGGAAAAGGTTAACAGCGTCATTCGCACAGCTCATAAAGCTGCCCTTGGTCTCCCGAGGTATGCGAACACTGAACGATTACTTGAGATAGGTATATACAATACCCTAGACGAACTCGTGGAGGCTAATAAAACAGCCCAACGTGAACGACTCTCCCGCACCGCAACTGGCAGGGTTATTCTAAGTAAACTCGGGCTGAATCCCGTTATGAATTCAGCAGGAAGAACAACATTACTCGGTGCGGTCAAAAGCCGTTTGGTTATAAAACCGTTACCCAAGAACATGCTCTCTGGGAGACACGACAAGAGGCGGTCTGCCAGAGCCAAGACCCTTCAAGAAAGGTACCAAAGCAACCAGCACACCGCTTATGTCGATGCAGCAAAGCAAAATCACCAAACTTATGTAGTGAGTGTCGTGACCGGAGAGGGAAGTATCCTCAACGCCCCGACCATAAAAACATCGTCCACCGTGGACGCGGAAGAGACTGCCATTGCTTTGGCCATCATGAATCCCTCCGTGCAAACTATCATAAGCGACTCCAAAAGGGCAATAGTCAACATTTCGAGAGGCAGCATAGGCGTCTGTGCAGCGCGAGTCCTACGGGACTTTAATAATGAAAACACTGTTGAAATCGTATGGGTCCCCGCCCATTCGGGGAATCAAGGGAATGAGGAGGCGCACTGGGTAGCCCGAGGTCTAATCAACCGGGAGATGTGCCCCTCAGACTCCGATCCCATGGATGAGGCACCGACGACATACCACGAAATAACAAACTATTACAAACAAAAAAGGCGAATCTACCCGCCTCCAAACGCAAGCCTTACGCGAGCGCAAGCCTCGATCCTGCGTCGAATCCAAACTAAATCGTTCCCCAGCCCACATTGGCTAGCCATAACTACCAACGGGCAATGGAACCCAATATGTCAAAATTGCACAAATCAAACATTGGCTACCCAAAATCACATTCTTTGGGGGTGCGAGGGCTTACCCCCTCCCAGGTCGCTCCTGCCAGCTCCCTCACAACGGACGTGGGAAGAGCTGCTCAGAACGCCGGATGAAACAGTGCAAAAAGCCCTCGTTGCCTGGACCGAAAGGGTCGCTCCTCGTGAGGGGCCATTCTAGGACTCGGGCCTGCCAGATCATAACTGAGCAGGGTCTCAATAAAGTTGTTACCACCATAACTCATAACATAACCAGTGTTATGAGCACCACAGCACTGACATGGAGTTGTCACCTGGGCTCACGTTTCATGTTTTCCTTCTACTGGCGTTGTCTGTTGCGCTGAGCAAGACTGACTGGTTTATCTGGAAGCAGCCACCGGACCGCTTCACCAATTGGACGCAACTGCCCCAACATTGGACGGTACCCACTTCCTATGTTTTCTACAGGGATTATCAGAGCCAATTGCTTCGACTGACAACATTAGCTGCAACAAATTTAAGTGATTATCGCCATCTTCCGCGCAGGGGCACGACACCGTTTCGGCCATGGAGTGCTCACCTGTGCTAAAGTTTCAGGTGTTCCTTCTACTGGCATTGCCTGCTGCCCTGTGCTCGACTAACCCGTTTATCTGGAAGCGGCCACCGGACCGCTGCATGAATTGGTCGCAAGTGCCGGCCATGGACGGTACTTACCTGCCTGTTTGGAAGCGGGATTGTCAAAGCCAACTGCTTCGACTGACAACATTGGCTGCGCCACATTTCAGCGATCATCCACATCTACCCCGCCGGGGCACGATACCGTTTCGGACATGGACTGCTCACATTTGCTCATGTTTCATGTTTCCCTTCTACTGGCGTTGCCTGCTGCGCTGTGGGCGACTCACCCGTTTATCTGGTAGCATCCACCGGACCGCTTCACGAATTGGAAGCAACTGCCGGCGCTGGACGGTACCCACCTGTCTGTTGGGAACCGGGATAGTCGAAGCCAACCCCTTGGACTGACAACATTGGCTGCGCCGCATTTAAGGGACCACCCGAATCCACCGCGCCGGAGCACGACTCCGTTTCTGACGTGGAGTGCTCACCTGTGCAAGCGTTTCAGGTGTCCCTTCTACTGGCGTTGCCTGCTGCGCTGTGAACGACTGAAGCGTTTATCTGGAAGCGACCACAGGACCGCTTCACGAATTGGATGCAACTTCCGGCCATCCACGGTACTCACTTCCTCTGTTGGCAACGGGATTATCAAAGCCAACTGGTTCGACTGACAACGTTAGCTACACCGCATTTATGCAACCATAAGCATCTGCCGCTCCGGGGCACGACACCGTTTCGGAAATGGATTACTCACCTGTGCTCACAATTCAAGTTTTCCTTCTACTGGCGTTGTCTGTTGCGCAAAACGCGACGTACTCGTTTATCTGGAAGCAGCCACCGGACCACATCACGAATTGGTCGCAACTGTCGGCGATAGATGGAACTTTCTTCCACTGTAGGCAACGGGGATTATCAAAGCCAACTACTCCGACAGACAATGTTGGCTGCACCGCATTTATTCGACCATGCCCATCTGCCGCTGCGGAGCACGACATCATTTTGGTCATGGAGTGCTCACGTGTTCTGAAGTTTCAGGTGTCCCTTCTACTGGCATTGCCTGCTGTCCTGTGCTCGATTAACCCGTTTATCTGGCAGCAGCCAGCGGACAGCATCACAAATTTGACGCAACTTCCTGCGATGGACGGAACTAGCTTCCTCTGTGGGCAGTGGAGATGATCAAAGCCAACTGCTTCGACTGAGAACATTGGCTACATCGAGATTAACGCGATCATACACATCTGCCGCGCCGGGGCACGGCACTGATTGGGACATGGAGTGCTCACCTGTTCTCACGTTTCAGGTGTTCTCTACTTTCTTCGCCTACTACCCTGTGCATGACTGGCCAGTTTATCTGGAAGCGGTCACCGGACCGCTACATGGATTAGTCGTAACTGCCGGCCATGGACGGTACTCACTTCTGTTGGCAACCGGGGTTATTCGAGCCAACTGCTCCGACTGAGAACATTGGCGATGCCGCATTTAAGCGACCATCCGCATCTGCCGCACCCGGGCAGGACAGGGTTTCGGACATGGAGTGCTCACCTGTGCTCAAGTTTCAAGTGTCCCTTCGTCTGGCATTGCCTGCTGCCCTGGTCGCGACTGACCTCTTTATATGGCAGCAGCCACCATCACCGCTTGTCAAATTGGACGCAACTGCGCCCCATGGACGCTGCTTACTTGCTGTGTTGGCAACCGGCATTATCAAAGTCAACTGCTTCAACTGACAACATTGGCTACAACGCATTTAAGGCACCCTCCGCATTTGCCGCGCCGGGGCACGACTCCGTTTGGGACATGGAGTGCTCACCGGTGCTCACGTTTCAGATGTCCCTCGTACTGGCGTTGCCTGCTGCCTTCTGCGCGACTGACCCGTTTATCTGTAAGAAGCCACCACACCCCTTCACGAAATGGACGGAACTGCCGGTGGTGGACGGAACTCACTTCCACTGTAGGGAACGGGAACTGCTTCGAGTGGCAACGTTGGCGGCACCGCATTTATTCGACCGTAGGCATCTGCCGCTCCGGGTCACGACACCATTTCGGACATTGAGTGCTCACCTGTGCTCATATTTCAGCTGTCCCTTATACTGGCTTTGCCTGCTGCGCAGTGCGTGACTTACCCGTTTATCTTGAAGCATCCACCAGGCCGCTGCGCGATTTGGACGCAACTGCCGGCCATGGACGGAACTCACTTCTTCTGTTGGCAACCGGGATTATCAAAGCCAACGCCTTTTACTGACATTGGCTGCGCCACATTTATGCGACCATCCGCATCCACCGTGCCGGGGCACTACGTCGTTTCTGACATGGAGTAATCATCTGTGCTCACGTTTCAGGTGTCCCTTCTACTGGCGTTGCCTGCTGCCGTGTGTGCGACTGACCCGTTTATCTGGCAGCAGCCAGCGGAGAGCATCACGAATTTGACGCAACTTCCGGTGATGGACGGAACTCACTTCCGCTGTGGGCAACGGGGATGATCGAAGCCAACTACTTCGTCTGACAACATTGGCTGCGCCACATTTCAGCGATCATCCACATCTGCAGCGCCGAGGCACGATACCATTTCGGACATGAAGTGTTCACATGTGCTCATATTCAGGTGTCCCTTGTACTGGCGTTGCCTACTGCGCTGTGCATGACTGACCCGTTTATCTTGAAGCAGCCACTTGGCCGCTACACGAATTGGGCGCAACTGCCAGCCATCGACGGAACTCACTTCCGCTGTGGCCAACCGGGATTATCAAAGCCAACTGCTTCGACTGACAACATTGGCTATACCGAATTTAAGTGACCATCCGCACTGCCGTGCCGGGGCACGACACCGTATGGGACATGGAGTGCTTACTTGTGCTCACATTTCACGTGCCCCTTCTACTGGCGTTGCCTGCTGCCATGTGCGCGACTGACCCGTTTATCTGGAAGCAGCCACCGGACCTCTTCACGAATTGGACGGAACTGCCGGCGATTGACGGAACTCACTTCCACTCTGGGCAACGGGGATTACCAAAGCCAACTGCATGGACTGACAACGTTGGCTGCAGCGCATTTATTCGACCATCTGCATCTGCCGCTCCGGGGCACGACATAATTTCGGACATGGAGTGCTCACCTGTGCTCAAGTTTCAGGTGTCACCTCTACTGGCATTGCCTGGTGCTGTATGCGCGACTAACCCGTTTATCTGACAGCACCCTATTGCAAAAGCAAGTGCTACTGTGACCCAGTGCGCCGGATTATGGGCCCAGTATCGCGCTGGATTCTAGGGCGCTGGGCAGGCGCGGCGTACTGGGAGGCGCTGGCTACCCGTGCGAGAAACAGCTCTAGTGCGTTAAATATGCTGTTCCTGGACACCGTATATATATATATATATATATATATATATAGAACCGAAGCCCGGCACTTTACCGCTACGCCACGCCAGCAGACGAACGTAAGCGGTTAACTTGCCCTTTCAAAATTGCGAAGCAGTTTTAGTTTCTTAGAGCTACGTCTCGCACAGACGTGGTATAGGTGCGCTATCGCCCAGCAACTAAAACTCCTGTTCTACAAAGAAAGATTTGCTGTCCGTATTCAGTAGGACGTTCGGAAGTGCCACAACATCGATTTTCACTTGCGATTGGTATTTTAACTTCGAAAAAAGTCCTAAATGAATCGCCGACCCGGAACGCTGTATGTGCTGTTATTGCCGATTTGGATACCCGTTTCTTGTTCTTCTCGCGATGGATATGCAAGGTTTTCTCAGTTCAGTGATGCCTTTCAGTCAACACGTCTGTCTAGTCATATACCTTCGCCAGAGAAGTGCAGGCTAGCGCTGGGAGCCTTCGGCGATAGCACATATACCTGTGTTTATGATGCGTCACATCGGTGGTCATCGCTTCTTCTGCTGGCACTGTAGCCATGAAAAAATTGTTTGTTTAAGAACACCGATGCGAAAGCGGAAATATAGGGTGATTTATGCTTGTTAGACTTCTTGATTCCTGATCCTAGACGCGCCGATAACATGAAGACGGACTCCGCGGTTACGCTAGACCTAAGCTTCGGTGGAACCGATCTCGGAGCGGGTAGCTGACGAAAGCTAAAGTGTGTGTATTTGAGCCTCAGAACTTTTTTTGGTACAAGAGGGAAAGCGGAAGCGCACGAATCTCCTCAGCTTTGTTATCGGCGCGATAATATCAGTCAGCGATAGGCTTCGAACTCGGCGTCCGTTCGCGCGCGTCTGAATGACTTCTGCATTTCATGTCCACTCCACAACACTGCGACAACGGCGACAACTGTCAGTCATATATGTTACGTGCGAACTACTAAAAAACGCTGCGTCCTCTGCGTTTGCGTGGTTTCGCTCAAGAATTTAGCTATGTGCCCAGTCAAAAGGGAAAATGAAAAAAAAAAAACGAAAGTGGTCTTCAGTGTCGAATGACCATGAACAAACAGGGCAGCTCACGCACCTTTATTCCAAGCTGCTACTCGAAATAGCGTTTTATGACCTCAAGATATAGCGTTATTTAGGACAAGAGACTGGTATCAAGCGATGAAATTGTATAAAGCATTTAATATTCAGCAGCGCTCGTCCTTGCGTACTGGAACCTGCGCGGCACAAACACAACCAGCGCAGTTTCCAGTGTGAACCAGCGAACTGCAGCGAGAACCAGCGCATGTACAGCAGGAACCAGTGCGCCCCACCATCATGGCAGTGGAACCAGCGTATCTTACACTGTGACCCAGCTCTTATCCAGTGTTCTCACTGGTGTACCAGTGAATCCCAGCGAGCGCCTGCGTACCCAATGCGATCCAGTGCCAAAAAAGGCGCTGCTTTCACACTGGCAGACGCTGCAGCACTGTTAGCAAAAATGATCCGAGATGGAAGTAAATGACTTGTCCTCTAGCGCATTCCCCGATGGGAGGTTAATATACTCCGGGTAGATGGAGTACAAGATTTACTCCGTTGCTGAACGGAGGTTGTGGATTTACTTATGGGAGTATATATTTCTTCCATCGCGGAGCTTTTTGCGGTGAAGCATGTGAGTATATGTTTACCTCCATCGCGGAGCTTTTGCTGGGAACCATGGGAGTATATGTTTACCTCCATGAAATAGCCTATTTTTTATTTATTTTTTTATTTCCAATACTGTAAGCCCTGCCGGGCTGTTACAGGGTGGGAATACAGAGCACAAAGTTAACGCAAAGAACGCAGTCAAGTTTTCTTCAAAGGAATCAGCCATGTTATTGCTCGGAAACACACAAGAATTCAAGTTATTTTACTGAACAATAGTCTTGACAATGAAAGAGTGCTTAAAGACATCAACTCTTGGCACATAGGGCATTGTAGCGTCAGAAAACATCAGAAAAAATAAACCTAACCGCTATTCGCTGAATGCGCTCTAATTTATCTGTTATATATTGTTGATGAGTGTCCCTAATTATACAAGCATACTCTAAATTTGGTCTAACAATGGCAGTGTATGCCTTTAGTTTAATATCTGGTGCAGCATCTCTTAATTTACGCCGTAACCAACCAAGCTAGCGCTGGGCTGATCCACATGTTTTCGACGTGTTCATTCCAGTCGAGGTTACTAGATGATTGTTACGCCACGATATTTCAGCTTTGTGGAACGCTTAATTACATCATTATTTACAGCGTACGAAAACATCAATGGAGTTTTCTTATTCGTAACTGTCATGCAAACACATTTATCAAAATTGATTTGCATATGCCACTTTTCACACCAGTTATAAATTCGACGTAACGCATCATTTAGTCTTTCTTGATCAGAAACACTCTTAACGCGGCAGAACAAGCGGCAGTCATCGGCAAACAACCGCACTTTATGAGGAAGTTTAGCTCGGGCCCAACTCCGACGCGGTCTATTCAAATACATGTAAAATGCAAAAACGTTTTTATGAGATAACCCCTGGACCGATTTTGATGAAATGTGTTGCATTTGAAAGAGAAAGTTAAATTCTAGTGACTGTTGGAAGCGGAATTTCGATTTAGGGCTTGAATTTTCTTAAAACGATTTTCTAATATTTGACCGTTTGAAAAAAATAGAAGCACGAAGTTTACAAGTTGATAGCTATGCATCAAGAAATGATATCGCGGTTCTGTAAACGGCATCCATTAGATCATTCAAAGCGGACAAATTCAATATGTCATCTTACATCTTACATGAATTTGTTACGTTGGTTACAACGGTTTTACAAAAGTTGTATTTCCCTATGACTAATTTTTTTTATATTCATGTGTAACATATCAATTTTGTCCGCTATGGATGTATTTTTCGATGCAATTCACAGAATTGTATTATCATTCTTAGTGGTTGAGTCACAGAGTTGTAAACGTGATAGTTTCGTTTTTTGAAAATTTTTGATTTTTGGCAATTTTTAATAAAAGAATGACGACCTAACTCAAAAATTCGAAACCAACAGTCACTAGATTTTAAGTTTTTATTTTAAATGCAACAAACCTCGTCAAATTTGGTGCAGTGGTTGCCGAGAAAAACGAATTCTCCTTTTACATGTATTTAGATAGGAGCACTCGAGCTAAAGCTTCCTCTTAATCATAGGATGTACATCAGTTGCGATATTATTAATATGCAGTAGGAACAAAATTAGACGAAAAACTGACCCCTGAGGTACACCTGATGATACAGGAAGGAAAGAGGAGCACTCGCCATCTAGTTCAACAAACTGTTGTCGGTTGTGTAAGTAAGCCTGAATCAACTTAATAATTTTTGAATTTACATTATACCATAAAGCTTTTCAATGAGCTTGCTGTGGCTAACCCTATCAGATGCCTTTGATAAATCCAGAGCGATGACATCAACTTGTTCGCGACAATTAAGGGCCTCTGCAAAACTGTGTATTGTTTCAAATAATTGTGTGACACTTGACAGACGCCTTCGAAAACCATGTTGTTTGTTGTAAAAAAATGCTATTGTTTTCAATATATTCGACTAACTGTTTACTAATTATATGCTCTAAGATTTTGCAAGCCGCACAAGTTATGGATATCGGACGGTAGTTCCCAATGTCTAGCCTGTCTCCAGCCTTATAAACAGGCACAATCCTCGCTAGTAACCATTGACTTCGTAAGGCGCCATGTATTAATGACAGAGAAAAGATTTTAACCAAGAAACATGCAATCCATTCACAGTATCGCTTTAAATACTCATTCGGTATTTTTTCAAGACCAGGAGACTTTTTTACGTCCAATATTAGCAACATGTCAATTATACCTTCATTAGAGATACAAATGCTATCATTAGTGTAGTCCTCGCATTCAAATCTATTGCAGCACTCCCATCTCTTCGGCTGAATACAGAACCAAAAAAGTGTTGAATTCTTGGGCAATAATTTGAGGATTGTTGCACACGGTATCATTTACAACTATTCCATTGATTGTAGGCTTTGATCGGGCAACGTATCGCCAAATTTTTTGAGATGATGTTTTAAGGTAACTAGTCAGTGTTGTTGCGAAAAAACACGTTTCAGAAGCTCTTAATTTCTGGCGAACTTTGGTGCTCAGGGCTGATATACTCTCCGGATTTTTCGGTTTTCGTTGCCGCGCACGACGTAGCTGACGTTTTAAATGTATTAATTCACGAGAAACCCATGGATTGCTTTTATGTAAACGCTTAGCTTTTTTGACACAAACAAGGTAATGAACTGGTCACCACCTGTGTAAAATACCTCCATAATTCATCTACATCATTTTCTTCCGGCATACGGTCGAAAGCCAATTCTAAAAGATCTAAGACGGCCGTATCATCGGCTCGGTTAAAATTCGAGACATGAGATATACGGTTTTTATTTAAAGATATTATATTTTTTGGAGTGGCTACGACCATTTTATGGTCCGAGATTCCTTCCCCTACTTCAATATTATATTCAAAGGTACTCTCTGATAAGAATAAGAGGTCTAAAATGGCGCTGGAATTTCCTTGAATCCGCGTAGGTTTCTCGACCACTTGAACCAAGCCATGTTTCACCATGATTTCTAGCATAAGTTCCGCATGTGGCCTCTCAAGTGTCCCAGGGATTCTTGCATCCCAATTTACTCCTGGTAAGTTGAAATCACCCACCGGAATAACTTTACTTCGATCTGTAGTTATTGTTATTGAATGTTGATCAATCTTCTGAAAGAACTCATTAAGGCTACCCAGGGGTCCATAACTTACACCGATCACCAACGCAATATGGTGAAAAAACAACTTACACCATACGCTTTCATGCGCATAAATTCACGGCAGAACTTCATATCTAAGTGATTTTTTAACAGTGCAACGCCTCCGCCTCTCGACGCCCTATCTGTAAGCAGCACGTTATATGCGCCGGGAGGAACTTCATCGTCCGCGATATCCTCATACAGCCACGTTTCAGTTATTGTTAATATATGTGGATCATGTAATAGCGTTCATGGTTATATTGCGCTCAGTTTTACAAACACGATACTAAGGAAGGACAGGACGTGGACGGACGAAGCAAACAGTGCAACAGTGCAAATGCTCTCCGCTAATAGAAAGCACCACAGTCATCGGAACATCAAAAACAAAAACGGAGCGAGAAATATGGGAGGCGCTTGCGATAGCTAAAGAAAAAGAGACGTGCGTAAGCACTCCGTCCATCGCGCTTATCAAAGCTGAGGTCGAGTTCGCCAGGGCGAACGGGTGCATGTGAAGGATGTATGCCTGACCCAAACTATAATCACATGTCGTCACCTTGTCATATCTTTTTATATGTAGCCCCCCCCCCCCCGCACCATATCTCCTTGTATATAAGCGCGTTCTTTAACAGTATCAAACAGTTGGTAGTTTGCGCTTCGTCCGTCCACGTCCTGTCCTTCCTTAGTATCGTGTTTGTAAAACTGAGCGCAATATAACCATGAACGTTCACCAACTAGCCCCCTTCATTGCTTTACTAAATGTAATAGCGACACGCATTCAAGTTCTTCAACCGTTTTCACAATGCTGCGAGAATTTACGTTTACCTGCCTGAGCTCATCCTCCTGTCCTTGTCAGTCTTGGCCACGAGGGCCGGCTTCGGCGTCACTGCGCATCCTCACCCTACAGTTAGACTGGGCGTCCCATGTATAGGGGATGTCGTTAATGAAAGGCTTGTCATGAACAAGCCTTACCTTAGATCCTTTATTTTTATGAGTTTTAGCCGGTTGCCAGAGCAACTTTCTTTTTTGAAGCGTTTCGTACGAGTAGTCGTCAGCTATATACTTATCTTCGTGCGTTTCACTTTCGTGCAGTTTTTGAAGATAGCTATTTTTTCATTGTAGTCGTACAAGCGTTACATACCGGGTCGATCACGGTCATCCCTCTTTTCAGCAAGTCTGTGAATTCTTTCGACAGACGTCGGTTTGACACCAAGCAATGTGAAAAATATGTTCCTGATGATCTTGTCTTCTAAGTCTTCGCGCGTCTCGTTAACGCTTTCCTTTACACCAATCACAGTCAGATTGCGCTCTGTCTTCAATATCTCGTATTTTTGTTGTTGACGCTGAACAGTGCTTTCGAGATTTTTAACAGTGGCCTCGATATTTGCCAACTTCGCACCTTGCTCGGCAAATATATCAAGCATCCCTTTGCAGGGAACCATGGGAGTATATGTTTACCTCCATCAAAGAGCTTATGCAGGAAATTATAGGAGCATATGTTTACATCCATCGCGGAGCTTTTGCAGGAAGCTATGGGTGTATATGCTTGCATCCATCCGGGAGCTTTTGCTAGGAACTGTGGGAGTACATGTTTAGACGCATTGAAGAGCTTTCGCGGGGCACTATGGGAGTATATGTTTACATCCATCGAGGAGCTTTTGTAGGTAACAGTGGGGAGTATATGTTTACATCCATCGAGGAGCATTTGCAGGGAACTATTAGAATACTTTCTTTTACATTCGAGGGATGTTTTCCTTAATATTCGAGGGAGGTTTTTCTTAACCCTAATATTTCTTTTCATTGATCATGCAGTTTTTACAGGAGTGTATGGAAGTATCTGTTCAAATGACTCGGCTATTATGCCGATTTAAGAATTTTCAATACTGATTTTCCACGCTGAGAAATACACAATATATTGCTTTGCAAGCTGGAGGATGCAAACAAATGTAAGCGGAGTTGTGCTTTGTAGAAAATAAATTTATTGCATAAGCACATAGGCAAGGAAGAAATCGACGACACAAGCACAAACTCTCAACTGGTTTTTAAATCTTTCTTGCCCATGTGCTATCTGCACAAACTACACAGTAAGAATAGAAAGCTCCTCATCCAGCTGCAGGTTTAAGCCAAGACGTAAAGAAGTACATCAAAAATACATGGAAACCAGCCACAAGTACCTAAACAAAGTGCAATAGTAATTGTAGAAATAACATAGCTATAGCAGTGCATTCTCTGACAAATCTAGACTGTGGTATTACAAAAGGTAAAGCAAAGAGGACGTCATTTCTCATTGATATTGACATGAGCAAGAGTTAAAGCAGCAAAAAGTGGAGAAGACGCCAAAACACTTATTGCCCTTCAAACGTAAAAGATTAGGGAAATGAAAGTTCTGGTAGGCACTAAGAGTGCCATTTTTACAGTAACAAGCTGGCAGAGTGGACCAAATAAGGCAGTTCAGCTTTATTTTTTCCCCATATTACCGAAAGGCAAACATAGTGGCTATGAGTGAGTCATAAGGGATGGTAAAATGTTCATTGTATTGTACCCCGAATTTAAGACCGGGTGAAAGTGCATGCCTTTAATAGCAGCACCCCAGCACAAACCATCACAATCCCTTGAACAGACTGACTCTAGGAACTTTGAAGCCGGTGGATCAAACCCTTAGCTCCGAACATACATGAAGCTTAAATTCCGTAACACAATAACATTGAAAAAAAAAGCAGTCTGAAGAAAAGCAACAAACGTGCCAGAATAATGACAAGTAGGCTTCTGACAGCCATCATCCAAGCTTCCTTACTGATATTCCACCTGGACAATGCTGCTGGTGCAAGAAGGCTTACAGAGCCTTAGAACCACCGTCTGGGCTCACTTCTAACGATTAAAAAAGGCAAAAACAGGCAGTGCTCAAGACTGTATTATAAAAGGACATGTGGACTAGTTGAGATGACAACTTTTGGAAGCTTTGTTCCGTAACACCTTGGGAAGAATAAAAACTAAAAAAATCTTTCAGAGAAGTGCGCCAATCTGACAACACTGTTATAAGGGATTTCTCACACCCTTTAGAGCAACAAGGGATCTAATTGCTGGCTCACCCCCTTGCTTGCACACAGCAAGTACTGCTGCGCTCGAGCACGGTCAAGGCTGGTTATTTTAGTGGTAGCCTGCATGCTGGCTGGTAGGATCTTGGCATTTGCTTTTACGGTAGCAGCCATACAAGGTCCTTGCTGACTTTTCACACAAAGCCAGTATTTATTTAGTCATATTGTTAACCCTCACTTGAGGGTCGTTACAGGGAGGGTCAGTAATTGAATTGTACATAGAACAAACATTAAAGATCATTTGTAGGAGAACATTTGTAATACATAGAACATTTGTAGAAAAAAAAACACACAGCTACATGCAAGGAACAAATATAAGCTATACAGCTTGAGCGAAATACTTATCAAGGCCAACCTGAAAATCACTCATACCATTTTTTTGGACCACATCATTCCGTAATTCATTCCACATTTTAAGAGCGTCAGGAAAGAAAGAAAAGCGGAACAAGTCTGTTCGAGCTATTATTGGTTGCATGAATATACTGCGTGCTGTTCGTGGTAACCTTTTGTGAAAAAGCGTCAGATAATCATCCTTGTTTATTTTCACATCTGCGAGTAGTATTTGAAAAAGCAATTTCAATCGCTGCTTCTGCCTTCTTGATTCCAGTGGTTCCAAGTTACATATTTTTAACATTTCAGTTACCGAGTCACGTCGTCGGTATTTAGAGCAGATAAAGCGAACTGACATTCTTTGAATTCGTTCTAGTTTGTTTTGAAACCTTTTGATGAGGGCTCCACACAGCACCAGCGTATTCAAGGCTCGGACGGATATATGTCTTGTATGCAATCAACTTGACTTCTTTCGTCGCCTGGCGTAATTTCCTTTGCAAGTAGCACAACTTCCTGTATGTTGATTGATAAATATTTTCAACATGAGGACGCCAGTTCAATTTATCTGTTATGGTTATACCCAAATATTTGAAGCTACATACTTTTACCAGTATATTATCAGCAATATTATATGTGAACGAGATCACTTCCATTCTTTTTGTTATGTGTGTGTAAGTGGTTTTTTTTAATTAATTCCCATACCCCATTTTTGACACCATGAGCTTAAGTTTTGAGGGCACTGGTTGAGTTTAAATTGATCTTCCCTGCATGTTACCGGACAATAAATGAGGCAATCATCTGCGAAAAGCTTAATTTTTACAGGTGATTGGACAACCGCTGAGATATCATCAATGTATAGCAGAAAAAGTAGTGGCCCTAGTACGGAACCCTGCGGCACGCCCGAATACACCTCACGATTTCCAGATATAGTATCTGCCACTCTGACTGCTTGTTGGCGATCAGTTAAATACGATCCTATCCAATCGAGAACATCCTCACTAAGACCGACATTGCGAAGCTTGTAGAGCAGTTTACGGTGTGAAACTTTGTCAAAAGCCTTCGCAAAATCTATGCATATAACATCGACTTGTACACAGGCATCTATAGCAACACAGAAATCATGAATCGTTTCGATCAACTGCGTTACAGTTGAAAGGCCACTGCGGAATCCATGTTGAAACGGACGTAATAAGTCATTTTGTTCCAGAAATTGTCTGATGTATTTTGCCACTATATGCTCAAATATTTTACAACACACCGATGTGAGAGACACAGGCGTATAATTGCTCAACATTGTTCTATTGCCGCCTTTGAAAATTGGGACCCCAATTGCTCTACGCCAATCTTGAGGTAGTGAGTGGCATTTTAAAGACTTCTGAAATATAATTACTAGGTAGTACGACAACCACTTCGCGAATCGTCGCAGAAATTCATTCGGTATACCGTCAGGCCCACATGACTTTTTCGTGTCCAGAAGGAGCAGCTGATAAAATATGCCTTCTCGGTTAATATTAATATTACCTGCTTGAAGTGGCAATGTAGGAGCCGATTCATATTCTTTGTTGTCATCCTGGTCCGTACAGAACACTGAATGGAAATATTGATTGAATCTGTCAGCGATATCAGGCTTTTCCGTCATTACTTCCGTTCCTTCTACAATCTGTTCAATTCCTTCATTCGTTTCCTTAAAGAACAGCCAGAACTTTCGTGGAGAGCTCTTCAGAAAGTTAGTGAGGGTGTTATTAAAAAATTGTTTTTTATACTGCGCCATCTCTGCCTTCAAGTTTTCTTTTGCACGCGATATTTCCATCGGGAACCTTTTATTTTTGCGCAGTCTTTTTATTCTGCGCTTCATCTCAATTATTTTGCGGCTTATCCATGGGTTTCTTCGTTTTGTTTTTTTAGTGCGAGTAGGTACGTAGTTATCTAAACAGTACTGCACAATTTTCTTAAAACGTTTCCAAAACTGTTCAACCGACTCAAGCCTTGATATCATCTCAAATTCGCTAAGCGACGTTTCTAAAAATCAATGATAGTCGTATCATCAGCACGACCGTAGTCTTTAACATGTGCATGAGCGTGACGCTTTTCTCGAATGCTGATGTCACTGAACACGTCAACCACAACCATTCTGTGGTCCGATATACCGTCCTCAACTGATACGGCGTAATCGTCCACTTTACTTGATATGAAAACCGTCTAACAATGACTGTGACGTAGGGGTGATTCTTGTGCAGTCTTTTACAATTTGTGTGAGATTATGAGAAAACATTAGCTCTAATAGCCTATCAGCGCTACGGGTTTCTACATGACCAGTTGAAAAGCTTTCCCAGTTAATATGCGGTAAGTTGAGGTCTCGAGCCATTATTAGTCTTGTGTTTCCATTTACATGATCACACAAAAACATGTTTAAGTCCTCTAGAAACTCGGGCGGAGTGCTGGGCGGTCTGTAGACGGCCCCAATAAAATACGTAATGTTGGCGTAGTTCACCTTGCACCACACTGTTTCTGGTAAATGGCAATCCACTTTTATTGCCACCATTGTGCTTTTAGTTATCACCGCCACGCCAGCGGCCTCGAGTGTCCCTACCCCATCGAAAAATCTTGTATCCCGGCGGCACAATGCAGTTATCCGTTATGACACTATTCAGCCATGTCTCTGTTATGACCATAATGTGGGGACTGTATGTAATAAGTAAGTATTCTAAATCTGTTACTTTGTTTACAGTGCTTCGCGAATTTATTGAAAGAAATTTGAGCTATGATCGCGCCGGCTGAGGTGGTATCCCACCCCCGCTATCCACCGCTCCAGGCATACGCGATCCGCGATGAGCGGAAGCTTCAGAGCCGTCGTGACGTTTTGTTTATCTTGTCTATGCTTGCACTGACAACGAATGTTCCGTTTTCGATCCCATTCGTAGAGCTTACCGTTTAATTTAAGCTTATCATGAATCAGCTTCACTTTTGCGCCATTTGCTCTTTCTGCTTCGCCGCTTCGCCACAACTTATTCCTGACATCGACGGTTTCCTTCGCGTAATCATTGCTGATGCTAATGGTAGACCCCTTCAGCTTTCCACAGTTTTGAGAACATTTTCCTTTTCCGAGTGATTATAAAAATTCATAATGACTGATCTTGAACTATTTGGTTTTTCCTTACCCAGCCGGTGAATTCGGCCCAATTTTACTTCGAACAGATTACTAACAACGGCTCCCCTCAAGTCTGATTCGGTTTCACCAGAAGTTTCAGGTTAGCCGAAAACGATAAGGTTATTGCGTCTGCTCCTGTTTTCATAGTGAATTAATTTCTGTTCCTGTTGCCGAACAATAGTTTCCAGGCTAGTAATACGCTCACCCATTTCCTCTATAACTTTAATATAGCCGGTCAATTTGTTAGTTTTAGTATTTAAATCGGATACCTCCTCCTTTATAGCATCTACCTTAGATTCAAATGTAGCCTGATTTTGTAAGATTTGCTCCAACATCTCAGCTGTCATTGGCCCGGGGTTTTGCTCAACGTCACCTGACATCAAAAGCGTCAGCACTGCAGACCAACAATCAATGACACTAGCAATACAGTTGTGAGGGCACGGCAATACCCACAAAAATCGATTGTCACTTCGGTAACATGCAGCATTGGAGTGGTAACGAACCTGCATAGACAGTAATGCCAGCTTAGGCATGTTTTCTGCAGGCCATGTGCCGTGCCCTCTGAAGGCTTCCTGGATGTGCTGCTCCTTTTGTAGTCGAGCCAGAGGTGACGTCACCGCTGATGACAGCCGATCCTCCCACGCATTGCTTGCAGTATCCAGATAACTTCCGTTGATAGGTAGCCAGTTTGTGTCGCTCGTAGTCGTCGCTCCTATAATCTACGACAAAACCTGCATAGACAGTAATGCCAGCTTAGGCATGTTTTCTGCAGGCCATGTGCCGTGCCCTCTCATAATATAATCAAATGCGAGAAACAAAATTTATGAATTACTTATTAAAAAACTGCAAATAAGGTATGTATTCAAACAAGGTATATGGAGGCAATTTTTATTACATAATTGTTGATAATTACGTTTCAAAACAAATTCAAGGCTCCGAACCAGCATTGAATTTACATTTAATGTGGCCGCAACCACAGTGTAACTCCCCTTAACAGTATCGCTGTAAGATAGTGGAAGCCTCAATGGCACTGCATATATTGCGCATAATTAACAAAAGAATATAGACAGTAAACATTGTGAAACTCCTCGTAATAGTGTCGCTGTAGGACAATGACACTGCAGATATTACACTAACTACTAAGTAAATAAAAAGTACATATACGCATTGAAATAAAGAGTGCACTAGTAGCAGAGAAGGGAGGCATGTTAAACATCACATTAAAATGGCGTCAGGCATTTGAACATAATGCTGAGAATGCTTGTTGTTTACGAGTATCATAAAGTTAAGCATGCAGAAAAGAGTTAGCCAATTCTACGGCCTCCAAGAGCTACACTGCATTAAACTAGAGTGTCTCAAGGTGTACACTCCTGGCCATTTGTGCAACCGAAGTCAACGGAATATGCTTCCGTTCAAGCCATCTCTTTTCCGGTTTGCACTGAACTATTTTCATATGTTGAATACAAAGCACCTTGGCAAGGAACAGTACCAACAGATGAGATAAAACAAATAACAAACACAGTGCTGACTGACAAGTGGATACGTTTGCTGCCATGCTTTCCCTTTTCACACTGTCACGAGTCACCGGCAGAGCATGTGCGAGAATGTGGAGCAGGCACCGGGCACTGAAATGGAGAATGGATACATGAGGTGAGGAAGCATGTAAAGTGTCAGAGAAAAATTGAAGGAAACGGGGAGGGAGGCCAAGGAGCGGGCATTGCTGACATGGATGAGAAGCAAGGCTGTCGCATCTATAGCTGTGCTCACGAGATAGGAAGTAGTAGCTTGGGACCACAGACAGACGAGAGGACATCCGACAGTTGGCCAGCAACAGCTTCCAAGACCTGACTACATCGTCATGTCTGTGCTCTGCTACCCCGGCCCACCGCCACGCTGCCATAACCGGCCTTGTCCAGTACCACAGAGACCTGACCACGTCAGCAACACAATGCCCGACTAGTCCAGACCGCATCCTGTGCAACGCAAGTCTCGTAAGGGGGCTACAACCTCGTCACTCACAACGACGGTCCATGTCTACGCCGTGTTGGAACTACGCAGGCTGGCATCTGGCGCCACGCCGTGCCGACGTTCACTGCTACTCAGACGATCAGAACATTCAATTCTTGGGGGCTATGTGTCGCTTGGCCAGTAAGATTAGGAACATTATACAGCTAATATCTCATTTGTTTTGATTATGTATATACCTAGTTTTGTGAATATCTGTTGTGTGTATAGGATTTATTTTGTGCGCACTTACTTTGCTGTTCATTAGTTTTTTGGTTATTATTTTGTCTTGGTAAAATATTTAACATGTTGGCATTGTGTCTCTGTCGATTCCTGGAGCGCTGAAATTCGTGACAGTTGGCGAGCCTGTCAGGATTTGTTCTTCCTGCCGTGCTCTTCCACATGAGCAAGGGTTTTGCTTATGCCACGGATGTAGGGTATCAAAGTCCGTTTCTTGGGGGTCTAGGGTGGGCGGGTACTGCGTGAGCCAGCTGCGCCCTACTGAGTCAATGAAGCACTCAGGGTATCCCCAAACCGTCAATTCCCGCCGCACAAGTGCATTCAGTTTAGTTCAATTTATTTTCCCCAAAGACCCCCGATTTGAGGGGTATTACATAATGGGTGGGTACAAGATTCGAATTTAAACTCGTTCAAGTAACGTTCAAGTTAAAGCACGCATATATATACACATACATAGTATACATATTTTAGTATATTCACACATGTATACACATATATCAAAGCCTATATATGTAGACATACATACACGTATGTAAATACAAACAAGATATATAGGGAAAAACCATGTACAATGTAGATGGAGATGGTGAGTAACCTGTTGTAAAAATACGGATGGGCAGATTATGTCGACAATGGCAGGGGGGAGGCAGTTCCAGTCTGCCGCCATGCGAAGAAAAAACGAGGCTAAAATGTTGATGCTCGGAAGCGTGGTCGTGAAACCTGCAGCGAGTGGCTGGTCCTGTATGATATGCGCTCTGCGGGCGTGATATAGGGTGCTTGATGAAGGATAGGACTGTGAAAGAATTTGTGGTAAAGAAAGAGCGAAGCGATGCGCCAACGTAAAACGAGGTCCGGAAGCCCATACAGTACGACCAATGGATGAATCACGCGGCGCGGTTTTGTACCGCTTCAACAGCGTCGATGAGATATGCTTGACGCGGATTCCAGACTGCTGAGGCGTATTCTAGTTTCTGTCGTACAAGTGATGTGTAGGCAAGTAATTTTACGGGATTTAGGGCTTTCCGCAAGTGACGTTTTAGGAAACCTAAAGTTTTGTTAGAAGCTGGAATGATGGTATGCACATGCGTACGCCAGTTGAGGTCGACTGATACAATGACACCGAGGTATTTATAAGTGCCAGTTGATTGAAGAGCGAAATTATTAATTGTGTACGCAAACGTCCGAGGATTATGGCTGCGGGTGAACGACATGCTTTTGCATTTGTTAACGTTTAATGTCATCAACCATGTGGTACCCCATTCTGAAATATTAGTAAGGTTACTTCGTAAGGTCATCTCATCCGAAGTGTTAAGTACTGTACGGTAGATAACACAGTCATCCGCGAACATGCGCATATTACAGGATACATGTAAAAGTAAGTCTTTGATATAGATTAAGAATAGGAGCGGGCAAAGAGCCGATCCCTGGGGGTCGCCTGACGTTACTGGAAGCGGAGTGGATAGGTGGTTATTTATAACAACGTACTGCGATCGATTAGTAAGAAATTCTGTAATCCATGTTAAGACAGTTGGATGTAAATTTAGCTGAGAGAGTTTCGCAAGTAATCGTTGGCGAGACGCTTTATCAAACGCTTTAGCATAATCAAGAAAGATCGCGTCAGTCTGTATGTTACTATCCAGGTTAGTGTGGATGTCATGTAGAAAAACTGGAAGCTATGTTTCACATGACAACCCCTTGCGGAAGCTATGCTGTGAAGGATGGAAAAAGTGATTACTGTCAAGAAAATTTATTATGTTGGAGTAGATCACATGCTCCATGATTTTACAGGGGACGCTTGTTAGAGAGGTAGGGCGGTAATTAAGTGGGGAATTTCTGCTACCTGACTTGAAAACAGGAACGACCTTCCCTTCCTCAAGTCGTCTGGAACGACTCCTCAAGAAAGTGACTGTGAAAAGACTAGGGTGAGAAAAAGTGAGATGTTTTGTTTGGTGTTTTACTAGATTTTGGTATTAATTTCGTCCATTCCAGCTGAAGATGACAATTTAATATTTTCTCTTATGGATGAAATTCCATTTTCACTAAAATTTATCGCGGGAATGTCATAATGAAAGTCAAGCAAAGGTAAAAATGGGGGTGCGGTCTCTTCATTATTAAAGACAGTAGCGAACGTGGTGTTGAACAAGTTCGCACAGTCCACGTCCGTAATCCTTTCATTCAGGTCACTGGTGAGTACGATTTCTCGCGGTTCGTCACCTTTCAGTGTTTTCCAAAACTGTTTGGGATTAGGTTTTAGTAGCTTGGAAAATTCTAAGTGGTAAAAAGACTGCTTTGCTTGATGTAGAGCAAAAAGGTAGTTTTTATCTGCTTCGTAATACTTCTCCTATGCATTTGGCTGATCTCTAAGCTTTGCAACCCAGAATAGACGTTTCTTTTTATTTTCAAGCCTTGTTATTGTTTTCGTAAACCATGGTTTGTGACGACTGGCTCTGAAACTTACTTTAGGTACAAATTTAATGGTTAATTCCTTCAGCTTTTCTTTAAAACCTGTCCAGTTGGCGTCAACATTATGGTGGTGCAAAGTTGTCTCAAATGTGGGAAAAAATGTGCTAAGGCTCTCATTTATCGCTTCATAACCACCTATGTCAAACAGTTGTATTGTTTTCTTGTACATTTCGCACTTTGTTGGTGAAAAGAAAAGCCGGCATGAATTACTTTGAGGTCGCTGATTTCATTGAGATAATGGATATATGATAAGCTTTCGGGGTTGTTAGTTACTATTAGAACTAAGATATTGGATGTATTCTGCGAAACACGTGTTGCTTCAGAAACTAGCTGGGTCATGTTAAAATTGAGGCAGATATCGAGGAAGTTCGTGGCTTCGGTTAATCCTGTCGAAGAACGCAAGTTGTCAGTGCGCCAGTCTATTTGCGGGAAGTTAAAATCGCCAAATAGTAGTGTGCGTGCATTTGGATGAGCAGCAATAAGCTGACACATGGTTTGGTTACGCTGGCTGCAAAATTCGGAAGTAGTGTGGGGAGGTCTGTAACAAACGCCTAGTAGTACGGAAGTGTGGGCGTGATTGGATAGTCACCCATAGTATTTCCAGTTGTGACTGAAAATTGATGAATGCACAAGATAATCGCTCGTGCAATGCAATCAGTACACCACCACCGCGTAGATGCACGGTCATTGCGGTACACACGAAAGTTCGCTAGGTCCGATAGCACTTCAGTATCGCTCACGTCGTCAGTGAAACACGTCTCGGTATGTATTAGTAGATTACTCTCGGAGGACAATACAATGCTAGATATACGTTCACGTTTTTGAAGAAAACTGCGGATGTTAGTGTAAATTGCAGAAAGTGAAAGAGAATCGCTAGAGACAGCATATGCTCGGTTCCTTTCTTTCTTTTTTTTTGGTGCTTCGTCTGCTATGATAATTCTTTGATGCTGTTTGTACTGTCGTCAAAGATGTAACGCTTTTGGTTCATATACAGAGTTGCGAAACATACGGAAAATGGCTTGTTCTTGCTTTTCGCAAAAGCAATCAGTTGTTTACGGGCATTTTGGACTGGCCGCGACAAATCCTCACCGATGCCATAACTTGTCCCTTTAAACATCCGACCATTTGACAGTTTTGCAGTTTTCGTCTTGTGTAATGCAAGCTTTACTATTATGGGCCGGCAGCGACCAGCTGAGGGACGGCCGAGGCGATGCACACGCTCTATATCCCTTGGGTCCAAGGTTAACTGTAAATTATCCAGGCAAAGGTTTGCGACCAACTGCTCTGTCTCTGCGAATGTTTCTGAGGAAAAGCGGTCGGGGATGCCGTAGAAGATTAGGTTATTTCGCCTCGAACGGTTCTCGGCGTCATCCATACCGGCTTCCAGCTCCGAAATTCGAGAGGCAGTGATTTCTGTGCCAATGCGCATGATTTCAATCTGCTGCGCTTGCGATGGCGCAAGCGCAGGCAGCAGCAGGCGCACAACGCAGTAGACCATCTGCATAGAGAGAGTGAACTGATTAGTGGTCCGTGCACTGGCACAGTCACCAAGCCCACAGCATTGCGCCGAAGGTGGTTGTTCTTTTATGGCTGGTGGACTCGTTGCTGTCGACGATGATGCGGCCGCACAAGCCATGGAGAGTTCCGCTGTCCAGCGTGCCCCATGCGGCTTAGGCAGGGATTCCAGCCTGCCGACAGATAGGAGCCGGGCAATGGGTCCGTAGCTTCCAGGATCGGTGAGTCCGCATGCCGATGTTGATGGCGATGCCGCAAGCGCAGGCAGCAGCAAACGCACAACGCAGTAACCACCTGCATAGGGAGAGTGAACTGATTAGTTGTCCGTGCACTGGCACAGTCACCAAGCCCACCTGCTTTTGCTTGCAAATTGTTTAGGTGAGCCGTGAAGAGGTCGAGGTTTAACTCAAGGTTAACTCGTTTACATCGACACCTAAGGTCTTCTTCAGATAGGTCGACTGTTTCAGTGTTTCGCAACGACAGAACGTAGAGCTCTTCACGGCTCGCCAATACAATAATGCAAGCAGCAATTAGGTTCACCACAGAAGTGGAATCTGAAGGACAACTGTCATTCTTGGACAGCCTCGTGCAACGTAAAGGGCCAAACCTGTTATTCGAGGTGATTAGGAAGCTAACTCACACCGGGCGCTACCTCAACTACACATTGATGCACCCTGCTTCGCAAAAGAGGTCTGTTGTCTGCTCTTTTCTTCGTCGGGTCAAAAATGTGCGCACAACAGCGGAAGACCGCATGGCAGACAATGCACTTGTGCGGCGGGAATTAATGGCTTGTGGATACCTTGAGTACTCCATTGACTCAGTAGGGCACCAGCTGGCTAGCCACCCACCCTGGACCGGCAAAAAATGGGCTTCAATACTATATGTCCCCTGCATAAGCGAGACCCTTGCAGGCGTTGTGGTCATATGATGTGCAGGCTGTGCACGTTCCAAAACTTAAACACGAGCTCATGCATGTGAAAGACCCTTCGGAAAAGGACAAGTTCCCAGGCGTAGTGTAGGTCATTCCATGTGCGAACTGTCGGTAGGTCTACATCGGAGAAACCGGCAACTTCAAAAAAAAAGACTTAAACAGCGCGGGAATGATGTCCAGAAATCAAACTTTGCATCCAATGGCCTGGCCGAACACTGCGCAACTACGTCACATACAATTAACTCGGAAAAATCTCGCTTGATCGTTAAGGAATGAAATTATTCTACGTGTCTTCATATTCAATATCTAATCATCCCTGTCCATGTATGCCAAGTACCTTAATCATGTTTTGAGCTGCACATAAAAAGGCTACCTACTCTGCTGCTGGTTTCATTGTGAACAAGGCTCCCGTGGGTAGCCGCAACGTAAATATATATTTTAAACCATTTTGGTTATGTTTCCTTAGTAATGACATTTTGCATGGCCCCCACGACTTCAAATTAACGAGGTTTACTGCATGTACACAGGTTTACAATCACATGCTTGATTTCTTTCAGCGTGTCTGCTAGGCTACGGTTCATTTTGAGCACAGCGATTTCTCCTCCTCAGGGGCACCACATCTCGAAAGATATGCATCAAATGCATCTGGAAAATTGATCATTTCAGTGTAATACATGTATTGTTAGAAAGATTATACAAACAAATTTGAAACAATGCCAATGATACTGTCCACAGCTTCCAATTGATGGAGACTCAATGCCGGCTTCTGAATGACATTGCGGTCGTTCCGGAAGCACCAACAAAGAGCCCATGTGATGCTCCTATCCTAAGTGCCAGGACTCCCCACAAAAGTTTCGCCAGTTCTTTGCAGAACAGGGAGTCCTGACCATGGCACTAGAGCAGGTCCCACTCCTCGTCAATGTATACATTTCCGAGGTGTAGCTACAATAAAAAAGGGCAGAGACACGTTAAGACTGCTTACATGTGGGAACGTGAAAGCATCTGTAGTGAACCAGATGGCTGTAATGTGACGTGCGCGATATGACACATACACTAGGCACATCTTAAAGGGACTGACAACCGATTTTTAAGGACCTAGTTGTTCATGGCGCAATGCAAAGCAAACCCTCAGTAGCGTTTACATCTGCAACGGTTACATCGAAAAGCACATGGATAATGTGGCATCACAGAAGTGTCCTGGTTGCACACCCCAGGTTCTATTCTCACCCAGTCTGCCAAACTTTCATATAAAAGCAGCTAAATTGCTTTGTTTGCAGGAACCTGAGAAATCTAACATCAAGCATTTTTTATGCATTTTCATTTGTGCGATCGGCCATTGGTTATATGTCACTAACTGCTGGCAGCAAATAGAAGTACGTCCAGTGGCGTTAGTGTAGGGGCTCCACACAAAATTATATGGCTTACCTCTGTTTGAAAGTAATCTTTAAAGAGACTATACAATCAATACATAACCAGTTTCAGTGAGCCCAAGTTGACACTTTCAGCTTTGTGAAGCATAGAAAGTGGTACAGGTTGTACGGCATGGTGTTGTAACACAAAAAAAGAAAGATTCTAAAGGACAGAAAGAAGGGAAAGAAAGACGGTGCTACACTCACAACTGTTTATTAGGCACAAAACTTGCTACTTATATACAGCGCGCACATTCGACATCAGGGGAAGAAATGAGCAAGCGACAGGTCATCTTGTTTGCGTCAAACCCAACAATTTCTTTTTGAACCATATAACAAAACAGATGTCTGACTAACACATGTTTGACCAAGCGAGAAGAGAGGGGGTTAACCGAGAGGCCCGATTTTTATTAGTTATATCATACGAAGCCAACAAACACTGACACCAAGGACAACATAGGGGAAATTACTTGTGCCTAATAAATGAAATTAAGAACCGATAAAATGCCAATTAAAGTGGATGAAAAAAACAACTCACCGCAGGTGGGAACCGAACCCACAACCTTCGCATCTCGCGTGCGATACTCTACCAATTGAGCTACCATTGCGCTCTTTCTCCCACGCACTTTGCTTGGGTATTTATGTGTCCTAGTAGAACCCTACGAATGTTAGCCAGCGCCCCCACTTACAGACCTTGGCGGCGGACGTGGAACGTCATTTTTGCCGCGCGCGTCACGAGAACGTGATCTTTTTTGGGTGAAGGCGACTGGTCAATAAACCCACATATGCTACCTGAAGGCATCAATGTTGCCGGATTCGAGACCCTCGTTATGTAATAAACGAGAAGAGAGGGGGTTAACCGAGAGGCCCGATTTTTATTAGTCATATCGGAAGAAGCCAACAAACACTGACACCAAGGACAACATAGGGGAAATTACTTGTGCTTTAATAAATGAAAGAAAGAAATGATAAATTAATGGAAATTAAAGTGGATGAAAAAACAACTTGCCGCAGGTGGGAACCGAACCCACAACCTTCGCATTTCGCGTGCGATGCTCTACCAATTGAGCTACCGTGGCGTCGTTTTCCCATCCACTTGGGTATTTATGTGTCCTACTAGAACCCTGGGAGTGTTAGCCAGCGCTACCACTCACAGACCTTGGCGGCGGATAAGAAGCCAACAAACACTTCGCGAAATGCGAAGATTGTGGGTTCGGTTCCCACCTGCGGCAAGTTGTTTTTTCGTCCACTTTAATTTACATTAATTTATCGTTTCTTTATTTCGTTTATTAGGCACAAGTAATTGCCCCTATGTTGTCCTTGGTGTCAGTGTTTGTTGGCTTCTTATGACATGCTTGACCAGTTATAGGAATGTGACATGCCTCTAGCAGTCCCTGCGCAGTTTATCGCTACTCTTACCTAGGATTCTCACCTCAGAAAAACCTGGCTTACAGTACAGAAGCACGGTCTGCGATATGCAGAAGAATGGGTGTTCATATCCGTTTTTAAATTGTTTGCATGTTCCCTCATTCAGTCGTTCATACAACGACCAGTCTGCCCGATGTAGGTTTTCCCATAACTTAGCGGTATCTGGTAAACCACAGCAGTGGAACACTTTTCCACGTAGCATTTTCCATGTTTGGCTTTGTAGGTTTGCACATCCCATGATTCGGGGACATAGGCGAGACAGCTTCTTCGAGGAAGAAAACAACAGATACCTCACACCGGCTCGCCGCCTTGGGGCTGTGGCTCACCCTGTGGCAATGAGGCGCCACCTGAGCCTTTCTTCGGGAATCGTGCTCACTTCCCTCCCTGCCCTTAGGATTATTGCTACATTTGAGTTTCTGCAGCGAGGTTTCTGCCACTAGGTGCTGACCGAATGAGGAAATCTGGCATTTAAAGGCCCCTGGACATGATGCTCGAAACTAGACAGAAAACCTATGTGGAAAAGTGGTCCACTGCTGTGGTTTACCGGACACCGCTAAGTTATGGGAAACCTATCTCGGGCAGATTGGCCGTTGTGTGAATGACCGCATGAGGGAACAAAAACAATTTAAAAAAGGATATAAACACCCATCTCACTGCGCATTGCAGATCGTGCTTCTGTAAGCCACGTTTTCCTGAGGTGAGAAACCTAGCTAAGAGTAGAGATAAAACCGCGCGGGAACTACTAGAGGCATATCATATTCGGATCAATAGCCAAGCATGTGTTAGTCAAACATATGTTTTTATATGATGTGGAAATGAAATTGTTGGGTTTGGCACAAACAAGCCGACCTGCCACTTGCTCTCTTTGCTGCCCCTGGTGTCGAGAGTGTGCGCAGTATATATTTAGCAAGTTTTGTGCCTAATAAACAGTTGTGAGTGTAGTAACATCTTTCTTTCCCTTCTTTCTGTCCTTTAGAATCTTTCTTTTTACAGTTTGTTGCACTACAACACCATGACATTTAGCAAAGACCAACTCGCTCAAGAGAAAGTTACTGTGTGGTACAGGTTGTACCAGCCAATCAGAAGAGCTCTCCTAGTATTCGCCTCGATCACCCTCTGAGCAATTACTGATAGCCAAAATAGAGCTTGTATATCTCTACAACTCTTGGCTTGTGCTGTGAGGCTATCATTACATAAACTATGAATGCAGAATGACATATTAACATGCTCTATGAAAAGCCAGATTAGTACTATACCGACTTGAAGTGACATAAATAAATGTTCTGACATAAATGGTAAGAACGTTCTGGCTGCAAACATTTTGAGTTTATCAACACTGACTGACGAGTAACTGAGAAAGTTGGTGCATGTTCATGTTTAACTTTTGCGTGCAACACAACAAGGGACAGAAGAAAGACCACAGGGCAAAAAACTATTAATTCAATGTTTAAATGTTTATTTTAATGGAAGGAATACAGAAAATATTTGCACTGCATGTGCACTTGTACTGCACAAGCGTTCTTTTAGAATGAGGGCAAATGTTGCAGTACAAATGTACAAAAGGATGATCAACAGTACTTGCCTAACAAATAGAATTAGAAAGCACATAGTGATTGCTATTTTGTGTCATTTAGAGAGTGTTCCTGTTTTTTACACTCATAATGAAAGCGGACTGACACGTTCCATTCTTTTATGTGGTATTCCTTACTGTTATTGTTGACGATTCAGTTACCAGAGGCGAACAAAACAGATGAACAATCTAAATCTAATGCAAAGCACCAGTCATGTGCTTTGCATTAGTCATGCTTGACTTACTCATTGTTGATATTTCTACTACTGTATGCAACACAGGTACATTGGTGTCTGACATAAGCGACCACTGCCCTATATTTCTAATCTACACAGATGACTTTAAGAAAACAGCTGACGTCTGTCAACAATTCACTTATCAGCGTATAACACAAGCAGGTTTAGAGCAGTTCAGGAATGACGTTATGAATCACGATTGGGTACAAGTTTTGAACAAAACAGATGCAAATGAGGGATATAACGAATTTATTCTAACTTTTACCCATATGTACGCCAGCAATTTTCCAATGAGGACAGCTAAATATTCCAAAAAAGTTCGAAAGCCTTGGGTTACTCATGAGCTTGCAAAAATGATCAAAACAAAAAATAATCTCTTTCATTCCTTCTTGCGCACGCGATGTGAATTAGCATTACAAACATTCGAAAAATTTAGAAACAGGCTAAATGCTGAACTAAGAAAAGCAAAGGCGGCGTACTATGAGGACTTATTTGCAAATGTTTCTAGAGAACGCCCAGAGATTGCGTGGCAAACGATTAATCTTGTTCTAGGGCGCCGCAAGGACGATACTCACCTGACATCGATGAAGCTGGGCTCACGTGAGATAAAAGGCACAGCGCTTTCCGATTACTTTAACCACCACTTCGTAACTGCACAAAGCGATATTGTTGAAGGCAATGATAGCATAGGGGTGGCTTGTCATAGCGATGCTGTTCGCGAAAGCGCATTCTTTGCGCCTACTGATGAGTATGAAGTATACAGTGTGTAAATGAGGCTGAAAAACAGTAAAGCTTTAGATGTATATAATTTGCAGATTAAGCCTATAAAACATGTTTTGCAATTTATTGTACCTACGCTTGTGCACATTTACAACTTAATTTTAGAGACTGCAGTTTTTCCAGATGCAATGAAACACGCGAAAGTTTCGGTTATTTATAAAAGTGGTGATCGAAATACTGCGTCTAACTGTCGACCGATATCGGCGCTCCCAATTTTTTCAAAAGGAGTGGAAAAGCTTATTTTTGCTAGAATGAAGGAATTTTTCAATAAAAAGAGTGTGCTTACTGATTCACAATATGGATTTCGGGAAAAGACATCCACAGAAATGGCTCTTGTTGCGCTGAAAGAATACGTTTTGCAGAGCTTTGAAAATAACCACTACACAGTCGGCATTTTTATAGACTTTAGTAAAGCTTTTGACAGCCTCAATCACGAGATTCTTATTCGGAAGCTTTGTTTGTATGGAATTCGTGGGAAACCACTAGAATTACTCAAATCATATCTGAAACATCGACGTCCCCCCCCCCCCGAGTACGTTTCCATTAATAACCATAACTCGTCTCTCTTAAGTATTGTATGTGGTGTGCCTCAAGGAAGTATTCTTGGGCCACTTTTGTTTACCGTTTTTATAAATGATATCGTGACCATAAACAGTGAGGTTCAATCCATTATGTATGCGGATGATTGCACACTGTGTGTCTCAGGTCCTGATGCGAATGAACTTGTGAAAAAATGTAATAAAATTGGCAAGTTTGTCCGATTGGACACAGACAAATAAGCTTAAAGTAAATTCACAGAAAACAAAAAGTTCTAATATTTCGCGCAAAAAATAAACCACTTAACATTAATCATGCTATTTATTTTCAGAGCCAACGCATTGAACTGGTTGAAGAATTTAAAATTCTTGGAGTATACTTTTCTTCTAATTTTCGTTACGATGCCCATATCAAACATCTCTGCGGCAAGCTCTCTGCGGTTACCGGTGCTATGGCACGTTGCCGCACATTTCTACCTACGAGAGCAAAACTTCAATTATACTATGGTCTCTTCTTATCGTATATAAATTACTCTTACCTTGTCTGGGCTACAACATCTAAATCTAACTTGCAAAAGCTGGTAATACTTCAAAAGAAAATCGTTCGGTATATAGAGAACGTTAATCGGCTTTCACCAACAGATAATATATTTCTCAAATACAGACTAAACCGCGTTGATAGATTATACGAACACAGATTACTAGAAACGATTTACTTCTCATCCGAATATGTTCAGAATTATTTTACATCCCTTGCTCAGCTAGAACTCTGCACTCACGCGAAACATACTACACGAAACCCTGAGGTGTGGAAGGTACCATGGTTTCGAAACAATTACAACCTACAGTCCTTAACACATACTATACCGACTGTACTAAACAAATATAAGCACACAGCTACGCTAAATAAAAATGGTTTGCGCGACTACTTTCTTTCTTTATAGTGCATTCAAGTGTAAAGTGTCATTTTTATGCATACGTACGATGTATAATGTTTGTTGTGTATAAAGACTTCAGTGTATATATCATGTGAGTGCTACTGCCATGTAAGGGACCCTGGGCCTCCGTCAAGCTGCTGCGACAGCCTTTTGCCCAGGTGTCCCTCCAGTTCCTTGTTTCTGGTAAATAAAATTGATTGGTTGATTGATTGATTGATGTCAATGCATTGTGATGTGGGACATATGGTGCTCTCCTGGGTGCATGTTGAGGCACCAGTGACTCTGCCCCATGTAGATTTGACCAAGTATACAGATGATCAAAGGAATAGACTACACTACTTCTAACGGACACAAGACAAATTTGGTGGTATCTTTACCTATGCAGGCCTCCCTAGCTTGGGTGTCTTTCTCAATTCGCTTGTGGACTGCTAGGGATACACATTTGTACACATATGCAGATGTATACACATGCACAACAGGCCACAAGTGAACTGAGAAAGGCGAGCAGGCAAACGAGGTATGCTTGGTTAAAGCAAATTTCTCTGATGTGTGTGAGAGGTAGTGTACTGCATTCCTTTCACATGTGGTCAAATGCACACAGAGCAGACTGGCCATAACTAAATGTGCCAAATGTGTGCCAAAGAAATCACCAGTATGTTCGTCCAACTTGGCCGTGCATTGCCGCGATAGGACCTCAGGCTAAATTAAGGTCGTACATCTGCTTTCACCCATGGTGAAGAATTGACGAGAGAAATCATTGAGGCGTACCACTTAAATGGGACACGTGTGAGCCAGCCCTCATTGTCAATGCACGGAAAGCGTCCTTTCTAGATGACCAGGGATAGAAATTATTCTGCACATATTTACTTGTCTTTTTATGCAAATACTGTTCATCGTGGTTTTATGCCTTTATATCACAACTTACACCTTCTCTCTGAATGAACTTGTGCACAATAAAAGCACATATGCAGTGATCTTGTTATTTTTATTCCTTCCATGAAACTAAAGAGACAGTTGTTAGCAGCAGTCATGTTGTATGGTCTCCCTTCCCTCCCAGTGTAAATTCTGTCCTGAAAAGTTACAGGAACTGACCGGTAAACTCATAAGGACACTACAAATTTCACCTAGTGAACACAGCTGGTTCTCATAAAATGCAGGAATACGGTGATAGGTATGTGTTGGCATAGTATAGCAAGCTAACTTCGACACTACTACAATACTTCAGCTGTCACACGACTACAGTGCTTAAGAGACGATAGAAGTGGAGAGAGAGAGAGAGAAAGGCAAAGGAAAGATAGGGAGGTTAACCAGAGATTATCTTCGGTTGGCTACCCTGTACTGGGGGAGCGGTAGCCAACCCTCCCCCAAAAGTACACACACATGCGCGTACACACAAACTGCTTCCGTGGGCACTGTCACGCAACCCGCAAAGGCATTCCTAGTGTTATGCAGTGTCACCGTACTATCCTGCGTCACACAGTGAAGTCATAATCTGTCAGAAAGTTCAGTGTCTTTTAAACACCGCAGCAGCGCCTTCATAGCCGATCGCGCTGATGTTCGCCTAGGCCCGTTTCCAAAGATCTTGTTTTCCGTCATTGGGCGCTTGTCCAGTTTGTCTAGGGTGGCTGAGAGGACTGCTCTTTGCGGGTTGAAGCGAGAGCACACAGAAGTGTAAGTGCACAACAAAAACAAGCACGTGCATCAACCATAAATTTGACTTCAGCAAACACAACATAGGCTGTTTCGTGTGGATAAAACACTAACTAATATGTAGAAAGTATATGCACAGGTATACTTAGCTATAGATTCTCGCCCATCCAACTTAAAAACTTATGAGTTGTTGTACATACGATACTTGCTCTAGACACTGGCGGTTTCACCAAAGATACTTTTAGAATTAGATAAAATGCTTTCATCGGCCCAGTAATCGATGTTTTACTGATGGCATTATAATTTAGAATTACTGGTTGAAGATATTCTGAACTCAACAGTACTACGCAGATTGAACAGAATACTGGCCACTGTGCTGACCAAATACACAGCATGAAACAGAACACATGAAAACGGATCCAAAGTATTATAAATTATTCTTGACAGCGGTTGAATTAGGGCTTGCTGGTTGATTATTACTATGTTGACTTAAAGTGAAAATTACAAATTACACAAGTGCCAATCGGAATGTTCTATGGGGTGCTGTTGAAATCAAATTCATTTGATGAGCAACACTGCAACGACGAGCAAGTGCCATAGCAAAAGCAACCACACAATTTAGCACTGTGTACGAAATAGTGTTCTTTAATGATTGAGCATCAATACGCTGGACTACCAGCTAACTATGAGATCTATACTGTGTTGACTTAAAGTGAAAAATAATGTAACTGGACATAGACTCTTAACTGCTACAATGCCTATTTGCATGAATGGGCATAGCTTGCCAAAAATTTTTTAAATGGGAGAGAAAAAAATCAACCTTACTAGAAAAACACCTCAGTACAGCAGTAATGTCATCAATATTTCCTTTTGGGAGAGTTGGTTCATCTTGAAACATATGGGAAACAGCACAAACAAACCACAAGAAGGCAGACACGTACACATATCGATGACTAACTCAGTTTTTTGGCAAGGATAGCACACCTTGCGTATCTCAGCACACCTTGTAGGGTGTCTCACATAACTTAAGCCAAGAATTTAAAAATGAAAGGCACGTTGGAAGCGAACTGAACCGAAAATGACGCAAGGCCGAAGCAATGTCAGCATCATGGCGGACGTCCATATATCGGAGAAGATTATGCATCATTTGCAGAAAGGATCCAAATTTAGGGTCCACACTGATGCTCCTGCGCATGATCTCACTGCAATTAATGGAAAAGTGGCCACTCAGGAAAAGATAATACACGGGACAGCTGCCTTCTTGAAGGCGCAGACTGCTTGCGAAAGTTTGGTCCAAAAACCCCGGACTCGCACCGTACTTGATTGTTGAATGGCATCTCCTTTTTTTAAGAACAAGAACCTTCTGCTTACGCAAGCTGACAAAGAGGGTGGGTTCCTTGTTTTACCCAAGGGAATTTACAATGAAAAGGGTTTGCTAGTGGCTAATAAGAACTTTCACCCCGGAGAGGAAAGCGAAGTGCGAGTAAAAACCACGTTCGTTGAATTTTTGTACGCAATTAGACCTCGGAAAGTTTGCCAGGGACATATCCAAGAGCAGAGGGAGCAGTTTGAGGGGGTATTAACAGCCAAGACACATAAGCCAGAACTTCCCTTTAGCACTATTGTCAGTGAAGATGGATTGTGGCAGATGTGTGTTAGCCAGTTTTTACTAAAGAAGCTCAACACGCTAGCTTTGAATGACCCATTTCTTCTAAACAAATCATTCGCAGTAGTACAGTTTTTAGAGAGAAATGATCATGTTGGTTTCGGTTTTTCGGCAGACCTGCACGACTTGTTTAATTCTGTTCTGCAGAATCAACTGCTAGCGTCTGTCAAAGACTGCATTGAAGAAAATGGCGACGTATCCTTCCAGAACACCGTCGGTTTGTCCGTTCATAATTTTCTATCTTTATTGCAGTTTTATTTGAACTCTACTTTTATTGTGGTAATAGTTCTGCGGAAACCCGCAAGGTGCAGAGAAGTTATTAATTATGGGAAAATGAGACATCCACCCAATCGTAGCAATTCCTACGATTGACATCTGCTACCCTACCACCTGCTAGCCGCCTGCTTAGCTCAGATGGTAGGGCGGCTGCCCAGGAATGGCAGTGCTCCCGGGTTCGAGTCCCGGACTAGGACGACTTTTTCTTCAACTGCGAGGCTTTTCTTTCGAGGAACCCATATGTGTTATTTTTGTAGCAATTCCTACGATTTGGTGGATGCCTCATTTTCCCTTAACTACATTTATTGTATTTGACGAGCAGTCATTTCTGCAGCGCGATGGCATCTGCATAGGCTCTTGCGTAGACCCTATTCTTTCTGACATTTTTCTAGCCAAGGTGGAAAATGCACTGGAACAGGTGTTTAATGTATGCCGGTTTTAAATTTTTTTTAGGTATGCTGACGATTTTTAGTGCTTTTAAAAAAGCATCCCACCTTAACCTACCCCTCTACATTAGGCGAAATTTTATCTATGTTTAGCAAACATGGACATAGGTTGCGTTTCACCTGTGAACTCCCGGACCTTTCAAGTTTACAGTTTTTAGACCTAGAAATCATGTTCTGTGATGGACATGTTTGCTGGGGCTACTACCCACGAGCTAAGAAGGAGTCCCTGCCCTTTGACTTGGCGCACTCCAAGACAATAAGAGAGGTATAGCGGTGTTGTGTAGGCAATCGGCTCTCCAAATATCGTGCCCACATAGGATTAAGCCCAGTTTTAATAATCAGGTAAGCCGTCTTTTGGCTGCAGGGTTCCCCGTCTTGGGCTTGACTGCCGTTTCAGAAATTCTCCTTCCAAAATTCAAGTGTGGATCAGGAACTACAATGGCTGAGGATCAATGGAACGAACGTAAGACAGAGGTGGACCCTTACATCGATAAATTTTCCCACAATCTTAAGAAGGTGGCAAGTAGGCACGGCGTGCCAATTTGTTTCTCTGCCCCAATTAAGGTGGGAAAGTTGTGTCCTCGTATCTGTAACGCCAGAAAACGTGGATGCCAGAAGAACTATCAACCTCTATTAGTAAAACCTTCCACTTGAGTGGTGTATTGCATCCCCATGTCATGTGCAGTGGCGTAGCCAGAAATTTCGTTCGGGGGGTGGGGGGGGGGGTGCTCACGTTGGAGCTCGGTCTGCTCCTTACAGAATTTGTCGAGGAATCAAATGCATGAATAGTAACTGCATTGCCGTTGCGAAAGATGCTGCAAAGGGATTCCTGGACGCTACGCACTGTCAAGACAAGTAAAATATGTATTTTTTCATTAAAGAATATATTCGTACGTTCCAAAAATTGTGTCATTAACTGATATCACTGCTTCTCCGTTTTTTATCTATTTAACAAGCAAAGCACATATCACACGAACTTTAAAACTATACCAGTTCGAACTCAGCGAAATAGTGCATGCCGCTTATATGATAAATGTAAAGGTCGTGAAATGAACGAGCTGAGGACAAATATTTTAATGAAACTTTGCCATTGAAGAACTTTGTTTTCATTTTTCTGCATATCCAACGGCTAGGAAAAAATCTCAATGACGCTGTCCTTCGTTTCACTGTATTGCACAGAAGCAGCTGTCACCAGTCGTGTATTGTGATTGCACCGAAATTATAGTCGCAACAGAGATCAAATATAAAAAGCAGTAGTTCTACAAAATATACGTTAAAAATGCGAAGATAGAATAGAATACACAAATGCAAAGATAAAGCTTGATAAAGGGTAAAAAAAGTGTCACTGAAAACAAAGTTCACTGCATGCATCCACAAAACCTCGTAATTAATATATTTAAACATACGTATAAGTCTCCAATAAATCTACGTATGTAAGCAAAAGTCGCTGTATACAAGGTGTCTCAGCTAACGTTAGCCAGAGTTTAAAAATATGCGGATGCACTCTAAGGCGACGCGACTAAATGCATGTTGCTTGCTTTTGTATGTAGCGTGTCACACTATATTTTGTATTATTGGTTAATTAGATTTTTAGTCAAGAATAATTAACGGACTTCTGAAGTAACGAAACTAGAAAGAAAATTCCAATCAGAAAGTTTTAGAGTGGTTTGCAAAAAGTCCGAGTAAACAGTTTTTGTCTTTCTATCCATTAAGTATTAGTTATTTCAGCTTACTGATGATGCCCGCGAAATACAAAACACCACGTAACATGCCCACTTACACGTCGTGATTGCACTGCTACCAAGCATTCTGCGCAGAAATAGCCATAGGTGCGCTGACGCTTAAAAGGCGACAGGGCGGCGACGTAGGTGTTGGCTGTCCCATTTACGCCAGCGATGTGCTCCCCTCGCGACAGTTAGTTACAGCGATAAGCAAACGGAGTGGTTATCACTTGTGCTCCCGGAACCAGTAAGTCCGTCACTTCGCATAGCTGTAAAGAAATGTAATATCCCTAAAAAAAGAAGAACTCAGTTTTCAGAAGGCTGAAAATGGTAAAACAACGTATCTTAAATGGTCAGAGGCCATCTTTCACTGCATTTACATTTATTTTTCATGTGCTTTCCCAGCAAGTGCTCGAAGAGGTCACCTTCTGCAGCGATACAACACTGCGATTTTCTGAAAAGCTTGCTGTCGATGCATTGAGCACCGTCGGTGAAATGCTGTGCCAGACTTCAATTATCTTCTCCTGCAAGGCTTCGGGAGTCGTCATTGCCGTCATGTATACGTCATCCTTAATATAGCCCCACAAGAAAAAGTCAAGACGGTTGAGGTGGGGTGACCTTGCCGGCCGCAGGGCAAGCCCGTTTCTTCCTTACAATTATTGCCCTGGGAAGGATGACATCAAGCCATGCTCGTGTTTGACTGCAGGTCTAGCCGGGCTAGTGGCACCTTGCAGTAGAACTCTTCAACCGGCCCTTTGAGGCACTCACTTACATACCTGTTGCCGGTCAGATTGTTAAAAAACACTGGGCCAATGACGGCGCTGTCATATATTCTGAACCAAACGTTAAAAGACCGCTGATATTGGTGGCGGGGTATTACTAGCCAGTGGGGATTTTGCTCACTCCAATAGTGTGCGTGGTGGATATTTACTTGGCGATTCCGGGAAAAGCTCGCCTCATCAGTCCAGAGTACCTTGATGAGAAAGTCAGAATCCTGCTCCTTTTGAATCAAAATCCAATTCGCAAAGTCGAGTCTCTTCGGAGATCCCTTGACTCCAGACATTGATGCAACTGCAGATAATAGGGGTGCAGTCGAGCTGTTTTAAAAATCCTCCAGGTAGCTGAGCTGGACACACCGAGCTGTGCGCCACGCTGCGCATGCTAGCGTGTGGATTAGCCACCATGAAAGACAAAACGTTGGAACCAACCTCATTATTTATGACTGAAGCTCTCTGCCTCTTTCTTGTGAAGCTTCTGGTTTGTTTCAGCGACTCGAGGTGTTGAATACTGTCATCCGGCTCGGTCGCGTACCCGGGTGCCAGCTTCAAAATATTCTTGCAGCCTGCCGTCTCTGTCTGCTTGCAGCTCCTAGGGCAAGGATCAAGTCTGCTGTTTCCTCCTTGGAAAAGCATCACGAAATTGCTCGCGCTGTAACTGCCTATGCACGATAGTTCGTTTATCGCTGTCTGGAACTACCACCTACCACGACCACGACGTCCGTCAGTCGCTTTACGCAGCGCAAGCGATAACGGTTGTTAGTTTAAATCAAACACCCAACGCTTGCGTCGCTGCGCTGTCTTCCTTTAAGCGGCAGCGCAGCTATGGCTATTTGGGCGCAGAATGCTTGGGAGCAGTGCAATCACGAAGCGCCAGCGGGTATGTCACGTTGAGTTTTTTTTTTTTTTGTATTTCGCAGGCACCCGCAGCAAGCTGAAAAACACTAATACGTAATAGATAGAAAGACAGAAGCAGTTTATTCGAACATTTTGCAAATCGCTCTGCAAGTTTCTAATTGGAATTCTTTCCTAGCTTCGTCGCTTCAGAAATAGGTTAACTAATCTTGACTAAGCATCTAATTAAACAAAATACGAGAAACAGCATGACACACTGCATATAAAAGGGAGCAACACGCATTTGGTCGCGTCGTCTTAAAGTGCATCGGCATATTTTTAACCTGGCTCAAGTTCACTGAAACACCCTGTATAGTGCGTCAAAGAACGCAAATAAACATTATGCGCAATCAGAGATTCACAGATCACAGAATCCTAAGCCCCCGCCCCCCTCCCTCCACTCACTCCCATCCACTGCGCGCGACGGAGGGCGGCGCGCTTCCTCCCCACTTTTCTCCGTTGCGCACACAGTACTGGCCCACCATCGTCGGCTCACCCCCCTACGCTTTCACTCGCACATAAAGGATGCGGCGCGCGGTGATGATGTTATCGCCCTTGGACTTTATACGGAACATGATGTTGACGACAGGAATGCGCCTTGAGTGTCCATATCATTACTATCGTAACAGTATAGTAAGCGTATCCGACAGCTGTAGAGTGCCGTGGCCCATTCCTTTCGGCAAAAGAAGTAACAAAATCGAGCTTTCACCATGCGACGATTCGCTGCGCCACAACAAGATCTCTTTCTTCTTTTTGTGGGGCGGGTCCACAGAAATGAAAAAAAAAGACGCAAAGGAAAACATGTTGGGCACAATCGAATGCCTGCTTTGGGCACCTAATGTGGCTACTGAAGGCATAGCGAAGAAAACGTGAGACGCTTGGTCTACAGAGAACCATATACATGCTGCTCGTTATCCTACACTGGCGAGACAAAAGACTGTCTGGAGAGGTTGCGATAACATCGAAATGAAGGTGATGCCACCCGCCGTGGTTGCTCAGTGGATATGGTGTTGGGCTGCTGAGCACGAGGTCGCGGGATCGAATCCCGGACACGGCGGCCGCATTTTGATGGGGGCGAAATGCCAAAACGCCCGTGTACTTACATCTAGGTGCACGTTAAAGAACCCAAGGTGGTCGAAATTTCCGGAGTCCTCCGCTACGGCGTGCCTCATAATCACAAAGTGGTTTTGCCACGTTAAACCCAATAATTAATTAATTAATTAATTAATTAAGGTGATGGACTCAAGTGAACGCGTTGAAATCCGTCGAGACCTCGCAGTGGTGGCGGCGAGCATATTTGCTTTTTTTTCTCGTCGGCTAGCCAGAAAGCGTCCAAAACTCTACGAGGCCAAAATCCAATCGGTCAGAGAAAAACGATCGCGCACCGAAGTGCGCCGCGTGGTTGTCAGGAGAGCACGTGAAAAACACATGACCTCTGGCTGGCTCTGGCGGCCCGCGGTTAGTGAGAACAAGAAAACTGAAGAGGCTCAATGTGTCTTCGTAAATATAAGTCAAAGTAGAAAAAAATAAATAACAACGTAGTAACCTTTGCTGGCTTTAAATAGTATCTCGACATGGATGCTTTGGCGCAGGAGGTGAAAAAAAATGTTGATATTCTTTTCTGTGACATCACGGCACAAATGAGCCATCACAACGCTTTGTCTCATCGGACCTCTCTGCGTGCTTTGTCAACTTGTCTGATAGTGTGTTGATTTGATTTGGCCTTTCTCGTTGTACGGTTCGATGGACGACTTTAGAAAAGTCAATGCAGCTTTGGCGTTAAAAGTTTATGACAACATTATACCCGCAAAGATCCGGAATTGAAAATCTAAAGCACGACTTTGCAAATGTCAATGCACCTTTCGCATCAAACGTTTATGCGATCTTTATACCCATAATGTTTCGGAATTGAAATCCATGCTCTCCGTAGATTCCGCGAGATGCCGCGACGAGCCGGCTCGCAATTAAAACGCCCTTGAAACTATGTTCTCGGATTGGGCTCTTTGCGTTATGTGACTCCAGGTGCATGGGCGTTAAAAAACGCGATCGAAAAGCGCTCTCCATGTTGCCGGTGCTGCTTCGACTCCCTACCTACATGCCGTTAGGTAGTGGACGAGTTGAGGCACGCTAATGATACACTTTATTTGCGACGTCCACCGAACTTCCCACAACCATTCACAAAGAGAACGCACTCCATGGCATGAAAATTGTTGGTCCGCATTTGCCTGGCACGCCACGCATATGGCGAGCTTTCATAGAGACACAAGCTATCTTCTGGCACTTTCGCGTTCGCGAACTAAGTGGCATTTCGTTATACCAAACACAAAACCACACGATTAGACAAACACGTCGCAACGGCTCGCGCGACCGACTGGCACTTGCAAATTAGAGAGCAGGATAGACGAATGAATGCTATGAGCGTCTCCTTTGAAACAGGCTGGTGGGTTGCGCCACCAACCGGTCGCATGGGGCGAGCGTCATCTGTGGACCTGTGCGGTTGTGTGGCCTCCGTGATGCCTTAAATATTAACCAGTACACACTTATTTTGTGCCATGTTGCGCCCAACTACGTATAGTTGCGAGACAAAAAAAAACATTCAAGCGTCTATATTGCACGCTACCCTCTAAGAACAGTTTACACCCTTTGGCGTGCCCCTTCTGCCACACAACGATAATCGTCATCTGCCTTGATGCGTTTCGTTTCTTTAACGCTGCGAGCCCGGAACTTTCCAGTAACGAACGGCACGCGCGTTATCAGCATAGAACAGTTTACACCCTTTGCAGTGCCCCTTCTGATAACGTCACTGGAAAATTCCGGGCTCGCAACGTTAAAGAAAGGAAACGCATCAAGGCAGATGACGATTACCGTTGTGTGGCAGAAGGGGCGCACCAAAGGGTGTAAACTGTTCTTAAGGTGTGTACTTCAGTGTAGAAAAAAAAATTTTGACGTATTTTTAATTTTGAACAACTTCTGCCGTATGCAGCCAGCGAAAGTATGGCCTTCGAGATCCGCACCTCAAGTCAGCTGTATTGAAGTTTTTTCATGACGTTATGAGCTCCTTCCCGTGCTACGTTCGTTGTCACTTCGTTTTAAATAACTTTCTGCTGTCGTCAACATAAACTGTAGCCTCAGGAATTGTTGACACGGTATCAGAGGTACGATTGTGCAGAGTGCGATGTTTCCGTGCGTGCTGTAACTTTTTCAGTCTGAAAGCATCAAATCTACGAGGGTTCATCACTCGTGTAGCGCAGGTTACACCGGTGTCGTCCGCACTTGCTTTCGTGCCGGTGTGCTCAATGTGCGCGGGTGCGCTCCTGTCGTCCGTGCCTTTTGTGTTTATCGTGGGACTCCACGAACATTCCTCAGAAAAAAAACACATGTCTCTGCAGCGTACATGTGTCCTATGTGGTGTGTGCTAGAAATATGTGGTGGTGTACGATGTTTTTGCAGCCAAGCGGCTGAAATGCATTCCAGCGAATAAAAGCGGTTACGTAGTGTTTCCTCATTATCTTTTTGATTTACCTGCATCTGCGATAGAACCCACGAGGCGTTTGCATGACCTTCCATTGTGATTGTGGAATTTTGTGTTTTGTTTGCCTTCTTCAATTAGTGGCCTTTTATAGACGTTCTTGATTAATAATAGAAAAATATCTGCAATGGGGCTGAAATAATCCAGTTTTCTATTCCTTGAAAATTGGCGTGTGAGTGATAATTTTACAAGTAATAGCAATCCAGCTCTGAACAACGAGCTGTAAAGCAAAATATGTAAACTTGTTACATTATGTGAATCTTGCTATGATGTGTCAATATCTCTAGCATGTCCTCAGTGCTGAGGGCTGTGCACTATGTTAAAGGCACATGCAATTGTCTACTCCTCTGATGTAGTGTATATGATTTCTTCATATCATTTGTTCCATGAAGTAATAAAACAAAGGACACCGACCAACAGAAGTGCTAAAAAATGAATAAATCTAAAAGAAGTTTCAGCTTCGCTACGGAAGCCTTGTTCACAATGGGATGACGGAAAGTTCATGGAAGCTTATGTATACCTCAGAACGTGACGTAAGCAGCGCGTGTATGACGGGGCGAGGGTTCCCTTATTTCGATTGAGCGTTTTTTGTATCTCCAGCGATTCCAGATACAGCCGCGATATCAGGTTTCTTTCTTGGCCGATAATTATCGAGCGATCCCAGTCAATCTTGTGGCCCGTTGCATCCGTTTGCTGGGCAAGGGCATTCGAAACTGTACATACGTTTCTTTTCGACCGACCATGCTTCATCCCGACCAGACAGCCTTCCGTCGAACCCTCGATTAATGCATCAACCCGACCAGGCGGGCTTCCGTCGAACCCTCGATATGCTTCATCCCGACCAGACGGGCTTCCGTCGAACCCTCGATTAATGCTTCATCCCGACCAGACGGGCTTCCGTCGAACCCTCGATATGCTTCATCCCGACCAGACGGGCTTCCGCCGAACCCTCGATTAATGCTTCATCCCGACCAGACGGGCTTCCGTCGAACCCTCGATATGCTTCATCCCGACCAGACGGGCTTCCGTCGAACCCTCGATTAATGCTTCATCCCGACCAGACGGGCTTCCGTCGAACCCTCGATTAATGCTTCACCCCGACCAGACGGGCTTCCGTCGAACCCTCCATGAATCCTTCACCCCGACCAGACAGGCTTCCGTCGAACCCTCGATATGCTTCATCCCGACCAGACGGGCTTCTGTCGAACCCTCGATTAATGCTTCATCGCGACCAGACGGGCTTCCGTCGAACCCTCGATATGCTTCATCCCGACCAGACAGGCTTCCGTCGAACCCTCGATTAATGCTTCATCCCGACCAGACGGGCTTCCATCGAACCCTCGATTAATGCTTCACCCCGACCAGACGGGCTTCCGTCAAACCCTCGATATGCTTCATCCCGACCAGACGGGCTTCCGTCGAACCCTCGATTAATGCTTCATCCCGACATGACGGGCTTCCGTCGAACCTTCGATATGCTTCCCACCGACCAGACGGGCTTGCGTCGAACCCTCGATTAATGCTTCACCCCGACCAGACGGGCTTCCGTCGAATCCTCGATTAATGCTTCATCCTGACCAGACGGGCTTCCGTCGAACCCTCCATGAATGCTTCACCCCGACCAGACGGGCTTCCGTCGAACCCTCGATATGCTTCATCCCGACCAGACAGGCTTCCGTCGAACCCTCGATTAATGCTTCATCCCGACCAGACGGGCTTCCGTCGAACCCTCGATTAATGCTTCACCCCGACCAGACGGGCTTCCGTCGAACCCTCGATATGCTTCATCCCGACCAGACGGGCTTCCGTCGAACCCTCGATTAATGCTTCATCCCGACCAGACGGGCTTCCGTCGAACCCTCGATATGCTTCATCCCGACCAGACGGGCTTCCGTCGAACCCTCGATTAATGCTTCATCCCGACCAGACGGGGTTCCGTCGAACCCTCGATTAATGCTTCACCCCGACCAGACGGGCTTCCGTCAAACCCTCGATATGCTTCATCCCGACCAGACGGGCTTCCGTCGAACCCTCGATTAATGCTTCATCCCGACATGACGGGCTTCCGTCGAACCCTCGATATGCTTCATCCCGACCAGACGGGCTTCCGTCGAACCCTCGATTAATGCTTCACCCCGACCAGACGGGCTTCCGTCAAACCCTCGATATGCTTCATCCCGACCAGACGGGCTACTCGAATTACTTCTGCAATCAAATGAATTCGAGAAAACCTTTCGTGTTTGTACTCGTGGCGAATGACTAAATATGACATTGAGCGTTCATAATTTCAGAAGTAGTGATGTAAAGAGGTAATTAATTTTGTGTGGTTTAAGGCATCTGCTATTTTTACTAGAGGAAAGCTGTACGGCAGGCTTTCACAAAATGTTTTGTACTCTCCACCTCAGTGGCGCCTGGCGGCTGTCGCTTTACTAGTCAGTCATACTGCAAGCAGCCGGGCGCCTGTATGCATCTATTTGACAGTCTCGCCTCTTCCGCTGATTAGTATTCTTTGTTCACAGTGCAAAGCACACATCAACTAACTACTTCAGCTACTGCAACCGAATGTCGTTCAGCACTGCCATGTCAGTCGTATTGTTTGTCTTCAATTTATTGCCTATGGCTACTAAGCTGGTCAAGCCTTGTTTTTGCTTGTAGTGACCAGAAATTCTGGAATTGGAAGTTTTAGATGCGTTTTATTTTGGTGAAGTGACACGCCATATCTATATTAAAATAAATTGACTTTTCAGACATTCTACATATACCTTGCTCTTGTTGTCTCACCAATTTTTTTGCAATGATCGCCATTGATATCATGACCGAATGACATCAATTTTTGTTGTGTACCACCACCACAGGTCGAATGGCATTCATTGCTTTGAAGGTAATTTGCATCTAATGATATTAAAACATCCAGTGTGAATGGTATTAGATATGGTATAGCAGCTTGCATTTTGAAGCAGTTTAGGTAGGTTAGCGTGTTCCATAACCTATGGTGAATCAATACCTACTGGCCCACCTGTCACACGTGTAGAGCTGATGTTATTAAAGCTTAGCCTTAATTATCTATGTTTAGTTACATTAGGGCAGTTCATCTTGGCATAAGTTTATATAGATTTCATTCAGCATAGCATATATAACTTTGGTAACGTGAGATACTAGGTCACACTATTCCTCATCTCTGGTTACAGTTACGTGATTATGCGTGTTCTGGTTAAATATGTTGGTGGTTTATTTATGTCATGGCCAGACAATGTCGCCTGACGCAATTTTCTTGGTTCATTGGTTCTGCTACTGCGCCTAAAGACCAGGTCGATCTTTATAAGCAGCCAGCTCCAAAAGGGCTCGCCGTTTTAAAAGTGGCCCGCCCGTCCCTGAGGCACGACGTTAATTAATTTAGTCACAACTCGAGATCCGCGATGCAAGTTGACTCTCGTATATAGGCGGGCAGCAAAGCGATCGTGAGTCGCGGTGGTTTGCATATGTGTTTACTCATCGCTGCCGACGATGTCAAGACAGCCAGCTGCATTTTCATCAAACACAACAAAATTGTAGAGACGTTATTGTCCTCATGAATATAGGTTCTAAGCCTAGTGGCCCCCAGCGATATCAGCGGCTGCAAGGGGAGCCTAAATAGACGGCACTCCGTTGCGGTGACACTCGCGTTGGTATACCTTTAGTAACATCGTTTGTGTAAAACGAAGGAGTGCAAAGCATATGCGTTTGTTTGCAGCTTCTTGGCTGCGAAGTATTCCGGTCGTGCTCGTAGGAGCTTGTTCGTATTCTACACGAATCGCCGCGGAAACCACTCCGACGCGTTGCACGGCGGATCGCGCGCAAAGCAGGTGTTTCCCGAGCGCGACGGAGAGCGCCGCCGCTGAAGTCTGTTGCTTGCCCTATTGCAAAAACCAGCGTCTTCTAGTGCCTTTCAGTGTGAAACCAGCACGTTTTTTGGCACTGGATCCCACTGGGGACGCTGGCGCTCGCTGGGACTGACTGGGACACCAGTGAGAACGCTGGGTCACACTGGACGAGACGCTGGTTCCACTGCCATGACGCTGGGGCGCATTGGTTTGTGCTGTAAAGGCACTGGTTCTCGCTGCAGTTCGCTGGTTTGCACTGGAAACTGCGTTGGTTGCGTTTGTGGCGCGCTGGTTCCGGTGCACGAGGACGATCGCTGCTGAATAATAAATGCTTTATACAATTTCATCGCTTGATACTAGTCTCTTGTCCTAAATAACGTTATATATTGGGGTCATAACACGCTATTTCGTGTCACAGCTTGGAATAAAGGTGCGTGCACATACATGCACATTTGACAATTAAGATCACTCTCGTATTTTGTATTTTCCCTTTTGACTGAGCGGATAGCTAAATTCTTCAACGAAATCACGCAAACGCAGAGGACGCCGCGTTTGACTGGGAGTTGTCGCCATATGACTGGGAGTTGTCGCCGTTATCGCAGTGTTGTGAAGTGGACATGAAATCCAGAAGTCGTTCAGGCGTGCTCGAACGGACCCCGAGTTCGAAGCCTACCGCTGATTGATATTATCGCACCGATAAGGAGGCTGAGGTGATTCGTGTGCTTCCACTTTCCCTATTGTACTAAAAGAACGTTCTGGGGCTCAAATACACGCATTTTAGCTTTCGCCAGCTACGAGCGCCGAGATCGGTCCCCACCGAAGCTCAGGTGTATCCGCTTAGTCCGTCTGCACGCTATCGGAGCGTCTCGACTCAGGACTCAACAAGTTTCAACAAGGATAAATCACTTCATATTTCAGCTTTCGCATCGGTGTTCTTAAATACACATTTTTTTCGTGTCTACGGTGCAGTTACAAGAAGCGATGCGCGCCGATGTGACGCGTCATAAACACAAGTGTACGAGCTGTCGTCGAAGGCTGCCAGCACTAGCCTGCGCTTCTCTGACGACGATATATGACGAAACTGACGTGTCGATTGAATCGCATCACTGAACTAAGAGAGCGTTGCATATACCATGCCTGAAGAACAAGAAACCGCTATCGAAATAGGTAGTAAGAGCCCATACAGCGTCCCGGGTCGGCGGTTCATTTAGGACTTTTTCGAAGTGCAATTAGCAATCGCAAGTGAAAATCAATGTTGTGACACTTCCAAGTATACTACTCAATAAGGACAGCAACTTTTTCTCTTTGGTACAGGCCTGAGTTTTAGTTGCTGGGCGATAGCGCATCTACTATGTCTGTGCGAGACCTCTCTCTGGCAAACTAAAACTGCTTCTCGATTTAACCATGGCAAATTATCCAAATGTGCCCACCTGCTGGCGTGGCGTAGTGGTTACGCACCGGGCTTGGGATCTCTAGGTCCTACGATCGCATCCCGGTCTAAGCGTTTTTACTTTCTTTTTTTCATTAATACACTCTCTATTGCTTTCTGTATTCAAATATATATATATATATATATATATATATATATATATATATATATATATATATATATATATATATATATATATATATATATATTTGCCAGGCACCGCGTATTTAACGTGCTAGAACTCTTTTTCGCATCAGTACGCCGCGACTGACCAGCGCCCCGGCATGCAGCGCGCGACACTGGGCCCATAATCCGGCGTTGCATTCGACACTGGGTACTGGGTTTGCAATAGGATTGCCAGGGAAGCGGCAGCGACGGCTGCAGACGACGCAACGAGGAGGCAGCGTGATACGTTTAGTCGTCTGCTTCGATTAGTAAACGTCGCTGCGACCGAGAAGTTGCACTTTCTGCTGCAATTTGCCCGTGAGCTTGTGAACTGCTGGCGACAGTTGTATACCACGACTTGTTTTCTGTCAAATTTACAAACGGCGCGATTTCTTAGATTTAGCGGCTGTACACAGCCAAAACATGCCTACACAGGCGCACGAGATCTTGTCGCATTGGTGTTTTCTCGGACACCGAAAATATTATCGCGGATTTTCAAGCGTACAACCCAGGGAAGACGTCCAGCGCGTTTGAGCAGTGAGTGAAAATAACCTTGACACGTTCACACAAAACGCTAATCGGCCGTTGCAGCTACTCGGTGCACCGATGATTCGTTCTGTCGGCAAATAATCCTATGAAATAACCAGCGAAGGCATTGGAGCTTCACAAACTTCACACGGATGCGCGCTGAGACACGCACGCCCGTCGCCATTTAACACTCCGTGGGGAGGTTCCAACCGCGTGACCTGAAACTCCGTGCAGAGTACAATCGGGTCATGTCGTTCTTGTACTCCGTTCCTAACCTATCGGAGTATAATGAAGACAAATGCCGTCTTCACTCCGCTATGACGGAATAAATGCTTGAGGCATGGGAGGTATTGGGGCTGATAAGACGATAAAATTCCCATCTCGGCTAATTTTTGCTTACAGTGTGGTTTTTGTAATAGGGCAGCCAGCGGATAGCATAGCGAATTTGGCGCAACTTCCGGCGACGGACGGAACTCGCTTCATCTGTGGGCAACGGAGATGATCAAAGCCAACTGCTTCGAATGAGAACATTGGCTACACTGCATTTAGGCGACCATACACATCTGCCGCGCCGGGGCACGAAACCGTTTGGGACATGGAGTGCTCACCTCTGCTCACATTTCAGGTGTCCCTTCCACTGGCGTCGCCTGCTCCCCTGTGCGCGAATGACCCGTTTATCTGGAAGCGGCCACCGGACCGCATCACGAATTGGTCGCAACTGCCGGCCATGGACAGTACTCACTTCCTCTGTTGGCAACCGGGATCATCGAAGCCAACTCCTTCGAATGACATTGGCTGCGCCACCTCTAAGCGACCATCAGCATCCACCGCGCCGGGGCACGATGCCCTTTCGGACATGGAGTGCTCACCTGTTCTCGCGTTTCGGGTGTCTCTTCTACTGGCCTTGCCTGCTGCCCTGTGTACGACTCACCCGTTTATCTGGAAGCAGCCACCGGTCCGCTTCACGAATTGGACGCAACGGCCGCCCATGCACGGTACTCTCTTTTTCTGTTGGCAACCGATAGTGTGAAAGCCAACTGCTTCGACTGACAACATTGGCTACGCTGCCTTTCAGCGACCATCCGCGTCTGCCGCGCCGGGGCACGACGCCGTTTGAGACATGGAGTGCTCATCTGTGCTCACATTTCAGGTGTTCCTTCTAGTGGCGTCGCCTGCTGCCCTGTGCGCGACTGACCCGTTTATCTTGAAGCGGCCACCGGTCCGCTTCACGAATTGGACAGGTCTGCCGGCCATGGACGGAACTCACTTCCGCTGTCGAGCAACAAGGCAACGGAAAGGCGTTCGATCTCGTATCACATAGCAAACTTGTTAAGGAACTAGAATCAATTAACCTTCGAACTGTGGGGCTGCGTGACTCACACGCCTCCCCTGAGATCTAGTTTTCCCGCATAGCTCGTCTCCTGCAGGGCGGCTTCGCCCGCCGCGTGGCCTGGCGCCCGCGGCGGTCGGAGTGGTTGAAGCGCAGTGCGAGAGATGCCGCTAGTGTTGCGCTGCGGCGGGGTTACTTAGGCGCGGGAAAGAAAGGCGCTGTCTCTTTCCCAGCGGGTCGGGGGACAGCGTGGACGTCCCGCGTGCGCGCCGACCCAGGCTTCTGCGAGACCGCCTCGCGTGGCCGCCTTCGAGCGCGCCACCGTTGGCGTGACCGAACACGCGAACGACCAGGTGTTGGGATCCAGCATGGGGCGAACATAATCGCTCGCTCGCAGTGAGTCGGACTTCTAGATTTGTCGCGCGCCCATCGGCATGTTTTGTGGATAGCAACTCGGCTAGCAGGCAATGATCTATGAAAGGTGCAATAAATGCCCTTGTGATTGTTTGCACTACTGTGTTGTCGTTCCTTTGTCCTAAGAGCACGGAGGAGAACCCCATATCTCCCCACAGAACTTATTTAGTGAATTGGGTGGCTGCTTATCTGACTAACCGCATGCAGCTTGTTACAATGAATGATCACTTATCCGCGAATTTCCAGTATGATGTGAAGTGCCCCCGGGCAGCGTTTTGGTCCCTTTGCTATTCTTGATATACATTAATGACATTACAAATCAAATTAAATCCGCGGTTCAAATTAGGGTTTTTTTTTGCGGACGATTGTGTATACTGTATAAGGAAATTAGGTGCCGTGAAGATCAGTTAGTAGTGAACTCTATTCTCTAACGCATTCTTTCGTGGTGTTGTCAATGTAGCATGGAATTAAATACCGGTGAAACAGTGTAGATGTCAATAACCAAAAAGAAAATTATAAACTGTCGTTCGTCTACAAACTAGCTTCCGAAATGGTTGCGCAAGTCAGCGAGAACAAGCACTTGGCAATCACAATAGCCAACAACCTCAGCTGCAGTACTCACATCTCTAACATATGTAACTCTTCGTTCAAAAAACTGTTTTATCAGACATAGGCTAAGACATACACCTCCTACAACTAGGCTAACGGCTTATACATATCTAATTTGACCTAAACGCGAATATGCCAGCATTGTCGGGGATCTCTGTACAAAAACTAACGTCGATGCTCTTGAAATGATACAGCGTAACGCTGTCAGGTTCATTTATGCTAAATATCGTACAAGTGATTCTCCGTCTAGTCTAATGACGCAGCATAACATTCAGACTCTACAATTACGAAGAAAAATGCAGACTAAAATTTCTGTTTTCGCTCAAGAATAATCTCATGTCTATAAACTCAGCTCCTTATTTAACACCACTAACAGCACGTCCAACAGGTCATCGTCATGCTGACTCTTTAAAACCTTATAACACCTGAAGTAACCTTTTCAAATATGATTTCTTACCACGCGCCATAACAGATTGGAACAACCTACCTATTTCACAGGTATCGAATGCTCATTTTTATACCATATAGGTCTTTAACGACACTAGCATTAATGTACTGCGACTTTATGCCATAACTTAAATCTTTCCTTGTGTTCGGCTATCCTGTGTCTGGTTGGGTTCAGTAATGGCCTGGTATATTTTTTTCTTTTTTGGTGTGTGTATCTGCGTGTATGACATGCTTTTGACAATTTGGTTGTTTCAAGTACGTGAACTCTATGTATCATTCTGTTCCTACGCTTCATTGCCCAGCACTTGATGTTGTTATTTGGTTATATTTAAATGGTTCGTGCCGTTTTCTTTTCATTTTTCTGATTTTACAACCATTACTCCTCCTTGTTGCTAGCTATATGATCTTGTTGTACGCGTTGCTTGGATATATTTTTATGTACTTTTGCCCCCCCCCCCTGCTTGGGCCCTCTTTCGCGCCTCCAGTATTCTGTAAATAAAATAAAATAAAAATATAATATAAAATAAAATAAATATAAGCGGATACAATTTAGCCTGCTGCAGTCGGCGTAGCGAAGGGCTGTAACACCGCTGCGCTGGTTGACGCGAGCAAAACCTGCACAACAAAATCAAATCCATGTTCATCTATCTACCCACAATGCTCTCACCGTGCCCACTTGAGACATGGGGCTGTCTTTATACCTGCTGTATCTAATGACGTCCGAAAACTTTGAATTACTAGCGTAAACGTGGGAGTGTTTATGACGAAGTGAATTTGGTTAGCCTGCTTCAGTAGGCGTGGGGAGAGACTGTGATACCATTCCTCTGGTTGACAGGAGAAAAGCCTGCACAAGAAAAATAAGACGAATACTCATCCACCAGAGCCCCATTCTCTCGCCGTGCCTATTGGAGATATGGTGCGATCTTTGTTGGTGCTCTATCCGATGATGCCCAAAATCCGCGAGCCGATAACGGAAACGTGGGAGTGTTTATGATTAAGCGGATTTTGTTTAGCCTGCTGCAGTCGACGTGGCGAAGAGCTGCGATACCGTTCCGCTGGTTGGCAGGAGCAAAGCCTGTACAACAAAAACAATGCGCATGTTCATCCACCTGCATCCAACGCCCCCGCCGACTCCAAAGCAGACATGGTGTTATCTTTATAGCTGCTGTAAATAAAGACGTCCAACACCCGTGAATTAGTAGCGCAAACGTGGGAGTGTTTATGATGAAGTGGATTTTGGTTATCCTGCTGCAGTCGGCGTGCCGAAAGGCTGCGATACCGTTCCACTCGTTGACACGAGCAAATCCTGTACAACAAAAACAAGGCGCATGTTCATCCACCTGCACACAAAGCTGTCGCCAAGTACACAGGAGACATAGTGCTGTCTTTACAGATGCTCTACCCGATGACGTCGAAAACCCGTGACTTAATAGCGGAAACGTGGGAGTGTTTATGACAAAGTGAATTTTGGTTAGCCTGCTGCAGTCGGCGTGGAGAAAGGCTGCCATATCGTTCCGCTGGTTGGCCGCAGCAAAGCCTCTCCAACAAAAACAAGGCGCATGTTCATCCACCTGCACCCAACGCCCTCGCCAAGTCCACAGGAGAGATAGTGCTGTCTTTACAGGTGCTCTACCCGATGACGTCGAAAACGCGTGACTTAATACCGGAAACGTGGGAGTGCTTATGATGAAGTGAATTTTGGTTTGCCTGCCGCAGTCGATGTAACGAAAGGCTGCGATACCGTTCCACTCATTGACACGAGCAAATCCTGTACAACAAAAACAAGGCGCATGTTGATCCACCTGCACCCAGCGCTCTCGCCAGTCCACAGGAGACATGGTGCTGTCTTTACAGGTGCTCTACCCGATGACGTCAAAAACCCGTGACTTAAAAGCGGAAACGTGGGAGTGCTTATGATGAAGTGAATTTTGGTTATCCTGCTGCAGTAAGCGTGGCGAAAGGCTGCGATACCGTTCCACTGGTTGACACAAGCGCATCCTGTACAACAAAAACAAGGCGCATGTTCATCCACCTGCACCCAACGCTCTCGCGAAGTCTACAGGAGCCATGCTGCTGTCTTTACAGGTTCTCTACCCGATGACGTCCAAAACCCGTGACTTAATACCGGAAACGTGGGAGTGCTTATGATGAAGTGAATTTTGGTTTGCCTACCGCAGTCTACGTAACGAAAGGCTGCGATACCGTTCCACTCATTGACACGAGCAAATCCTGTACAACAAAAACAAGGCGCATGTTGATCCACCTGCACCCAGCGCTCTCGCCAAGTCCACAGGAGGCATGGTGCTGTCTTTAAAGGTGCTCTACCCGATGGCGTCCAAAACCCGTGACTTAATACCGGAAACGTTGGAGTGTTTATGACCAAGTGAATTTTGGTTAGCCTGCTGCAGTCGGCGTGGCGAAAGGCTACCATATCGTTCCGCTGGTTGATAAGAGCAAAGCCTGTGCAACAAAAATAAGGCGCATGTTCATCCAGCTGCACCTAATGCTCTCGTCAAGTCCACAGGAGGCATAGGCATGGTGCTGTATTTTCAGGTGCTCTGCCCGATGACGTCAAGAACGCGTGACTTAATACCGGAAACGTGGGAGTGCTTATGATGAAGTGAATATTGGTTAGCCTGCCGCAGTCGGCGTGGCGAAAGGCTGCGATACCGTTCCACTAGTTGACACGAGCGCATCCTGTACAAAAAAAAACAAGGCGCATGTATATCACCCTGCACCCAACGCTCTCGCCAAGTCCACAGGAGACGTTGCGCTTTCTTTACAGGTGCACTACCCTGTGACGTGCAAAACCCGTGACTTAATAGCGGAAACGTGGGAGTGTTTATTGCGAAGTGAATTTTGGCTAGCCTGCTGCAGTCATCATCATCATCATCAGCCTGGTTACGCCCACTGCAGGGCAAAGGCCTCTCCCATACATCTCCAATAACCCTGGTTATGTAATAACTGTGGCCATGCCATGCCTGCACACTTCTTAATCTCATCCGCCCACCTAACTTTCTGCCACCCCCTGCTACGCTTCCCTTCCCTTGGGATCCAATCCGTAACCCTTAATGACCATCGGTTATCTTCCCTCCTCATTACAAGCCCATTTCTTTTTCTTGATTTCAACTAAGATGTCATTACCTCGCGTTTGTTCCCTCTCCCAATCTGCTCTTTTCTCATCCCTTAACGTTACACCTATCATTCTTCTTTCCATAGCTCGTTGCGTCGTCCTCGATTTGAGTAGAACCCTTTTCGTAAGCCTCCAGGTTTCTGCCCCGTAGGTCAGTACTGGTAAGACACAGCTATTATATATTTTTCTCTTGTGGGATAATGGCAACCTGCTGTTCATGATCTGAGAATGCCTGCCAAACGCACCCCAGCCCATTCTTATTCTTCTGATTATTTCCGTCTCATGATCCGGATCCGCCGTCACTACCTGCCCTAAGTAGATGTATTCCCTTACGACTTCCAGTGCCTCGCTGCCTATTGTAAATCGCTGTTCTCTTCCGAGACTGTTAAGCATTACTTTAGTTTTCTGCAGATTAATTTTTAGACCCACTCTTCTGCTTTGTCTCTCCAGGTCAGTGAGCATGCATTGCAATTGGTCCCCTGAGTTACTAAGCAAGGCAATATCATCAGCGAATCGCAAGTTACTAAGGTATTCTCCATTAACTTTTATCCCCAATTCTTCCCAATCCAGGTCTCTGAATACGTCTGTAAACACGCTGTGAATAGGATAGGAGATATCGTATCTCCCTGCCTGACGCCTTTCTTTATTGGGATTTTGTTTCTTGCTTAATGGAGGACTACGGTGGCTGTGGAGCCGCTAAAGACATCTCTCAGTATTTTTACATACGGCTCGTCTACACCCTGATTCCGTAATGCCTCTATGACTGCTGAGGTTTCGACAGAATCAAACGCTTTCTCGTAATCAATGGAAGCTATATATAAGGGTTGGTTATATTCCGCACATTTTTGTATCGCCTGATTGATAGTGTGAATATGATGTATTGTTGAGCAGCCTTTACGGAATCCTGCCCGGTCCTTTGCTTGACAGAAGTCTAAGGTGTTCCTGATTCTATTTGTGATTACCTTAGTAAATAGTTTGTAGGCAACGGACAGTAAGCTGATCGGTCTATAATTTTTCAAGTCTTTGGCGTCCCGTTTCTTATGGATTAGGATTATGTTAGCGTTCTTCCAAGATTCCGGTAAGCTCGAGGTCATGAGGCATTGCGTATACAGGGTGGCCAGTTTCTCTAGAACGATCTGCCCACCGTCCTTCAACAAATCTGCTGTTACTGATCCTCCCCAGCTGCCTTCCCCCTTTGCATAGCTCCCAAGGCTTTCTTTACTTATTCCGACGTTACCTGTGGGAAATTCGAATTCCTCTAGACTATTCTCTCTTAAATTATCGTCGTGGGTGCCACTGGTACTGTATAAATTTCTATAGAACTTCTCAACCACTTGAACTATCTCATCCATATTAGCAATGATACTGCCAGTTTTGTCTCTTAACGCATACATCTGATTCTTGCCAATTCCTAGTTTCTTCTTCACTGCTTTTAGGCTTCCTCCCTTCTTGAGAGCATGTTCAATTCTATCCATATTGTACTTCCTTTTGTCAGCTGTCTTACGCTTGCTGATTAACTTCTAAAGTTCTGCCAGTTCTATTCTAGCTGTCGGGTTAGAGGCTTTCATACATTGGCGTTTCTTGATCAGAATATTCGTCTCCTGCGATAGCTTACTGGTATCCTGTCTATCGGAGTTACCACCGACTTCTATTGCACACTCCACAATGATTAAATGATATTGCGCGACATAAAAACGACACGGACATGAAAGAAGACGACACACCAAGTGCATGGCGCTTGGTGTGTCGTCTTCTTTCACGTCTGTGTCGTTTTAATGTGTCGCAATATCATTTAAGCAATGGATTACCAACTTGCCCGGAACGCTGCTGCTCCACAATGATGCCCATAAAATTGTCGTTCATTGTTTCACCACTAAGGCCCTCTTCCTGAGTTAAAGCCGAATACCTGTTCTGTAGCTTGATCTGGAATTCCTCTATTTTCCCTCTCACCGCTAACTCATTGATCGGCTTCTTATGTACCAGTTGCTTCCGTTCCCTCCTCAGGTCTAGGCTAATTCGAGTTCTTACCATCCTGTGGTCACTGCTTGCCGAGCACGCCCACATCTTGTATGATGCCAGGGTTAGCGCAGAGTATGAAGTCAATTTCATTTCTAGTCTCGCCGTTCGGGCTCCTCCAGGTCCACTTTCGGCTGTCCCGCTTGCGAAAGAAGGTATTCATTATCCTCATATTATTCTCTTCCGCAAACTCTACTAATAACTCTCCCCTGCTATTCCTCGTGCCTAGGCCATATTCCCCCACTGCCTTGTCTCCAGACTGCTTCTTGCCTACCTTGGCATTAAAGTCGCCCATTAGTATAGTGTACTTAGTTTTCACTCTACCCATCGCCGATTCCACGTCTTCATAGAAGCTTTCGACTTCCTGGTCATCATGACTGGATGTAGGGGCGTAGACCTATACAACCTTCATTTTGTACCTCTTATTATGTTTCACAACAAGACCTGCCACCCTCTCGTTAAAGCTATAGAATTCCTGTGTGTTACCAGCTATATTCTTATTATTCAAGAATCCGACTCCTAGTTCTCTTCTCTCCGCTAAGCCCCGGTAGCACAGGACGTGCCCGCTTTTTAGCAGTGTATAGGCTTCGTTCGGCCACCTAACTTCACTGAGCCCTACTATATCCCATTTACTGCCCTCTAATTCATCCAATAGCACTGCTAGACTCGCCTCACTACATAACGTTCTAGCGTTAAACGTTGCCAGGTTCATATTCCAATGGCGGCCTGTCCGGAGCCAGTGATTCTTAGCACCCTCTGTTGCGTCGCAGGTCTGACCGCCGCCGTGGTCAGTTGCTTCGCAGCTGCTGGGGACTGAGGCGCTGGGGTTTGATTGTTGTGTTCATATAGGAGGTTGTGGCGAAGCACTGCACCAGGGTAGTCAATCCTCCTCTGGTGAGGGAGTGCGTTAACGGTGTTGGTCACCGGGATCAGGCCACACTCCAGGCCTGTTTGTGCAATTTTATCAACACGCGGATTTTTTTTTAATCCGGTGGAAAATTGCCGCACCGGGATTCGAACCACGGACCTTTTGCACGCGAGGCGGGTGTTCTACCTCTACGCCACCGCTGCAGTGGGCATGGCGAAAGGCTGCGATACCGTTCCACTGGTTGATACGACCGAATCCCGTACAACAAAAACAAGGGGCATGTTCATCTACCTGCATCCAACGCTCTCGCCAAGTCCACAGGAGGCATGGTGCTGTCTTTACAGGTGCTCTACCGGATGAAGTCCAAAACGCGTGACTTAATACCGGAAACCTGGGAGTGCTTATGATGTAGTGAATTTTGGTTAGCCTGCCGCAGCCGTCGTGGCGAAAGGCTGCGATACCGTTCCACTGGTTGACACAAGCGCATGCTGTACAACAAAAACAAGGCGCATGTTCATCCACCTGCATCCGACGCTCTCCCCAAGTTCACAGGAGACATGGTGCTTTCTTTACAGGTGCTCTACCCGATCACCTCTAAAACCCATGATTATTAGCGGAACGTGGCAGTGTTTATGACAAAGTGAATTTTGGTTAGCCTGCCGCAGTCGGCGTGGCGAAAGGCTGCGATATCGTTCCGCTGGTTGACAGGAGCAATGCCTGGACAACAAAAACAAGGCGCATGTTCGTCTACCTGCATCCAATGCTCTCAGCATGTCCACAGGAGACATGGTGCTGTCTTTACAGGTGCTCTACACGATGACGTCCAAAACCCGTTACTTATTAGCGGAAACGTGGGAGTGTTTATGACAAAGTGAATTTTGGTTAGCCTGCCGCAGTCAGCGTGGCGAAAGGCTGCGATACCGTTCCACCCGTTGACGCGAGCAAATCCTGTACAACAAAAACATGGCGCATGTTTATCCACCTGCATCCAACGTTCTCGCCAAATCCACAGGAGACATGGTGCTGTCTTTACAGGTGCTCTAACCGATGACATCCCAAACCCGTGACTTAATAGCGGAAACGTGGGAGTGTTTATGACAAAGTGAATTTTGGTTAGCCTGCTGCAGTCGGCGTGGCGAAAGGCTACCATATCGTTCCACTGGTTGATAAGAGCAAAGCCTGTACACCAAAAATAAGGCGCAGGTTCCTCCATCTGCACCTAATGCTCTCGCCAAGTCCACAGGAGGCATTGGCATGGTGCTGTCTATACAAGTGCTCTATCCGATGACGTCAAAAACGCGTGACTAAATACCAGGGACGTGGGAGGGCTTATGATGAAGTAAATATTTGTTAGCCGGCCGCAGTCGGCTTGGCGAAAGGCTGCGATACCGTTCCACTAGTTGACACGAGCGCATCCTGTACAAAAAAAAAACAAGGCGCAAGTATATCACCCTGCACCCAACGCTCTCGCCAAGTCCACACGAGGCATGGTGCTGTCTTTACAGGTGCTCTACCCGATGACGTCCAAAACCCGTGATTAATAGCGGAAACGTGGCTGTGTTTATGACGAAGTGAATTTTAGTTAGCCTGCTGCAGTCGGCGTTGCGAAAGCCTGCGATACCTTTCCACTGGTTGACACACGCGCATCCTGTACAACAAAAACAAGGAGCATGTTCATCCACCTGCACCCAACACTCTCGCCAAGTCCACAGGAGACATTGTGCTGTCTTTACAGGTGCTCTACCCGATGACGTCCAAAACCCTTGATTAATAGCGGAAACGTGGCAGTGTTTATGACGAAGTGAATTTTGGTTAGCCTGCTGCAGTCGGCGTTGCGAAAGGCTGCGATACCTTTCCACTGGTTGACACACGCGCATCCTGTTCAACAAAAACAAGGCGCATGTTCATCCACCTGCACCCAACACTCTCGCCAAGTCCACAGGAGACATTGTGCTGTCTTTACAGGTGCTCTACCCGATGACGTCCAAAACCCGTGACTTATTAGCGGAAACGTGGGAATGTTTATGACGAAGTGAGTTTTGGTTAGCCTGCTGCAGTCGGCGTGGCGAAAGGCTGGGATACCGTTCCACTGGGTGACACAAGTGCATCCTGTAAAACAAAAACAAGGCGCATGTTGATCCACCTGCACCCAACGCTCTCGCCAAGTCCATAGGAGGCATGGTGCTGTCTTTAAAGGTGCTCTACCCGATGACGTCCAAAACCCGTGACTTAATACAGGAAACGTGGGAGTGCTTATTATGAAGTGAATTTTGGTTAGCCTGCCGCTGTCGGCGTGGCGAAAGGCTGCGATACCGTTTCACTGGTTAACACGAGCACATCCTGTACAACAAAAGGAATGCGCATGTTCCTCCACCTGCACCCAACGCTCTCGCCAAGTCCACAATAGGCATGGTGATGTCTTTACAGGTGCTCTACCCGATGAGGTCCAAAAACCGTGATTAATAGCGGAAACGTGGGAGTGTTTATGACGAAGTGAATTTTGGTTAGCCTGCTGCTGACGGCGTTGCGAAAGGCTGCGACACCTTTCCACTGGTTGACAGAAGTGCATCCTGTACAACAAAAACGAGGCGCATGTTCATCCACCTGCACCCAACAGTCTCGCCAAGTCCACGGGAGACATGGTGCTGTCATTACAGGTGCTCTAACCGATGACGTCCAAAACCCGTGACTTAATAGCGGAAACGTGGGAGTGTGTATGACCAAGCGAATTTTGGTTAGCCTGCTGCAGTCGGCGTGGCGAAAGGCTGCCATATCGTTCCGCTGGTTGACAGGAGCAAAGCTTGTACAACAAAACAAGGCGCATGTTCGTCCAGCTGCACCCAACGCTCTCACCAAGCACACAGGAGGCATGGTGCTGTCTTTACAGGTGCTCTACCGGATGACGTCCAAAACGCGTGACTTAATACCGGAAACGTGGGAATGTTTATGATGAAGTGAATTTTGGTTAGCCTGCCGCAGTCGGCGTGGCGAAAGGCTGCGATACAGTTCCAATGGTTGACACGAGTACATCTAGTACAACAAAAACAAGGTGCATGTTTATTCACCTGCACCCAACGCTCTCACCAAGTCCACAGGAGCCATGGTGCTGTCTTTACAGGTGCTCTACCAGATGAAGTCCAAAACCCGTGACTTAATAGCGGAAACTTTGGAGTGTTTATGACGAAGAGAATCTTGGTTAGCCTGCCGCAGTCGGCGTGGCGAAAGGGTGCGATACCGTTCCACTGGTTGGCACAAGCACATCCTGTACAACAAAAACAAGGCGCATGTTCTTCCACCTGCACCCAACGCTCTCGCCAAGTCCACAGGAGACCTGGTGCTGTCTTTACTGGTGCTCTACCCGATGACGTCCTAAACCCGTGACTTAATACCGGAAACGTGGGAGTGCTTATGATGAAGTGAATTTTGGTTAGCCTGCCGCAGTCGGCGTGGCAAAAGGCTGCCATATCGTTCCGCTGGTTGACAGGAGCAAAGCTTGTACAACAAAAACAAGGGGCATGTTCGTCCAGCTGCACCCAACGCTCTCACCAAGTCCACAGGAGCCATGGTGCTGTCTCTACAGGTGCTCTACCCAACGACGTCTAAAACGCGTGACCTAATGGCGGAAACGTGGGAGTGTTTATGACGAAGTGAATTTTGGTTAGCCTGCTGCAGTCGGCGTGGCGAAAGGCTGCGATACCGTTCCACTGGTTGACAGAAGCGCATCCTGTAAAACAAAAACAAGGCGCATGTTCATCCACCTGCACCCAATGCTCTCGCCAAGTCCAGAGGAGGCATGGTGCTGTCTTTAAAGGTGCTCTACCCGATGACGTCCAAAACCCGTGATTTAATACCGGAAGCGTTGGAGTGCTTATTATGAAGCGAATTTTGGTTAGCCTGCCGCAGTCGGCGTGGCGGCAGGCTGCCTTACCGTTCCACTGGTTAACACGAGCACATCGTGTAGAACAAAAACAATGTGCATGTTCCTCCACCTGTACCCAACGCCCTCGCCAAGTCCACAGGAGGCATGGTGCTGTCTTTACAGGTGCTCTACCCGATGACGTCCAAAAACCGTGATTAATAGCGGAAACGTTGGGAGTGTTTATGACGAAGTGAATTTTGGTTAGCCAGCTGCAGTCGGCGTGGCAAAAGGCTGCGATACCGTTCCACTGGTTGACACAAGCGCATCCTGTACAAAAAAACAAGGCGCATGTTCATCCACCTGCACCCAACGGTCTCGCCAAGTCCACAGGAGACATGGTGCTGTCTTTACAGGTGCTCTACCCGATGACGTCCAAAACCCGTGACTTATTAGCGGAAACGTGGGAGTGCTTATGATGAAGTGAATTTTGGTTAGCCAGCCGCAGTCGGCGTGGCGAAAGGCTGGGATACCGTTCCACTGGGTGACACAAGCGCATCCTGTAAAACAAAAACAAGGCGCATGTTGATCCACCTGCACCCAACGCTCTCGCCAAGTCCAGAGGAGGCATGGTGCTGTCTTTAAAGGTGCTCTACCCGATGACGTCCAAAACCCGTGACTTAATTCCGGAAACGAGGGAGTGCATATGATGAAGTGAATTTTGGTTAGCCTGCTGCAGTCGCCATCGCCAAAGGCTGCCATATCGTTCGGCTGATTGACAGAAGCAAAGCCTGTACAACAAAAACAAGGCCAATCTTCGTCCAGCTGCACCCAACGCTCGCAGCAAGTCCACAGGAGGCATAGGGCTGTCTTTACAGGTGCTCTATCCGATGACGTCCAAAACACGCGACTTAATACCGGAAACGTGGGAGTGCTTATGATGAAGTGAATTTTGGTTAACCGGCCGCAGTCGGCGTGGCGAAAGGCTGCGATACCGTTCCACTGGTTGGGCACAAGCGCATCCTGTACAACAAAAACAAGGCGCATGTTCATCCACCTGCACCCAACACTCTCGCCAAGTCCACAGGAGACATTGTGCTGTCTTTACAGGTGCACTACGCTGTGACGTGCAAAACCCGTGACTTAATAGCGGAAACATGGGAGTGTTTATGACGAAGTGAATTTTGGCTAGCCTGCTGCAGTGGGCATTGCAAAAGGCTGCGATACCGTTCCACTGGTTGACACGAGCAAATCCCGTACAAAAGAAAAAAAAGGCGCATGTTCGTCTACCTGCATCCAATGCTCTCAGTAAGTCCACAGGAGCCATGGTGCTGTCTTTACAGGTGCTCTACCAGATGACATACAAAACGCGTGTCTTAATAGCGGAAACGTTGGAGTGTTTATGACGAAGTGAATTTTGGTTAGCCTGCTGCAGTCGGCGTCGCCAAAGGCTGCCATGTCGTTCGGCTGGTTGACAGGAGCAAAGCCTGTACAACAAAAACAAGGGCAATCTTCGTCCAGCTGCACCCAACGCTCGCAGCAAGCCCACAGGAGGCATAGGGCTGTCTTAAAAGGTGCTCTACCTGATGACGTCCAAAACCCGCGACTTAATACCGGAAATGTCGGAGTGCTTATGATGAAGTGAATTTTGGTTAACCGGCCGCAGTCGGCGTGGCGAAAGGCTGGGATACCGTGTTCCACTGGTTAACACGAGCACATCCTGTACAACAAAAACAATGCGCATGTTCCTCCACCTGCACCCAACGCTCTCACGAAGTCCACACGAGGCATGGTGCTGTCTTTACAGGTGCTCTACCCGATGACGTCCAAAACCCGTGATTAATAGCGGAAACGTGGCAGTGTTTATGACGAAGTGAATTTTGGTTAGCCTGCTGCAGTCGGCGTTGCGAAAGGCTGCGATACCTTTCCACTGGTTGACACACGCGCATCCTGTACAACAAAAACAAGGCGCATGTTCATCCACCTGCACCCAACACTCTCGCCAAGTCCACAGGAGACATTGTGCTGTCTTTACAGGTGCTCTACCCGATGACGTCCAAAACCCGTGACTTATTAGCGGAAACGTGGGAGTGTTTATGACGAAGTGTGTTTTGGTTAGCCTGCTGCAGTCGGCGCGGCGAAAGGCTGGGATACCGTTCCACTGGGTGACACAAGTGCATCCTGTAAAACAAAAACAAGGCGCATGTTGATCCACATGCACCCAACGCTCTCGCCAAGTCCATAGGGGGCATGGTGCTGTCTTTAAAGGTGCTCTACCCGATGACGTCCAAAACCCGTGACTTAAAACAGGAAACGTGGGAGTGCTTATTATGAAGTGAATTTTGGTTAGCCTGCCGCAGTCGGCGTGGCGAAAGGCTGCGATACCGTTCCACTGGATAACACGAGCACATCCTGTACAACAAAAGGAATGCGCATGTTCCTCCACCTGCACCCAACGCTCTCGCCAAGTCCACAGGAGGCATGGTGCTGTCTTTACAGGTGCTCTACCCGATGAGGTCCAAAAACCGTGATTAATAGCGGAAACGTGGGAGCGTTTATGACGAAGTGAATTTTGGTTAGCCTGCTGCAGTCGGCGTTGCGAAAGGCTGCGATACCTTTCCACTGGTTGACACAAGTGCATCCTGTACAACAAAAGACAGGCACATGTTCATCCACCTGCACCCAACAGTCTCGCCAAGTCCACAGGAGACATGGTGCAGTCATTACAGGTGCTCTAACCGATGACGTCCAAAACCCGTGACTTAATAGCGGAAACGTGGGAGTGTGTATGACCAAGCGAATTTTGGTTAGCCTGCTGCAGTCGGCGTGGCGAAAGGCTGCCATATCGTTCCGCTGGTTGACTGGAGCAAAGCTTGTACAACAAAACAATGCGCATGTTCGTCCAGCTGCACCCAACGCTCTCACCAAGTCCACAGGAGCCATGGTGCTGTCTTTACAGGTGCTCTAACCAACGACGTGTAAAACGCGTGACCTAATAGCGGAAACGTGGGAGTGTTTATGACAGAAGTGAATTTTGGTTAGCCTGCTGCAGTCGGCGTGGCGAAAGGCTGCGATATCGTTGGGCTGGTTGACAGGAGCAAAGCGTGTACAACCAAAACAAGGCGCATGTTTCTAGAGCTGCATCCAACGCTCTCGCCAAGCACACAGGAGGCATGGTGCTGTCTTTACAGGTGCTCTACCGGATGACGTCCAAAACGCGTGACTTAATACCGGAAACGTGGGAATGTTCATGATGAAGTGAATTTTCGTTAGCCTGCCGCAGTCGGCGTGGAGAAAGGCTGCGATACAGTTCCAATGGTTGACACGAGTACATCTAGTACAACAAAAACAAGGTGCATGTTTATTCACCTGCACCCAACGCTCTCGCCAAGTCCACAGGAGCCATGGTGCTGTCTTTACAGGTGCTCTACCAGATGAAGTCCAAAACCCGTGACTTAATAGCGGAAACTTTGGAGTGTTTATGACGAAGAGAATCTTGGTTAGCCTGCCGCAGTCGGCGTGGCGAAAGGGTGCGATACCGTTCCACTGGTTGGCACAAGCACATCCTGTACAACAAAAACAAGGCGCATGTTCATGCACCTGCACCCAACGCTCTCGCCAAGTCCACAGGAGATCTGGTGCTGTCTTTACTGGTGCTCTACCCGATGACGTCCTAAACCCGTGACTTAATACCGGAAACGTGGGAGTGCTTATGATGAAGTGAATTTTGGTTAGCCTGCCGCAGTCGGCGTGGCAAAAGGCTGCCATATCGTTCCGCTGGTTGACAGGAGCAAATCTTGTACAACAAAAACAAGGCGCATGTTCGTCCAGCTGCACCAAACGCTCTCACCAAGTGCACAGGAGCCATGGTGCTGTCTCTACAGGTGCTCTACCCAACGACGTCTAAAACTCGTGACCTAATGGCGGAAACGTGGGAGTGTTCATGACGAAGTGAATTTTGGTTAGCCTGCTGCAGTCGGCGTGGCGAAAGGCTGCGATACCGTTCCACTGGTTGACACAAGCGCATCCTGTAAAACAAAAACAAGGCGCATGTTCATCCACCTGCACCCAACGCTCTCGCCAAGTCCAGAGGAGGCATGGTGCTGTCTTTAAAGGTGCTCTACCCGATGACGTCCAAAACCCGTGATTTAATACCGGAAGCGTTGGAGTGCTTATAATGAAGTGAATTTTGGTTAGCCTGCCGCAGTCGGCGTGGCGGAAGGCTGCGATACCGTTCCACTGGTTAACACGAGCAGATCCTGTAGAACAAAAACAATGTGCATGTTCCTCCACCTGTACCCAACGCCCTCGCCAAGTCCACAGGAGGCATGGTGCTGTCTTTACAGGTGCTCTACCCGATGACGTCCTAAACCCGTGACTTAATACCGGAAACGTGGGAGTGCTTATGTTGAAGTGAATTTTGGTTAGCCAGCCGCAGTCGGCGTGGCGAAAGGCTGGGATACCGTTCCACTGGGAGACACAAGCGCATCCTGTAAAACAAAAACAAGGCGCATGTTGATCCACCTGCACCCAACGCTCTCGCCAAGTCCAGAGGAGGCATGGTGCTGTCTTTAAAGGTGCTCTACCCGATGACGTCCAAAACCCGTGACTTAATTCCGGAAACGTGGGAGTGCTTATGATGAAGTGAATTTTGGTTAGCCTGCTGCAGTCGCCGTCGCCAAAGGCTGCAATATCGTTCGGCTGATTGACAGAAGCAAAGTCTGTACAACAAAAACAAGGCCAATCTTCGTCAAGCTGCACCCAACGCTCGCAGCAAGTCCACAGGAGGCATAGGGCTGTCTTTACAGGTGCTCCATCCGATGACGTCCAAAACACGCGACTTAATACCGGAAACGTGGGAGTGCTTATGATGAAGTGAATTTTGGTTAACCGGCCGCAGTCGGCGTGGCGAAAGGCTGCGATACCGTTCCACTGGTTGGGCACAAGCGCATCCTGTACAACAAAAACAAGGCGCATGTTCATCCACCTGCACCCAACACTCTCGCCAAGTCCACAGGAGACATTGTGCTGTCTTTACAGGTGCTCTACCCGATGACGTCCAAAACCCGTGGCTTGTTAGCGGAAACATGGGAGTGTTTATGACGAAGTGAATTTTGGTTAGCCTGCTGCAGTCGGCGTGGCGAAAGGCTGCGATACCGTTCCACTGGTTGACACAAGCGCATCCTGTATAACAAAAACAAGGCGCATGTTCATCCACCTGCACCCAACGCTCTCGCCAAGTCCACAGGAGACATTGTGCTGTCTTTACAGGTGCTCTACCCAATGACGTCGAAAACCCGTGACTTATTAGCGGAAACGTGGGCGTGTTTATGACGAAGTGAGTTTTGGTTAGCCTGCTGCAGTCGGCGTGGCGAAAGGCTGGGATACCGTTCCACTGGGTGACACAAGCGCATCCTGTAAAACAAAAACAAGGCGCATGTTCATGCACCTGCACCCAACGCTCTCGCCAAGTCCACAGGAGATCTGGTGCTGTCTTTACTGGTGCTCTACCCGATGACGTCCTAAACCCGTGACTTAATACCGGAAACGTGGGAGTGCTTATGATGAAGTGAATTTTGGTTAGCCTGCCGCAGTCGGCGTGGCAAAAGGCTGCCATATCGTTCCGCTGGTTGACAGGAGCAAATCTTGTACAACAAAAACAAGGCGCATGTTCGTCCAGCTGCACCAAACGCTCTCACCAAGTGCACAGGAGCCATGGTGCTGTCTCTACAGGTGCTCTACCCAACGACGTCTAAAACTCGTGACCTAATGGCGGAAACGTGGGAGTGTTCATGACGAAGTGAATTTTGGTTAGCCTGCTGCAGTCGGCGTGGCGAAAGGCTGCGATACCGTTCCTCTGGTTGACACAAGCGCATCCTGTAAAACAAAAACAAGGCGCATGTTCATCCACCTGCACCCAACGCTCTCGCCAAGTCCAGAGGAGGCATGGTGCTGTCTTTAAAGGTGCTCTACCCGATGACGTCCAAAACCCGTGATTTAATACCGGAAGCGTTGGAGTGCTTATTATGAAGTGAATTTTGGTTAGCCTGCCGCAGTCGGCGTGGCGGAAGGCTGCGATACCGTTCCACTGGTTAACACGAGCAGATCCTGTAGAACAAAAACAATGTGCATGTTCCTCCACCTGTACCCAACGCCCTCGCCAAGTCCACAGGAGGCATGGTGCTGTCTTTACAGGTGCTCTACCCGATGACGTCCTAAACCCGTGACTTAATACCGGAAACGTGGGAGTGCTTATGTTGAAGTGAATTTTGGTTAGCCAGCCGCAGTCGGCGTGGCGAAAGGCTGGGATACCGTTCCACTGGTTGGGCACAAGCGCATCCTGTACAACAAAAACAAGGCGCATGTTCATCCACCTGCACCCAACACTCTCGCCAAGTCCACAGGAGACATTGTGCTGTCTTTACAGGTGCTCTACCCGATGACGTCCAAAACCCGTGGCTTATTAGCGGAAACATGGGAGTGTTTATGACGAAGTGAATTTTGGTTAGCCTGCTGCAGTCGGCGTGGCGAAAGGCTGCGATACCGTTCCACTGGTTGACACAAGCGCATCCTGTATAACAAAAACAAGGCGCATGTTCATCCACCTGCACCCAACGCTCTCGCCAAGTCCACAGGAGACATTGTGCTGTCTTTACAGGTGCTCTACCCAATGACGTCGAAAACCCGTGACTTATTAGCGGAAACGTGGGCGTGTTTATGACGAAGTGAGTTTTGGTTAGCCTGCTGCAGTCGGCGTGGCGAAAGGTTGGGATACCGTTCCACTGGGTGACACAAGCGCATCCTGTAAAACAAAAACAAGGCGCATGTTGATCCACCTGCACCCAACACTCTCGCCAAGTCCATAGGAGGCATGGTGCTGTCTTTAAAGGTGCTCTACTCGATGACGTCCAAAACCCGTGACTTAATACAGGAAACGGGGGAGTGCTTATTATGAAGTGAATTTTGGTTAGCCAGCTGCAGTCGGCGTGGCAAAAGGCTGCGATACCGTTCCACTGGTTGACACAAGCGCATCCTGTACAAAAAAACAAGGCGCATGTTCATCCACCTGCACCCAACGGTCTCGCCAAGTCCACAGGAGACATGGTGCTGTCTTTACAGGTGCTCTACCCGATGACGTCCAAAACCCGTGACTTATTAGCGGAAACGTGGGAGTGTTTATGACGAAGTGAATTTTGGTTAGCCTGCTGCAGTCGGCGTTGCGAAAGGCTGCGATACCTTTCCACTGGTTGACACAAGTGCATCCTGTACAACAAAAACGAGGCGCATGTTCATCCAACTGCACCCAACAGTCTCGCCAAGTCCACAGGAGGCATGCTGCTGTCTTTAAAGCTGCTCTACCCGATGACGTCCAAAACCCGTGACTTAATAGCGGAAACGTGAGAGTGCTTATGATGAAGTGAATTTTGGCTAGCCTGCTGCAGTGGGCGTGGCGAAAGGCTGCGATACCGTTCCACTGGTTGACATGAGCAAATCCTGTACAGCAAATCAAGGCGCATGTTCATCCACCTGCACCCAACGCTCTCGCCAAGTCCACAGGAGACATGGTGCTGTCATTACAAGTGCTCTAACCGATGACGTCCAAAACCCGTGACTTAATAGCGGAAACGTGGGAGTGTTTATGACCAAGCGAATTTTGGTTAGCCTGCTGCAGTCGGCGTGGCGAAAGGCTGCCATATCGTTCCGCTGGTTGACAGGAGCAAAGCTTGTACAACAAAACAAGGCGCATGTTCGTCCAGCTGCACCCAACGCTCTCACCAAGTCCACAGGAGCCATGGTGCTGTCTTTACAGGTGCTCTACCGGATGACGTCCAAAACGCGTGACTTAATACCGGAAACGTGGGAATGTTTATGATGAAGTGAATTTTGGTTAGCCTGCCCCAGTCGGCGTGGCGAAAGGCTGCGATACAGTTCCAATGGTTGACACGAGAACATCTAGTACAACAAAAACAAGGTGCATGTTTATTCACCTGCACCCAACGCTCTCACCAAGTCCACAGGAGCCATGGTGCTGTCTTTACAGGTGCTCTACCCGATGACGTCCGAAACCCGTGACTTAATACCGGAAACGTGGGAGTGCTTATGATGAAGTGAATTTTGGTTAGCCAGCCGCAGTCGGCGTGGCGAAAGGCTGCGATACCTTTCCACTGGTTGACACAAGCGCATCCTGTACAACAAAAACAAGGCGCATGTTCATCCACCTGCACCCAACACTCCCGCCAAGTCCACAGGAGACATTGTGCTGTCTTTACAGGTGCTCTACCCGATGACGTCCAAAACCCGTGACTTATTAGCGGAAACGTGGGAGTGTTTATGACGAAGTCAATTTTGGTTAGCCTGCTGCAGTCGGCGTGGCGAAAGGCTGCGATACCGTTCCACTGGTTCACACAAGCGCATCCTGTACAACAAAAACAAGGCGCATGTTCATCCACCTGCACCCAACGCTCTCGCCAAGTCCACAGGAGACATTGTGCTGTCTTTACAGGTGCTCTACCCAATGACGTCGAAAACCCGTGACTTATTAGCGGAAACGTGGGAGTGTTTATGACGAAGTGAGTTTTGGTTAGCCTACTGCAGTCAGCGTGGCGAAAGGCTGGGATACCGTTCCAGTGGGTGACACAAGCGCATCCTGTAAAACAAAAACAAGGCGCATGTTGATCCACCTGCACCCAACGCTCTAGCCAAGTCCATAGGAGGCAAGGTGCTGTCTTTAAAGGTGCTCTACTCGATGACGTCCAAAACCCGTGACTTAATACAGGAAACGTGGGAGTGCTTATTATGAAGTGAATTTTGGTTAGCCTGCCGCAGTCGGCGTGGCGAAAGGCTGCGATACCGTTCCACTTGTTAACACGAGCACATCCTGCACAACAAAAGGAATGCGCATGTTCCTCCACCTGCACCCAACGCTCTCGCCAAGTCCACAGGAGGCATGGTGCTGTCTTTACAGGTGCTCTACCCGATGACGTCCAAAAACCGTGATTAATAGCGGAAACGTTGGGAGTGTTTATGACGAAGTGAATTTTGGTTAGCCAGCTGCAGTCGGCGCGGCAAAAGGCTGCGATACCGTTCCAATGGTTGACACAAGCGCATCCTGTACAAAAAAACAAGGCGCATGTTCATCCACCTGCACCCAACGGTCTCCCCAAGTCCACAGGAGACATGGTGCTGTCTTTACAGGTGCTCTACCCGATGACGTCCAAAACCCGTGACTTATTAGCGGAAACGTGGGAGTGTTTATGACGAAGTGAATTTTGGTTACCCTGCTGCAGTCGGCGTTGCGAAAGGCTGCGATACCTTTCCACTGGTTGACACAAGTGCATCCTGTACAACAAAAACGAGGCGCATGTTCATCCAACTGCACCCAACAGTCTCGCCAAGTCCACAGGAGGCATGCTGCTGTCTTTAAAGCTGCTCTACCCGATGACGTCCAAAACCCGTGACTTAATAGCGGAAACGTGAGAGTGCTTATGATGAAGTGAATTTTGGCTAGCCTGCTGCAGTGGGCGTGGCGAAAGGCTGCGATAACGTTCCACTGGTTGACATGACCAAATCCTGTACAGCAAATCAAGGCGCATGTTCATCCACCTGCACCCAACGCTCTCGCCAAGTCCACAGGAGACATGGTGCTGTCATTACAGGTGCTCTAACCGATGACGTCCAAAACCCGTGACTTAATAGCGGAAACGTGGGAGTGTTTATGACCAAGCGAATTTTGGTTAGCCTGCTGCAGTCGGCGTGGCGAAAGGCTGCCATATCGTTCCGCTGGTTGACAGGAGCAAAGCTTGTACAACAAAACAAGGCGCATGTTCGTCCAGCTGCACCCAACGCTTTCACCAAGTCCACAGGAGCCATGGTGCTGTCTTTACAGGTGCTCTAACCAACGACGTCTAAAACGCGTGACCTAATAGCGGAAACGTGGGAGTGTTTATGACGAAGTGAATTTTGGTTAGCCTGCTGCAGTCGGCGTGGCGAAAGGCTGCGATATCGTTCGGCTGGTTGACAGGAGCAAAGCGTGTACAACAAAAACAAGGCGCATGTTTCTCCTGCTGCATCCAACGCTCTCGCCAAGCACACAGGAGGCATGGTGCTGTCTTTACAGGTGCTCTACCGGATGACGTCCAAAACGCGTGACTTAATACCGGAAACGTGGGAATGTTTATGATGAAGTGAATTTTGGTTAGCCTGCCCCAGTCGGCGTGGCGAAAGGCTGCGATACAGTTCCAATGGTTGACACGAGTACATCTAGTAACACAAAAACACGGTGCATGTTTATTCACCTGCACCCATCGCTCTCACCAAGTCCACAGGAGCCATGGTGCTGTCTTTACAGGTGCTCTACCCGATGACGTCCGAAACCCGTGACTTAATACCGGAAACGTGGGAGTGCTTATGATGAAGTGAATTTTGGTTAGCCAGCCGCAGTCGGCGTGGCGAAAGGCTGCGATACCTTTCCACTGGTTGACACAAGCGCATCCTGTACAACAAGAACAAGGCGCATGTTCATCCACCTGCACCCAACACTCTCGCCAAGTCCACAGGAGACAGTGTGCTGTCTTTACAGGTGCTCTACCCGATGACGTCCAAAACCCGTGACTTATTAGCCGAAACGTGGGAGTGTTTATGACGAAGTGAGTTTTGGTTAGCCTGCTGCAGTCGGCGGGGCGAAAGGCTGGGATTCCGTTCCACTGGGTGACACAAGCGCATCCTGTAAAACAAAAACAAGGCGCATGTTGATCCACCTGCACCCAACGCTCTCGCCAAGTCCAGAGGAGGCATGGTGCTGTCTTTAAAGGTGCTCTACCCGATGACGTCCAAAACCCGTGACTTAATACCGGAAACGTGGGAGTGCTTATGATGAAGTGAATTTTGGTTAGCCTGCTGCAGCCGGCGTCGCCAAAGGCTGCCATATAGTTCGGCTGGTTGACAGAAGCAAAGCCTGTACAACAAAAACAAGGCCAATCTTCGTCCAGCTGCACCCAACGCTCGCAGCAAGTCCACAGGAGGCATAGGGCTGTCTTTACAGGTGCTCTATCCGATGACGTCCAAAACACGCGACTTAATACCGGAAACGTGGGAGTGTTTATGACGAAGTGAATTTTCGTTAGCCTGCTGCAGTCGGCGTGGCGAAAGGCTGCGATACCGTTCCACTGGTTGACACAAGCACATCCTGTACAACAAAAACAAGGCGCATGTTCATCCACCTGCACCCAACGGTCTCGCCAAGTCCACAGGAGGCATGGTGCTGTCTTTACGAGTGCTCTACCCGATTCCGTCCAAAACCCGTGACTTATTAGCGGAAACGTGGGAGTGTTTATGACGAAGTGAATTTTGGTTAGGCTGCTGCAGCCGGCGTGGCGATAGGCTGCGATACCGTTCCACTGGTTGACACAAGCGCATCCTGTACAACAAAAACAAGGCGCATGTTCATGCACCTATACCCAGCAGTCTCGCCAAGTCCACAGGAGGCATGGTGCTGTCTTTACGAGTGCTCTACCCGATGCCGTCCAAAACCCGTGACTTATTAGCCGAAACGTGGGGGTGTTTATTACGAAGTGAGTTTTGGTTAGCCTGCTGCAGTCGGCGGGGCGAAAGGCTGGGATTCCGTTCCACTGGGTGACACAAGCGCATCCTGTAAAACAAAAACAATGCGCATGTTGATCCACCTGCACCCAACGCTCTCGCCAAGTCCAGAGGAGGCATGGTGCTGTCTTTAAAGGTGCTCTACCCGATGACGTCCAAAACCCGTGACTTAATACCGGAAACGTGGGAGTGCTTATGATGAAGTGAATTTTGGTTAGCCTGCTGCAGCCGGCGTCGCCAAAGGCTGCCATATAGTTCGGCTGGTTGACAGAAGCAAAGCCTGTACAACAAAAACAAGGCCAATCTTCGTCCAGCTGCACCCAACGCTCGCAGCAAGTCCACAGGAGGCATAGGGCTGTCTTTACAGGTGCTCTATCCGATGACGTCCAAAACACGCGACTTAATACCGGAAACGTGGGAGTGTTTATGACGAAGTGAGTTTTGGTTAGCCTGCTGCAGTCGGCGTGGCGAAAGCCTGGGATACCGTTCCACTGGGTGACAGAAGCGCATCCTGTAAAACAAAAACAAGGCGCATGTTGATCCACCTGCACCCAACGCTCTCGCCAACTCCACAGGAGGCATGGTGCTGTCTTTACAGGTGCTCTACCCGATGCCGTCCAAAACCCGTGATTAATAGCGGAAACGTGGGAGTGTTTATGACGAAGTGAATTTTCGTTAGCCTGCTGCAGTCGGCGTGGCGAAAGGCTGCGATACCGTTCCACTGGTTGACACAAGCACATCCTGTACAACAAAAACAAGGCGCATGTTCATCCACCTGCACCCAACGGTCTCGCCAAGTCCACAGGAGGCATGGTGCTGTCTTTACGAGTGCTCTACCCGATGCCGTCCAAAACCCGTGACTTATTAGCGGAAACGTGGGAGTGTTTATGACGAAGTGAATTTTGGTTAGGCTGCTGCAGCCGGCGTGGCGATAGGCTGCGATACCGTTCCACTGGTTGACACAAGCGCATCCTGTACAACAAAAACAAGGCGCATGTTGATCCACCTGCACCCAACGCTCTCGCCAAGTCCAGAGGAGGCATGGTGCTGTCTTTAAAGGTGCTCTACCCGATGACGTCCAAAACCCGTGGCTTAATACCGGAAACGTGGGAGTGCTTATGATGAAGTGAATTTTGGTTAGCCTGCTGCAGCCGGCGTCGCCAAAGGCTGCCATATAGTTCGGCTGGTTGACAGAAGCAAAGCCTGTACAACAAAAACAAGGCCAATCTTCGTCCAGCTGCACCCAACGCTCGCAGCAAGTCCACAGGAGGCATAGGGCTGTCTTTACAGGTGCTCTATCCGATGACGTCCAAAACACGCGACTTAATACCGGAAACGTGGGAGTGTTTATGACGAAGTGAGTTTTGGTTAGCCTGCTGCAGTCGGCGTGGCGAAAACCTGGGATACCGTTCCACTGGGTGACAGAAGCGCATCCTGTAAAACAAAAACAAGGCGCATGTTGATCCACCTGCACCCAACGCTCTCGCCAACTCCACAGGAGGCATGGTGCTGTCTTTACAGGTGCTCTACCCGATGCCGTCCAAAACCCGTGATTAATAGCGGAAACGTGGGAGTGTTTATGACGAAGTGAATTTTCGTTAGCCTGCTGCAGTCGGCGTGGCGAAAGGCTGCGATACCGTTCCACTGGTTGACACAAGCACATCCTGTACAACAAAAACAAGGCGCATGTTCATCCACCTGCACCCAACGGTCTCGCCAAGTCCACAGGAGGCATGGTGCTGTCTTTACGAGTGCTCTACCCGATGCCGTCCAAAACCCGTGACTTATTAGCGGAAACGTGGGAGTGTTTATGACGAAGTGAATTTTAGTTAGGCTGCTGCAGCCGGCGTGGCGATAGGCTGCGATACCGTTCCACTGGTTGACACAAGCGCATCCTGTACAACAAAAACAAGGCGCATGTTGATCCACCTGCACCCAACGCTCTCGCCAAGTCCAGAGGAGGCATGGTGCTGTCTTTAAAGGTGCTCTACCCGATGACGTCCAAAACCCGTGACTTAATACCGGAAACGTGGGAGTGCTTATGATGAAGTGAATTTTGGTTAGCCTGCTGCAGCCGGCGTCGCCAAAGGCTGCCATATAGTTCGGCTGGTTGACAGAAGCAAAGCCTGTACAACAAAAACAAGGCCAATCTTCGTCCAGCTGCACCCAACGCTCGCAGCAAGTCCACAGGAGGCATAGGGCTGTCTTTACAGGTGCTCTATCCGATGACGTCCAAAACACGCGACTTAATACCGGAAACGTGGGAGTGTTTATGACGAAGTGAGTTTTGGTTAGCCTGCTGCAGTCGGCGTGGCGAAAGCCTGGGATACCGTTCCACTGGGTGACAGAAGCGCATCCTGTAAAACAAAAACAAGGCGCATGTTGATCCACCTGCACCCAACGCTCTCGCCAACTCCACAGGAGGCATGGTGCTGTCTTTACAGGTGCTCTACCCGATGCCGTCCAAAACCCGTGATTAATAGCGGAAACGTGGGAGTGTTTATGACGAAGTGAATTTTCGTTAGCCTGCTGCAGTCGGCGTGGCGAAAGGCTGCGATACCGTTCCACTGGTTGACACAAGCACATCCTGTACAACAAAAACAAGGCGCATGTTCATCCACCTGCACCCAACGGTCTCGCCAAGTCCACAGGAGGCATGGTGCTGTCTTTACGAGTGCTCTACCCGATGCCGTCCAAAACCCGTGACTTATTAGCGGAAACGTGGGAGTGTTTATGACCAAGCGAATTTTGGTTAGCCTGCTGCAGTCGGCGTGGCGAAAGGCTGCCATATCGTTCCGCTGGTTGACAGGAGCAAAGCTTGTACAACAAAACAAGGCGCACGTTCGTCCAGCTGCACCCAACGCTTTCACCAAGTCCACAGGAGCCATGGTGCTGTCTTTACAGGTGCTCTAACCAACGACGTCTAAAACGCGTGACCTAATAGCGGAAACGTGGGAGTGTTTATGACGAAGTGAATTTTGGTTAGCCTGCTGCAGTCGGCGTGGCGAAAGGCTGCGATATCGTTCGGCTGGTTGACAGGAGCAAAGCGTGTACAACAAAAACAAGGCGCATGTTTCTCCAGCTGCATCCAACGCTCTCGCCAAGCACACAGGAGGCATGGTGCTGTCTTTACAGGTGCTCTACCGGATGACGTCCAAAACGCGTGACTTAATACCGGAAACGTGGGAATGTTTATGATGAAGTGAATTTTGGTTAGCCTGCCCCAGTCGGCGTGGCGAAAGGCTGCGATACAGTTCCAATGGTTGACACGAGTACATCTAGTAACACAAAAACACGGTGCATGTTTATTCACCTGCACCCATCGCTCTCACCAAGTCCACAGGAGCCATGGTGCTGTCTTTACAGGTGCTCTACCCGATGACGTCCGAAACCCGTGACTTAATACCGGAAACGTGGGAGTGCTTATGATGAAGTGAATTTTGGTTAGCCAGCCGCAGTCGGCGTGGCGAAAGGCTGCGATACCTTTCCACGTGTTGACACAAGCGCATCCTGTACAACAAGAACAAGGCGCATGTTCATCCACCTGCACCCAACACTCTCGCCAAGTCCACAGGAGACAGTGTGCTGTCTTTACAGGTGCTCTACCCGATGACGTCCAAAACCCGTGACTTATTAGCCGAAACGTGGGAGTGTTTATGACGAAGTGAGTTTTGGTTAGCCTGCTGCAGTCGGCGGGGCGAAAGGCTGGGATTCCGTTCCACTGGGTGACACAAGCGCATCCTGTAAAACAAAAACAAGGCGCATGTTGATCCACCTGCACCCAACGCTCTCGCCAAGTCCAGAGGAGGCATGGTGCTGTCTTTAAAGGTGCTCTACCCGATGACGTCCAAAACCCGTGACTTAATACCGGAAACGTGGGAGTGCTTATGATGAAGTGAATTTTGGTTAGCCTGCTGCAGCCGGCGTCGCCAAAGGCTGCCATATAGTTCGGCTGGTTGACAGAAGCAAAGCCTGTACAACAAAAACAAGGCCAATCTTCGTCCAGCTGCACCCAACGCTCGCAGCAAGTCCACAGGAGGCATAGGGCTGTCTTTACAGGTGCTCTATCCGATGACGTCGAAAACACGCGACTTAATACCGGAAACGTGGGAGTGTTTATGACGAAGTGAATTTTCGTTAGCCTGCTGCAGTCGGCGTGGCGAAAGGCTGCGATACCGTTCCACTGGTTGACACAAGCACATCCTGTACAACAAAAACAAGGCGCATGTTCATCCACCTGCACCCAACGGTCTCGCCAAGTCCACAGGAGGCATGGTGCTGTCTTTACGAGTGCTCTACCCGATTCCGTCCAAAACCCGTGACTTATTAGCGGAAACGTGGGAGTGTTTATGACGAAGTGAATTTTGGTTAGGCTGCTGCAGCCGGCGTGGCGATAGGCTGCGATACCGTTCCACTGGTTGACACAAGCGCATCCTGTACAACAAAAACAAGGCGCATGTTCATGCACCTATACCCAGCAGTCTCGCCAAGTCCACAGGAGGCATGGTGCTGTCTTTACGAGTGCTCTACCCGATGCCGTCCAAAACCCGTGACTTATTAGCCGAAACGTGGGGGTGTTTATTACGAAGTGAGTTTTGGTTAGCCTGCTGCAGTCGGCGGGGCGAAAGGCTGGGATTCCGTTCCACTGGGTGACACAAGCGCATCCTGTAAAACAAAAACAATGCGCATGTTGATCCACCTGCACCCAACGCTCTCGCCAAGTCCAGAGGAGGCATGGTGCTGTCTTTAAAGGTGCTCTACCCGATGACGTCCAAAACCCGTGACTTAATACCGGAAACGTGGGAGTGCTTATGATGAAGTGAATTTTGGTTAGCCTGCTGCAGCCGGCGTCGCCAAAGGCTGCCATATAGTTCGGCTGGTTGACAGAAGCAAAGCCTGTACAACAAAAACAAGGCCAATCTTCGTCCAGCTGCACCCAACGCTCGCAGCAAGTCCACAGGAGGCATAGGGCTGTCTTTACAGGTGCTCTATCCGATGACGTCCAAAACACGCGACTTAATACCGGAAACGTGGGAGTGTTTATGACGAAGTGAGTTTTGGTTAGCCTGCTGCAGTCGGCGTGGCGAAAGCCTGGGATACCGTTCCACTGGGTGACAGAAGCGCATCCTGTAAAACAAAAACAAGGCGCATGTTGATCCACCTGCACCCAACGCTCTCGCCAACTCCACAGGAGGCATGGTGCTGTCTTTACAGGTGCTCTACCCGATGCCGTCCAAAACCCGTGATTAATAGCGGAAACGTGGGAGTGTTTATGACGAAGTGAATTTTCGTTAGCCTGCTGCAGTCGGCGTGGCGAAAGGCTGCGATACCGTTTCACTGGTTGACACAAGCACATCCTGTACAACAAAAACAAGGCGCATGTTCATCCACCTGCACCCAACGGTCTCGCCAAGTCCACAGGAGGCATGGTGCTGTCTTTACGAGTGCTCTACCCGATGCCGTCCAAAACTCGTGACTTATTAGCGGAAACGTGGGAGTGTTTATGACGAAGTGAATTTTGGTTAGGCTGCTGCAGCCGGCGTGGCGATAGGCTGCGATACCGTTCCACTGGTTGACACAAGCGCATCCTGTACAACAAAAACAAGGCGCATGTTGATCCACCTGCACCCAACGCTCTCGCCAAGTCCAGAGGAGGCATGGTGCTGTCTTTAAAGGTGCTCTACCCGATGACGTCCAAAACCCGTGGCTTAATACCGGAAACGTGGGAGTGCTTATGATGAAGTGAATTTTGGTTAGCCTGCTGCAGCCGGCGTCGCCAAAGGCTGCCATATAGTTCGGCTGGTTGACAGAAGCAAAGCCTGTACAACAAAAACAAGGCCAATCTTCGTCCAGCTGCACCCAACGCTCGCAGCAAGTCCACAGGAGGCATAGGGCTGTCTTTACAGGTGCTCTATCCGATGACGTCCAAAACACGCGACTTAATACCGGAAACGTGGGAGTGTTTATGACGAAGTGAGTTTTGGTTAGCCTGCTGCAGTCGGCGTGGCGAAAGCCTGGGATACCGTTCCACTGGGTGACAGAAGCGCATCCTGTAAAACAAAAACAAGGCGCATGTTGATCCACCTGCACCCAACGCTCTCGCCAACTCCACAGGAGGCATGGTGCTGTCTTTACAGGTGCTCTACCCGATGCCGTCCAAAACCCGTGATTAATAGCGGAAACGTGGGAGTGTTTATGACGAAGTGAATTTTCGTTAGCCTGCTGCAGTCGGCGTGGCGAAAGGCTGCGATACCGTTCCACTGGTTGACACAAGCACATCCTGTACAACAAAAACAAGGCGCATGTTCATCCACCTGCACCCAACGGTCTCGCCAAGTCCACAGGAGGCATGGTGCTGTCTTTACGAGTGCTCTACCCGATGCCGTCCAAAACCCGTGACTTATTAGCGGAAATGTGGGAGTGTTTATGACGAAGTGAATTTTGGTTAGGCTGCTGCAGCCGGCGTGGCGATAGGCTGCGATACCGTTCCACTGGTTGACACAAGCGCATCCTGTACAACAAAAACAAGGCGCATGTTGATCCACCTGCACCCAACGCTCTCGCCAAGTCCAGAGGAGGCATGGTGCTGTCTTTAAAGGTGCTCTACCCGATGACGTCCAAAACCCGTGGCTTAATACCGGAAACGTGGGAGTGCTTATGATGAAGTGAATTTTGGTTAGCCTGCTGCAGCCGGCGTCGCCAAAGGCTGCCATATAGTTCGGCTGGTTGACAGAAGCAAAGCCTGTACAACAAAAACAAGGCCAATCTTCGTCCAGCTGCACCCAACGCTCGCAGCAAGTCCACAGGAGGCATAGGGCTGTCTTTACAGGTGCTCTTTCCGATGACGTCCAAAACACGCGACTTAATACCGGAAACGTGCGAGTGTTTATGACGAAGTGAGTTTTGGTTAGCCTGCTGCAGTCGGCGTGGCGAAAGCCTGGGATACCGTTCCACTGGGTGACAGAAGCGCATCCTGTAAAACAAAAACAAGGCGCATGTTGATCCACCTGCACCCAACGCTCTCGCCAACTCCACAGGAGGCATGGTGCTGTCTTTACAGGTGCTCTACCCGATGCCGTCCAAAACCCGTGATTAATAGCGGAAACGTGGGAGTGTTTATGACGAAGTGAATTTTCGTTAGGCTGCTGCAGCCGGCGTGGCGATAGGCTGCGATACCGTTCCACTGGTTGACACAAGCGCATCCTGTACAACAAAAACAAGGCGCATGTTGATCCACCTGCACCCAACGCTCTCGCCAAGTCCAGAGGAGGCATGGTGCTGTCTTTAAAGGTGCTCTACCCGATGACGTCCAAAACCCGTGACTTAATACCGGAAACGTGGGAGTGCTTATGATGAAGTGAATTTTGGTTAGCCTGCTGCAGCCGGCGTCGCCAAAGGCTGCCATATAGTTCGGCTGGTTGACAGAAGCAAAGCCTGTACAACAAAAACAAGGCCAATCTTCGTCCAGCTGCACCCAACGCTCGCAGCAAGTCCACAGGAGGCATAGGGCTGTCTTTACAGGTGCTCTATCCGATGACGTCCAAAACACGCGACTTAATACCGGAAACGTGGGAGTGTTTATGACGAAGTGAGTTTTGGTTAGCCTGCTGCAGTCGGCGTGGCGAAAGCCTGGGATACCGTTCCACTGGGTGACAGAAGCGCATCCTGTAAAACAAAAACAAGGCGCATGTTGATCCACCTGCACCCAACGCTCTCGCCAACTCCACAGGAGGCATGGTGCTGTCTTTACAGGTGCTCTACCCGATGCCGTCCAAAACCCGTGATTAATAGCGGAAACGTGGGAGTGTTTATGACGAAGTGAATTTTCGTTAGCCTGCTGCAGTCGGCGTGGCGAAAGGCTGCGATACCGTTCCACTGGTTGACACAAGCACATCCTGTACAACAAAACCAAGGCGCATGTTCATCCACCTGCACCCAACGGTCTCGCCAAGTCCACAGGAGGCATGGTGCTGTCTTTACGAGTGCTCTACCCGATGCCGTCCAAAACCCGTGACTTATTAGCGGAAACGTGGGAGTGTTTATGACCAAGCGAATTTTGGTTAGCCTGCTGCAGTCGGCGTGGCGAAAGGCTGCCATATCGTTCCGCTGGTTGACAGGAGCAAAGCTTGTACAACAAAACAAGGCGCACGTTCGTCCAGCTGCACCCAACGCTTTCACCAAGTCCACAGGAGCCATGGTGCTGTCTTTACAGGTGCTCTAACCAACGACGTCTAAAACGCGTGACCTAATAGCGGAAACGTGGGAGTGTTTATGACGAAGTGAATTTTGGTTAGCCTGCTGCAGTCGGCGTGGCGAAAGGCTGCGATATCGTTCGGCTGGTTGACAGGAGCAAAGCGTGTACAACAAAAACAAGGCGCATGTTTCTCCAGCTGCATCCAACGCTCTCGCCAAGCACACAGGAGGCATGGTGCTGTCTTTACAGGTGCTCTACCGGATGACGTCCAAAACGCGTGACTTAATACCGGAAACGTGGGAATGTTTATGATGAAGTGAATTTTGGTTAGCCTGCCCCAGTCGGCGTGGCGAAAGGCTGCGATACAGTTCCAATGGTTGACACGAGTACATCTAGTAACACAAAAACACGGTGCATGTTTATTCACCTGCACCCATCGCTCTCACCAAGTCCACAGGAGCCATGGTGCTGTCTTTACAGGTGCTCTACCCGATGACGTCCGAAACCCGTGACTTAATACCGGAAACGTGGGAGTGCTTATGATGAAGTGAATTTTGGTTAGCCAGCCGCAGTCGGCGTGGCGAAAGGCTGCGATACCTTTCCACGTGTTGACACAAGCGCATCCTGTACAACAAGAACAAGGCGCATGTTCATCCACCTGCACCCAACACTCTCGCCAAGTCCACAGGAGACAGTGTGCTGTCTTTACAGGTGCTCTACCCGATGACGTCCAAAACCCGTGACTTATTAGCCGAAACGTGGGAGTGTTTATGACGAAGTGAGTTTTGGTTAGCCTGCTGCAGTCGGCGGGGCGAAAGGCTGGGATTCCGTTCCACTGGGTGACACAAGCGCATCCTGTAAAACAAAAACAAGGCGCATGTTGATCCACCTGCACCCAACGCTCTCGCCAAGTCCAGAGGAGGCATGGTGCTGTCTTTAAAGGTGCTCTACCCGATGACGTCCAAAACCCGTGACTTAATACCGGAAACGTGGGAGTGCTTATGATGAAGTGAATTTTGGTTAGCCTGCTGCAGCCGGCGTCGCCAAAGGCTGCCATATAGTTCGGCTGGTTGACAGAAGCAAAGCCTGTACAACAAAAACAAGGCCAATCTTCGTCCAGCTGCACCCAACGCTCGCAGCAAGTCCACAGGAGGCATAGGGCTGTCTTTACAGGTGCTCTATCCGATGACGTCCAAAACACGCGACTTAATACCGGAAACGTGGGAGTGTTTATGACGAAGTGAATTTTCGTTAGCCTGCTGCAGTCGGCGTGGCGAAAGGCTGCGATACCGTTCCACTGGTTGACACAAGCACAGCCTGTACAACAAAAACAAGGCGCATGTTCATCCACCTGCACCCAACGGTCTCGCCAAGTCCACAGGAGGCATGGTGCTGTCTTTACGAGTGCTCTACCCGATGCCGTCCAAAACCCGTGACTTATTAGCGGAAACGTGGGAGTGTTTATGACGAAGTGAATTTTGGTTAGGCTGCTGCAGCCGGCGTGGCGATAGGCTGCGATACCGTTCCACTGGTTGACACAAGCGCATCCTGTACAACAAAAACAAGGCGCATGTTCATGCACCTGCACCCAGCAGTCTCGCCAAGTCCACAGGAGGCATGGTGCTGTCTTTACGAGTGCTCTACCCGATGCCGTCCAAAACCCGTGACTTATTAGCCGAAACGTGGGAGTGTTTATGACGAAGTGAGTTTTGGTTAGCCTGCTGCAGTCGGCGGGGCGAAAGGCTGGGATTCCGTTCCACTGGGTGACACAAGCGCATCCTGTAAAACAAAAACAAGGCGCATGTTGATCCACCTGCACCCAACGCTCTCGCCAAGTCCAGAGGAGGCATGGTGCTGTCTTTAAAGGTGCTCTACCCGATGACGTCCAAAACCCGTGACTTAATACCGGAAACGTGGGAGTGCTTATGATGAAGTGAATTTTGGTTAGCCTGCTGCAGCCGGCGTCGCCAAAGGCTGCCATATAGTTCGGCTGGTTGACAGAAGCAAAGCCTGTACAACAAAAACAAGGCCAATCTTCGTCCAGCTGCACCCAACGCTCGCAGGAAGTCCACAGGAGGCATAGGGCTGTCTTTACAGGTGCTCTATCCGATGACGTCCAAAACACGCGACTTAATACCGGAAACGTGGGAGTGTTTATGACGAAGTGAGTTTTGGTTAGCCTGCTGCAGTCGGCGTGGCGAAAGCCTGGGATACCGTTCCACAGGGTGACAGAAGCGCATCCTGTAAAACAAAAACAAGGCGCATGTTGATCCACCTGCACCCAACGCTCTCGCCAACTCCACAGGAGGCATGGTGCTGTCTTTACAGGTGCTCTACCCGATGCCGTCCAAAACCCGTGATTAATAGCGGAAACGTGGGAGTGTTTATGACGAAGTGAATTTTCGTTAGCCTGCTGCAGTCGGCGTGGCGAAAGACTGCGATACCGTTCCACTGGTTGACATGAGCAAATCCTGTGCAGCAAATCAAGGCGCATGTTCATCCACCTGCACCCAACGCTCTCGCCAAGTCCACAGGAGACATGGTGCTGTCTTTACGAGTGCTCTAACCGATGACGTCCAAAACCCGTGACTTAATAGCGGAAACGTGGGAGTGTTTATGACCAAGCGAATTTTGGTTAGCCTGCTGCAGTCGGCGTGGCGAAAGGCTGCCATATCGTTCCGCTGGTTGACACGAGCAAAGCTTGTACAACAAAACAAGGCGCATGTTCGTCCAGCTGCACCCAACGCTCTCACCAAGTCCACAGGAGCCATGGTGCTGTCTTTACAGGTGCTCTAACCAACGACGTCTAAAACGCGTGACCTAATAGCGGAAACGTGGGAGTGTTTATGACGAAGTGAATTTTGGTTAGCCTGCTGCAGTCGGCGTGGCGAAAGGCTGCGATATCGTTCGGCTGGTTGACAGGAGCAAAGCGCGTACAACAAAAACAAGGCGCATGTTTCTCCAGCTGCATCCAACGCTCTCGCCAAGCACACAGGAGGCATGGTGCTGTCTTTACAGGTGCTCTACCGGATGACGTCCAAAACGCGTGACTTAATACCGGAAACGTGGGAATGTTTATGATGAAGTGAATTTTGGTTAGCCTGCCCCAGTCGGCGTGGCGAAAGGCTGCGATACAGTTCCAATGGTTGACACAAGTACATCTAGTACAACAAAAACAAGGTGCATGTTTATTCACCTGCACCCAACGCTCTCACCAAGTCCACAGGAGCCATGGTGCTGTCTTTACAGGTGCTCTACCCGATGACGTCCGAAACCCGTGACTTAATACCGGAAACGTTGGGAGTGTTTATGACGAAGTGAATTTTGGTTAGCCAGCTGCAGTCGGCGTGGCAAAAGGCTGCGATACCGTTGCACTGGTTGACACAAGCGCATCCTGTACAAAAAAACAAGGCGCATGTTCATCCACCTGCACCCAACGGTCTCGCCAAGTCCACAGGAGACATGGTGCTGTATTTACAGGTGCTCTACCCGATGACGTCCAAAACCCGTGACTTATTAGCGGAAACGTGGGAGTGTTTATGACGAAGTGAATTTTGGTTAGCCTGCTGCAGTCGGCGTTGCGAAAGGCTGGGATACCTTTCCACTGGTTGACACAAGTGCATCCTGTACAACAAAAACGAGGCGCATGTTCATCCAACTGCACCCAACAGTCTCGCCAAGTCCACAGGAGGCATGCTGCTGTCTTTAAAGCTGCTCTACCCGATGACGTCCAAAACCCGTGACTTAATAGCGGAAACGTGAGAGTGCTTATGATGAAGTGAATTTTGGCTAGCCTGCTGCAGTGGGCGTGGCGAAAGGCTGCGATACCGTTCCACTGGTTGACATGAGCAAATCCTGTACAGCAAATTAGGGCGCATGTTCATCCACCTGCACCCAACGCTCTCGCCAAGCCCACAGGAGACATGGCGCTGTCTTTACAAGTGCTCTAACCGATGACGTCCAAAACCCGTGACTTAATAGCGGAAACGTGGGAGTGTTTATGACCAAGCGAATTTTGGTTAGCCTGCTGCAGTCGGCGTGGCGAAAGGCTGCCATATCGTTCCGCTGGTTGACAGGAGCAAAGCTTGTACAACAAAACAAGGCGCATGTTCGTCCAGCTGCACCCAACGCTCTCACCAAGTCCACAGGAGCCATGGTGCTGTCTTTACAGGTGCTCTAACCAACGACGTCTAAAACGCGTGACCTAATAGCGGAAACGTGGGAGTGTTTATGACGAAGTGAATTTTGGTTAGCCTGCTGCAGTCGGCGTGGCGAAAGGCTGCGATATCGTTCGGCTGGTTGACAGGAGCAAAGCGTGTACAACAAAAACAAGGCGCATGTTTCTCCAGCTGCATCCAACGCTCTCGCCAAGCACACAGGAGGCATGGTGCTGTCTTTACAGGTGCTCTACCGGATGACGTCCAAAACGCGTGACTTAATACCGGAAACGTGGGAATGTTTATGATGAAGTGAATTTTGGTTAGCCTGCCCCAGTCGGCGTGGCGAAAGGCTGCGATACAGTTCCAATGGTTGACACAAGTACATCTAGTACAACAAAAACAAGGTGCATGTTTATTCACCTGCACCCAACGCTCTCACCAAGTCCACAGGAGCCATGGTGCTGTCTTTACAGGTGCTCTACCCGATGACGTCCGAAACCCGTGACTTAATACCGGAAACGTGGGAGTGCTTATGATGAAGTGAATTTTGGTTAGCCAGCCGCAGTCGGCGTGGCGAAAGGCTGCGATACCGTTCCACTGGTTGACACAAGCACATCCTGTACAACAAAAACAAGGCGCATGTTCATCCACCTGCACCCAACGGTCTCGCCAAGTCCACAGGAGGCATGGTGCTGTCTTTACGAGTGCTCTACCCGATGCCGTCCAAAACCCGTGACTTATTAGCGGAAACGTGGGAGTGTTTATGACGAAGTGAATTTTGGTTAGGCTGCTGCAGCCGGCGTGGCGATAGGCTGCGATACCGTTCCACTGGTTGACACAAGCGCATCCTGTACAACAAAAACAAGGCGCATGTTCATGCACCTGCACCCAGCAGTCTCGCCAAGTCCACAGGAAGCATGGTGCTGTCTTTAAATGTGCTCTACCCGATGACGTCCAAAACCCGTGACCTAATAGCGGAAACGTGAGAGTGCTTATGATGAAGTGAATTTTGGCTAGCCTGCTGCAGTAGGCGTGGCGAAAGACTGCGATCCCGTTCCACTGGTTGACATGAGCAAATCCTGTGCAGCAAATCAAGGCGCATGTTCATCCACCTGCACCCAACGCTCTTGCCAAGTCCACAGGAGGCATGGTGCTGTCTCTACAGGTGCTCTACCCGATGACGTCCAAAAACCGTGATTAATAGCGGAAACGTTGGGAGTGTTTATGACGAAGTGAATTTTGGTTAGCCAGCTGCAGTCGGCGTGGCAAAAGGCTGCGATACCGTTGCACTGGTTGACACAAGCGCATCCTGTACAAAAAAAACAAGGCGCATGTTCATCCAACTGCACCCAACAGTCTCGCCAAGTCCACAGGAGGCATGCTGCTGTCTTTAAAGCTGCTCTACCCGATGACGTCCAAAACCCGTGACTTAATAGCGGAAACGTGAGAGTGCTTATGATGAAGTGAATTTTGGCTAGCCTGCTGCAGTGGGCGTGGCGAAAGGCTGCGATACCGTTCCACTGGTTGACATGAGCAAATCCTGTACAGCAAATTAGGGCGCATGTTCATCCACCTGCACCCAACGCTCTCGCCAAGCCCACAGGAGACATGGCGCTGTCTTTACAAGTGCTCTAACCGATGACGTCCAAAACCCGTGACTTAATAGCGGAAACGTGGGAGTGTTTATGACCAAGCGAATTTTGGTTAGCCTGCTGCAGTCGGCGTGGCGAAAGGCTGCCATATCGTTCCGCTGGTTGACAGGAGCAAAGCTTGTACAACAAAACAAGGCGCATGTTCGTCCAGCTGCACCCAACGCTCTCACCAAGTCCACAGGAGCCATGGTGCTGTCTTTACAGGTGCTCTAACCAACGACGTCTAAAACGCGTGACCTAATAGCGGAAACGTGGGAGTGTTTATGACGAAGTGAATTTTGGTTAGCCTGCTGCAGTCGGCGTGGCGAAAGGCTGCGATATCGTTCGGCTGGTTGACAGGAGCAAAGCGTGTACAACAAAAACAAGGCGCATGTTTCTCCAGCTGCATCCAACGCTCTCGCCAAGCACACAGGAGGCATGGTGCTGTCTTTACAGGTGCTCTACCGGATGACGTCCAAAACGCGTGACTTAATACCGGAAACGTGGGAATGTTTATGATGAAGTGAATTTTGGTTAGCCTGCCCCAGTCGGCGTGGCGAAAGGCTGCGATACAGTTCCAATGGTTGACACAAGTACATCTAGTACAACAAAAACAAGGTGCATGTTTATTCACCTGCACCCAACGGTCTCGCCAAGTCCACAGGAGGCATGGTGCTGTCTTTACGAGTGCTCTACCCGATGCCGTCCAAAACCCGTGACTTATTAGCGGAAACGTGGGAGTGTTTATGACGAAGTGAATTTTGGTTAGGCTGCTGCAGCCGGCGTGGCGATAGGCTGAGATACCGTTCCACTGGTTGACACAAGCGCATCCTGTACAACAAAAACAAGGCGCATGTTCATGCACCTGCACCCAGCAGTCTCGCCAAGTCCACAGGAAGCATGGTGCTGTCTTTAAATGTGCTCTACCCGATGACGTCCAAAACCCGTGACCTAATAGCGGAAACGTGAGAGTGCTTATGATGAAGTGAATTTTGGCTAGCCTGCTGCAGTAGGCGTGGCGAAAGACTGCGATACCGTTCCACTGGTTGACATGAGCAAATCCTGTGCAGCAAATCAAGGTGCATGTTCATCCACCTGCACCCAACGCTCTCGCCAAGTCCACAGGAGGCATGGTGCTGTCTTTACAGGTGCTCTACCCGATGACGTCCAAAAACCGTGATTAATAGCGGAAACGTTGGGAGTGTTTATGACGAAGTGAATTTTGGTTAGCCAGCTGCAGTCGGCGTGGCAAAAGGCTGCGATACCGTTCCACTGGTTGACACAAGCGCATCCTGTACAAAAAAACAAGGCGCATGTTCATCCACCTGCACCCAACGGTCTCGCCAAGTCCACAGGAGACATGGTGCTGTCTTTACAGGTGCTCTACCCGATGACGTCCAAAACCCGTGACTTATTAGCGGAAACGTGGGAGTGCTTATGATGAAGTGAATTTTGGTTAGCCTGCTGCAGTTGCCGTCGCCAAAGGCTGCAATATCGTTCGGCTGATTGACAGAAGCAAAGCCTGTACAACAAAAACAAGGCCAATCTTCGTCAAGCTGCACCCAACGCTCGCAGCAAGTCCACAGGAGGCATAGGGCTGTCTTTACAGGTGCTCCATCCGATGACGTCCAAAACACGCGACTTAATACCGGAAACGTGGGAGTGCTTATGATAAAGTGAATTTTGCTTAACCGGCCGCAGTCGGCGTGGCGAAAGGCTGCGATACCGTTCCACTGGTTGGGCACAAGCGCATCCTGTACAACAAAAACAAGGCGCATGTTCATCCACCTGCACCCAACACTCTCGCCAAGTCCACAGGAGACATTGTGCTGTCTTTACAGGTGCTCTACCCGATGAGGTCCAAAACCCGTGGCTTATTAGCGGAAACATGGGAGTGTTTATGACGAAGTGAATTTTGGTTAGCCTGCTGCAGTCGGCGTGGCGAAAGGCTGCGATACCGTTCCACTGGTTGACACAAGCGCATCCTGTATAACAAAAACAAGGCGCATGTTCATCCACCTGCACCCAACGCTCTCGCCAAGTCCACAGGAGACATTGTGCTGTCTTTACAGGTGCTCTACCCAATGACGTCGAAAACCCGTGACTTATTAGCGGAAACGTGGGAGTGTTTATGACGAAGTGAGTTTTGGTTAGCCTGCTGCAGTCGGCGTGGCGAAAGGCTGGGATACCGTTCCACTGGGTGACACAAGCGCATCCTGTAAAACAAAAACAAGGCGCATGTTGATCCACCTGCACCCAACGCTCTCGCCAAGTCCATAGGAGGCATGGTGCTGTCTTTAAAGGTGCTCTACTCGATGACGTCCAAAACCCGTGACTTAATACAGGAAACGTGGGAGTGCTTATTATGAAGTGAATTTTGGTTAGCCAGCTGCAGTCGGCGTGGCAAAAGGCTGCGATACCGTTCCACTGGTTGACACAAGCGCATCCTGTACAAAAAAACAAGGCGCATGTTCATCCACCTGCACCCAACGGTCTCGCCAAGTCCACAGGAGACATGGTGCTGTCTTTACAGGTGCTCTACCCGATGACGTCCAAAACCCGTGACTTATTAGCGGAAACGTGGGAGTGTTTATGACGAAGTGAATTTTGGTTAGCCTGCTGCAGTCGGCGTTGCGAAAGGCTGCGATACCTTTCCACTGGTTGACACAAGTGCATCCTGTACAACAAAAACGAGGCGCATGTTCATCCAACTGCACCCAACAGTCTCGCCAAGTCCACAGGAGGCATGCTGCTGTCTTTAAAGCTGCTCTACGCGATGACGTCCAAAACCCGTGACTTAATAGCGGAAACGTGAGAGTGCTTATGATGAAGTGAATTTTGGCTAGCCTGCTGCAGTGGGCGTGGCGAAAGGCTGCGATACCGTTCCACTGGTTGACATGAGCAAATCCTGTACAGCAAATCAAGGCGCATGTTCATCCACCTGCACCCAACGCTCTCGCCAAGTCCACAGGAGACATGGTGCTGTCTTTACAAGTGCTCTAACCGATGACGTCCAAAACCCGTGACTTAATCGCGGAAACGTGGGAGTGTTTATGACCAAGCGAATTTTGGTTAGCCTGCTGCAGTCGGCGTGGCGAAAGGCTGCCATATCGTTCCGCTGGTTGACAGGAGCAAAGCTTGTACAACAAAACAAGGCGCATGTTCGTCCAGCTGCACCCAACGCTCTCACCAAGTCCACAGGAGCCATGGTGCTGTCTTTACAGGTGCTCTAACCAACGACGTCTAAAACGCGTGACCTAATAGCGGAAACGTGGGAGTGTTTATGACGAAGTGAATTTTGGTTAGCCTGCTGCAGTCGGCGTGGCGAAAGGCTGCGATATCGTTCGGCTGGTTGACAGGAGCAAAGCGCGTACAACAAAAACAAGGCGCATGTTTCTCCAGCTGCATCCAACGCTCTCGCCAAGCACACAGGAGGCATGGTGCTGTCTTTACAGGTGCTCTACCGGATGACGTCCAAAACGCGTGACTTAATACCGGAAACGTGGGAATGTTTATGATGAAGTGAATTTTGGTTAGCCTGCCCCAGTCGGCGTGGCGAAAGGCTGCGATACAGTTCCAATGGTTGACACAAGTACATCTAGTACAACAAAAACAAGGTGCATGTTTATTCACCTGCACCCAACGCTCTCACCAAGTCCACAGGAGCCATGGTGCTGTCTTTACAGGTGCTCTACCCGATGACGTCCGAAACCCGTGACTTAATACCGGAAACGTGGGAGTGCTTATGATGAAGTGAATTTTGGTTAGCCAGCCGCAGTCGGCGTGGCGAAAGGCTGCGATACCGTTCCACTGGTTGACACAAGCACATCCTGTACAACAAAAACAAGGCGCATGTTCATCCACCTGCACCCAACGGTCTCGCCAAGTCCACAGGAGGCATGGTGCTGTCTTTACGAGTGCTCTACCCGATGCCGTCCAAAACCCGTGACTTATTAGCGGAAACATGGGAGTGTTTATGACGAAGTGAATTTTGGTTAGGCTGCTGCAGCCGGCGTGGCGATAGGCTGCGATACCGTTCCACTGGTTGACACAAGCGCATCCTGTACAACAAAAACAAGGCGCATGTTCATGCACCTGCACCCAGCAGTCTCGCCAAGTCCACAGGAAGCATGGTGCTGTCTTTAAATGTGCTCTACCCGATGACGTCCAAAACCCGTGACCTAATAGCGGAAACGTGAGAGTGCTTATGATGAAGTGAATTTTGGCTAGCCTGCTGCAGTAGGCGTGGCGAAAGACTGCGATCCCGTTCCACTGGTTGACATGAGCAAATCCTGTGCAGCAAATCAAGGCGCATGTTCATCCACCTGCACCCAACGCTCTCGCCAAGTCCACAGGAGGCATGGTGCTGTCTCTACAGGTGCTCTACCCGATGACGTCCAAAAACCGTGATTAATAGCGGAAACGTTGGGAGTGTTTATGACGAAGTGAATTTTGGTTAGCCAGCTGCAGTCGGCGTGGCAAAAGGCTGCGATACCGTTGCACTGGTTGACACAAGCGCATCCTGTACAAAAAAACAAGGCGCATGTTCATCCACCTGCACCCAACGGTCTCGCCAAGTCCACAGGAGACATGGTGCTGTATTTACAGGTGCTCTACCCGATGACGTCCAAAACCCGTGACTTATTAGCGGAAACGTGGGAGTGTTTATGACGAAGTGAATTTTGGTTAGCCTGCTGCAGTCGGCGTTGCGAAAGGCTGGGATACCTTTCCACTGGTTGACACAAGTGCATCCTGTACAACAAAAACGAGGCGCATGTTCATCCAACTGCACCCAACAGTCTCGCCAAGTCCACAGGAGGCATGCTGCTGTCTTTAAAGCTGCTCTACCCGATGACGTCCAAAACCCGTGACTTAATAGCGGAAACGTGAGAGTGCTTATGATGAAGTGAATTTTGGCTAGCCTGCTGCAGTGGGCGTGGCGAAAGGCTGCGATACCGTTCCACTGGTTGACATGAGCAAATCCTGTACAGCAAATTAGGGCGCATGTTCATCCACCTGCACCCAACGCTCTCGCCAAGCCCACAGGAGACATGGCGCTGTCTTTACAAGTGCTCTAACCGATGACGTCCAAAACCCGTGACTTAATAGCGGAAACGTGGGAGTGTTTATGACCAAGCGAATTTTGGTTAGCCTGCTGCAGTCGGCGTGGCGAAAGGCTGCCATATCGTTCCGCTGGTTGACAGGAGCAAAGCTTGTACAACAAAACAAGGCGCATGTTCGTCCAGCTGCACCCAACGCTCTCACCAAGTCCACAGGAGCCATGGTGCTGTCTTTACAGGTGCTCTAACCAACGACGTCTAAAACGCGTGACCTAATAGCGGAAACGTGGGAGTGTTTATGACGAAGTGAATTTTGGTTAGCCTGCTGCAGTCGGCGTGGCGAAAGGCTGCGATATCGTTCGGCTGGTTGACAGGAGCAAAGCGTGTACAACAAAAACAAGGCGCATGTTTCTCCAGCTGCATCCAACGCTCTCGCCAAGCACACAGGAGGCATGGTGCTGTCTTTACAGGTGCTCTACCGGATGACGTCCAAAACGCGTGACTTAATACCGGAAACGTGGGAATGTTTATGATGAAGTGAATTTTGGTTAGCCTGCCCCAGTCGGCGTGGCGAAAGGCTGCGATACAGTTCCAATGGTTGACACAAGTACATCTAGTACAACAAAAACAAGGTGCATGTTTATTCACCTGCACCCAACGCTCTCACCAAGTCCACAGGAGCCATGGTGCTGTCTTTACAGGTGCTCTACCCGATGACGTCCGAAACCCGTGACTTAATACCGGAAACGTGGGAGTGCTTATGATGAAGTGAATTTTGGTTAGCCAGCCGCAGTCGGCGTGGCGAAAGGCTGCGATACCGTTCCACTGGTTGACACAAGCACATCCTGTACAACAAAAACAAGGCGCATGTTCATCCACCTGCACCCAACGGTCTCGCCAAGTCCACAGGAGGCATGGTGCTGTCTTTACGAGTGCTCTACCCGATGCCGTCCAAAACCCGTGACTTATTAGCGGAAACGTGGGAGTGTTTATGACGAAGTGAATTTTGGTTAGGCTGCTGCAGCCGGCGTGGCGATAGGCTGCGATACCGTTCCACTGGTTGACACAAGCGCATCCTGTACAACAAAAACAAGGCGCATGTTCATGCACCTGCACCCAGCAGTCTCGCCAAGTCCACAGGAAGCATGGTGCTGTCTTTAAATGTGCTCTACCCGATGACGTCCAAAACCCGTGACCTAATAGCGGAAACGTGAGAGTGCTTATGATGAAGTGAATTTTGGCTAGCCTGCTGCAGTAGGCGTGGCGAAAGACTGCGATCCCGTTCCACTGGTTGACATGAGCAAATCCTGTGCAGCAAATCAAGGCGCATGTTCATCCACCTGCACCCAACGCTCTCGCCAAGTCCACAGGAGGCATGGTGCTGTCTCTACAGGTGCTCTACCCGATGACGTCCAAAAACCGTGATTAATAGCGGAAACGTTGGGAGTGTTTATGACGAAGTGAATTTTGGTTAGCCAGCTGCAGTCGGCGTGGCAAAAGGCTGCGATACCGTTGCACTGGTTGACACAAGCGCATCCTGTACAAAAAAACAAGGCGCATGTTCATCCACCTGCACCCAACGGTCTCGCCAAGTCCACAGGAGACATGGTGCTGTATTTACAGGTGCTCTACCCGATGACGTCCAAAACCCGTGACTTATTAGCGGAAACGTGGGAGTGTTTATGACGAAGTGAATTTTGGTTAGCCTGCTGCAGTCGGCGTTGCGAAAGGCTGGGATACCTTTCCACTGGTTGACACAAGTGCATCCTGTACAACAAAAACGAGGCGCATGTTCATCCAACTGCACCCAACAGTCTCGCCAAGTCCACAGGAGGCATGCTGCTGTCTTTAAAGCTGCTCTACCCGATGACGTCCAAAACCCGTGACTTAATAGCGGAAACGTGAGAGTGCTTATGATGAAGTGAATTTTGGCTAGCCTGCTGCAGTGGGCGTGGCGAAAGGCTGCGATACCGTTCCACTGGTTGACATGAGCAAATCCTGTACAGCAAATTAGGGCGCATGTTCATCCACCTGCACCCAACGCTCTCGCCAAGCCCACAGGAGACATGGCGCTGTCTTTACAAGTGCTCTAACCGATGACGTCCAAAACCCGTGACTTAATAGCGGAAACGTGGGAGTGTTTATGACCAAGCGAATTTTGGTTAGCCTGCTGCAGTCGGCGTGGCGAAAGGCTGCCATATCGTTCCGCTGGTTGACAGGAGCAAAGCTTGTACAACAAAACAAGGCGCATGTTCGTCCAGCTGCACCCAACGCTCTCACCAACTCCACAGGAGCCATGGTGCTGTCTTTACAGGTGCTCTAACCAACGACGTCTAAAACGCGTGACCTAATAGCGGAAACGTGGGAGTGTTTATGACGAAGTGAATTTTGGTTAGCCTGCTGCAGTCGGCGTGGCGAAAGGCTGCGATATCGTTCGGCTGGTTGACAGGAGCAAAGCGTGTACAACAAAAACAAGGCGCATGTTTCTCCAGCTGAATCCAACGCTCTCGCCAAGCACACAGGAGGCATGGTGCTGTCTTTACAGGTGCTCTACCGGATGACGTCCAAAACGCGTGACTTAATACCGGAAACGTGGGAATGTTTATGATGAAGTGAATTTTGGTTAGCCTGCCCCAGTCGGCGTGGCGAAAGGCTGCGATACAGTTCCAATGGTTGACACAAGTACATCTAGTACAACAAAAACAAGGTGCATGTTTATTCACCTGCACCCAACGGTCTCGCCAAGTCCACAGGAGGCATGGTGCTGTCTTTACGAGTGCTCTACCCGATGCCGTCCAAAACCCGTGACTTATTAGCGGAAACGTGGGAGTGTTTATGACGAAGTGAATTTTGGTTAGGCTGCTGCAGACGGCGTGGCGATAGGCTGCGATACCGTTCCACTGGTTGACACAAGCGCATCCTGTACAACAAAAACAAGGCGCATGTTCATGCACCTGCACCCAGCAGTCTCGCCAAGTCCACAGGAAGCATGGTGCTGTCTTTAAATGTGCTCTACCCGATGACGTCCAAAACCCGTGACCTAATAGCGGAAACGTGAGAGTGCTTATGATGAAGTGAATTTTGGCTAGCCTGCTGCAGTAGGCGTGGCGAAAGACTGCGATACCGTTCCACTGGGTGACATGAGCAAATCCTGTGCAGCAAATCAAGGTGCATGTTCATCCACCTGCACCCAACGCTCTCGCCAAGTCCACAGGAGGCATGGTGCTGTCTTTACAGGTGCTCTACCCGATGACGTCCAAAAACCGTGATTAATAGCGGAAACGTTGGGAGTGTTTATGACGAAGTGAATTTTGGTTAGCCAGCTGCAGTCGGCGTGGCAAAAGGCTGCGATACCGTTCCACTGGTTGACACAAGCGCATCCTGTACAAAAAAACAAGGCGCATGTTCATCCACCTGCACCCAACGGTCTCGCCAAGTCCACAGGAGACATGGTGCTGTCTTTACAGGTGCTCTACCCGATGACGTCCAAAACCCGTGACTTATTAGCGGAAACGTGGGAGTGCTTATGATGAAGTGAATTTTGGTTAGCCTGCTGCAGTCGCCGTCGCCAAAGGCTGCGATACCGTTCCACTGGTTGGGCACAAGCGCATCCTGTACAACAAAAACAAGGCGCATGTTCATCCACCTGCACCCAACACTCTCGCCAAGTCCACAGGAGACATTGTGCTGTCTTTACAGGTGCTCTACCCGATGAGGTCCAAAACCCGTGGCTTATTAGCGGAAACATGGGAGTGTTTATGACGAAGTGAATTTTGGTTAGCCTGCTGCAGTCGGCGTGGCGAAAGGCTGCGATACCGTTCCACTGGTTGACACAAGCGCATCCTGTATAACAAAAACAAGGCGCATGTTCATCCACCTGCACCCAACGCTCTCGCCAAGTCCACAGGAGACATTGTGCTGTCTTTACAGGTGCTCTACCCAATGACGTCGAAAACCCGTGACTTATTAGCGGAAACGTGGGAGTGTTTATGACGAAGTGAGTTTTGGTTAGCCTGCTGCAGTCGGCGTGGCGAAAGGCTGGGATACCGTTCCACTGGGTGACACAAGCGCATCCTGTAAAACAAAAACAAGGCGCATGTTGATCCACCTGCACCCAACGCTCTCGCCAAGTCCATAGGAGGCATGGTGCTGTCTTTAAAGGTGCTCTACTCGATGACGTCCAAAACCCGTGACTTAATACAGGAAACGTGGGAGTGCTTATTATGAAGTGAATTTTGGTTAGCCAGCTGCAGTCGGCGTGGCAAAAGGCTGCGATACCGTTCCACTGGTTGACACAAGCGCATCCTGTACAAAAAAACAAGGCGCATGTTCATCCACCTGCACCCAACGGTCTCGCCAAGTCCACAGGAGACATGGTGCTGTCTTTACAGGTGCTCTACCCGATGACGTCCAAAACCCGTGACTTATTAGCGGAAACGTGGGAGTGTTTATGACGAAGTGAATTTTGGTTAGCCTGCTGCAGTCGGCGTTGCGAAAGGCTGCGATACCTTTCCACTGGTTGACACAAGTGCATCCTGTACAACAAAAACGAGGCGCATGTTCATCCAACTGCACCCAACAGTCTCGCCAAGTCCACAGGAGGCATGCTGCTGTCTTTAAAGCTGCTCTACGCGGTGACGTCCAAAACCCGTGACTTAATACCGGAAACGTGGGAATGTTTATGATGAAGTGAATTTTGGTTAGCCTGCCCCAGTCGGCGTGGCGAAAGGCTGCGATACAGTTCCAATGGTTGACACGAGAACATCTAGTACAACAAAAACAAGGTGCATGTTTATTCACCTGCACCCAACGCTCTCACCAAGTCCACAGGAGCCATGGTGCTGTCTTTACAGGTGCTCTACCCGATGACGTCCGAAACCCGTGACTTAATACCGGAAACGTGGGAGTGCTTATGATGAAGTGAATTTTGGTTAGCCAGCCGCAGTCGGCGTGGCGAAAGGCTGCGATACCTTTCCACTGGTTGACACAAGCGCATCCTGTACAACAAAAACAAGGCGCATGTTCATCCACCTGCACCCAACACTCCCGCCAAGTCCACAGGAGACATTGTGCTGTCTTTACAGGTGCTCTACCCGATGACGTCCAAAACCCGTGACTTATTAGCGGAAACGTGGGAGTGTTTATGACGAAGTCAATTTTGGTTAGCCTGCTGCAGTCGGCGTGGCGAAAGGCTGCGATACCGTTCCACTGGTTCACACAAGCGCATCCTGTACAACAAAAACAAGGCGCATGTTGATCCACCTGCACCCAACGCTCTAGCCAAGTCCATAGGAGGCAAGGTGCTGTCTTTAAAGGTGCTCTCCTCGATGACGTCCAAAAGCCGTGACTTAATACAGGAAACGTGGGAGTGCTTATTATGAAGTGAATTTTGGTTATCCTGCCGCAGTCGGCGTGGCGAAAGGCTGCGATACCGTTCCACTTGTTAACACGAGCACATCCTGCACAACAAAAGGAATGCGCATGTTCCTCCACCTGCACCCAACGCTCTCGCCAAGTCCACAGGAGGCATGGTGCTGTCTTTACAGGTGCTCTACCCGATGACGTCCAAAAACCGTGATTAATAGCGGAAACGTTGGGAGTGTTTATGACGAAGTGAATTTTGGTTAGCCAGCTGCAGTCGGCGCGGCGAAAGGCTGCGATACCGTTCCACTGGTTGACACAAGCGCATCCTGTACAAAAAAACAAGGCGCATGTTCATCCACCTGCACCCAACGGTCTCCCCAAGCCCACAGGAGACATGGTGCTGTCTTTACAGGTGCTCTACCCGATGACGTCCAAAACCCGTGACTTATTAGCGGAAACGTGGGAGTGTTTATGACGAAGTGAATTTTGGTTAGCCTGCTGCAGTCGGCGTTGCGAAAGGCTGCGATACCTTTCCACTGGTTGACACAAGTGCATCCTGTACAACAAAAACGAGGCGCATGTTCATCCAACTGCACCCAACAGTCTCGCCAAGTCCACAGGAGGCATGCTGCTGTCTTTAAAGCTGCTCTACCCGATGACGTCCAAAACCCGTGACTTAATAGCGGAAACGTGAGAGTGCTTATGATGAAGTGAATTTTGGCTAGCCTGCTGCAGTGGGCGTGGCGAAAGGCTGCGATACCGTTCCACTGGTTTACATGACCAAATCCTGTACAGCAAATCAAGGCGCATGTTCATCCAACTGCACCCAACGCTCTCGCCAAGTCCACAGGAGACATGGTGCTGTCATTACAGGTGCTCTAACCGATGACGTCCAAAACCCGTGACTTAATAGCGGAAACGTGGGAGTGTTTATGGCCAAGCGAATTTTGGTTAGCCTGCTGCAGTCGGCGTGGCGAAAGGCTGCCATATCGTTCCGCTGGTTGACAGGAGCAAAGCTTGTACAACAAAACAAGGCGCATGTTCGTCCAGCTGCACCCAACGCTTTCACCAAGTCCACAGGAGCCATGGTGCTGTCTTTACAGGTGCTCTAACCAACGACGTCTAAAACGCGTGACCTAATAGCGGAAACGTGGGAGTGTTTATGACGAAGTGAATTTTGGTTAGCCTGCTGCAGTCGGCGTGGCGAAAGGCTGCGATATCGTTCGGCTGGTTGACAGGAGCAAAGCGTGTACAACAAAAACAAGGCGCATGTTTCTCCAGCTGCATCCAACGCTCTCGCCAAGCACACAGGAGGCATGGTGCTGTCTTTACAGGTGCTCTACCGGATGAGGTCCAAAACGCGTGACTTAATACCGGAAACGTGGGAATGTTTATGATGAAGTGAATTTTGGTTAGCCTGCCCCAGTCGGCGTGGCGAAAGGCTGCGATACAGTTCCAATGGTTGACACGAGTACATCTAGTAACACAAAAACACGGTGCATGTTTATTCACCTGCACCCATCGCTCTCACCAAGTCCACAGGAGCCATGGTGCTGTCTTTACAGGTGCTCTACCCGATGACGTCCGAAACCCGTGACTTAATACCGGAAACGTGGGAGTGCTTATGATGAAGTGAATTTTGGTTAGCCAGCCGCAGTCGGCGTGGCGAAAGGCTGCGATACCTTTCCACTGGTTGACACAAGCGCATCCTGTACAACAAGAACAAGGCGCATGTTCATCCGCCTGCACCCAACACTCTCGCCAAGTCCACAGGAGACAGTGTGCTGTCTTTACAGGTGCTCTACCCGATGACGTCCAAAACCCGTGACTTATTAGCCGAAACGTGGGAGTGTTTATGACGAAGTGAGTTTTGGTTAGCCTGCTGCAGTCGGCGGGGCGAAAGGCTGGGATTCCGTTCCACTGGGTGACACAAGCGCATCCTGTAAAACAAAAACAAGGCGCATGTTGATCCACCTGCACCCAACGCTCTCGCCAAGTCCAGAGGAGGCATGGTGCTGTCTTTAAAGGTGCTCTACCCGATGACGTCCAAAACCCGTGACTTAATACCGGAAACGTGGGAGTGCTTATGATGAAGTGAATTTTGGTTAGCCTGCTGCAGCCGGCGTCGCCAAAGGCTGCCATATAGTTCGGCTGGTTGACAGAAGCAAAGCCTGTACAACAAAAACAAGGCCAAGCTTCGTCCAGCTGCACCCAACGCTCGCAGCAAGTCCACAGGAGGCATAGGGCTGTCTTTACAGGTGCTCTATCCGATGACGTCCAAAACACGCGACTTAATACCGGAAACGTGGGAGTGTTTATGACGAAGTGAGTTTTGGTTAGCCTGCTGCAGTCGGCGTGGCGAAAGCCTGGGATACCGTTCCACTGGGTGACAGAAGCGCATCCTGTAAAACAAAAACGAGGCGCATGTTGATCCACCTGCACCCAACGCTCTCGCCAACTCCACAGGAGGCATGGTGCTGTCTTTACAGGTGCTCTACCCGATGCCGTCCAAAGCCCGTGATTAATAGCGGAAACGTGGGAGTGTTTATGACGAAGTGAATTTTCGTTAGCCTGCTGCAGTCGGCGTGGCGAAAGGCTGCGATACCGTTCCACTGGTTGACACAAGCACATCCTGTACAACAAAAACAAGGCGCATGTTCATCCACCTGCACCCAACGGTCTCGCCAAGTCCACAGGAGGCATGGTGCTGTCTTTACGAGTGCTCTACCCGATGCCGTCCAAAACCCGTTACTTATTAGCGGAAACGTGGGAGTGTTTATGACGAAGTGAATTTTGGTTAGGCTGCTGCAGCCGGCGTGGCGATAGGCTGCGATACCGTTCCACTGGTTGACACAAGCGCATCCTGTACAACAAAAACAAGGCGCATGTTCATGCACCTGCACCCAGCAGTCTCGCCAAGTCCACAGGAAGCATGGTGCTGTCTTTAAATGTGCTCTACCCGATGACTTCCAAAACCCGTGACCTAATAGCGGAAACGTGAGAGTGCTTATGATGAAGTGAATTTTGGCTAGCCTGCTGCAGTAGGCGTGGCGAAAGACTGCGATACCGTTCCACTGGTTGACATGAGCAAATCCTGTGCAGCAAATCAAGGCGCATGTTCATCCACCTGCACCCAACGCTCTCGCCAAGTCCACAGGAGGCATGGTGCTGTCTTTACAGGTGCTCTACCCGATGACGTCCAAAAACCGTGATTAATAGCGGAAACGTGGGGAGTGTTTATGACGAAGTGAATTTTGGTTAGCCAGCTGCAGTCGGCGTGGCAAAAGGCTGCGATACCGTTCCACTGGTTGACACAAGCGCATCCTGTACAAAAAAACAAGGCGCATGTTCATCCACCTGCACCCAACGGTCTCGCCAAGTCCACAGGAGACATGGTGCTGTCTTTACAGGTGCTCTACCCGATGACGTCCAAAACCCGTGACTTATTAGCGGAAACGTGGGAGTGTTTATGACGAAGTGAATTTTGGTTAGCCTGCTGCAGTCGGCGTTGCGAAAGGCTGCGATACCTTTCCACTGGTTGACACAAGTGCATCCTGTACAACAAAAACGAGGCGCATGTTCATCCAACTGCACCCAACAGTCTCGCCAAGTCCACAGGAGGCATGCTGCTGTCTTTAAAGCTGCTCTACCCGATGACGTCCAAAACCCGTGACTTAATAGCGGAAACGTGAGAGTGCTTATGATGATGTGAATTTTGGCTAGCCTGCTGCAGTGGGCGTGGCGAAAGGCTGCGATACCGTTCCACTGGTTGACATGAGCAAATCCTGTACAGCAAATCAAGGCGCATGTTCATCCACCTGCACCCAACGCTCTCGCCAAGTCCACAGGAGACATGGTGCTGTCTTTACAAGTGCTCTAACCGATGACGTCCAAAACCCGTGACTTAATAGCGGAAACGTGGGAGTGTTTATGACCAAGCGAATTTTGGTTAGCCTGCTGCAGTCGGCGTGGCGAAAGGCTGCCATATCGTTCCGCTGGTTGACAGGAGCAAAGCTTGTACAACAAAACAAGGCGCATGTTCGTCCAGCTGCACCCAACGCTCTCACCAAGTCCACAGGAGCCATGGTGCTGTCTTTACAGGTGCTCTAACCAACGACGTCTAAAACGCGTGACCTAATAGCGGAAACGTGGGAGTGTTTATGACGAAGTGAATTTTGGTTAGCCTGCTGCAGTCGGCGTGGCGAAAGGCTGCGATATCGTTCGGCTGGTTGACAGGAGCAAAGCGCGTACAACAAAAACAAGGCGCATGTTTCTCCAGCTGCATCCAACGCTCTCGCCAAGCACACAGGAGGCATGGTGCTATCTTTACAGGTGCTCTACCGGATGACGTCCAAAACGCGTGACTTAATACCGGAAACGTGGGAATGTTTATGATGAAGTGAATTTTGGTTAGCCTGCCCCAGTCGGCGTGGCGAAAGGCTGCGATACAGTTCCAATGGTTGACACAAGTACATCTAGTACAACAAAAACAAGGTGCATGTTTATTCACCTGCACCCAACGCTCTCACCAAGTCCACAGGAGCCATGGTGCTGTCTTTACAGGTGCTCTACCCGATGACGTCCGAAACCCGTGACTTAATACCGGAAACGTGGGAGTGCTTATGATGAAGTGAATTTTGGTTAGCCAGCCGCAGTCGGCGTGGCGAAAGGCTGCGATACCGTTCCACAAGCACATCCTGTACAACAAAAACAAGGCGCATGTTCATCCACCTGCACCCAACGGTCTCGCCAAGTACACAGGAGGCATGGTGCTGTCTTTACGAGTGCTCTACCCGATGCCGTCCAAAACCCGTGACTTATTAGCGGAAACGTGGGAGTGTTTATGACGAAGTGAATTTTGGTTAGGCTGCTGCAGCCGGCGTGGCGATAGGCTGCGATACCGTTCCACTGGTTGACACAAGCGCATCCTGTACAACAAAAACAAGGCGCATGTTCATGCACCTGCACCCAGCAGTCTCGCCAAGTCCACAGGAAGCATGGTGCTGTCTTTAAATGTGCTCTACCCGATGACGTCCAAAACCCGTGAACTAATAGCGGAAACGTGAGAGTGCTTATGATGAAGTGAATTTTGGCTAGCCTGCTGCAGTAGGCATGGCGAAAGACTGCGATACCGTTCCACTGGTTGACATGAGCAAATCCTGTGCAGCAAATCAAGGCGCATGTTCATCCACCTGCACCCAACGCTCTCGCCAAGTCCACAGGAGGCATGGTGCTGTCTCTACAGGTGCTCTACCCGATGACGTCCAAAAACCGTGATTAATAGCGGAAACGTTGGGAGTGTTTATGACGAAGTGAATTTTGGTTAGCCAGCTGCTGTCGGCGTGGCAAAAGGCTGCGATACCGTTCCACTGGTTGACACAAGCGCATCCTGTACAAAAAAACAAGGCGCATGTTCATCCACCTGCACCCAACGGTCTCGCCAAGTCCACAGGAGACATGGTGCTGTATTTACAGGTGCTCTACCCGATGACGTCCAAAACCCGTGACTTATTAGCGGAAACGTGGGAGTGTTTATGACGAAGTGAATTTTGGTTAGCCTGCTGCAGTCGGCGTTGCGAAAGGCTGGGATACCTTTCCACTGGTTGACACAAGTGCATCCTGTACAACAAAAACGAGGCGCATGTTCATCTAACTGCACCCAACAGTCTCGCCAAGTCCACAGGAGGCATGCTGCTGTCTTTAAAGCTGCTCTACCCGATGACGTCCAAAACCCGTGACTTAATAGCGGAAACGTGAGAGTGCTTATGATGAAGTGAATTTTGGCTAGCCTGCTGCAGTGGGCGTGGCGAAAGGCTGCGATACCGTTCCACTGGTTGACATGAGCAAATCCTGTACAGCAAATTAGGGCGCATGTTCATCCACCTGCACCCAACGCTCTCGCCAAGTCCACAGGAGACATGGCGCTGTCTTTACAAGTGCTCTAACCGATGACGTCCAAAACCCGTGACTTAATAGCGGAAACGTGGGAGTGTTTATGACCAAGCGAATTTTGGTTAGCCTGCTGCAGTCGGCGTGGCGAAAGGCTGCCATATCGTTCCGCTGGTTGACAGGAGCAAAGCTTGTACAACAAAACAAGGCGCATGTTCGTCCAGCTGCACCCAACGCTCTCACCAAGTCCACAGGAGCCATGGTGCTGTCGTTACAGGTGCTCTAACCAACGACGTCTAAAACGCGTGACCTAATAGCGGAAACGTGGGAGTGTTTATGACGAAGTGAATTTTGGTTAGCCTGCTGCAGTCGGCGTGGCGAAAGGCTGCGATATCGTTCGGCTGGTTGACAGGAGCAAAGCGTGTACAACAAAAACAAGGCGCATGTTTCTCCAGCTGCATCCAACGCTCTCGCGAAGCACACAGGAGGCATGGTGCTGTCTTTACAGGTGCTCTACCGGATGACGTCCAAAACGCGTGACTTAATACCGGAAACGTGGGAATGTTTAAGATGAAGTGAATTTTGGTTAGCCTGCCCCAGTCGGCGTGGCGAAAGGCTGCGATACAGTTCCAATGGTTGACACGAGTACATCTAGTACAACAAAAACAAGGTGCATGTTTATTCACCTGCACCCAACGCTCTCACCAAGTCCACAGGAGCCATGGTGCTGTCTTTACAGGTGCTCTACCCGATGACGTCCGAAACCCGTGACTTAATACCGGAAACGTGGGAGTGCTTATGATGAAGTGAATTTTGGTTAGCCAGCCGCAGTCGGCGTGGCGAAAGTCTGCGATACCTTTCCACTGGTTGACACAAGCGCATCCTGTACAACAAAAACAAGGCGCATGTTCATCCACCTGCACCCAACACTCCCGCCAAGTCCACAGGAGACATTGTGCTGTCTTTACAGGTGCTCTACCCGATGACGTCCAAAACCCGTGACTTATTAGCGGAAACGTGGGAGTGTTTATGACGAAGTCAATTTTGGTTAGCCTGCTGCAGTCTGCGTGGCGAAAGGCTGCGATACCGTTCCACTGGTTCACACAAGCGCATCCTGTACAACAAAAACAAGGCGCATGTTCATCCACCTGCACCCAACGCTCTCGCCAAGTCCACAGGAGACATTGTGCTGTCTTTACAGGTGCTCTACCCAATGACGTCGAAAACCCGTGACTTATTAGCGGAAACGTGGGAGTGTTTATGACGAAGTGAGTTTTGGTTAGCCTACTGCAGTCGGCGTGGCGAAAGGCTGGGATACCGTTCCACTGGGTGACACAAGCCCATCCTGTAAAACAAAAACAAGGCGCATGTTGATCCACCTGCACCCAACGCTCTAGCCAAGTCCATAGGAGGCAAGGTGCTGTCTTTAAAGGTGCTCTACTCGATGACGTCCAAAACCCGTGACTTAATACAGGAAACGTGGGAGTGCTTATTATGAAGTGAATTTTGGTTAGCCTGCCGCAGTCGGCGTGGCGAAAGGCTGCGATACCGTTCCACTTGTTAACACGAGCACATCTTGCACAACAAAAGGAATGCGCATGTTCATCCACCTGCACCCAACGGTCTCGCCAAGTCCACAGGAGACATGGTGCTGTCTTTACAGGTGCTCTACCCGATGACGTCCAAAACCCGTGACTTATTAGCGGAAACGTGGGAGTGTTTATGACGAAGTGAATTTTGGTTAGCCTGCTGCAGTCGGCGTTGCGAAAGGCTGCGATACCTTTCCACTGGTTGACACAAGTGCCTCCTGTACAACAAAAACGAGGCGCATGTTCATCCAACTGCACCCAACAGTCTCGCCAAGTCCACAGGAGGCATGCTGCTGTCTTTAAAGCTGATCTACCCGATGACGTCCAAAACCCGTGACTTAATAGCGGAAACGTGAGAGTGCTTATGATGAAGTGAATTTTGGCTAGCCTGCTGCAGTGGGCGTGGCGAAAGGCTGCGATACCGTTCCACTGGTTGACATGAGCAAATCCTGTACAGCAAATCAAGGCGCATGTTCATCCACCTGCACCCAACGCTCTCGCCAAGTCCACAGGAGACATGGTGCTGTCATTACAAGTGCTCTAACCGATGACGTCCAAAACCCGTGACTTAATAGCGGAAACGTGGGAGTGTTTATGACCAAGCGAATTTTGGTTAGCCTGCTGCAGTCGGCGTGGCGAAAGGCTGCCATATCGTTCCGCTGGTTGACAGGAGCAAAGCTTGTACAACAAAACAAGGCGCATGTTCGGCCAGCGGCACCCAACGCTCTCACCAAGTCCACAGGAGCCATGGTGGTGTCTTTACAGGTGCTCTAACCAACGACGTCTAAAACGCGTGACCTAATAGCGGAAACGTGGGAGTGTTTATGACGAAGTGAATTTTGGTTAGCCTGCTGCAGTCGGCGTGGCGAAAGGCTGCGATATCGTTCGGCTGGTTGACAGGAGCAAAGCGTGTACAACAAAAACAAGGCGCATGTTTCTCCAGCTGCATCCAACGCTCTCGCCAAGCACACAGGAGGCATGGTGCTGTCTTTACAGGTGCTCTACCGGATGACGTCCAAAACGCGTGACTTAATACCGGAAACGTGGGAATGTTTATGATGAAGTGAATTTTGGTTAGCCTGCCCCAGTCGGCGTGGCGAAAGGCTGCGATACAGTTCCAATGGTTGACACGAGTACATCTAGTACAACAAAAACAAGGTGCATGTTTATTCACCTGCACCCAACGCTCTCACCAAGTCCACAGGAGCCATGGTGCTGTCTTTACAGGTGCTCTACCCGATGACGTCCGAAACCCGTGACTTAATACCGGAAACGTGGGAGTGCTTATGATGAAGTGAATTTTGGTTAGCCAGCCGCAGTCGGCGTGGCGAAAGGCTGCGATACCTTTCCACTGGTTGACACAAGCGCATCCTGTACAACAAAAACAAGGCGCATGTTCACCACCTGCACCCTACACTCCCGCCAAGTCCACAGGAGACATTGTGCTGTCTTTACAGGTGCTCTACCCGATGACGTCCAAAACGCGTGACTTATTAGCGGAAACGTGGGAGTGGTTATGACGAAGTCAATTTTGGTTAGCCTGCTGCAGTCGGCGTGGCGAAAGGCTGCGATACCGTTCCACTGGTTCACACAAGCGCATCCTGTACAACAAAAACAAGGCGCATGTTCATCCACCTGCACCCAACGCTCTCGCCAAGTCCACAGGGGACATTGTGCTGTCTTTACAGGTGCTCTACCCAATGACGTCGAAAACCCGTGACTTATTAGCGGAAACGTGGGAGTGTTTATGACGAAGTGAGTTTTGGTTAGCCTACTGCAGTCGGCGTGGCGAAAGGCTGGGGTACCGTTCCACTGGGTGACACAAGCGCTTCCTGTAAAACAAAAACAAGGCGCATGTTGATCCACCTGCACCCAACGCTCTAGCCAAGTCCATAGGAGGCAAGGTGCTGTCTTTAAAGGTGCTCTACTCGATGACGTCCAAAACCCGTGACTTAATACAGGAAACGTGGGAGTGGTTTTTATGAAGTGAATTTTGGTTAGCCTGCCGCAGTCGGCGTGGCGAAAGGCTGCGATACCGTTCCACTTGTTAACACGAGCACATCCTGCACAACAAAAGGAATGCGCATGTTCCTCCACCTGCACCCAACGCTCTCGCCAAGTCCACAGGAGGCATGGTGCTGTCTTTACAGGTGCTCTACCCGATGACGTCCAAAAACCGTGATTAATAGCGGAAACGTTGGGAGTGATTATGATGAAGTGAATTTTGGCTAGCCTGCTGCAGTGGGCGTGGCGAAAGGCTGCGATACCGTTCCACTGGTTGACATGACCAAATCCTGTACAGCAAATCAAGGCGCATGTTCATCCACCTGCACCCAACGCTCTCGCCAAGTCCACAGGAGACATGGTGCTGTCATTACAGGTGCTCTAACCGATGACGTCCAAAACCCGTGACTTAATAGCGGAAACGTGGGAGTGTTTATGACCAAGCGAATTTTGGTTAGCCTGCTGCAGTCGGCGTGGCGAAAGGCTGCCATATCGTTCCGCTGGTTGACAGGAGCAAAGCTTGTACAACAAAACAAGGCGCTTGTTCGTCCAGCTGCACCCAACGCTTTCACCAAGTCCACAGGAGCCATGGTGCTGTCTTTACAGGTGCCCTAACCAACGACGTCTAAAACGCGTGACCTAATAGCGGAAACGTGGGAGTGTTTATGACGAAGTGAATTTTGGTTAGCCTGCTGCAGTCGGCGTGGCGAAAGGCTGCGATATCGTTCGGCTGGTTGACAGGAGCAAAGCGTGTACAACAAAAACAAGGCGCATGTTTCTCCAGCTGCATCCAACGCTCTCGTCAAGCACACAGGAGGCATGGTGCTGTCTTTACAGGTGCTCTACCGGATGACGTCCAAAACGCGTGACTTAATACCGGAAACATGGGAATGTTTATGATGAAGTGAATTTTGGTTAGCCTGCCCCAGTCGGCGTGGCGAAATGCTGCGATACAGTTCCAATGGTTGACACGAGTACATCTAGTAACACAAAAACAAGGTGCATGTTTATTCACCTGCACCCAACGCTCTCACGAAGTCCACAGGAGCCATGGTGCTGTCTTTACAGGTGCTCTACCCGATGACGCCCGAAACCCGTGACTTAATACCGGAAGCGTGGGAGTGCTTATGATGAAGTGAATTTTGGTTAGCCAGCCGCAGTCGGCGTGGCGAAAGGCTGCGATACCTTTCCACTGGTTGACACAAGCGCATCCTGTACAAAAAGAACAAGGCGCATGTTCATCCACCTGCACCCAACTCTCTCGCCAAGTCCACAGGAGACAGTGTGCTGTCTTTACAGGTGCTCTACCCGATGACGTCCAAAACCCGTGACTTAATACCGGAAACGTGGGAGTGCTTATGATGAAGTGAATTTTGGTTAGCCTGCTGCAGCCGGCGTCGCCAAAGGCTGCCATATCGTTCGGCTGGTTGACAGAAGCAAAGCCTGTACAACAAAAACAAGGCCAATCTTCGTCCAGCTGCACCCAACGCTTGCAGCAAGTCCACAGGAGGCATAGGGCTGTCTTTACAGGTGCTCTATCCGATGACGTCCAAAACACGCGACTTAATACCGGAAACGTGGGAGTGTTTATGACGAAGTGAGTTTTGGTTAGCCTGATGCAGTCGGCGTGGCGAAAGCCTGGGATACCGTTCCACTGGGTGACAGAAGCGCATCCTGTAAAACAAAAAGAAGGCGCATGTTGATCCACCTGCACCCAACGCTCTCGCCAACTCCACAGGAGGCATGGTGCTGTCTTTACAGGTGCTCTACCCGATGCCGTCCAAAACCCGTGATTAATAGCGGAAACGTGGGAGTGTTTATGACGAAGTGAATTTTCGTTAGCCTGCTGCAGTCGGCGTGGCGAAAGGCTGCGATACCGTTCCACTGGTTGACACAAGCGCATCCTGTACAACAAAAACAAGGCGCATGTTCATCCACCTGCACCCAATGGTCTCGCCAAGTCCACAGGAGGCATGGTGCTGTCTTTACGAGTGCTCTACCCGATGCCGTCCAAAACCCGTGACTTATTAGCGGAAACGTGGGAGTGTTTATGACGAAGTGAATTTTGGTTAGGCTGCTGCAGCCGGCGTGGCGATAGGCTGCGATACCGTTCCACTGGTTGACACAAGCGCATCCTGTACAACAAAAACAAGGCGCATGTTTATGCACCTGCACCCAGCAGTCTCGCCAAGTCCACAGGAAGCATGGTGCTGTCTTTAAATGTGCTCTACCCGATGACGTCCAAAACCCGTGACCTAATAGCGGAAACGTTAGAGTGCTTATGATGAAGTGAATTTTGGCTAGCCTGCTGCAGTAGGCGTGGCGAAAGACTGCGATACCGTTCCACTGGTTGACATGAGCAAATCCTGTGCAGCAAATCAAGGCGCATGTTCATCCACCTGCACCCAACGGTCTCGCCAAGTCCACAGGAGACATGGTGCTGTCTTTACAGGTGCTCTACCCAACGACGTCTAAAACGCGTGACCTAATAGCGGAAACTTGGGAGTGTTTATGACGAAGTCAATTTTGGTTAGCCTGCTGCAGTCGGCGTGGCGAAAGGCGGCGATACCCTTCCACTGGTTGACACAAGCGCATCCTGTACAACAAAAACAAGGCGCATGTTCATCCACCTGCACCCAACGCTCTCGCCAAGTCCACAGGAGGCATGGTGCTGTCTTTACAGGTGCTCTACCCGATGACGTCCAAAACTCGTGACTTATTAGCGGAAACGTGGGAGTGTTTATGACGAAGTGAATTTTGGTTAGCCTGCTGCAGTCGGCGTGGCAAAAGGCTGCGATACCGTTCCACTGGTTGACACAAGCGCATCCTGTACAACAAAAACAATGTGCATGTTCCTCCACCTGCACCCAACGCTCTCGCCAAGTCCACAGGAGGCATGGTGCTGTCTTTACAGGTGCTCTACCCGAAGACGTCCTAAACCCGTGGCTTAATACCGGAAACGTGGGAGTGCTTATGATGAAGTGAATTTGGTTAGCCTGCCGCAGTCGGCGTGGCGAAAGGCTGCGATACCTTTGCACTGGTTGACACAAGCGCATCCTGTACAACAAAAACAAGGCGCATGTTCATCCACCTGCACCCAACGGTCTGGCCCAGTCCACAGAAGACATGGTGCTGTCTTTACAGGTGCTCTACCCGATGACGTCCAAAACCCGTGACTAATTAACGGAAACGTGGGAGTGTTTATGACGAAGTGAATTTTGGTTAGCCTGCTGCAGTCGGCGTGGCGAAAGGCTGCGATACCGTTCCGCTGGTTGACAGGAGCAAAGCTTGTACAACAAAAACAAGGCGCATGTTCGTCCAGCTGCACTCAACGCTCCCACCAAGTCCACAGGAGCCATGGTGCTGTCTTTACAGGTGCTCTACCCAACGACGTCTAAAACGCGTGACCTAATAGCGGAAACGTGGGAGTGTTTATGACGAAGTGAATTTTGGTTAGCCTGCTGCAGTCGGCGCGGCGAAAGGCTGCGATATCGTTCGGCTGGTTGACAGGAGCAAAGCGTGTACAACAAAAACAAGGCGCATCTTCCTCCAGCTGCATCCAACGCTCTCGCCAAGTACACAGGAGGCATGGTGCTGTCCTTACAGGTTCTCTACCGGATGACGTGCAAAACGCGTGACTCAATACCGGAAACGTGGGAATGTTTATGATGAAGTGAATTTTGGTTAGCCTGCCGCAGTCGGCGTGGCGAAAGGCTGCGATACCGTTCCACTGGTTGACACAAGCGCATCCTGTAAAACAAAAACAAGGCGCATGTTCATCCACCTGCACCCAACAGTCTCGCCAAGTCCACAGGAAGCATGGTGCTGTCTTTAAAGGTGCTCTACCCGATGACGTCCAAAACCTGTGACCTAATAGCGGAAACGTGAGAGTGCTTATGATGAAGTGAATTTTGGCTAGCCTGCTGCAGTAGGCGTGGCGAAAGACTGCGATACCGTTCCACTGGTTGACATGAGCAAATCCTGTGCAGCAAATCAAGGCGCATGTTCATCCACCTGCACCCAACGCTCTCGCCAATTCCACAGGAGACATGGTGCTGTCTTTACAGGTGCTCTAACCGATGACGTCCAAACCCGTGACTTAATGGCGGAAACGTGGGAGTGTTTATGACCAAGCGAATTTTGGTTAGCCTGCTGCAGTCGGCGTGGCGAAAGGCTGCCGTATCGTTCCGCTGGTTGACAGGAGCAAAGCTTGTACAACAAAAACAAGGCGCAGGTTCGTTCAGCTGCACCCAACGCTGTCACCAAGTCCACAGGAGCCATGGTGCTGTCTTTACAGGTGCTCTACCCAACGACGTCTAAAACGCGTGACCTAATAGCGGAAACTTGGGAGTGTTTATGACGAAGTGAATTTTGGTTAGCCTGTTGCAGTCGGCGTGGCGAAAGGCGGCGATACCGTTCCACTGGTTGACACAAGCGCATCCTGTACAACAAAAACAAGGCGCATGTTCATCCACCTGCACCCAACGGTCTCGCCAAGTCCACAGGAGACATGGTGCTGTCTTTACAGGTGCTCTACCCGATGACGTCCAAAACTCGTGACTTATTAGCGGAAACGTGGGAGTGTTTATGACGAAGTGAATTTTGGTTAGCCTGCTGCAGTCGGCGTGGCAAAAGGCTGCGATACCGTTCCACTGGTTGACACAAGCGCATCCTGTACAACAAAAACAATGTGCATGTTCCTCCACCTGCACCCAACGCTCTCGCCAAGTCCACAGGAGGCATGTTGCTGTCTTTACAGGTGCTCTACCCGATGACGTCCTAAACCCGTGGCTTAATACCGGAAACGTGGTAGTGCTTATGATGAAGTGAATTTGGTTAGCCTGCCGCAGTCGGCGTGGCGAAAGGCTGCGATACCTTTGCACTGGTTGACACAAGCGCATCCTGTACAACAAAAACAAGGCGCATGTTCATCCACCTGCACCCAACGGTCTGGCCAAGTCCACAGAAGACATGGTGCTGTCTTTACAGGTGCTTTACCCGATGACGTCCAAAACCCGTGACTTATTAACGGAAACGTGGGAGTGTTTATGACGAAGTGAATTTTGGTTAGCCTGCTGCAGTCGGCGTGGCGAAAGGCTGCGCTACCGTTCCGCTGGTTGACAGGAGCAAAGCTTGTACAACAAAAACAAGGCGCATGGTCGTCCAGCTGCACCCAACGCTCCCACCAAGTCCACAGGAGCCATGGTGCTGTCTTTACAGGTGCTCTACCCAACGACGTCTAAAACGCGTGACCTAATAGCGGAAACGTGGGAGTGTTTATGACGAAGTGAATTTTGGTTAGCCTGCTGCAGTCGGCGTGGCGAAAGGCTGCGATATCGTTCGGCTGGTTGACAGGAGCAAAGCGTGTACAACAAAAACAAGGCGCATCTTCCTCCAGCTGCATCCAACGCTCTTGCCAAGTACACAGGAGGCATGGTGCTGTCCTTACAGGTTCTCTACCGGATGACGTGCAAAACGCGTGACTTAATACCGGAAACGTGGGAATGTTTATGATGAAGTGAATTTTGGTTAGCCTGCCGCAGTCGGCGTGGCAAAAGGCTGTGATACCGTTACACTGGTTAACACGAGCACATCCTGTACAACAAAAACAATGCGCATGTTCCTCCACCTGCACCCAACGCTCTCGCCAAGTCCACATAAGGCATGGTGCTGTCTTTACAGGTGCTCTACCCGATGACGTCCTAAACCCGTGACTTAATACCGGAAACGTGGGAGTGCTTATGATTCGCCTCGCCAAGTCCTTATTTCGCCTCGCCGACTGCGCCTTAGCCTGCCGCAGTCGGCGAGGCGAAAGGCTGGGATACCGTTCCACTGGTTGGCAGGAGCAAAGCCTGTACAACAAAAAGTAGGCGCTTGCTCATCCACCATTCCCCAACGCTCTCGCCGTGCCTTCTGGATGCATGGTGCTGTCTTTATTGGTGCTCTATCCGATGACGTCCAAATGATAGCGGAAACGGGGGATTGTTGAAGACGAGGTGGACTTTGGTTATCCTGCTGCAGTCGGCATGGCGAAAGGCTGGGATGCCGCTCCGCTAGTTGACGGGAGCAAAGCCTGCACAACAAAACGAAGACGATGTTCAACGACCTGCGCCCAACGTTTTATATACGATATATACAATGCCTTTATTTCCATAAACATACAATTTATGGGGGATTTAAAGAAGAAGTTGCTCGCAACAACTTCACGGGCATTAAACTCGGTCTGAGGGCAGTAGGAGCAGACACAGGCACTGATTCAGGACCGACAAAGACAATACATAAGCAAAAAAATTACAAGTTGGGTTATACATTATGCCAGCAAATAGAAATGCAATGAAAAAAAGAGCTACACAATCCACAGTGTACACAAGAGCAACAAAAGCAGTGACAGAACCATTAACCCAGCAAACATTGTAAGGAAGAGTAAGACATGATGCAGCCGTTGACAAAGGCTAATATCAAACGGAGATGTGTAACGACTGTCTACCTCAGAAACAGTCACATACAACAAATTAGGTCGTGTTCAAAAATCGCTAAAATACTCATGTAAACGCGACATTGGACAAGAAGTGACATCTATGTAATTACGTTTAAGCTTGTTTGATAGGCGTGGTAAGCGATGGTGTAATATTGCAAGAGCATAGTCAGTGCGAGGATGCGGCACATACCAACGTTCAGGTGACCGTGTACTGCATTCTGTTATGTTTGTAATTGCGCTAACGACGTTATGTATGAGTGGCTTTGTTATACTTCTTTACAATAGGCTAGTAACAGCCCAAACTCTAAGAGAGAATGCGGTGTGAGTAATTTAAACTGTTTGAATAGAGGTTCAGTGTGAGCGACTACTGGAGCATTACAGATGCTACGTATTGCCTTTTTTTGAAGCAAGAATAACCGGTTTATGTTTGCAACAGGCGACGTACTTCACACGAGACACCAATAGTGTACGTGACTCATGAAGAGAGCGTTGGTCAGAATAAGTTTGACCTTACGTGGCAGCGGTCTTAAACTGAAGAGCACCCCAGCAACTTGCGCAAGTTTTCCTCCAAGGAAGTCGATGTGATCAGTCCATAACATATGGCTGTCAAAAAACACACTTAGCGTCTTCGCAGACCGAACAAGCTCAATTCTTGAAGAACGTATTATAATGTCGGTCTCTAAGATCGGACCTTTATTTTTTGATTGAAATTAAACAGCTTTTGTTTTGTCAGTGTTAATATTTAAGCCATTATCCTATGACCATCTCTGTATTTTTGCAAGAACAGAGTTAGCGCAAACAAGGCTTGCGATGTTCCATGAAAAAAGCACCATAGTATCATATGCACAGATTATGTACTTAGGTTCACTATCGACAAGAACAAGGTCATTTACGTATATATCGAAAAGAAGGGGGCCTAATATGCTCCCTTGGGCAACACCAACTGTTACTTGCTTGAATTGGGAGCAGATGCCATTAATTTCAATGAGTTGATCCCGCTGGTTTAAACAAGATTTCACTATCTCCAAAGCAACACCATGAATACCGTAGTACTGTAGCCTCTTTAACAAAAGTTCATGGTTACTAAAGTCAAACGCCTTACTGAAGTCGATAAAAACCCCGAGCGTGAGCAGCTCGTTTTCAAAATTTCGCAATATTCGTTCATTTTGTGCTAATAACGCGAGCTCAGTGGACGGTCCCTTTCGGAAAGCATATTTGCAGTCTGTGAGGAGGTTATGTTTTTCGAGGAAATCTGAAATACGACAAAATATTGCTTTTTAAAGTTATTTTGAAGATGCTGGAAGTATAGAAATGGGTCTGTAATTAGATATCACAGTTTTATTGCCTTTTTTAAACAGTGCAAGTACTTTAGCTGTCTGCATTTTGGCAGGAAATACCTGCATTCAATGCTGTAAATAAAAAGTTGTTACATCTTGAACAAATTGTGAAGAGCAGGTGATCGCAGCAATTTGGTGAGGAAGACGATTTAAGTCTTTGGATGCTCGGTAGAAAAATCAGGCTGAAAATGTATTTGTGCGTCAATGTGGTTGTGCTACCTTCTGGGGATGGCCAATGCGTCGTGACCGGCGCGTTAGGGGAACAATGTATGGTGGTCGATTGAGCATCGAATTGTAGAACCTGTGGAAGAGGGAAAGGGGGGCAATGAGGCGACGAAGGGATAGAAGTGATAAGGAAGATTCTTTTTTCAAAGATGATATGCTGACGCTGGTAAGAGTATGTGGAATGAACATACCTGGTGGCGCGATATTGAACAGCCTCGAGGGCATTGGCGAGATATGCTTGACGCGGATCCCAGATGGCAGATGCGTATTCGAGTTTCGTCATTACCAATGATCTATAGGCTAACAGTTTTACATGCAATGAAGCGAGGCGAAGGTGACGTCTTAGAAATCCAAATGTCTTGTTAGCCGATGAAATAACATTAGTAATATGCACATTCCAGGTTAGATCATTAGTCAAGGTGATACCTAGGTATTTGTAGGATTCCACTGATCCCACGGTGACGTCACCAATACAATAAGAAAAGCGAAGAGGGTGATGACGACGGGTAAGCGAGACAAGTTTGCAATTATTAGAGTTCAGTGTCACCAGCCAAACATCACACCATTCATGTACCCGGTGTTAGATACGGGGCCGTTTCCTGAGCCTACTTCGATTTCACGAGACCACATCGAATCGCACCACAGCTAATTAAGGAGCGCAAAAGCACGGGTACCACATTCCTAGGGCGCGAACGTGTAAACAAGTTGGCGGCCCCCTCTTCGTGTGCCGCAGGTGGAGCTATTCACTGCTTGACTCTTCCCGAAAGTGAAGCGAGAGCCTGGAATTGTTGCCGGTAAAGTGGGTCCCGAAGCAAGACGGCTGTAATGCGCCGTGAAAACCTGGCGGCGTCGCCCCCATCCATCTATTGTGAAGGCGCATTGCAAGTCAGCAAGGCAAGACCGCAGGGGGACCAAGCAGCGACTCTCTTCGCCGGGTGTGACTCCATCGCACGGGCGCCTACCATTGGCCGAAAATGACGACACTGGAGCGGGCTCGCCAATTGGCCGAAAATGGCGTCACCTGAACGGGCTCTCCCATTGGCCGTACGTGACGTGTCTTCGAGACACCGAAGGGCTTAAAAGACGCATTCCTGGAGCATTCCTAGAGCATTCCTTGATTCATCTCTTTCGAACTTCTTGCGACGGGCCGCAGCGTCCGAGTTGCTGCCGGCCCGTAATGACTCTAAGACTATTAATTGTCTCTCACTGTAAATAATGTAAATAAAACTCCCAAGTTTTTTATCTCGAAGTCCTCCTCCACACCTACACCGGTTAAGGTCGGATTGAAGAGCTATTTGGTCAGTGATTGTGTCGACTGCGCGATAAATAACGCAGTCATCGGCAAACATACGGATATGGCAGGACACATGCAAGGGTAAGTCGTTAATATAAATTAAGAAAAGAAGGAGGCCAAGGACGGACCCCTGGGGTACGCCTCATGTGACGAGAGTAACGTTTGAAGCGTGCTTATTAAATTAGACATAGTGTGAGCGGTTAGTTAAAATTCCTCAAGACATTTTAGGATATCAGGTTGCAAATGCAAAGGCGAACGTTTTAGTAATAGGCGTTGATGAGCGATTTTGTCACATGCTCTCGCGTAATCCAAAAATATGGCATCCGTTTGTATGTTACAGTCAAGATTAGCATGAACATCAAGAAGAAATAGTGCAAGCTGGGTCGCGCAAGAACGGCCCCTGCGGAACTCGTGCTGTGAAGGATGAAAGAAGTTGTTGACGTCAAGAAAATTCAGAATATGAGACTAGATTACATGCTCCATGACCTTGCAGGGAAAACTTGTCAATGAGATGGGGCGGTCATTTAGGGGAGAATTTTTGTTGCCCGGTTTGTAGACTGGAGTAACATTCCTCATCTTCCACTCGTCTGGCATGGTGCCTGTGGAAAGCGACTGTGAAAATAATAAAGAAACTCTGCAGAAATGTGTATCGTGACTTTTAGGAGTTTAGAGTGAATGTCATCGATGCCAGATGATGAAGACAACTTAATATTTTCTATCACAGATAAAAGCCCACGTACTGTGAATGTGATGGCTGACATGTTGTATTGTATATTGGTGGTTGACGGGGTTGGAAGTGTGTCCATTTCATTAGTGAAGACTGAAGAAAACGCGTTGTTGAAGATATTAGCGCAGGTTAAATCTGCTACTGGTTCACCTGACTCGTTAGTAAGATTATTGATACGCGCTTCTTTGGGGTTTATCACCTGCCAGAATTTTTTTGCATTAGTAAGTAAAATGTTTGGCAGGTCATAGTGAAAAAAGGTTCGCTTGGCAACTTGAATTCCGATTAAGTACGCAGCTTCGGCAGCGTAATATTTCTCCCACGTAACTGAGTTTGCCTTAACTTTAGCGTGACGATAAAGGCGTATTTTTATTTTCTAGTAGTTTTAAGGATCTCGTAAACCATGGTTTTTGTTGACTGGATCGAATGGTTATCCTGGGAATAAATTGGCTCTTTAGTTCACATAGTTTGTTTTTAAAGAACAGCCAGTTATCATGAATCGAATGGTTATTAAATTGATCTGCAAAGGAAGAAAACAACGTTTAATTCAGTATTTATAGCCTCATAGCTACCTTTAAATTGTCATATAAACAAATTGTCTTCTCGTGCATGTCGCGTGGTGGGGGAGTGAAAGTAAAGGCAACATGAATAACCTTGTGGTTACTAATCTGACGAAGATATGTAAAGGATGTTAAGCTTTCAGGATGACTGGTTAGTATAAGACCTAAAATATTGGCAGATATCCACGACACACGGGTTGGCTCCAGTACTAGCTGTGTTAAATTGTAATTTAAACACACTTCTATAAAGTCGCTCGCTTCAGTTTGATTTGTTAGTAAAGCAGTGCCATTGTGCCCGTTAATGTCGGGAAAATTAGTCTCCAAAAAAGAGAATAATAGCATTAGGATGCTTTGAAGTAATTTCATTTAATATATTGTTTAAGAGATTAGAAAAGTCCGGTTGATGGTGAGGGGGTCGATAACAAACACCTAGCAGTACTATTTGTGGGGAACATTGACATTTTAACCACAGTGTTTACAAGATACTGTCAATGTTAACTCGTGTGCACGGCAATTGCTGGTTCACGGCAATCAGAACACCTCCGCCACGTGCGTCCCTCCGATCGCATCGATAAACGTCGTAGTTGGGAAGATCGGCCAGGACTTCTGTGTCACTGATTTCTTTTGTAAGCCACGTCTCTGTTAGTATCAGTAAGTTACTGGCGGATGATGACATAAGATTTGATACTTGTTCACGCTTTGGCAGAAAGCTGCGTATGTTCGTGAAAATTACTAAAGAAGACACATTATTACGTGGGATGGGAGGGCAAGTGCTTATATTCGGGGGATAATGCGATTTCTATGTTGTTTCTTTGACGGTCTGTGATGTCTAGTGAAATATGTAGGACATATGTTTATCGACCTGTGTCCAACGCTCTCACCAGGCCCACTGTAGACGTATTGTTGTCCGCTGTCCCCCCAAAATTGATATAATTGCGCTGGTTTTAGCCGAAATATATAACTTATTTTTCGAACTGAGTTGCTTCTGAAGGAAATGGCGATTCCGAAAGTGGCAGCAATTCAGAAGGATGGAAACAAAAATGACTGAATAATTTCAGGACCCTTTCTATATTACCGTTCTTTTCGAAGGGCTTAGAAAAAAGCATGCACAAGCAATTGCATAGCTTTTGAGAGAAAGGCTTCGCTTATCTTGACAGCACAATACGAGACTTGGCAGCAGCTGGGGCAGCTAAGAGCTCGCATGAAAATACGTCTTTCTTGTCACCGCAGATGAACCTATCAAACAAGCCACAGTTGTTGCTTGCGGCGGGTCCACGTGCCTGCGTAGGGGGAGTGGCAACAGCATCTTCTGGAGTCGCACCACTGTACCGCCACCAGGGGCCATCGAAGCCTACATTGGCCGGACCACTTGCCAAAAGTGGGGGCAGCGAAGAACACGCCTGAAAATACGTATTTCTTGTCGCCGCAGGTTGGATATCACTCCCATATATATTATTTTTTTTCTATTTTCGCTTTCCTTGTTTTGCTGCTTTCCCGGTGCCATAATTGTCTACTGTTCGTTTGGTACCCTGTCTAACCATGTCTACTCGTTTCGAAGAAGACGAAAGAAATGAAAGAATCTAAACGGAAAATTTATTTATGTATTTATTTATTTAGTTAGTTATTAGAGAACCCACAGTGCCAGTGTGGCAATACAGGGGGGGGGGGCAGGTTGAAATAGCGTATACAACAAACAGTACAAATCATTCCATAAAAAATGCAAAATAATTTACGGCAGAAAATTCACATCCTGAGAACTCAACTTCAGTGATCAACCGAATATGTTATAATAAGGTAGAAAAAATGCATCGTTAGAATTGTTACAGAGTCCGGCGGTAACCTGTTCGAGTTCAGAATCGTCCTGGGGAAAAAAGACATTCTTAGCATTTCGGTTTAGAATTTTATTTCTCTTACGTTATTGACATGATCTAGACGTAAACGTACATAATCGGGCTTTATTATGTACTTTTGGCGTTCAATACCAGTTCTAGAACGAAATATATTATGAAATAACTTTAACCTGAGTAATTTTCTTCGTTCCTCTAATAGTCCCCAGCCAATATTCTCTTTTGCACGCGATATGCTGAAATACGTAGAGTAATTACGGAACACAAAACGAGCCGCTAAATTTTGCACTCTTTCTAACTTTTGTATATCAACCTTTAGCCAAGTGTCCCATACAGTGCAAGTATGATCAAGGACAGATGTAACATTCGTAATATACAAGAGTTTCTCAGTTTCGAAAGGAAAATGTTTTGCATTTTGTCGCAAGAAACCTATCACCGTGCACGCCTTGGCTGAAATGTATTCAATATGACGGTGCCATGTTGGAGGTAAAAACAACACCAACATATTCAAATTCGGATACAGATGGCCGCTGTTGAGTGCTTATTTTTTATTTAAATTGATGAGGAGTACGCTTTCTTGTAAAAGACAGGTGAACAGTTCTGTGCAAATTTTGCACCAATCCGTAACTCTCAAAAAATCCTCTTGCAAGGCAAAACAATCATTTACATTATGAATAACTCTATATAACACGCGATCATCTGCGAATAAACGTATAGGAGATGAAATATTAACACATACGTCATTCATGTATATTATAAATAGCAGAGGGCACAGGACGGATCCATGTTGCACTCCTGATGTTATCTCAATGTCATCTTAGCGTTGGCTATTTAAAGCTACTTTCTAGTGCCTTGAGCTTAAATATTCCTTAATCCAAGCAATAACTGATTGTTATAACTTCTCTACCAATCAATCGTGGGGAACAACAGCAAAAGCTTTCTTGAAATCGAGAAAAACCGAATCAAAGCAAATCAAATGTTTTATTTCCAACAAAACGTGTTGGGGGTCCTCCAGGCAAAAAGCTGCGTCATACAGCTTGAATGTGCCTGAAGGCCCTCACATGGCAGCAGTGTGTCAACATATTGTCACGTGGTAGTGATGGTTAAGAAGGCACCAAAACTGTGATTCATGAAAGGAGCGTTTTATTCAGTGAACTTGTGCCCTCAAAAACAGGCTACAGTCAAAGAGCAACGGTAGCGGCCAACATAGTCGGCGGTCGTCGAAATCTGATCAACGGGTCAAGCGCCTCGGCTTTTATACATCAATCGTCGAATGTTCCAGACTAATCGCTGGGACCCGCACACCTTCCACAATGTTCTACATTATTCGCTTCGTGCACACATGTACTCAGATTACACAAGGTTCGGTCACAGACAGTGGATGGAACCATCCATATAATTCCAGAAACTTGCCACACATGCAAGCGCGTCCTGCGCTGTGCGATAACATTTGTTAGGCGGTGAAACGTGTCGCCCGATGAAGACAAGTACGCGTGTCAATATCCCCCTCTTAAAAAAAGCATCGACCCGATGCTGCAAGCAAACGAAAGTAATGAAGAAAAGCACTCGTAGCAACAAAAACAACAAAATAAGGAAATTCGTCAGCGCCCGTAAACGGGTTTAAGACGCAACACGTGGACCACATCAGATCGTGCGCGGCGCCGCTGTGAATGCGAAATGTCGTCTTGCACGACCTCATAGTCCAGTGCTCCAATACGTCGGATGACCTTGCAGGGTCCAAAATGGCGTCACAGTAGTTTCTCATTGAGTCCTCGTCGGCGTATCGGGGTCCATACCCAAACACGGTCGCCGGGCTGGTACTCGACGAAGCGTCGTCGGAGGTTGTAGTGTCGGCTGCCGGTCCTCTGCTTGTCTTGATCAGCAGGCGGGCGAGCTGTCGGGCTTCTTCGGCGCGCAGGAGATAGGTAGCGACGTCAAGAATCTCCTCATCAGTGACGTGCGGCAGCATGGCGTCGAGCGTCGTCGTCGGGTTCCTGCCGTAAACCAGCTTGAACGGCGTGATCTGTGTTATTTCTTGCACCACCGTGTTCTAAGCGAATGTTACGTACGGCAGGACGGCATCCCAGGTCTTGTGTTCGACGTCGACGTACATTGCTAGCATGTCGGCGAGGGTCTTATTCAGCCGCTCCGTAAGACCATTCGTCTGTGGGTGGTAGGCCGTTGTCCTCCTGTGCCTTGTATGACTGTATTGCAAAATGGCTTGGGTGAACTCCGCTGTAAAGGCCGTTCCTCTGTCGGTGATGAGGACTTCAGGAGCACCATGTTGCAGCAGGATGTTTTCGACGAAGAAATTCGCCACTTCAGCTGCGCTACCTTCCGGCAGTGCTTTAGTTTCAGCGAAGCGCGTGAGGTAGTCCGTCGCCAGGACGATCCACTTATTTCCGGTTGTTGACGTCGGAAAGGGTCCCAACAAGTCCATTCCGATCTACTGGAATGGTCGGCAAGGAGGCTCGATTGGCTGTAGTAATTCGGCTGGCCTTATCGGTGGTGTCTTGCGTCGCGCGCAGTCTCGGCATGTTCTGACATAACGTGCGACGTCGGCGGTCAGGCGCGGCCAATAATACCTTTCCTGTATCCTTGATAGTCTCCAGGAAAATCAGAGGTGTCCAGTGGTTGGATCTCATGTAGGGGCGTGCAATATTTCTGGATGCACTCCTGACGGGACAATAAGAAGCTAGTTCGCGCGCACTGGTGAGAAGTTCTTCACGAGTAGGTTGTTTTGAAGCGAGAACGAAGAGAATCCTCGCTTAAATGCCCTAGCGACAACGTCGGTGGGCCCTTCCAAATAGTCGACAAGGTTTTTCAACTCCGTGCCTGCTCCCTGCTGTTCAGCGAAGTCTTCCGTGCTTAAAATGCCAAGGAAGGCGTCGTCATCTTCGTCATCTTGCGGCGGCTAGTCAATGGGGGTGCGCGATACGCAATCGGCATCAGAGTGTTTTCGTCCGTACTTATAAGTTACAGTGATATCATTATCTTGCAGTCTTAGGCTCCACCGCGCCAGCCGTCCTGCAGGGTCCTTTAAGTTCGGTAGCCAACACAAGGCGTAATGGTCTCTGACGACTATTAATGGCCTTCCATAAAGGGGGTAATTTCGCTGTAGCCCAAACCATGGCGAGGCATTCCTTTTCGGTTGTAGAATAATTGCCTTCCGCTTTTGACATCGACCGGCTAGCGTATGCTATCACGTGTTCATGTCCATCTTTTTTCTGGACTAGGATGGCACCGAGGCCTAGGCTACAGGCGTCAGTGTGGATTTCGGTATCGGCGTGCTCGTCGAAGTGCGCAAGTACTGGCGGCAACTGCATGCGTCGTTTAAGTTCTTGAAATACGTCTGCCTGCGGCGTTTCCCACGTGAACTCGACGTCACATTTAGTTAGCTGTGTCAGCGGCTCAGCGTTGCGTGAAAAATCCTTGACAAATCGCCTGTAGTAGGCACACATGCCAAGAAATGTACGCACTGCCTTCTTTTCGATGGACTGCGGGAACTTTGCGATGGCAGCTGTCTTCTGCGGGTCGGGGCGGACTCCAGAGTTGTTGATGACGTTGGCCTGGGAACAGAAGCTCATCGTAAGCGAAGCAGCACTTTTCTGGCTCCAGAGTGAGCCCTGATGACTTGATGGCATCTAGTACTGTCGCAAGGCGCCTAAGGTGATCGTCGAAATTTCCGGCGAGGACGACGACGTCATTCAAGTAAACAAGAGAGGTCTGCCACTTCGATCCTGCTAACACCGTGTCCATGACGCTCTGGAACGTTGCAGGCGCCGAGCACAGTCCGAATGTCATCACCTTGAACTCGTAGAGGCCATCTGGCGTGATGGTCGACTTCTATTTGCCAGTAGCCAGACTTCAGATCCATCGACGAGAAGTATTTTGCGTTGCAGAGCCGATCCAATGCGTCATCTATCCGTGGCAGGGAGTATACATCCTTCTTTGCGATATTGTTCAGTCGACGATAATCGACGCAGAAACGTAAGGTTCCGTCCTTTTTCTTCACCACGACAACAGGGGATGCCCACGGGCTTTTCGACGGCTGGATGATGTCGTCGCGCAGCATTTCGTCGACTTCTCTTATAGCTTCACGTTCTCGGTAAGGGCTCTGGCGGAGTGGTCGAGCGCACTCCTCGGTGATTATGCGATGCTTGGCGACTGGTGTTTGTCGAATCCACGATGACGTCGAAAAACAGCCTTTGTATCGTAGAAGCAGACTTCTGAGCTGCTGTTGTTTAATCACGGGGAGACTTGGATTAATGTCGTAGTTTGGTTCGGGAACCATGGTCGTCGGGGTAGATGCGGCGGCATCCGAGAGGACAAACGCATTACTGGTTTCCATAATTTCCTCGATGTACGCGATCGTCGTTCCATTGTTGATGTGCTTGAACTCCTGGCTGAAGTTTGTCAGAAACACTTCAGTTTTCCTCCATGGAGTCTATCGATCCCTCTTGCGACGCAAATTTCACGGTCTACAAGTAGACGTTGGTCACCCTCGATGACGCCTTCTACGTGGGCAGGCGTTTCGGTGCCGACAGAAATGACAAAGCTGATGCTGACTTGACTTTCGAGCACGCTTAAGGCATGGTTACTGCGAGAGCTCTCCGGCGGTATCGCTCGATCTTCCGACAGCTTTATCGACTTCAGGTCGATGATTGCGCCGTGTTGGTTCATGAAGTCCATGCCGAGAATGACGTCTCGTCAACACTGTTGGAGGATAACGAAGGTGGCAGGGTAAGTCCGGTCATGAACGGTAATTCTTGCCGTACAGATTCCAGTCGCCGTGATGAGGTGTCTTCCAGCGGTCCGAATTTTAGGGCCTTCCCATGCAGTTTTAACTTTCTTGAACTAGGCAGCGATGTGTCCACTTATTACGGAGTATTTGGCTCCTGTGTCCACTAAGGCGGTAATTGCGTGGCCGTCGAGAAGCCCGTCGAGGTCGATGGTTCTTTGGGGTTTTTTTAGCGCACGAAAAGGGACGAAGGACAGTGGCAAGACGCGGACACAGCGCTAACTTCCAACAATTGTTTTATTCCACCAAGCAGTACACATATATATAGGGAACAGACACCACCGTACGCATGGGCATATGTACTGATTTTTAGTAAGATGAGACAGCAACGAGACACGTGTAGGATGGTATCGAAGATGAAAAACGACCATGCATAGCCCAAAAAAAATTTTTGTAATTGCAAGAATAAAATGTCATCTCCATCAGGCCAAAAAAGTTTAAAAAATCGAATTCTTTTTTTGAAAGATCAATTGAAGGCGCGCTAACACAAGCGCTTCCCAAACTTGCGATCTTCGCCGCTTCAATTATCTTACGTGTTGTTTGCATCGGGCTTCTTCCTATCACCGTGCACTGTTTATAAATGGGGCTGCATCCATGTTTTCTGCAGTGAAAAGCCAGATTCCCCACTCCTTCAGTTCGCACATCATTTGCGTGTTCACGCAACCTATCATTTACACACCTTCCCGTTTGGCCGATGTATTTTTTTGCCGCACAACAGGGGTAGTTTATACATGATATTGTTCTCACAAGGAACGTGACATTCCTTGTGATTTGTCCGGCAACTGGGCTTCTCAGAACCACAATAGCTAGCCTTGAACAAGTTGGACAGCTTGATTGGCACTGAAAAGATAACGCTTACATTTGCGTTATTGCCAATCTTCTTCAGTCTGTGCGAGATATCGTGGATGTACGGTATGATTGCGCGTTTCTGCTTTACTCTCGCATTTTCCGGTGAAGTACACCGCTCATCCTGTCGCCCGCGTTTTGTGGCCTTAAGGAGACTTTCGGCCACAGTTGTGATGATATGCTGCGGAAAACCGGCCTGTTTCAGGCGATTCACTTGCGCCAGAAAGCTAGACAGACACTTGTGAGGACATGAGCGGCGAAGCGCATTCATTAAGGTTGACTTTGCGATGCCCCTCTTAACTAACTTTGAGTGACCCGACGAAAATGGCAGTGGCGTCTTGTTCGCCCTTGGTTCATATGCCCAGCACACCTGGTGTCCTTCAAAAAAACATTCTAATATCGAGCAATCGCAAAGTACTATCGTGTGGCGTTTCATGTGTAACAGTGAGCGGTTGTAAACTCTTGTTGAAAAGATCTAGCACTTGCGTGACATCAAGACAAACCTCCTGGCTAGGATTTGGATCGAGAAGCACAAGGTAGTCGTCAACGTACCTATACACCTTTTTTTACATTTGAATTTTTTAATTCAGCATCCAGTATGCTGTTTACACGAGCAAGATAAAGGTCACTTAAAATTGGCGCAATACAGGAACCTATGCAAATTCCTTGTTTTTGAAGATAAACACTTCCATCCCACTTGGAGAACGTCGAGCGCAGATACATGGACAATAGTTCAAGAAAACCCTGTGTAGACATGCAGATGGTGTTTACAAACTTCAGTTCGTCGTAAGCATCAATAGCCTCTTGAACACATACTAATAACTAATTATGTGGCAGTGAATAATAGAGATCTTTTACATCTATAGAGAAAGCTTTCAAATTACTGCCTACGTGCGTCTTCAGGTAACCTATTACTTCTTCCGAGTTCTTCATCAGAAAAGGATCCCCATTCACTCGTAGCAATTTCAACTTGCGTTGAAGAAAAAGACCTACGGACTTTTGCCAAGTTCCACCTTCTGACACTATAATACGCAGTGGCCATTCTGGTTTATGGGTTTTGATCGAAAAAAACATTTCAAAGCTCCCAGATTTTTTATTTTTTACTTTCGATGTCGCGGACCAGTTTACTCAGGTTTAATTCCTAACAAAGCTTCTCGTTTGCGTGGGAGATATTTGAGTGGGAGATATTATGTTTGAGTGACAAAGCCGCTTGTTTGAGTGGGAGATATTTGTCCGCGAGCTGACTCATGACTACCGCCTCAGTCCTGTACTGGCTGACCTGATGTACTAGTTTTGTAATTGCCATTCTCTGGTTTGACTGAGTTTCTCTCTCGTTCAATAAGTATTTGAGGATATTCCAACTGTCCCTTGCTATATTCAGTTTCGTTATTCATTTGAGTTGTTTATTTCCCGGGGGGCGTTTCTGTTCTTCATTATATATATGGTTGTATACGTTCAATAAACGGCTTTTTACATCGGGACGGCTGGAGTCTGACTTCTACCTTCGGTCAACACCACATTGGCGACGAAGATGTCGTGAAGGTACCCCCAGCCCCGCTGCGCCGTCCGTATCCGCCCACCATGAGCTTCACCGGGCTTGCTCCGCCACTGTTTTTCCTTCCGCGCCCGGCCGTCCGTCTCTGCCGTGGGAGCAGTGGGAGCAGAACGTGTACTTGCTGGCATCCGGAGCATTCAAGCCGGAGCGACGAGGCTATTCTTTTGTTTGGGGGCGGAGGGCCAGCGTACTTAGCAGACGCTACATGCAGGGACCAGCGCCGCAGCACCGGCAGCGCCACGTGCCGCAGCACTCGCCGATGACAAGTCTGTCGTACCTGACGACTCTGCACTCGCCGCATTACGGCGCTAGTTTTCGACGTCGCGCAACGTTATCATCGAGCGCCATCGCTTTCACCGCCGCAGCCAAAACCCAGGCGAGTCCGTTCATGACTTTGTTGCCGCTCTGCGGGAGCTAGCGTCACATTGTTTGTTGGCCTCGCAAGATGATGCTCTGCGGGATTAATTTGTTGAAGGCGCAGCTTCCAATCGCGTTTATGAGCGGTTACTGCTCGAGGGTTCCACACTTTCCTTCGAGAATTCAGTTCGAATGGCGCTTCAGTTTGAGCAGGCGGCTGAAGAGCTAAAGGAGTTTTCTGCTTCGGTCGAAGCAATTTCATTGCGGCAGCGTCGTAAACCATCCTCGCAGTCTTCGAAAAAAAGGAATTCACAACCGGCAGCCACCTTTCAGCAGAATTTAACGAGGAGCGCGGGCGGCTCAGGTGCGCCGCCGCGGAACCGCCCGCCTCAGCGGAACCGAGAACAGTAGCCGCTCCGGCTCGCCACATTGTTTCCGATGAGGCTCGCGGGACGACATCGCGTCAGCGCCGCAGTGCCCAGCGCATGGCAAGACTTGTTCGTTTTGCGGTCGTGAGGGACACTTTCAAAGGGTATGCAACCGCAAGCTAACTCAAATGCAAGGCCGAGTTCGTGAAGTTGAATTTCATGAAGATGTTTCGTCATCTAGCAGTGCTAAGCAACTTTTGACTGTGCAACGTTCCCCGCGTAGCGTAATTGATATTCAAGTGCAAGTCGCAAATGTCACTTTGACATTCCTTGTTGATTCAGGATCGTCTGTTTCAATCCTGTCGGAACAAGAATTCAGTCGATATTTTCAGAGCGTCCCGCTCTTGCCTGCTCCGCATGTTACTCTGTTTGACTACTCTCAACGGCCGATTCCCGTGCTAGGTTGGTTCCAGGCAGACGTTCGCTTTAAAGGCCGCACAGCGTCGCTACGTTTTTATATTGTTCACCGAGGAACTTGTCTGATCGGTCTTGACGGCATTAAAGCCTTGGATCTTCGCATTGAGGGTTCTGCTCTCAAGTGCTTATACACGTCCGTTGCTCCGCTGCTATACTGTCGTTGACCCGCTATCCTGTTCCATTTCCACGCCGTCAAGCACGCAGCCCCGTAACTAAGTTCTTCCGCCAGCCTTAGCACATCAACTACTTCCTGGGCTAGTTGGCCGTGCGGCTAATTACGCACTCCATGCAGAGACGCCAAGTACAGCAGCTGCCCGTAATCACGGTTTCACCGGTAGTGGGTTCTCAATATACACCGCAAGGTGTTTGAACCCGCCACCTCCCATATTGACACCGAAGGACAAGCGCTCTCTCGAGCGTGGTAAGAGGGACAAAATCCCAATAACAACTCAAAATAACAAAGCGTTATCTTAAAAGTTATCGCTCATTTGTATTAGCCTTTTTAAACCCATGTCACCTATACCTCACCTCTTAATTTTTCCGCAGTGCCATTTCTCATTTTTCCATTTTAAGATAGCTTTTATTATCCACTAGAATTGTAGAGGGCTTTTACACAACTAAGGTGACATTAAAGACATGTTAAGTAACTTCTCTCCTGTGGCCCTGTGTTTACAGGAAACAAACATAGGCGAAAAACACAAAAACATTTTAAAAGGTTTCACTGTTGTACGGCGCGACCGTACTCAGGCGAACCGGCTGTCAGGTGGTGTAGCCATTGTTCTGCCAGGCGGTATAGCAGCCAGAGAAGTTCCCATTACCACTCACATAGAAGCCGTTGCTGTCACCGTTTTATCTCATAAAACCATCACCATGTGCTCAATGTACAATCCACCACATTCACATTTTACCGTAAGAGATCTAGAGATAATTTTTGACCAGCTACCTGAACCATTTTTAATAGGCGGTGATTTTAATTGACATAACACGTTGTGGGGTAGTAAAACTACTGACACCAGGGGCCAAACACTTGAAGGTTTTATTCTAACAAACAACATATGCCTTTTAAACACTGGTGCGGCAACTTACTATTGCCCAAGCACAGGAGCTATGAGTTGCCTAGATCTGTCACTGTGCTCTCCATCTCTTTTGGGCGATTTTCAGTGGAGTACTATTGAGAACCCCTATGGTAGTGACCTTATGCCTGTTATCATAAAAAGAACATTTCTTTTTCGTACCATCCCACTGAGGCCACCCCGTTGGAAACTCCATCTAGCAGACTGGCCTCTCTTTACTGAAAAGGCCACTCTGGATAACATATCAGATGAACTAACAATAGACGAAATGAATGAGAAGATTACCGCCTGCATACTCGCTGCAGCAGAACAGACAATCCCACAATCCTCCGGCTTCTTAAGAAAAAGCCTGAAACCCTGGTGGACGAAGGAATGTACACAAACAAAAAAACTACAAAACAAAGCGTGGGGTATCTTTCGGCGATACCCAACACAAGATAATCTACTCTCTTTCAAAAAAGCAAAAGCGAAAGCCAGGTACACAAGCAGACAAGCCGAAAGGCAGCCCTGGAAAAATTTTGTCTCGTCTATAAATAGCTCAATAACATCCAAACGAATGTGGGATCAGGTTCGTAAGTTTAGAGGCGACTACGCTTCTTGCACTATCCCCATACTATCACCTCCAGGCACGCAAACAAATATAGAAGAACAAGCAGACATATTAGGGCAACATTTCATGATATATCAAGCTCGGTAAACTATTCAGCTGCACTTCTAAAACATAGGCAATTAACAGAAAAACTAAAGCTTCCGACCACAGGAAGTTCAGAAAGACTGTATAATACGGCTTTAACACTACCGGAAATCAATAGAGTACTGACAACTGACAAAAAAACAGCACCTGGTCCAGACAGAGTACATTACGCGATGCTCGCTCACCTATCTCCTAATGCAGTTGAAACCTTGCTTCGGTTTTATAATAAAATCTGGGAAACAGGAAAAAAGCCCAAAGAGTAGAAGAAAGCCATCATTATCCCTTTCTTGAAAGCTGGAAAACCTCCCACAACAGCAACCAGCTATAGACCCATAGCACTCACAAGTTGTCTTGCAAAATCCTATGAAGCCATCATCAACATGAGGTTGACATACGTCCTTGAAACAAAGAACATGCTAGATAACCATCAGTGTGGATACAAGAAAGGTTGCTCCACAACAGATCACCTAGTCCTACTAGAAGACGATACGCGCGACCTTTCTACACAAACAATATTGTCTCACTGTTTTCTTTGATTTAGAAAAGGCGTATGATACAACATGGAGGTTTGGAATTTAAGGGACTTAGCAGATTTAGGAATCCGAGTTAGAATGCTCAAATGTCTAGCCATTTTCATGTCGGACCGAACATTCCAGGTGCGTTTAGGTACGACGCTGTCCCGTGTATTCATCCAGGAAAGTGGTGTGCCACAAGGATGCGTATTGAGCACAACATTGTTTGTGGTGAAAATGAACTCGATCAATGAGCTAATTCCATCCTCTGTAATGCATTCATTATATGTGGATGATCTACAAATTGCGTGTCGTGCATCCAACCTGACATCCTGCGAACGGCAAATTCAATGGATGGATGTGTGTTGTTTAGTGGCGCAAGGGCAAGGTATGGCCAAAGAGCGCCATGACTGATAATGTTGTCTTAAACGCTGACTTGTGAGTGGTGATGGTGGGATGCAACATGGCTGTAAAGTGGCCTAAAATCAGTGTCATGGAAGCGTAAAATAGTATATAGCATAAAATTATGATTGTGATACATGCAGTGGTCTGTGAATATAGTACGTGTGATAAGTGATCATGGAGTTAAATGCAAGAATATGTAAGTAGCACTTGTGCCTCCGGAGGGCCTTTGAGCCCAAAGGCTGGGAGGCAGGTGCTTTATTGCACCTACCGCAGCAGAAACCTCTGTTAGAGGCTGTGCTACGGATTTCCTGGGGCTATAATATGAAAACTATGTACATCTTTTAAATATCGAAACAGGGATTCATGTTTAAAGAGAGGTTCTATACCTATAATCATTTGAGGATGGAGTGGAATTAGCTGCCGATGTGGTAATGGAAAATGCTTTTTTCTATTAGCGTCTAATTGAGTGCATTGCAGCAGGATGTGAAGCACGGTAAGTGGCTCACCACATTTATCACACGTGGGTGGATCGCCACCGGACAAGAGGTATGCGTGTGTGCTGTATGTGTGTCCTATCCTGAGTCTGCAAAGTGTTACTTCTGTGTGGCGATTTTTTGATACCGGCGGCCAGTTGCCAAGATACGGCTTGATAACATGTGATTTATTTTCTGTCTCTTTATCCCACAAGCGCTGTCAGAAAGCCCTTAGTGCTTTTCTTATTGAGGGCTTGAGGTCCATTACAGGGACAGTCGTGCAAGTGTTGGAAGCGCTCGCGTGGACGGATGTGGCTAGCTGGTCAGCCAACACGTTTCAGTCAGCCCGGCACACAACATACGACGATATGCTGCTTGGACTCATAGGTTGTGCATAATGCTGTGTAAAGAGATAGAATTACAGGGTTTCGATATTTCCTGACAGTTTTCAAAGCATTTACGACACTCAAAGAGTCTGTGTATATAACTGCCTTTGGGATATTAAATTCATTAATGTGTTTAACGGCTGCCAATATCGCGTAGGCCTCTGCTGTGAAAATACTTGTGTTAGGGTGCAGAACACCGGCATCTGAAAAGGATGGACCGACCGCTGCGTCGGATACGCCAGAATTACACTTTGATGCGGCTGTAAAGAATTCAGGAGAGGAGTATTTGTGCTGTAACTCGAGGAAGTACATTCGTATATGCGCGACAGGCGCGTGCTTTGTAACAGCTATGAAAGATGTATCACAGTCTATTGGTTGCCACTGCCACGGCGGGGGCCGTATAGCAGGGTACATAAGGTGGTATTCAAGCAGTGGAACCCTTGTTTTTTCATCCATGTCTCTAACACGCATCGAGAAAGGCTGCGCTACTGTGGGCCGGTTGCGGAAAAGTTGACAACTGGACAAATCGTTTATGGTGTAATACGCGGGATGCTGACTGTTTCCGTTCACTCTAAGAAAATACATGAAAGACGAATATGTCCTCTGCAGATGCAGTGACCACTCATCCGATTCCACGTACAGGCTTTCCACTGGGCTTGTTCTAAACGTGCCTGTGGACAGGCGAATTCCTAAGTGGTGGACAGGGTCTAGCATCTTTAGAGCAGTTGGAGTAGCCGACTGGTAAACTATGGCTCCATAGTCTAGTCGTGTGCGTATGAGGCTTTTGTACAAGTTCATGAGACATTTTCTATCACTGCCCCAGGTTGTGCGTGAGAGAACCTTTAAGATATTCATTGTTTTCATACATTTGTTTTTAAGATATTTTATGTGCTGTATAAAGGTTAATTTCGCGTCTAAGATTATGCCTAAGAATTTATGTTCCCTGTTTACGGGCAGACGCTCACCATGCAACAGAATTTCAGGATCAGCGTGCAGGCCTCTTTTTCTAGAGAAAACAACACAGGTGCTTTTTTGTGGGTTCAGTCTGAACCCGTTCTCATCAGCCCATTTGGAGACCTTGTTAAGACCAAGCTGGACCTGTCGCTCACAGATTGCGAGAGAACTTGATTGAAATCCTATCTGCACATCGTCAACATCTGTTAAATAAAAGATGTTATGTGGTATGTGTAGACGGAGAGAATTCATTTTTACTATAAAGAGCGTGCAGCTGAGCACCCCGCCCTGCGGCACTCCAGTCTCCTGTACAAATTTCCGTGACAAAACATTGCCCACTCGAACACGGAATGTCCGATTTGACAGATAACTTTCAATAACATTTAACATAGTTCCGTGTATACCTAAGTGTGAGAGGTCTCTCAATATCCCGAACCACCACGTAGTATCATAAGCTTTCTCCATATCAGGGAATACAGATAAGAAAAACTGCTTATGGACAAAAGCTTCACGGATACGTGCCTCTATGCGTATAAGGTGGTCACTGGTAGATCGACCCTCCCGAAACCCGCACTGGTATGGATCGAGCAAATTGTTTGATTCAAGGAAGTGTAGTAGGCGACAGTTAATCATTTTTTCGAAAACTTTGCAGATGCAACTTGTTAATGCTATGGGTCTGTAGCTTGATACAGAGGAAGGATCCTTTCCTTGCTTTAGAATTGGGATTACAATAGCCTCCTTCCAAACAGAGGGGATCTCGCCGGAAAACCATATAATGTTGTAAAGGTAAAGGAGGGTTTTTTGTGTTTCGGGGGGTAGTTGTTTCAACATCTCATATATTATGCGGTCTGAACCTGGGGCGGATGTATTACAACAGTTCAGTGCTGCCTGCAGTTCTGCTATGGAGAATGGTTCGTTGTACGCCACACTTTTAGCACATTTTCTTTGTAACTTTTGCTGTTCTATTCGCGGTTTGTTCTTTAGGAAGGTTTCGGAGTTGTGCGAGGCGCTCGATATGAATTCAAAGTGTGCACCAAGAGAGTTGGCTTGATCTTCCAGGCTTTCTCCGTGGCTGTTTACTAAAGGTAAGGAATACGTTTGTTGCCCGTTAACTTTCTTCACTCTATTCCAGACTTTTCTCTCATCTGTGTAAGAGTTAATGCTTGAGATAAACTTTGCCCAACTCTCTCGTCTTGCTTGTCGGCGCGTTCTCCTCGCCTATGATTTGACATGCTTAAAGTTTACCAGGTTTTCTGCTGTTGGCGAATCGCGAAGCAGCGCCCATGCTTTGTTCTGCTTTCTCCGCGCTTGCCTACATGCATCGTTCCACCAGGGAACACGCCGCTTAGAACCAGTGCCGCTCACTTGAGTAATACACAAACTTTCGGAGAAAGTTTGTGTGTACAGATTTTAAGTGTGTTTCCTGTAAACACAGCACTTTTGGATTGTGTTTGTGGATCAGTTCTTGTACATCATCAAGGTTTCTGAGAAGACCTCTGACGTTCCATTGAATTATTTGTGTATCCATATTGGAAGTTAATAAGTGCTGTGTGTACAGAAACAGAAGTAGTGATTATGGAGATTACAGAGATTAAATTACAGAGCCCTTTCGAGGTCCTGTAACGGGAGTTCTGCCCTTTCTGGAGCGTTCGAGGGAGCCTCGCCGCTCCTTAGGCGTTTGGTGCGCCTTAAGGACAGGTGTAGTGTCCATTGCCTCTTGTGAGGCGCCGGACACGTGCTCTTGCGAGCGAGAAGTTACAAGAGAGAGTCCTGCCTTGGAGGGCAAGACCCCTGCGCCCACCAGCCCAGAGGTCGAAGGGGCACCCTGCGGGATTTGGCTGCGCCGGCTGTTGCCAGCGCTGGAAGGGGCCGGAGCGGTTGGGGCAGCCTCGGCTGCGCCCACCTTCGGGGTCGATGGTCCCCCTTGCTGTGTTGACGGAGCAGCGCTAGCTGCATTGCCTGTGGGTCGGACAGCCGCCGGAGGCCGTTGTGACGCTGCCCCCTTACGCGCCACATCGGCAAAGCTGCTCTTAGACAGGTATGACACCCGCCTACGTGCCTCTTTGAAAGATATGTTTTCTTTGACTTTGATTGTCACAATCTCCTTTTCTTTTTTCCATGACGGGCAGGACCGCGAGTATGCGGCATGATCACCATCACAGTTGACACAATGTGGAGTGTTCTGGCATGTTTCGGAGCAATGTTCAATGTCACTACACTTGGCACATGTCAGCCGGCCTCGGCAGTTCTGTGAACTATGGCCGAACCTTTGGCACTTAAAGCATCTGAGAGGATTGGGCACGTATGGCCTAACACGAAGTTTGATATAACCGGCCTCGATGGACTCGGGGAGGACACTTGAGCCGAAAGTGAGTATCAGGTGTTTTGTTTGGATTTCTTTTCCATCTCGCCTCATCTTAATTCTTTTGACATTTATAACATTCTGTTCGCTGAAGCCCTCCAAGAGCTCAGCCTCAGTGAGCTCCAGCAAATCATCGTCCGAGACAACGCCGCGGGAGGTATTCATCGTGCGGTGCGGGGTTACTACTACTTGGGTCTCCCCAAATGATACTAGCTGTGGCAGCTTCTCAAATTGCTTGTGGTCGCGGAGCTCCAGGAGGAGGTCACCGCTAGCCATCGTCGACACCTTATATCCTGGGCCAAAAACTTCGGTAAGGGACTTAGATACTAGGAATGGGGAGATTGTTCGTACTTGTTTAGCTGGTTTTTCTGCGTGGATTACATGAAAACGAGGAAAATTGTGGACTTGGCGTCCGAAAAACTGAAAGACCTCTTCGGTGCGCCCTCGTTTCTGAGGGTGATCAGGGAGTTTAGGAAAAGCGTTTTCCATAAGTAGAGTTGGGTTTTCGGCCGCGATGCCGACCACCCACCATGGAGCCCAACAGGGGGACGTGACAGGAGCTCCTGCTATAGAAACCCTGCCAACGCCAGCCGTACATCGCTGCTATAACCAAATACAGCATAACCAAGGCTGGCTAGCTACACAAGGTTAACCCTTGCCGCCGAGAAACTAGGAAGTGAGGAGAAGTGATGAGAAGACAGGAAAGATGAAAAAGACGAGAGAGAAAGACGAAGATTGGAGAGGAGGACAGGAAAAGGCGACTACCGATTTCCCCCGGGTGGGTCAGTCCGGGGGTGCCGTCTACGTGAAGCCGAGGCCAAAGGGGTGTGTTGCCGCCGCCGAGGGGCCGTAAAGGTCCAAACACCCGGCATTGGCTCAACCCCCAGGATCCCCTTTTCCCCGGACACGGCTAAGCCACGCATGGCTACACGCGGGAGGGTCCAACCCCCATGTGCTCGGGTACGTGGTGTCGCAACACACCAAACGCCTGCTGACGCAGACGCCCCTGCGGGGAACGGCAAATTCAAATACATTAAACAAACTAACACAGTGGGCGCCCGAAAACGGTTTTCGTTTCTCAAGTGAAAAAACTATTAGTGTTGCCTTTACTCAAAAAAGAGGCCTACAACCAGATCCCCCCCTTAAGCTACAAGAAGCCACACTACCAGTAAAACAAGCACACAAGTTTCTGGGTGTTCTGTTTCATAAAAAGTTAGCTTCCTGGCACACATAAAGAGTCTTAAAATAAAAGCGAACAATGCACTTAACGTCCTCAAAGTCCTGTCCCGGAAGCGCTGGGGCTCTGATCGAGAATACCTGCTACGCATCTACCGTACTTTGGTGCGCAGCATATTAGATTATGGTAGCATCATATACGGTTGAGCCAGGCAATCTTATGTTCGACGACTTGATCCAGTTCATAACTTTGGACTACGACCGGCAAGCGGTGCTTACAGAACATCGCCTGTCCAGAGTTTGTATGTTGACTGTAATGAACCTCCTCTACAGCAACGCAGAGTGCTACTAACTTTTTCTTATGTACTAAGAATTCAGTCCTCACCACAACACATATGCTTCAACATTGTCACACATTGTAACTCACGCTTACACTATACAAACAAACCAAACATGATTAAGCCGCTTATCCTACGATATGAGGAATATATTCGGGATTATAACATTCCTCGCGAAGTCCTTCAGGTTGCGAGAAAACCACAACGTTTGCCCCCGTGGCACGATTTCGCACCGTTATGTGATTGGACATTGACACAATTAAAGAAAAAAAAGACACCCCACACGAACACATTAAACAAGAATTCCGCTTTCTACATGACAAATATCAAAATTACAAGAAATTTTACACTGATGGCTCTAAAACAAAAGAACACGTGGGTGTGGGGGCCGTAACAGAATATTGGGAAAGAAGTGTTCGTTTGCCACAGCACGCCTCTGTCTACGCAGGTGAAGTCTATGCATTGTGGACTGTGGTTACAAAGATCATCGCTGAAAAACACGAAAACACAATCATATACACAGATTCACTAAGCACGCTGAAGGCTCTTCACATGAAATCCGAATGTGAACCCCTGATAGGGGATATCTTAAACATGATAACAATAAACAAATACGGCAGGTCAATTAGGTTTTGCTGGGTACCAAGCCATGTTGGTATACCGGGTAACGAAGCAACGGATAGATGCGCATCAATGACAGCGCACAAAGACATAATAAACACAACACTTCCACATAAAGATAGTATCCGTGCCATTAAGAAGGCCTTAACATCAAAGTGGCAAGACGAATGGGACCATTGTACAGAAAACAAGGTACATCTCATTAAACCTATAATCGGCGAGTGGAAATCATGCAGTCACCAACAACGGTTCTACGAGGTGATCTTGTGTCGACTTCGAATTGGACACACACATTTGAAGCACAATTTTCTCCTCGGAAAAGAAAACCCGCCAACCTGCGAAAAATGCCTTGAACCTCTCACAGTCATGCACATCCTAATAACATGTCCACACATCGACACACTGAGACGGAGGTTTTTACACAGCCTATATAATTCTCACACTCCATTACACCCTACCCTATTACTAGCAGATGACCCCCTAATGCCATTTGCTAACCTGTTCGACTTTCTAGAAAAAACTGGTAATTTACACCAACTATAATATAATACAGGTTTACCTACTCTAACGTTGCATTTCATTTTGCCTTGTTTCTGGCGCAGCATGGCCTTAGTTGCCTTTGTGCCATTAAACTCAAACTAACCAATCAACCAACTAACCTTAGCACATGAGCTCAGTTCACTTTTCAGTCCCGAGTTGGGTCTTGCTAAGGGGTTCACGCATCGTATCAAGACGGGGCAAGGCATGCAGCCTGTAACTTCGAAGCTTCGCCGTCTCCCATATTCTCTCTGGTCACCAGTACCAAATGAGCTTCAGAGGTTGCTGAGCCTTGACATCATCGACCGCATCAATGCTTCGGAATGGGTGTCCCCATTGTTGTTGGTAACAAGAAAGATGGTAGCATCAGGATATGTGTAGACCTTCGAGAGCCGAACAAAGCTATTGTTCCAGACAGTTTCCCGTTGCCCCACACAGAGGAGCTGCTTCACGCTCTGGTAGGCGCTACACACTTTTCCAAACTTGACTTGGCTTCCGCTTACCATCAGGTTCTCTTGCACCCTGACAGCAGGGATCTGACAGCTTTCATCACTCGTGATGGCCTTTTCCGTTTTAAGAGTTTGCTTTGGGTTGGTTTCTGCCCCAGCGGCATTTCAGAAGATGATGGCGACAATCCTTGACCGCTGCCCTGGCGTGTTGTTCTACATTGATGATTTTATCATTTTTGGCAAGACCGCAGAAGAACACCTTTGAAACTTGAAGACCGTACTGCAAAAGATCAAGAACGCACGTCTGAAACTAAACAACAAATGCCTATTCCACGTTCCAGAACTTGCGTTTCTAGGGCACAAGGTCACTGCACGTGGTATCTCGCCACTTCCAGAGAAGGTAGACTCCATAGTTAACACACCAGTGCCAACTGATTTTGCCACCCTTCGTTCGTTTCTGGGTCTCGTAGAATACTACTCAAAGTTTGTTCCAGACTTGGCACAAGTGGTTGAGCCTATGAGAACCTTACTTCGCAAAAATGAGCCATTCATCTGGTCTGCCGAAGCAGACAGCAGTTTCAGGAGGGTCAAGGAAATACTTTAATTAATTTAATATTTGGGGTTTTACGTGCCAAAACCACTTTCTGATTATGAGGCACGCCGTAGTGGAGGACTCCGGTAATTTTGACCACCTGGGGTTCTTTAACGTGCACCTAAATCTAAGCACACGGGTGTTTTCGCATTTCGCCCCCATCGAAATGCGGCCGCCGTGGCCGGGATTCGATCCCGCGACCTCGTGCTCAGCAGCCCAACACCATAGCCACTGAGCAACCACGGCGGGTAAGGAAATACTTTCGTCGAGTACAGTCCTCCAGATATTTGATCCGTCATTGCCAGTCATTGTGTCGACCGGCGCGTCCGATTGTGGGCTGGGGGCAGTCCTGCAGCTACAAAGTGGCCACGAGCTCCGCACAGTCGCTTTCGCATCCCGTACACTGTCTCCTGTGGAGAAAAAAGTATTCAGTCGGTGAACGAGAAGCTCTGGCATGCATTTGGGCGTTTCAGCGATGGCACACATACCTTTGGAGTCGCCATTTCACAATTCGAACAGACCACCAGGCACTGGTTTCCTTGCTGTCGTCACAAGGACATGGGAGACGCCCACTCCGAATTGCACGTTGGAGTGCACGACTGCTTTGCTACAATTTCACTGTTGAATACCGCAAGTGGTCCACAAACACTGTAGCAGATGCACTTTCTCGGCTACCAGCACCTACCTTGGAGGCAGAGATTGCGAAGGAGGAAGAAATTGTCTCCTTCATTGAGCCAGCCTGCGTGAAAAAAGAGAAGTTCAGGCAGGCCGCCCTCGACGACAGTTGCCTGGAAACCGTCAAGTCATTCGTGCTGAGTTCCTGGCCGCCAAAGAAGTTGATACCAGAAGAGGCGAAACCGTTCTATGCCATTTGGGAAGAACTTTCTGTTGTCGATAACCTGCTACTGCGTGGAGAGCGCCTCGTTGTTCCGTCCTCCCTCACGGCTCAGATCATCGGCATCGCGCACGAGACACATCCGGGTATCACGAGCGCGAAGGCGCGACTACGTCAGCGGTTCTGATGGCCAAGAATGGATAAGCAAGTGGAAACGGCAGTAAAAAACTGCCACATCTGCCTGGACGCAGATAAGTCCGCCAAAACAACACCGGCACCGTTGCAACCTGTTGAATGGCCTGAGCAATCATGGCAACAGCTTGGCCTAGTCATTGTTGTTCCTTTGGAGCATGCAGCTCACAACAACAGATTTGCTGTAACGCTTGTTGACTACCATTCTAAATGGCCAGAGGTATATTTTTGCAGCGAAGTGTCCACGAGCACCGTGAAAGACTTTTTATCAAGTTTTTTTGCCCGTGAAGGCTACCCGGAAGAGATCGTTTGTGACAATGGACCTCCGTTCACTTCGCGTGAATTCGTCACTTTCCTGCAAAACAGAGGCATCAGTCTTTCACATTCGTCGGTGTTCTACCCCCAAGCCAATGGGCAAATAGAACGTTTCAATCGCACATTGAAAAATTTCATTCAAGTATCACTATTCCAAAGACGACCCCTCCGGCAAGCTGTCACAGAATACCTTGCCATTTACCGCTGTAATTCGCACGCCACCACCAGGGTCGCCCCAGCAGTTCTGCTGCATGGTAGAATGCCCCGAACCAGACTGGATATCGTGGGTTTCTCAGCCCCAGCATTTGCGGAAGATCCAGCCAAGGAGTTGGCGAGACTTCGTCAAAGGGTTGGGCGTCAGCAGCAGAGCAGCAAGCACTACGCGGACAAAAGGAAAGCCGCCAAGAAGACGAAGATAGCCGTAGGCGACTTTGTCCGTATCAAAAACCGTCCGTTCGCTTCAAGGGAAACTGCGCCTTTTTTCACCAACTAAAGTGATCGAGAGCAGGGGACCAGCTTCTTTCCGACTTGGAGACGGCCGTACGTGGAATGCCCCCAAGCTTTCCAGGGTTCTGGAGAGGGGCATCTGGGAACCAGGCCAGCCTGCCACGCCGCAGCCGCGGTCTCCTGAGGAGCTGCAGCCTGCCAGCCTGCGCAGCTTCCTGATGCGATGCAGCCCGCCATACCGCAGTCTCCTAATGCGCTGCAGCCTGCCACGCTGCAGCTGCTGTCTCCCGATGTGTTGCAGCCTGCTCTGCTACAGCCGCCTTTTCCCAGGACGCAGGCATGGTCTCCTGGCATACCGCAACAGCAGTCTACGAGCCCGTCGCCATCGTCGCCAGTGCGACGTCCAAAGCGGCCGACCCAAAAGCGCCGGCCACCGGCCTGGCTCTAAGATTACCAGACCAACTAGTTGGCGGTCTGACGTTGTGTACATAGCTTGTAAATATGTGTAAATAAGTACAGTGTGCATTCCTTGGGGTTTTCCTCACTAATACTAACAACAAATCATTAAAAATAAGGGAGGGAGTATGTTATATTCAGTTTCGTAATTCATTTCAGTTCATTATTCCCCAAGGGGCGTTTCGGTTCTTCATTATATATATGCTTGTACACGCTGAATAAACGGCTTTTTACATCGGGACGGCTGGAGTCTGACTTCCACCTTCGGTCAACACCACATCTCCGTGTTTGATTCTGCCGTCAACCAAGTGGGAAACTTCGTCCCACTGCTGTTTCGCGAGTGTTCTGGAATGCTCCTCGACCTGTCTGTTTAGCAACGCTGTTTCCTGACCTTTCGGTTCAGACAGCGTTTTCCATCTTTATAGGATGGATTGTTTGGCTTCTATCAGATGCGCGAGCCTACTGTCTATGCTCTCTATATTTTCTTCGGTCTTAGTTTCTTTAGTGGCCTCCCTGAGGTCCTCTTCGAGCTTGTTGGCGCAGGTCTGGAAGGTTTATCTGCCCTCTTCTATCGGTTCCGATTATAGTCTCTTCGCTCTAACTTTCCTAAAGAGGTGCCAGTCTGTGCACCGAAAGGTTCTAGTCTCTTGTTTCAGCATGCCTATACTTATGTGTGTGACATAGTGGTCGCTGCCTAGATCGGTACCCGAGTTTTCCCAAGTAGCTTGTTTGAGTTGTTGAAAAAGTTAGGTCGGGTGTAGAGTCCCGGCACGTGGACGTGCCACAGCACGTGGAGAAAGCCGGATCGGTGATCAGGCACAGTTCCAGGTCTGGTGAAGGTCCCATAGCCCCTCACCTTTCTTTGTATTCCAAGCGTATGCCCACGGGTGGTAGGGGGCATTAAAGTCCCCTCGAGTGATGAGCGGGGAGCTCCTTGCGACTGCGAGTGCCTTGTTAGAAAGTGCAATAAAGCTTTGTTGCTTGTCCGTGGGACTGCTGTAAATGTTTAGGCAGAAGGTAGTTTGCGCCCTGCCCTTGTGCCTTTTGAGTACGACATCTACAAGGGTATAATCGATTTTACTCAATCCGAGATGGATAACGTGTTCGATAAATGTATCTTTTTGTCAACGAAGGTTTCCAATCCCCTCCCGCAATCTTTTTCTCTACATACAGATTTGTACCTGGTTAGCTTAACTTAGTCCTCTAAACTTTCCTGCAGCATAATTACTTTTGGTTTGACCCACATCAATCTAATTGGCGCAGCGATGCCTTTTTGTTGAGGAATCCACGACAATCCCACTGCCACACACTAAAAATGTGGGCGCTATGCATGATAACTGTATGAGTTGATATTGCTATTAATCGCGATCGTTCTCTTTGGAGCGCCCCCTTACGTTCCGGAGAGCGATTTTACGCTTTCTGATTCTGACGACAAGAATTCGTCGTCGACACATCTCGTTCCGAGTTTCTTAAATCGCTGTTCGGCCTCTAACCCCCATTTCCATAGTTTCCATATTATCCACGCTCCTACCGAATTGGAGCAGCTTCTCTCCCTCGTGACTGATCGCGACCGGCTGCGTTCTCTTCATCGAGCCCGTACCACATAGGGTGTTTGAAATCTCTGCTTGAACGCCTTGTCTCTGGCTGGGTGGTCTCCTTCACAGAACTTCCACTTGGGCGTGCAAACGTGGTCCGCTTGTGGGTTAGGGCTCCACACCCTCTACACTGAACAGAGTCCGGTGTGGGGCACACGTCCGAGCAGTGTCCTAACCTACCACAAGTGAAGCACACATCAAATTGTTTCCTTTAGAGATAACATCTCAACAAGGTCGGAAGTCTCAGTCCATAGAAGAGGACGATGACTGAGCCCCACGTCTTGATGCGCTTGGCGACCAAAGCGAGCGCGTTGTGCTCATGCACGATATTCCTTGTAATAATGTACTGGGAGTCCTTCATGTCGACTCGTCTAATCACCCCTTTGAACATGGGATACGGGGCCGTCTCGTACGCATTGACTTCGTACTCCGTTTCCACGATTTTGATAGACTCGATTCTCACGCATCTTGCCGCATGGTCTGGTTCAGGCTACTGACCACCAGGATATTTTGCGTGAAGTTGGTGCAAACGACGTCTTCACTAGCTTGCTCTGCCGTTAGGCCTGAAGCCTCGTTCACTGCAGTTCCAATAGCGGTGGTGCTTTGCTCAAATTTAGTGCGCTTCGTGGCCTGATTATAATCTTCCGATGCTCCTCGGGCAGTTGGGGCATCCTAGAGGCCTTGATTATACGATTCTTCATCGCACCGGCGTTGGTGACAGGTCTTTTGCTGCTGCCGGTAGCGGCGTCTCCGACGGTCGCTTGCGAGTTGCTTGGCGTCGCGTTGGCCGCGTCGCTGCTCTTCTTTCGAGCACGGGATCGTAGCACTGTAGAGGCGTCTCCGCTGGACGCTGGCGAGTTACTTGGCGTCGCGTTGGCCACGTCGCTGCTTTTCTTTGCAGCACGGGATGGTAGCACGGTAGCGGGGTCTCCGCCGGTCGCTTACGAGTTACTTGGCGTCGCGTTGGCCGTGTCGCTGCTCTTCTTTCGAGCACGGGATCGTAGCACTGTAAAGGCGTCTCCGCCGGACGCTGGCGAGTTCCTTAGCGTCGCGTTGGCCACGTCGCTGCTCTTCTTTGCAGCACGGGATGGTAGCACGGTAGCGGCGTCTCCGACGGTCGCTTGCGAGTTGCTTGGCGTCGCGTTGGCCGCGTCGCTGCTCTTCTTTCGAGCACGGGATCGTAGCACTGTAGAGGCGTCTCCGCCGGACGCTGGCGAGTTACTTGGCGTCGCGTTGGCCACGTCGCTGCTCTTCTTTGCAGCACGGGATGGTAGCACGGTAGCGGCGTCTCCGCCGGTCGCTTACGAGTTACTTGGCGTCGCGTTGGCCGCGTCGCTGCTCTTCTTTCCAGCAGGGGATCGTAGCACGGTAGAGGCGTCTCCGCCGGCCGCTTACGAGTAACTTGGCGTCGCTTTGGCAGCGTCGCTGCTCTTCTTTCCAACACGGGATCGTAGCACGGTAGCGGGGTCTCCGCCGGTCGCTTGCGAGTTACTGGGCGTCGCGTTGGCCGCGTCGCTGCTATTCTTCCCAGCACGGGATTGTTGCATGGTAGCGGCGCCTTGGCCGGTCGCAGTTACTTGGCGTCGTTGGCCGCGTCGCTGTTCTTTCCAGCACGGGAGCGTAGCATGGTAGCGGCGTCTCCTCCGATGCTTGCGAGTTGTCTGGCGTGGCATTGGCCGCGTCGCTGCTCGCTCTTCTTTCGAGCAGGGGATCGTAGCACAGCAGAGCCATCTCCGCCGGTCGCTTGCGAGCTACTTGGCGTCGCTTTGGCAGCGTCGCTTCTCTTCTTTCGAGCACGCGATCGTAGCATTGTAGAGGATACTTAATGAAAAAAGAGAGCGCTATGAAGACAAGGACGAAAGAACAACGAGTACGACAGACAAGGCGCTACTTCCAACTAAATGTTTTTTACATTTAGTTGGAAGTAGCGCCTTGTCTGTCGTACTCGTTGTTCTTTCGTCCTTGTCTTCATAGCGCTCTCTTTTTTCATTAAGTATGCTCAACCAACTCGCCCACATCAAGCTTCTGCTTCTTCACATTGTAGAGGCGTCTCCGCCGGACGCTTGTGAGTTACTTGGCGTCGTGCTGGCGGCGACACTGCTCTTCTGTCCAGCACGGGATCGTAGCACGGTAGCGGCGTCTCCGCCGGACGTTTGCCAGTTAATTGGCGTCGCATTGGCCGCGTCGCTGCTCTTCTTTCCAACACGGAATCGTAGCACAGTAGCGGCGTCTCCGTCGGTCGCTTGTGAGTTACTTGTTGTAGCGTTGGAAGCTGCGCTGCTCTCTTTGAAGCACGGTATCATCGCACGGTAGCAGCGTCACCGCCGGGCACCCTGAAGTTACTTCGCCTCGCGTGGGCAGCGTCGCTGCTCTTCTTTCCAGCACGAAATCGTAGCACGGCAGCAGCGTCTCCACAGGGCGCTTGCGAGTTACTTGGCGTCGCGTTGGCAGCGTCGCTGTTCTTTCCAGCACGGGATTGTAACACGGTAGCGGCGTCTCCGCCGGACGCTTGCGAGTTACTTGGCGTCGCCTTGGCCACGTCGCTGCTCTGCTTCCAGCACGAGATCCTAGCACTGTACCGGCGTCTCCGCCGGTCGCTTGCGAGTTACTTGGCGTCGCGTCGGTAGCATCGCTGCCCTTCTTTCGAGCACGGGATCGTAGCACGGTGGCGGTGTCTCCGCCGGACGCTTGAGAGTTACCGGCGTCGCGTTGGCAGCGTCGCTGCTCTTCTGTCTAGCGCGGGATCATAGCACGGCAGTGGCGTCTCCGCCGGTCATTTGCGAGATACTTGGCGTCGCTTTGGCCATGTCGGTGCTCTGCTTCCAGCACGAGATCGTAACACGGTAGTGGCGTCTCCGCCAAACGCTTGCGAGTTACTTGGCGTCACGTTGGCCACCGCGCTGCTCTGCTTCCAGCACGAGATCGCAGCACGGTATCGGCGTCTCCTCCGGTCGCTTGCAGAGGAACACGGCGAAGCGTAACGACGCGCAGCGATTATGTCTACTGCCGATGCTGGAAGTTTGCCGACGCATGGCGACGCTGCGCCGGCGTGCACCATTGAGAGGCTGCGATGCGTCGCAAGCGTAAACCAATCGGAGGCTGCGAATCCTCCGGCTGCTATGCCTATGATGGCCGCCCATACGAAGGTGCCGGCACGAACGATCGTCCGAGTTCTTTGGACGCACGACGAGCGCGACAGTGTTCCTGAAAAACAGTGTTGTAATAGTAGGCCGACAACGACACGACCGACCGACTGACGACCGTGGGTTGTGGCAGCGCGATGTGGATACGAAGCGACTTCGAACGACGCCGACTAATCCAAGCTGCCCACTCGGTTCCGCCGGGCTCGGTCGCGTAGCTGCTCTTCTTTCCAGCACGGCATCGTAGCACAGTAGCGGTGTCTCCGCCGGTCGCTTGCGAGTTACTTCGCGTCGCGTTGGCCGCGTCGCTGCTCTTTGCAGCATGGGATCGTCGTCCGGTAGCCACTTGCTAACCCAAATCCTCCTCGTTTTTCTGCTCTTCCATACGGGAGTCCGCCATCTCTGCCTGGCACGTAGGCCGACAAGGCCTAATGGGCCCTACTCCTCACTAGGGTTAGCTCCGCATGTAGTAGGATGAAAATACAAAGTCCAATAAAATTGTCAAAAATAAGTTCCCAACTCAAAGCTTGGTATCAGTCGAGTCTGGGCAACTTCACGAATCTGATGATGTGTTTGAAATCGTCGTGCCTTGAAAAGTTGGCCAGCAGAATATCGAAAAAGATGAAGTCGATGTGAGGTGTCGGCTCCCAAGTTACTTATGACAACATTTTGTTTCCCAAATTTATTTAACAATGAAGGTAGCGTGTGTCTTAGCGACTGCATGAGCTTGTTTGTACGCCTGTATGGTACTAACCACCTTGTGTTTGCTGCGGGTACGCGCATCACTAATTTCATATTGAAGTCTTGACATATGTTTTAAAAATATTTTAGAATTTTCGGAGCCGAAGGGAAATGAATACAATAACCGATATTCATAAAGGTTAGTTACTCGTATTAGGTTATGAGTATCAAAAAGTTGCGCAGTAGAACGGAAATAGGTTACATTCGCTACATGTCGAAGTGCTCGTTTTTAAGTTGAAGAAGTGCACGAAGATTATGTTTCGTGATGGTAGCCCATACAAGCGCACAATAATTCAGATGCGATTCAAACAAGGCATAACCTATCTGCAACTTTAATTTCTCTGGCAGAAAATAAGAAAGAATTATTATAGAGATGACTGCTGACGTGGGAATCTATGATGTGTTCCATTAGTTTGAATGCAACGCATGTCAGAGATATAGGCCGATAATTTGACGGGTCTCAGCGGTTGCCCTTTTTGAAAACCGGGGTTGCTTTCGCAGTCTTCCAGTCATGCGGAATTTCACCTTCTAAAAGGGACAGCGCAAAAACTATCTGCAAGATGCGACTCGACACGTCCGTAGTACTTTAAGGAACTTTGCAGGAATATTGTCAGGTCTCGGAGCACTCGAAATTTTAAATTTCTTAATGAGGCACAAAATGCCTTCAACTGTGATGACGACAGGCAGCATTGCGCCAAAATTTGGTCTAGGCAGCGCCGGTACATCATGAACAGGTTCGGAGGTGAAAACAGACCAGAAATAGGAATTCATGACATTAGCCCGCTGATCAAGTGGAACGTCAGAGCCGTCTGGGTAAACAAGCGCAATGTTATGGGTCTGATTCCTTGGTTTTAAAATGCTCCACAATTTTTCGGTGTTAACACTAAGGATGGTTTTTAGATCCTGATGATGAAATTTCCGTTTCGAGTGCCTCAAAAGACAGGCATATTGGCACAGGCAATCCGAGTATTTCTTCCATTTAGATGCTGAGGACGATTTACGATCGACACGATACAATCTTTGTTTTTTTTCTTGCGCGATAGTCTCTTTAGCGAGTTGGAATACCAGGGCGTGCCTGCATCTCCTCGAATGCGAATAAGAGGGACGTGTTTGTCAATTAGATTTTGAATTTGCTGTTTGAACAGCAACCAGTTATTGTTAACTGATCGTGAAGAAGCAGATTGACGAAAACAGTCATAGAAAGATTCTAGTTTGTTGTTAATCGCAGAGAAGTTGGCCTTGTTGTAGCTCCTGATATATTGTTTTGGCTGTTCTTTTAATGGGAAAAGATAGGTGGAACGTTACGGCTTTGTGATCACTTAGTTCCATGACAAGGGACACTGATGAAACTAAGTCAGGGTTTGAGACCAAGACAAGATCGAGTATGTTAAAGCCCCCAGAGGGCGAGTGGACAGTCTGAGTCAGGTTGAACAATTGGGTTAACTGAAGGAAGTCTTTGGATAATGGTGAGGATGCGGTTGAGTTCTCCCAGTCAATATCAGGGAAGTTGAAATCGCCACAAAGGATGTAATTGGCCTTGTGGAACCGGGTAATGAAATTAGCTAGAACAGAGTGCAAGTCATTAGTGAAAGTGTGGTCACAGTGCGGAGGGCGATAACATGCTATAAGTATGTTCGTACATGTTTTGAGGGACAGTTTAACGCAAACAATCTTTAGGCTGCAGTTAATCGCAACGAAACATGAGGCTATATTGGATCGAACAAAGACCAATACACCACCGCCCATACGTGGAGTCCTATCGTATCCAGAAGTGATGAATGAGGTGGCATCCTGCAATAGTTCGTCGCTTTCGATGTCCGGAGTTAGCCATGATTCGGTAAAGATGGCAAAGTCGGTTTCACTATCCTGAAGAAGAGATTCCACGATATCCTTTTTTGGTAACTACGGACGTTCGAAAGCACACCCTGCATAAGGTGATAGGTTGCTTCAAAGAGAGGAGTAGGAGAGTGAAAGGCGAAGGATGAAAACGGGTGAGTGCAAGCACGTGTTGGTGGCTAGGATTCGAATTTGATAACAGAGTCACTCTGAGCATTGTAAACAGAACGCTTATTGCCTGTGATAGGTTTATCGAACCTAATGTTCGAAGGAAGGCTTCTCTCCTGCGCGTAAAGATACAGTTTTTTCCTAACCAGGCGCACATGTGCGGAATAATCTTCGTGTATAGCAAGTGAAGTGTCTTTTAACTTAACGCCACAGGAAAGAATTTGTGATTTCCTTTTAAACCGCGCAAGCTCCACGCTAATATGGCGGTTCTTATTTTCTTGGAATCGACCTAGTCTATGAGCCAGTTCCATGTTATTAGTATCGACTGATAGGTCCAGCTTGTCTCGGCAGAATGAAATAATCTCGTCCTCGGACTGCTCCCAAGACTCGCCAACCACGTCACGGAGACTAAAAAAGACCAAGTTGCAACGCCGAAATTTATTCTCTGAGTCGTCGCATTTTTCAGCTAACGCTTGCACTTCCGACGAATAATTGGAAATAACAGAACCAACCTCAGTGCCATGGGTAGGATGGCAAGCTTTATTTGATTCAACGGTTTGTTATAACTTGACGCGGACGGCAAGGCGTCCGACTAAGCTATCTGTATTTGACTGCGCAGCACGTATTAACGCGAGTTCACTCAGGATGGAATTCTGGGTCATTTCAAGGCGAGAAATAGCATTATAGATTGTTTCGAGGGTGGGAGCAGGGTTAGCGTCACCGTAATCAGGACCGGGGTTTACCTCAATGTCTCCAGATAACATAAGTAATCAGCACACAACATGAGCATTAATAGCAGTTGAACACAATAGCTCACCAAGTGCAATATGCCAACGGTCAAGCATGTCGGTGGGGCACGACACCGCAAACAAGAAGCGATCGCTAGAACAACAGCCAGATGCGTGTGGCAGGTAACTAACCTGCACAAAAAAGGGCATTTGCGTGACCGAGTTCCTTGCGGTGAGGTGCCCCATACTGGCGTCCGGCGAGGGCGGTATTTGTAGATACGGGTTTGCTCCCGCGCTGATTGTGCCTTGTGGCCAGGCGAGAGAGGGGTTGACGGCTGTCGTTCGCGGTAGCAGGAAACTGCGCAGTGAAGACTTTCGCCTACTTGAAGTTCTTGTGGCAGCTCGTAGATGCCGTCCTCGATGAAGACACCGGCAGCGTCAGCAAGAGCTGAGGCCGCAGTGGCCGAAAGAAGGGCAGCCTGCACGAAAAGGCGAATTTGCGTGACCGAGTTCCTTGCGGTGAGGTGCCCCCAATGAGGTACACCCTATAATCAATAAAATACCCAACGTGAGTTTCCCGCATCAATGTTATTAATCACTGGAACAGCCGTTATAAAATGCATTTACTCTGTCTTGTGTTAGTTCTGTTAGCTGTGTCACGCAGGAAAAATCCGCACGAAATCTGTGTTTCCGAGGACTTAGCAATGAGTATCTGTTTAAGTGGTTGATAATGATAGTAAAATGTATATGTTCAAACACTTTGCAAACAATACATATCTAAGAAATGGGTCGATAATTGAATACACTGTTACCGGGTCCCGACTTGTGCACAGGGACAACATTTGCAGTTTTCCAATCAACAGGTAAGGCACTTTCTTGTAATGGCTTATCAAAAATAACGCGAACATATTTCGAGACTGAGTGAGCACACGATGATGGTAATACAACCGGTAAGCCATCAGGTCCACAAGTCTTACCAACATCCAGCCGCTTTAGTATCAGTTCAATTCCTCTCTGATAAATTACAATTTCTTCCATGGCTTCCCCACCCATTTTGCCAAAATTCCTATTCATTTTTCTGATGTTTCCACGGGTAAAGGCCTCTCCCATACTTCTCCAACAACCCCGGTCATGTACTAATTGTGGCCATGCCATGCCTGCAAACTTCTTAATCTCATCCGCCCACCTAACATTCTGCCGCCCCCTGCTACGCTTCCCTTCCCTTGGGATCCAGTCCGTAACCCTTAATGACCATCGGTTATCTTCCATCCTCATTACATGTCCTGCCCATGCCCATTTCTTTTTCTTGATTTCAACTAAGATTTCATTAACTCGCGTTTGTTCCCTCACCCAATCTGCTCTTTTCTTATCCCTTAACGTTACACCTATCATTCTTCTTTCCATAGCTCGTTGCGTCGTCCTCAATTTGAGTAGAACCCTTTTGGTAAGCCTCCAGGTTTCTGCCCCGTAGGTGAGTACTGGTAAGACACAGCTGTTATATACTTTTCTCTTGAGGGATAATGGCAACCTGCTGTTCATGATCTGAGAATGCCTGCCAAACGCACCCCATCCCATTCTTATTCTTCTGATTATTTCCGTCTCATGATCCGGATCCGCCGTCACTACCTGCCCTAAGTATATGTATTCCCTTACGACTTCCAGTGCCTCGCTGCCTATTGTAAATCGCTGTTCTCTTCCGAGACTGTTAAGCATTACTTTAATTTTCTGCAGATTAATTTTTAGACCCACTCTTCTGCTTTGCCTCTCCAGGTCAGTGAGCATGCATTGCAATTGGTCCCCTGAGTTACTAAGCAAGGCAATATCATCAGCGAATCGCAAGTTACTAAGGTATTCTCCATTAACTTTTATCCCCAATTCTTCCCAATCCAGGTCTCTGAATACCTCCTGTAAACAAGCTGTGAATAGCATTGGAGATATCGTATCTCCCTGCCTGACGCCTTTCTTTATTGGGATTTTGTTGCTTGCTTTATGGAGGACTACGGTGGCTGTGGAGCCGCTATAGATATCTTTCAGTATTTTTACATACGGCTCGTCTACACCCTGATTCCATAATGCCTCTATGACTGCTGAGGTTTCGACTGAATCAAACGCTTTCTCGTAATCAATGAAAGCTGTATATAAGGGTTGGTTATATTCCGCACATTTCTCTATCACCTGATTGATAGTGTGAATATGATCTATGGTTGAGTAGCCTTTACGGAATCCTGCCTGGTCCTTTGCTTGACAGAAGTCTAAGGTGTTCCTGATTCTATTTGCGATTTCCTTAGTAAATAGTTTGTAGGCAACGGACAGTAAACTGATCGGTCTATAATTTTTCAAGTCTTTAGCGTCACCTTTCTTATGGATTAGGATTATGTTAGCGTTCTTCCAAGATTCCGGTACGCTCGAGGTCATGAGGCATTGCGTATACAGGGTGGCCAGTTTCTCTAGAACGATCTGCCCACCGTCCTTCAACAAATCTGCTGTTACTGATCCTCCCCAGCTGCCTTCCCCCTTTGCATAGCTCCCAAGGCTTTCTTTACTTATTCCGACGTTACCTGTGGGAAATTCGAATTCCTCTAGACTATTCTCTCTTAAATTATCGTCGTGGGTGCCACTGGTACTGTATAAATTTCTATAGAACTTCTCAACCACTTGAACTATCTCATCCGTATTAGTAATGGTATTGCCGGCTTTGTCTCTTAACGCATACATCTGATTTTTGCCAATTCCTAGTTTCTTCTTCACTGCTTTTAGGCTTCCTCCGTTCCTGAGAGCATGTTCAATTCTATCCATATTATACTTCCTTATGTCAGCTGTCTTACGCTTGTTGATTAACTTCGAAAGTTCTGCCAGTTCTATTCTAGCTGTAGGGTTAGATGCTTTCATACATTGGCGATTCTTGATCAGATCTTTCGTCTCCTGCGATAGTTTGCTGGTATCCCGCCTAACGCTGCTAAATAGCTGCTATGTTAAAATGTTAAAAGGAAAGTATAAAAGCAAGCACTTTCATGGAAGTACAGAAGGGATGCAACTTTACAAACAGTTTTATACACATACATTGAAAGCACAAGCCTAAAAACATAGTTTTATAGAATCAATGAATTGAGTCACCGACACGAAACATTAAGGCAGTATTTCTACACATACACAGCCGTTGCCAATGTTGCAATTACATGACTATAATGGAGTCTAGTATAAAACATAGCATATTAATCTTAAAAGCTCCAAACATTCTAAAACATATTTACACGTATTTAAAACACTCTGCTTAAGCTCAAGTTATGCATGGTAAAAATTGAGTTTTGTAAAGTTCGCAGTTCCTTAAAAAAATGAAAGAAAAAACACTGAGTGGCAATCTCTAACGTCTTCGCCTGACCCTTTCCTAGCGGCCCGAGCCAAAGCTCCTGTGAAGGATCAACGAATCGATGGCAGAGTGACAGCACACTATAGGCGCTTCTCTTTGGAAGAGGCTTCAGAGACGAGCATCCCTTTGTCGGTGAGCCCCGAATGTGAAGGCCAGAACTCTGTGGCACAGATTCAGCCAACTTACGGAAGGTGACTTGCAATAAGCCCCTAGCCTCCAACAGTGTTTGAACGTCGTGGCAGCAGTAAAAGAGGGAACTGCACTTTTCAAGTTCCTCGGTTATACATTTGCGCAACTCCGAGACTGAGGGGACTGCTGTCCCAGGAACCATAGCAACCACAGGCTGTAAAGGCACTTGACAAACGCTTGGCTCATTGGCAAAGGGAATGTCCGGCTCTGATACAGCTGTACCAAGAGCCTGTGAAGACACTTCAGAAGGGCTGGGCTCATTGACAAGGGGAATCTCAGAACCTGTTTCTGATTCTAGACAGCTTCCAAGTGTAATTTGCGGTCCACTGAGGTAACTCTGCGGAAGAGAGGAAAAGCGCCACCTGTCGCTGTACTTAAAAACAACACAAAAGTGTTTGCATGGGTACTTGTGCTTTCTAAAGTCGGGGCAGGTACACGATGGCTTGGTGAAGTCGACTGTGTACACATCATCATCACTTCTTTCAGAATGAACCGAGAACATGCCTTCAGTGGGCAGCTCTTTCATGTCTGTGTGGCTGTATTCCTCCGCATTAACGAGCTGTCTCAGCATATGTTTAACAAACCCGTGAGGCCGTTTGTGCAGGTAGTTTATTTATTCGGTATACCTACATCGCCTGTACGGCATTATCGTAGGGGGGTTAAAATACAGGTGGTCACAATGGAAACATATTCAGCAACATCAAAAAAATACATCAGTAAATAGAACATAGTTTAAGCACTGAAATTCGCAAAAGCGGAATAGAAACTAACAAAGTACAAAACAAAGTGAGTGACAAAGTAACTAACTAACAAAACAGAAAAAAAAGTAGCGTGTGTGCAGAGATGAATAACAGAACAATCAAAGAATATGACTCTCAATAGCATTTTCAAAACTAGAAGCTGCCATCACTTCATTAGGGAGCTCATTCCGATCGCTAATCGTGTTAGGAAAAAATGAATACTTAAACACATTGGTACGGCACTGATAAGCTCTAATTTTGTTAGCGTGGCCTCTCCTAGATGAAACGTAATGCGGCTCCTTGATGAACAGTGTTTTGTCGATACCAGTTTTACTTTTATATATATTGTAAAGGAATTTGAATCTTAGGATTTTCCTGCGTGAAGAAAGAGTTTTCCAACCCAACCCTTCCCTTATTCTGGATCCTCTGGTAGTAAAATTATAATTTCCTGTTACGAAACGTGCTGCTTGCTTTTGGACGCGTTCTATTTTTTTCTGTGAGGTTTATAGTGTATGGATCCCAGATAACGCATGCATATTCTAGAATAGGCCTGATGTTTGTTAAATACAAGGTTGCCTTCAGTGATGAAGGAGAATGCTTAAAATTTCGTCGGAAAAAGTGAAGAAGACGGTAAGCTTTCGCGCTAATTGAGTTAACATGATTAGTCCAGTCAAGCGTTTCAGAAAACGTAACTCCGAGGTACTGAACATCCTTGGCGGTACTGAGTGCAATATTATTTAGGCAATAGGAACTGGGAATTTTTTTCTTTTTCTTTGTAAACTGCACATGGTAGCATTTACCAGTATTCAGAATCATCTGACACCGCTTGCACCAAATAGAAACTTTTTCAAGGTCGTCCTGTAAGACAGACATATCGGCACAACATTTCACTGCACGATACATGACGCAGTCGTCGGCATACAGTCTAACTGTTGAATTAAGGCCTACTACTAAATGATTAATATAAACTAGGAACAAAAGAGGCCCAAGCACAGAGCCTTGAGGCACTCCCGATAGCACCTGCATTGGAGCCGAGTTTACCCCATTAAGAACAACTTGCTGTTTGCGCAGGTGTAAATAAGCCTTTATCCAGCCAAAAATATGTTCAGGAAGGCCTAGGAATGATAATGTTAAGCAAAGTAGATTGTGCGGGACGACATCAAATGCTTTCCGCAGATCTAGAAAGAGTGCATCTATCTGTTCACCATGGTCGAGGCCGAGTGCAATGTCATGAGTGAATTCGGCTATTTGTGTTACGCACGAAAAACCAGAGCGGAACCCATGCTGAGCCGAAGTGAAAAAGTTATTTGTTTGAAAATGTTTCATCAGATTAGAATACAGGACATGTTCGAGAGTCTTACAGCAAACGGAAGTTATAGATATCGGCCTGTAATTGCCTACGTGTGTACGATCACCTTCTTTAAATATCGGAGTCACGTTGGCTGTCTTCCAATCTTCGGGCAGTTTTTGATTATCTAGTGACTTGTTGAATAATATTACTAAGAAAGGTGCTATCTGTCTCGAACATTGTTTCAAAACATGATTAGAAATTCCATCAGGTCCATGAGCTGAATGCAGGTTTAGGTTAAACAACAAAGCCTCCACTCCTTCCTTGCTCACGGCAACGTTTTCCATTTCCGGTAATGGTGTCGGTGTGTAAGAAATAGCAATGCTACATGGCTTTGTAAAAACTGAATGAAAATACTTGTTGAATACTTCTGCTTTTCCTTTGTCCTCTTTAATTAGGTTACCATCATTTGTGATGGCCGGGATGCCAGTGTCATCCTTCTTGTTGCTCTTAATATACCGCCAGACCTCTTTGGGATTTGTTTTTGGTTTATCTGCTAAGGCTTGTAGATATGCATCCTTCGCAACCTTCAATTCGCTTTTAAGTTTTGTGCTGATATCCCTTAGCTTTTTGTGCATGCTTGGCTTTTTAGTTTTGCAATATATTTTGTAAGTTCGGGATTTTTTCTGAATTGATGAACGTAAATCCTTATTAATCCAGGGTTTATCCTTGCGGCGCTTAGTCGAAACCACCTTAGACGGAACGAAATCTGAGGTCAATGAAAGCAGTTTATCCCTGAATATGACCCACAGACTGTCGATGCTACTAAATGAACTGTAATGCGCAAATATAGGCAGGATATCATTTAACTCATTAGAAATAGCCTCATAATTACCCCTTTCATAAAAGAATACCTTTTTCGGCCGCATTTTGGTAAATTCTATTTTTCTGCAACGAATAGTACCTGCAACTACTTCATGGTCACTAATCCCTGGTACTGGTGCAATGAAGTCTAGATATCTTTCTGGTTACTAAAGACCAAGTCTAACACATTTCCGTCTGTACATCCAAAACGAGTAGGAAAATCAACGAACTGGAAGAGCCCATAGGTCATTATCAGCTCGCAAAATGCAGACTGAAGCAATGACCTATTATTCTGTACAGGACATAGGTCACGCCATTCAGCATCTGGCATGTTAAAATCACCAACAAGAATTATCGTTTCAAATGACAGGACTGAGAGTGACCTTGAAAGGCTGATAAATGGTTCAACAGTGTTCAAATTTGGTGGTCTGTAGAAAGAACCGACAATAAGGGCGTTCCCATCTGAAAAGCATAGTCTGCACCATACAGACTCTGAGGTATCGTCAGCTGGAAGAAATGGTGCACTTTCAATTGTGTCCCGAACTAGAACAAACACCCCCCCTCCCCGCGCATTTCGGTCCTTTCTATATGCAGCATAGGCTGATGGAAATACCTCAGAATCCGAAATGTCAGAGTCTAGCCAGGATTCGGTGGCGATAACAATGTCAGGCTTTGATATCGATAGAAGGCCTGCAAAATCATTAGTTTTATTCTTCAGGCTTCGACAGTTTACGACAATAAAAGAAAGTTGTTCGGCTCTATTTCTAGTAAATCGGGAAGAAGGCTGTGTTGTTTGCTATTGCGTACATTCTCGAACAGAACCACTAGAGCCATCCAAAATATATGTTTTCCCACCCATCACCAGCTTGTTATACCTAAGCGTGTACTTCGTTTTCCGTTCCCGTGCATATGCGAGCAGAGAATTTCTTGCCTGACGAACATGTTTACAATAATCTTCGCTTATTGAAAAGTTAGTTCCCTTAAGCTTAGAGGCAGCAGTCAAGACCCTTTGCTTATCTTTGAAAGCAGTGAACTTCACAATTACAGGCCTTTTTTCGTTAACTGCGTGTGTGCCAATTCTGTGCGCCCTCTCTATGGCGGAGGGGTTAATTTCTAGTTCGAGATTGTCTGCACAAAGCGAAATCACCTTGGACTCGGACTCGTTCCATGTTTCTTTTTCGGTGTCATCCAAACCAAAGAAAAGTAAATTATTTCTACGCGACCTGTTTTCAATATCGTCTTGTTTTGCCAATACATTGCGCACGGTATCAGCCAGATTAGTGTTGTGTGCCCGCAAACCTTCCCTTCCATTGCCCTCGGTCAGAGCTTCAACCTTTTTTGACATCTGCTCAATTTGCTAATGCAGTGTTTCCTGCTGCGACCTCAAAACTTCAAGCTCCGCGAGTATCTTCTCTTGGCCCTCTAGTAGTTTTGGTAGGCATTCTATTGCCTTTAATACTTCATGTTCCGCCTTTTCTGAAAAAGGGCCGGGATTTTCCTCAAGATCTCCGGCTATGAGTGAAAGCGCTTTCATCAAAGAAAATGTTGAACACACAGCACACTACACATCAGTCACGAGCCCAACAAGCCCCCCAGGTGACGTGTAGGGTTCCGGTACCGACATTGACATTCCGCAAATTGATCTATAATGGTAAAATTCACCAACCTGCAGAAACAGGAGCCTTAAGTGCGTGGTCCTCATGTCGACACCGGAACCCAGTTCAGCAGACCGTGGTAGCTGTTTAAATAGTCTGGCATCACGTGACGGGCCTTCCCGATATGCGGCCGCGAAGCCACTCTGAATCCAATGCGCAGTGGTCAAGTCGAGATATGGCCATGCAGCCACATCACTCGCTACTGCTGGGCACGTGCTGTCATCGCCGTTTCCCTTCCAAAGCAATGATGCCAGGTAAGCTGCGCACGCCATCGCCTCGTCTTCTCGCAGTGGTTGCAGATCAGCCGATGCATCCGATGTTGCCCCTGTGTATTTCCAAGTGATGTCCATATCGTTGTCCTTGCTGGCTCCCTCGAATTTCCACGACAAAAATCCGGCGCCGCGGACCACTCCAAGTGCCTGAAAGAGCTGCAGAAACAGGAGCCTTAAGTGCGTGGCCCTCATGTCGACACCGGAACCCCCGGTGTCGACATGAGGAATATTTTCGCTGTACTGTCTGTACACTGATGACTGCCTCCTTGCTGCCTCATGCAATTTCACTTCTTTGTCGGGAAGGTAGCCATGGACGACAGCTGTGATAGGGATGGTAACGACCGTTTTCCACTGGCACTTTTCACATACTGTGCCTTCAACACCCTGTTTTGGGCCTCAATGCCGTTATTTGTTGTCAAGACAACATCAAACTCCAGTCTGTAAGACATGACCCACAGCTCCTTTACAGACAGCCACACTGCTTCAAACTAACTGCGGAATTTTTCGTTTTTCCAATACTCTGAGGCGACAAGGACTTCAAATGCCTTGTCAAACTCATCCTGATTTGAAGCACTGGCTAAGCGTTTCATGAGTCTCAGGGCATCATCCGGATCGGATATACTGTTTTCCTTTCTGCGCAGCCACCTTTGCCATGCTTGTAGTCTATGGAAGTCACAGATCGAGATTTGACTCTCTGGGAACACTTGCTTGATGGCACTTATTTCTGCCTTGCTGTAATCTACCATCCAGTACTGTGGGGACCAGTTATCACACCACTGCTTGAAAACGTCTAAAGCATCAGCGATACAGTGGGTCGTCTCAAACTGCACGATAAACACACCAGCTGGTGTGTATCCTGACGGTGTTTTCACAACAAGCAAGAAAAGTGGTAAGGCATAATCACTAGTCTTTTGTGTTGCGTCCAGGCAAACTACTGAGCCTCCATACTTTTTAAGCATGTTTCTCATGAACTTTTCTGGAAGCAGAACAGCAACGTGTCTTCGCACTCGCTGGCAATGCTCTCTTCCACGTTGTTCGAGTCGTTGCTACCCACGCAGCTGCGTGCTGCATATGGCCGATAGAAAATGGAGGATTCGGGTTGCTCACCCTTGATCTTTTCAATAAGGATGCTAGCATTTTCTTGATCGACTGTACTGAAGCGGTCTTTCTTAAGAACAGCTTGGATCTGGTTGCTGATATCACGATGTGTTGGGAAAAAGGCCCTGCAGCGGCTATCAGGCTTTTCCTTGTTTGCAAAAAGTGCGTCGTGCACGTAATAGTGCAGACACTTTTTCACATCTGATACAGATGTAATTCCTTCCCTTGCCAACATTTGAATTCACTCAGCAATGTTCCTGTCCATGTTTTGGCTAAAAGCTTCCATGTCCTCGAAACCATGGTTACGATGGGAACCGCAGTTGGCAATTTTAATGTATATCCGCGTCTCTTTGGCCACAGTCTGCTGCTCTGCGTCAAGCACCTCCTGCAGCTGCTTGGCCTTGTCGGCTTTCAGCCGACCCTCTTTTGTCTGGCCGCATGGCTGGGGAAGGTCCACATAGAAAGTAGGCATTGTTACGTATATTGAGCATACTTTATGGTTTAAAACAGTGCGACAAGATGAGAAGAAAGTGAAGACGAGACAGAAGACAGCGCTGAACTAACAACTGGAAATTTATCTCCACTTGCCCATTATATATACAAGTGGGAAATACCAAAATAAGCACAGTGCGAAAGATAAAAGGAATACAACACATACAGCCTCGGCTTGGATGCCGAGACTGTATGTGTTGTACTCTTTATCTTTCGCACTGTTTCTTTTGCTATTTCCCACTTGTACTCGTATATATACTGGAAATAGTGGCAATAAACTTTCTGTTGTTAGTTCAGTGCTGTCTTCTGTCTCGTCTTCACCTTGTCATCATATTGGCACGCTGTTTTAACCATAATGATCATTGCTGCTTGAGCTAGTTAACCAACTAGCTCAAACAAACCTTTCATTGAGCATACGTCAACCAAGTCTAACGTGCCCCATCTTATGCCACGACAAATTTGCCTGCACTGCGCACCAAGAGCAACAGGAAAAGCCAATATTAGGGAGTTTTACCAGACCGTTCTTTAGCCCCGATAACGATACCATAACGATGCACAACGCGTGTTCAGGGCTGTTAGAGGGGAGAGAAGGCATCCTTATCGGATCCCTCTACTAAATCTTCCTACTATCACCAGAAGTAGAAGCAATGATAGTGAACGTCAGCTACAAATTTCTCACGAGCTACTGCAAGGACAATGTAGTAATGTTTTAAAACTGCTTGTTTCGTGTCTGCTTGCAGACACAAATGCCATGATAAAGGTGCCCAGAAAATAACCTGCAAACATTTTTTACTTGTGGTTGCACATTACGTACCTGGAAATCTGGGTACAATTCAATCCACTTCAAATTCATTGTTGCTGCACACCCTTTATTCTTTGTGCCTTGGAGGTTGACTCGCTTCTTCTCGTACACCTCCTTCGGCCAGTCAGCGGTGCTTGAACCCTGTAAATGAAATCAAGAATATTTATTTCTGGTGTAAACCTAAAGTAACGTAACCTAACGTAACATAAAGTAAATCCTCTTTACACTGCCTGTACACAATCTTTAAATTTGGAACGCTGCTGGATATCTGCATGAGACTGAAACGTTCGCAAGTGCATCACCATGTAACATACCTGGTCTTTGTTTTTCTCTCGAGTCTTTTTGTAGTATTCCGTTCCAAATATGCAGACTTTGACGGTTTCTTTGACAAACACAAACGGTACATTGTCTAGAGAGATTCTGCACCCGGAGTGGATCATGGAGAAGACGACATTGGCTGAAAATAAACAGTAAAGACGATTTAATGAAGGTGCCTAGATTTATGCATGGCACAGGGCAATATCAAATCTAGTTTTAGTTTGTGTAATGCAATGGCAGCAAAGAAACTAAGATGCACTGCCTCTAGCAAGAAAATCTGGCTCTCCTCAACGAGAATAGTAATTATCACTATTATTATTAATTACCCATACTTTTTGTATGGTTTTAAGAAGTGAGAACTTAAAAGCAGCACGAACATGCTACACTTTGGTTGGGCCTTGGGATTTTAATATAATACGACAAAAAGCTCGACGCTGCAGCTTCAGCTCATATACAGAGTTCAACATCAGGCCTATGCCTTGCTCTAGACGTCCAATTCACACTTCTAGCAGGACCACGGATGGCACACACGGCCGTGTCACGACATGGAGTACAGCCCCACCGCAAATAGTGTCTCGTGTTGCGCGCGATTGCTTTTTCAATGTTCAAAAAAAAGCGCAGATGCATACAAAACAAACGCCCAAGCGCAGCTCTGTCTTGAATTCAAATCAAATATGTAAAGAGCACAGGGGCAGACCTTTCATTTTTTGTATTCGTGGTTACCTTGCGTGCGCGGTTGTAATCATGACTGAAAACCGAAAAATAACAGTTGTTAATTTTACGTTTATCGGAATTTCTGAAAATCGGGTCATGTCGCGGTAACCATAACAATACTCCACTCAAACCGAATTAAATAGGTGCTAGGGGAACTCTGAACCGGTAACCAGAACAATATATAACCCCATCTTCAAAAAGGCGAATCAAGATGAATCAATTGTCTAGTGTTGCGCACTAACCGCAACTGAAAACAAGTCGTTCTGCCAGGTTGAGTCCCTGGTTAAAATTACTACTTCGTTTTACAATGATAAATCTATGCGCAGAGCGAAACATTAAGAAGCAGTCGATACTACTTACATTTAGACGGCTTGTTCAGGTCTCTTGATGTCCGCACAGCATACCTCTCGTTGACGGCAGCCAAGGACCTCTCAAAAAGCTTAAGCTCATCGTCTGACTTCAGGTAGCCATGGGAGTAGCCGTCTTCATGATGATGTAACCCTTCGAGGTACTTTTCGATCACCTTCTGTCGGTCAGGCTCGCTCATCGTTGCGTTCCGTGTGAAACAAAACAATGCACGCCGCAAATAACTTCGCGCTCACGTGGGGTGAGCTGATCCGAACTGAAGCGCCGCACACCGACCGCGCCGCCAAACAGAAGGGAAAAAAAAAGAAAATGGTGATACGTCATCGATGCGAGGCTCCACCCCTGCACGGATTTGTTGTGAAAACAGTCGCACCCCAAAATGCTCCGCTGCTGATCGCAGTGGCGATAGGGCTCTCGGAGGAACACCCCACAAAAAAATTATTGTTTTGAGTTTTGGTTTTACACGGGAAAAACACGCTTTACTTTGTGGGATCAATTGACGACGGCAGGGCCGAAAGGGTACAGCTCTGACTGAGCCAGCAACCGTAAGCGACATTGATGTCTGCCACAGAGTGAAAACCAGGAAGAATTCTTCTTCTTCAAACATAATAGTGCAATTTAAGTGCCACTCAAAGCGTGACGCCTTTGTGTTCAAAGAAAGGAAAACTAGGCTCTCGACAGATGACATCGGTCGCTCAAGTAATGAGCCAGTATTTGTTAACGAGCATATGTGCCCTACTCTGAAGAAGTTGCTTGGAATGGCAATTAGTAAGAAAAAGGCATGCAATGGAAATTCGTATGGACAAGGGATGGAAAGAACTTGGCTCGAAAGGATGAACAGTCTACAGTACTCCGCGGAAGCACTGAAACTGACATTGCAAAACTAGTTTGAGTGAATGGCGTCACGCCTTTGAACATCACTCCTATGCATCATGGCATTGCAACGCGAAGACGTTAGCAGTCTTGCAGCTTCCTAAAGCGATATTGGACTAACGTGCTTCCATCTAAACATCAGATCTGCCTACCATAAACAGGACTTGCTAAACATCTTCTTGGACCAATTTTGCTTTAAATTAGACATAATTATGCTGACCGAAACGTGGTTTCATTCGGACTGCGATGCCATAGAGATTAATAATTACCAGACTTTTCGTCTAAACCGCCAAGACAAACGTGGTAGAACCGTGCTACTGAATATCAAAAAGTGCGTTACTTGTGACCTACTTCATAAATATTGATTTGTAACACATGGTGCAGAGTGCGTTGCTATTGTATCACAGAAATATGCTCTAGCTGTAATGTACCGCCCTCCAGGTGGAGTTGTGGATACATTCATTGTGTATTTGGAAGTTTTATTGAACTATGCAAGGGAAAACGACCTGGTACTATTACTGGGAGGTGATTTTAACATCGACATCCTGATTTACTGAAACGCTCAACACAAGTTACAGGCAATGCTATCTTCATACTGTTCGACTAATGTGATTAGCGATTTTGCACGAGTGACAAAGACAACGAATACATCAATTGACCTATTTATAACAAACCTACCAGAGCACAAGGTTATTGGTGGTGTATTGGCATCACGCATTAGTGATCACTTACCTATTTTTGGTTGGCAAAAGTGCTCAATCGAGACCGTACGACACTTCCACAAACCAAGAAAATTCAAGATATTTGCGAAAAAAATATTGCAGAACTTTCGCAATCGCCTTGTAAAAATAAAATGGGATGCCGTATACATCTCTTACACCTCTGATGATGCATATGACGAATTGTTGCGCCTATTTCTTGATGCATACTAGAAGTCCTTTCCATATATCATACACAAAAAAGTAAAAAAGCGCACAAGCCTTGGATAAATAAGGAATGCCTTAAAATGATTAAAACGAAAGAAAAGCTTTTTAACAGGTTGCTCCAAACGCGTAACACTGATGACTGGGACATATTTCGGACACACAGAAACAAAACTAATGCCTTATGATAGAATACAAAGCGAAACTATCTCTACAGTTACTTCGATATCGGGAGAAAACAGAAATTGGACCTAATGTGGAAGAAACAATGAGCTACTAAATCGGCTACCAAAAACTGCAGAGGTTGGTGAAATAACGCTGAACAATGAACTTAAATAGGGACCTGAATTAGCGGAAGAATTTAATTACTACTTCATAAATCTAGTCACTAGCTCTCATTCTCCGGAGGTAGTAAATGGGATCTCGAGAAATTCTACGAGCATATATACGAATCCCACAACTGAGAGTGAAAGAAATAACGTGTACAAATCTCTCAACAACAGCTTAACGTGTGATATTGACAACATTCAAATGAGGTCAATAGAGCATGTTCTTGACATCATACTGCCACAGCTCATGCATATTTATAATCTAGCTCTCTCGGCAGGTGTTTTTCTGAAGAAAAGTCAAATAGCAAAAGTTATTACTATATTTAAAGGCGGAGAAAAAACAACTTATCAAATTAGAGGCCGATATCTATACTGGCCGTCTTCTCCAAATGTTTAGAAAAAATCATGTACGCTAGAATAATTGCGTCTGCCAACAAGTACGATTTGATTATCAAAAAAGGCAGGTGTACAGAACTTGCACGTGTCATGCAAAAAGAAATAATTCCAAAAGCCTTCGATGAAAAAAGCCTAATAGCTGGTATATATATCGACTTTTCGAAGGCGTTCGATCGTCTAAACCACTTAACACTAACTAAAAATTTGAATTATATGGAATTAGAGGCACATCGCTCGTGCTCATAACATCCTACCTGCAACATAGAATGCAATGTATTTGCATTCAGGGAAACTTATCTCCGTGCAAAGCAGTTACCTCAGGTGTCCCCCAAGTGAGCATACTTGGACCGCTTCTATTTAATTTCTATATAAATGACATTACACAAGGTAACCACGGCGCAGAGTATATAACTTACGCAGATGATACAATTTCTTTTCGCAGTCATCGTTATGAAACTCTTCAACGTAATAATAATGAAGCTCTCCGCGATCTACGCAAGTGGAGCATAATAAATTCGCTTGAAATTAACATAGCTATAACAAAAGCTATTATCTTCACACCTCGACAGTCCCCTGAAGCACCCACTCTGAATCTAATCTTAGGGAATTCTCGTATAGAGATTGTTGACTCCGTAAAGTCACTTGGTGTAGTTTTCCAAAAGCATCTCTCTTGGGGCATCCATGTTAACCATGTTGCTACGCAGATTGCAAAGGCAGTAGGAATTCTGGCGAAATTCAAGTTCCACTTACCAGCAGCTGTCAAACATCATATTTATAACGAACTATTTTTTTCACATTTAAAATATTGCTGTTTAGTGTGGGGCACAACCAAACCACGCTAAAGAACCTGAACCAGCAGCTTATATTACAAAAGAAAGCACTTCGTCACATTGCATGTGTTATGAAAACTGCGCACACAAAACCTCTATTTATAAAATACAATCTTGTAACTGTGCGTAAATTGAACCCTTTAAATGTGGCCAGAAAATATAAATACGATTCAGACGGACTTCTACGTACACTTTCAGAGTTCACACTATTCACAAGATCTTACGATTCACGCAGTGATGACATCTGGAAAATACCCTTTACACGCCTTATATTAACAAAACAAATGCTTCGTTACAGGCTTTCAAAGCTGTTAAACGAACTTCCTCAATACGGAATGATATTAGAAACAGCTAGAAATCGTGCAATCAAGGCATTTTTTGTATCGAAAGATTGATGAATTTCTGCTGTGTGAAAGCTACACATTATGTATACTTTTATTGCAGATTTCCGAATTAGTTTTTTGCAGTGCTAAAATTGTATAAAGCATCGATGAATTTATTCTCAATAATGCCTCAGGGGATTATCATTGCACAATGCGTACACACATTTTGAATTTCCACGATCTCACTGTAGGCGATCTAAACAGGGGCTCGAAGCTTCTGAAGTGGATAGATCCACTTTTTTCGAGCTTTCGGTTTCTACAAAAGAACAGATTTGTGCATGGAATAAAGTTTTTTTCATTGATTCATTGATTGCTTGACTTTCTGAAAGTCCAGTCAATGGAGTTGGCCCTAATAATGCAAGGAGAGTTTATAACTACGGCTCCTGATGCAAAATAGGTAGCCTTAGGCATATATCCGAATCGTACAAAAGCAATCGCTGGCGTTCATCATATTACACTTCTAGCTTAGCTAGAGCAACAGGGAATACGTGGTCATGCGAAAATGCTTTGTCCTCCTATCTCCAGCATAGGTCTCAGTGCGTTAGCCATAACTGTTCAAAGTCGAAACTAAAACCTATGCCACATGGTCTGCCACAAGGGAGCATTCTCGGGCCATTTTATTGTTTATATGAATTATATTTTTTCCACAGCCCAAAATATCAAATAGATTGGATATGCAAACGATATCATCCTTTTTTTCAGGGACACAATTCGGCACACTCTCGTTAAATGTGCAAACGCTTTGCTCCAAGATATCTTAAACTGGTGCGATAGAAATTGCCTAAGAATGAATACTAAGAAAACACAAGGGATCACCTTTTGCATAATGCGTAAGACCCTAAATCTTGAAAATATGTATCTAAAGAATGACGAAAATACAATATTATGTGACATAAAAACAGTCATAATTTCTGAAAACCTACTTTGCAACAAACCATGAGTTTCTCTGAGATAAGATAAACAAAGTAACGGGTCTGTAACACATACACCAACATGTCTTACCCACTATTGTGAAACAAAGTGCACATAATTCTTTATTTCTCTCTGCATAAAAAAATTCTCACCTGGTATGGGTAACAACGTCAAAGCAATACATCTCTAAATTAAAATTAATCGAAAACGCGCAATGCCTCTGATAAATACTTGCGAATATTTTTTGGAATACAAATTGATGTTGGTTGAATTTATTTACAAATTTCGCCTGGTATGTATGTACAACTCCGCATTGGAAAAATGAAATGTTCGTTACATGAACTTGTCATCGTCCTCTTCGATGGACTGCGAGTGCCAAACTTTCTGAGCTACGGGCCGACCTTGTTGAGATGTTATCTCTACAGGAAACAATTTGATCTGTGCTTCACTTGTGGTAGGGTAGGACACCGCTCGGACGTGTACCCCTTGCCGGACTCTGTTCAGTGTAGAGCGTGTGGAGCCCTCAACCCACGAGCGGACCACGTTTGCACACCCAAGTTCAAGTTCTCTGGAGGAGACCATCCCAACGGAGACAAGGCGTGCAAGCAGAGATTTCTAACACCCTATGTGGTACGGGCTCGATGAAGAGAACGCAGCCGGTCGCGATCGGCCACGAGGGAGAGAAGCCACTGCAAGTCGGGAGGAGCGCAGGTGCGCTTAGAAGATGGAACACCTGGTGCCAATCCTGGTGCTACCTGGTGCCAAGTTGGGACCTCCAGGGCGGATAAAGTCAAAGGTACGGTGAGAATCATCGGTGGCGCCGCCACCCCGGCGCAGACTGAAAGCAATGATGTCAGAATAGAACAGTTGATTAGGGAGGTAAGCTCTTTGCGGACAGCTAACGAAGAGCTGACCAAACAGGCAGTATAACTCAAAAAGAAGGCACAGCCGAGCCTTGCCAGCGTAGCAGTAGCCAGACCAGTAGGTCAAAGCAACGAACCAAGTGAGGGAGACAACTCCCCCGCCCCGAAGAAAAGAGCAGTAAGCACCGAAACTGACTCGGTTCTTTTAGTCCTCATCGAGCTGAAAGAGGTAATTAAAGAAATTAGAGAGACGACGGAAATGACTTACCTTAAAGTGGATAAACTATGGAAATGAAATTTAACGGCCGAACAGCGATTCACGAAACTCGAAACGAGATGCGACGAGAAATAATTCATGCCGTCAGAATCAGAAAGCGTCAAATCGCTTTCCTTTACGTCAGGGAGCGCTCTAAAGAGATCGATCGCGGGTAATAGCAAAATTAACCCATCTAATCATAATGGATAGCGCTTACAGTTTTAGTGTGTGGCAGTGGAATTGTCGCGGATTCCTCAACAAAAATGTATCACTGCGCCAATTAATTAGATTGATGTGGGTAAATCCAAAAGTAATTATCCTGCAGGAAACTTTAGCGGACGAAGTCAAGCTAACCAGGTACAAAATCGGTATGTAGAGAAAAAGATTGCAGGAGGGCTTTGGCAACACTCGTTGACCAAAAGCTACCCTTTATCGAACACGATATATCCCTCTCGGATTGCATAAAGTCGAGTATACCCTAGTAGAAGTCGTACTCAAAAAGCACAAGGGTAGGGCGCAGAGTATTTTCTGCCTAAACATTTATAGCAATCCCACCGACAAGAAACAAAGCTTTAGGGCACTTTTCAACAAGGCACTCCCAGCCGCAAAGAGCTCCACGCTCATCAACAGAGGGCACTTTATTGGTCCCTACCACGCGTGCGGATACGCTTGGAGAACAAAGAAAAGCGAGGGGTTATGGGACCTTCCCACGGACCTGCGACTATGCCTGATCACCGATCCGGCTTTCTCCACCCGCTGCGGCACGTCCACGTGTAGGGACTCTACAGCCGACCTCACTTTTGTCAACAAATCGAAACAAGCCGGTTGGGAAAACTCGGGCACCGATCTAGCCAGCGACCAGTATATCATACACATAGATATAGGCATGCCGAAACAAGAGACTAGAACCTTTCGGTGCACAGACTGGGACCTTTTTAGGAAAGTTAGAGCGAAGAGACTAGAATCGGAACCGATAGAAGGGGGCAGACAGTTCTTCCAGACCTGGGTCAACCAGCTCGAAGAGGACCTCAGGGAGGCCACTAAAGAAATTAAGACCGAAGAAAACATAGCGAGCATAGACAGTAGGCTTGGCATCTGATCGAGGCCAAACAATCCATCCTGCAAGAATGGAAAACGCAAGGACTGAACCGAAAGCTCAAGAAAAAGATAGCTTTGCTAAACAGACAGATCGAGGTGCATTCGAGAACACTAGTAAAACTACAGTGGGGTGAAGTTTGCCACTTTATAGACGGCAGAATCAAACATGGGGGCAGTTGGAACATCCTCGCACACCTATTGAACGAGAGCGAAACTAAGTCAAACAAGAGAACGGCAATTACAAAACTAGTACATCAAGTTAGCCAGTATAGGATTCAGGAGGTAGTCATGCGACAGCTCGCGGACAAATATCTCCCGCTCAAACAACCGGGCGACATCGAGGAACGCGTAGAGTACATGGGAGGACCGTGCGACGAAATGAACTGCGATTTCACCGAGGGTGAGGTACGGGCCGCCCTCCACGGTCTCTCTAGTAGATCGGCAGTCGGAACCGACGGTATTACTAATAAACTCTTAATGAAGCTATACCATGACTCGATCACTTTCTTGACGGATCATTTCACCGACTTGTGGAGAAAGGGAGACTATCCGGAGGAATGAAAGATGGCCAACACCATCCTCATATCCAAATCGGGGGAACCGCTCCATCTGGATAACCTACGTCCAATATCGCTTACATCATGCACGGGTAAAGCTACGGAACACATTATTCTCAACAGACTCACTAGATACTTCGAGAAAAATGACATACTCCCGTACAACGTGATCAGTTTCCGCCCCGGGCTATCAACTCAGGACGCCATGCTCCTGATCAAACACCAGCTCATACAAGTTAGCCCGGTGCCCGCGAGAGCGATCCTGGGACTAGACTTCGAAAAAGATTTTGATCCCATAGAGCACAAGGCCATCCTCGAGGTCGTGTCCGAGCTGGGGTTGGGCGAGAAACTATTCAGCGTAGTCAAGGCGTTTCTGGGCGGCAGGCAAGCGAGCCTCACGCTAGGAGAAATAATATCGAAGGTGATGAACCTGGGAAACAGGGCACCCCGCTCGGGGCCGTGCTTTCGCCAATGTTATTCAATATAGCAATGACCAGAGTCGCGAGGAAACTGGAGAGTATAAAAGGTACACACTTTGCAATATAAGCTGATGACATAACCATATGGACCGCCAACAGTAACGTAGGCCAAACGGAGACCAGACTGCAGGAGAGCATACACACCATGGAAAGCACACTAGGCGAGATGGGACTAAACTGTTCGGCGGCAAAGTCGAAGCTTTTGGTGCTACAACATCTAGGCAGGGGTCGAAAACCCAGGGCCTACCCTGGGGAGTAACCCAAGATTATCTTATGCTGTCACGACGGATCCCCGCTCAAGCAGGTCGAAAATATTAGTTTTAGGCTTCCACATAGCAGCGGAAGGCCTCAACCTGAATGTCATTTAACACATTTCAAACAAGACGGACCAAGTCATCAGGTTACTAAGGAGAATCAGCAAAAGACACAGGGGCCTGGGTGAGGACAGCGCTCTAAGTCTGGTGCACGCCTTCGCTCTCTGTCACTTCACCTACCTGGCAGGTCTATTTAAATGGTCGCAGGCCGAGCTGAACAAGCTCAACACTATGATCAGAAAGTTAGTCAAGGCTATCCTAGGTATACCCATCAGCACCTCGAACATGAAGCTCATGGACTTAGGCGTACACAATATGAAAGAAGATATGACAGAAGCGCAACAGATGGCGCAGCAGGAAAGACTGACGAAAACGCGAGTGGGCAGGCATATAGTCAAAGCGACAGGGACAGACCCCAATAGATGGAGGAACCAGAAGGAGGCCGAGGTAGAGTTGAGCGCGGACCTTTGAGACGTGATCAGAACTACCTCCCTCCCGTGAAATATGCACCCGGAACACAATGTTAGCAGGAGAGAAGCGAGACCGAAAGCTTTGTTGAGAGAAATTGAACAGCTAGGACAACGACCGGCCCTCGTAGACGCTGCCTGGGTCAAAGGGAAAGAGGCCTACACGGCCGTGGTGATCGACAGCCTAGGCAAGATACGGGACGCCGTCACCATCTTCACTAACGACTTCACGCTGGTGGTGCAAGCCGTTATTGCTTTAGCCAGCAGGAACCGTAAATGGTCTTTCATTTATAGCGATTCCAATGCAGCAATTAAGAGCTTTGACAAAGGCTATGTCCCTGGGACTGCGCCTAAAATTACCGACCAGGTCGAGACTATCAAAGCTGAAATGCAATAGTTTCCTTAACATTTGGGACAAGTGGACGAGACTCGGCTCAACCTCAATTAGGTGACAAACGACCTGCCACGAGGACTTGCTTGCCGTGCCGGTCAGAACCGAACTGACGCCCACTACCATTCCGTGGAGCATAAAGATCATGTAGTAATTTACAACGACACTAGTACTACTACTACTACTTGGGGCGTAGGCAATTCCCATTTCCACACGTGAAATTGAACAGGGCCCAGGCAATTACGCTACGTTTACTACAAACCGCGACGTACCCCAATCCGTATTTCGTAAATAAAATTCACCGTTAAAGAGAAATTAGGAAGGAATGTAACGTGTGCGATGGCATCATTGACATCAGACACATGCTGGCGGACTGTCCCGCGACTCTCGCCGTCCCCGTAGAAAAATGGCATTACTGACACAAGATGATATCAAGCTCTTCTTATCAAGATCAACTACGGGCTGGCCAGAGGGTCGACGATGGCGCCATAAGGCTCGGCCTGACGGTGCCCACGTGGACGCGGCCCGCCTCGGTCTGAAAAGACAGGGCTTCAGGACTCTATTATAGCTGTGTGAATGAATGAGTGAATGAATGAATGAACTTGTTTAACCTTAACTATCGCGCAATTCCATATGATACGAGACATAGACCTTTGCTTGGGACGCTTTGCTCGTACAAATTATGGGCGGCAATCGGTTTCATACAGCATTTTCATTCATGTCTTATGATAATAGACCCCTGGATGAATGTTGATTGCTCTTGTGATATATATATTCAGACTGGCTGATCTTGATGTGCTTATTTCTTTTTCCAATTTTGCCGTCTTATTCTGTATTTTATTTCTCTAATTTCGTCGAGATACCGGTTTATTGCTGTTGCATTTTTTTATATGTCGACCATTGTGCTTTTTCAACTGAGCATATTGCCTGCCTGTACATTTTATTTACTCTATTACAATTTTTCTTCGCACTTTTTGTGTCTCTGGTGCAGTTCATGGATTTATGTCAAGCTACCTTGTACATATGCCAATCTCAGCTCACTCTGCTCACTGCCGAATTGTAACATGTGGGACCGGGCTCAGCCTAGCTGCAGTTAAGCTGCTTTTCCCCCGATACCTGTATTATTCTCTTCAACAGAATAATAGTTTCATTGCTTAATTGATTGATTGATTAATTAATTTACTAATTTATTTTACGAAGCACCACAAGGTAACAAGCACGATGCACTGCAAGCCACGCTTCGCAGTGCTGCATTCGTAATCAAGTAATTTGAATGAATAATTACATGGCAGTTGTTTTGGTTTAGCTGGAGGTATTGAAATGTACAAACACGAAACTTGATTTATGCGATTCCTAATTAGCTTTCCAATGACCCCCCCCCCCAATATGCGCCTTAAACACTGTAACTAAGAAGTTATTTCGTTATATTTGTTTAGCGAATGAATTGCTTTAGTTTTGTTACAAATCATGTCTGCGTGGGCAGATAATTATTCTGTAGCGATGTGATTCGACTAAATCTTGTGGGTATTTTTTAAGTGTCCGAAATAAAAAAATAAGAAATTGTACTTCAAGGAGTAAACGCCCCATGATATTTCATATTCATATCATGAGATGGACGCTTACATACAAGCTAAGTACATATAGCTTCGGGGGTATTACGCGGCAATGATGCAATCACGAGGCACGCCATAGTAAGTCATTAACGTAAGCCTAACGTGTGAGTTCTTGCATCATTCCATCGAGATGCGGCCACGAATTGAACCTGCCACCTCGTTCCTAATGCCTCGGCTTTCTGATTGGTAACTTAGATTTCAATAGTGCGTTCAACAGTGGCGTCCTTACTTTTTGTCGAAAGATAAACCATTCCTGGAGTCGTGCTTTGCATTGGCATGCAGAGACATATGTGCTTTGATGCAAGCACCGAGTATACAGTTGTCGCACTAAGCGCGCGATCCAGATTATGCAGTCATTCAAACAGTCTGTCTGACATAAGTGTTGGCACACGGCAAGACCAGTTGAACATTTGGCTTGTAGTGCGTCATGTGGCAGATTTTCTTGGCGTGATTTCACTGCCCAATTTTTAGTGTTGTTACGTAGCTAAAATATCATCGGATGAACGACATGTATGCTAGTTAGGTCGACATCGTTCAAGATGCAAATAAGGCACCATCTCAGGACCCATGTTCCGACTTTTGCCTTCAGGCTTTACTCGGCGGACTTTTACTCAAGGTTTTCTGTGGAAGAGTAGACTTTTAGGCCTGTTCGTGATGGTATATTTGACTACGGTCAAGCGCGACAGACGGGACAAAGGCAGACGAGACAGACAGGACAAGCGCTTTTTACAAGGTTTTGCGCCTTTGGAGCCAGCATCAGCATGTGATAAATGCCTCTGTCACGTGGCGAGAAGTTTGTCACACAAACCGAGATATGGGTGAATGATGGCGCTCGGAAGCATAAGCTTAGCGGTAAGAAATATAGTTTATTAAGGTTTATATTTTTCGGCTTTGGGGAATAGTGGATTTCAGAAGAATAAGAATAGTGCTTAACGTGACGAAGCCTATTTTAACAAACAATCTGGTTATGACGTTTCTGTTTCAATGCTTAATACGGAAATCTTGGAGCACCGGACCCGGTAGCCCAGTGCTGCTGAGGTTCCGGCCTCATTTCTAATCTGGCACTATGTAAAACCGCTTGTATTTTTTATTCAGGTGCGCGCTAAATAACCCCAGGTGGTCAAAATTAATCCGGGGTCCCCCATTATAGAGTGCCCCATAATTATATGGTAGTTTTGGCCCGAAGAACTCCATAATGTCATTTTTCATTTCTTGGTGCATTGTTGCGAGGCTATGTGCGTGAATGGAGCGAAAAGTACCGAGAACTGAAGGGAAGTTGCCATCGATACGTGCCAGTCGATCAGTTGGTCATCCTTATGCAAAGGCATTGCGTTCTTTTGAGCATCGATTTTGCGATGACTTCGTAGAACGCGTCTGCTTTGGATTTTGTTCCATCGTGGCAATCTCTTTGTATGTAAAAGAACTTGCTCATTTCGAATTGGCATTGCGAGGTCATACAAGCAAACCTCGTTAAATAGAAAGCATTTGGTACCTAATTACCCACATTTTTTTGTACCTGATATATTTCTCGACTCTTCTGTCTGGAAAGCCGAAGGAGTCTTTTTCTTGAATTTACGCTCTGCGAAAGAATAGGAAGGTAAACGAACCGTGATTGATATTGAGCTAATTGTGGTACCTTTAATGGCAAAAGTGGCAACAGTAAATACTATCATTTAGTTTTTAGTTTACCCAGCCTAGTTTCCTTTAAATTGGCTTTCTTCGTGGGCACAATTAAAGCTGCCAATTTATTATTGGCGGCCCGTGGATTAAAAGATCCTCAAATAGCAAAGGAGAGTTAGCATGACGTAATTAAACAGTCTTCCTTTGTAGCCAAAAAAGGAGCGGCGAAATGCGGGGGCCCCGTTCCGGAATCCGGGGCATTCCGCCGTGGGGGCGGTCGCGTGTAATTTGGTGGCCGCCGGAACAGGTTTGGCGCCTAATGGGCGCCGCTCCTGTTGCGCGGGAGCCGCTGGAACCCGTTCTCAGCCTCTGAGAACCACAGGCTGAAGAAAGAAAAAGAGCGTGTCAAACGACAGTTGAGCAGCTGCCACGAGACCCTACCAAGTGAGGGCAACTTCTAGAAACGCTTCTTTGTGCACTTTGCGAGTTTTACTCGCCCAACAGCTCACCTTTTTGTTTCCTCCCAATTACAGCATATTCTGGCATTTCTATTGTGGTACTGTCGCGGACTTCGCAAATTAGAAAACTACGGTGTGCGTGGAACAAGCGCATGCACTTTTAGAATCCTATCTTTCAAACAGGACACAATTCGTAGACACAAACAATGAGACATCTGCAAGGAAGCCTGTTGTTGGTGTGCCACAGGGAGGCATTCTAGGGCCACTCTTATTGTTGATTTACATGAATAATATTGTACACTGCGCAGACAACGCATCATTCGTCTGGTATGCTGATGACACGACATTTTTATTACAGGGAACTTGTAAACAGAGAAGCGATGGCTAACAAAACGCTGTCTAACCTAGATGCCTGGGCCACGGGGATTTAAAAGAAAATAAAGCCTTCAAAAGCACAAGTTATGTTGTAAACGCCTAAAGGAAAAACACTGACAAAGAAGTTGAATTTATTTTTGGGCTCTCAGCAGTTAGAGTTGGTGGCCTCTGTTAAAACCCTTGGAATACATTTTTCAAAGCACCTTGCATGGAATGTACATGCTGAAAACCTCCATTCAAAGATGTCGTCTGCCATTGGTGTCCTTGCACGTACGCGATGTATTCGTCCTACAAAGGTGAAGATTATGATCTACAATGCGTTAGTGTCCTCTATGTTGCAGTACAGCAGCATAGTGTGTTGTACTACTGGCGTAACAAATTTGCACAAGCTGTATTTGCTGCAGACAAGAGCCATACGGCATATTGCTGCTGTACGTTATGCTTCTTCTACAAAACTTCTTTTTACAAAGTACGAAATTCTTCCAGCGTTCTGTTTATATAATTATAGGCTGGTGCTGTGTTATAAAGCTTTTGTTAAGTATGGCACCAATACCATAATTATTCTTGCTAAGTTAAAAGCAAACAAGTGTTCGTTCAACCAGGCACAAATAAATGTGGACTGTACCCACCCCGAGAACTTCTTATGATGAACAATCTTTGTTCTATAAACTACACTCCCTTTCGAACCTATTAAACCATGCAGATTTTGATCCTTCGTGTAATCAAAATTCTCTTATTAAACGTTTAGCCCAGCCCATTTATATTCAGGAATAATACATCCTTTCGAATTTTTTCCCCTTCGCTTTTGTCGATCGCTGTTTTTATGTACATGCCATTCCAAGCCTATGTAATTGGGTTGCATTGTCCTTGCACTTTGTTACAAAACTTTTTTTGTTTCTTGATGACATGTAATATTCCTTGATTCATTTGAACTCTTTGTGCATGACTGACCGTCATCCTGCTGTTTTGCCAAGAGTAAAGGGGTCGGGACCTAATCAAGCTGCTCAAGCTTTTAGTCCCGTACTCCTCGTATTCCAAGGGAAATGAAGTGGATTGATTGATTGATTGATTGATTCACTTCCTTTGCAACGGGAAGAGATGTATGTCAGCGATATGATTACGGAAAAAAATTATTTGAATAGTTGTCAGCTGTCAATATGTTCTACAAATTCTCCAGTGAATATATCGCCTTTAAAGCAACACTTTACAAGTTGATTAATTAAATATCTTGAAATTAGTACCAAAACTCGTGCTAATGAATGCTATGAGTTCCACAAGAAGCCGCAGTCTCGTAACGCACACGTAGGTATTTGAAAGCTTGGCACGAATTGACTGAAACACCCCACATGTGGGGTGGAGCCGCAGATGTTTGAGCGACGCCGTCGTCTCCACCAAAGTCGATAGCAAGCCGACGGCAGACCCTCACTTTGGCCGTGTCTTCCCAGAGTGCTGTTCGGCCTCGGGCCACCGCAAGCGGAGTGTGATGCCAATGTCTAAAGAGTTCGACCTCAATCACAATGTCACCTCAACCTCACGAAGTGAACTTTGGTTGGCCACTGGTAGAAATTCTGTATGTGAGGTCAACATTTGCTGCCTCATGCATGAGATTGAGTAAGGCTCGGTGATGTAGAGTTTTCAGGTCAATAGCTGGTCACGTGCATGTCTGTCCCTCCTGGACAAATGAGTCCTCGGCATTGTTTCGACTTTCTCCTGATGTAAATGTTCACATCTTTACAAGTACGTTTACATATAAGTACTTATAAGTATATATAAGCCCCGAGAAGCTTTATTGGCATTTTCTCATGTGTCGGGACACGTGAGCAGTGCCCGCGTGCGTGCTCGCTACTTGAAGGTTGCTTGACGCCCTTGGTCAAATTCCCTCCTCGAGTTTTTTTTTTTAAACCTCGTGATATTTTAAGTTTGCACAAGAATGTATAATACGCGATCCACCACAAGATCCGGACCTGGCACGCTGTCGGAAATGCTCTTAGGATGAAGCAATCTGCGAGTTGTGTCCGCGAGTCATCGATGTGGACACACGCGTGTACGGTGTGAATATCTTGCAAAGATTTTGCTTAGTGCTTATTGCGGAATAGCTTGACTGCATTATTTGATGACGAACTGCAGCATGCCGGAAGCCTGGTGTCTCTAAGCTGTAATAAACTTAATGCTTGTGTCCATCGTCGCCCAGCGTTTTCAGAACATTACTATAGGCGCTTGGTGCCGTTCCTAAGTAATTATTCACTGCGGTGCAATGTTCTAGCTGCAGTATAGAAAGAGCGAAATTTGCCTGTATGCTACATTAGCGGTAAAATGCGCCGTTAGGTTCGTGAGTGGCAGATGAGCAGTGTTGAATGAACAAGCGTGGTGCAAGTCCAACAGGATGTGATAGCTAAAAAATGCGTCGTCACATTTATGGCTCAGTTTGGGGCCTATGTTTACTGGGCGTTATTTCACGACTGTAGGAATAATATCTCCTTTTCGTCTAAAAACGACCTTCTAAGTAAACATAATATTAATTTACTGTATCCAGACGGTTTCTGTAGTAGAAAAGCAACTAAACTACCGCGGAATGCCAGAATTTATATTTCAAGGCAACCGCCGACCGCTCGTGGCAAGTTTTCGGTGGTCATTAGGTGCATAGAACCTCTAGTACAATCGCGGCCAGAAATATTGACAAAATTACATTCTAAGGTTACATAGAAAAGTGGACAAAGTCACATAGTAATGTGTAACTGTGCTGACACGCCTGCGGAAATTAGACTTGATTAATTCTACTGTGCAACTAGTCATCAGAATGACACGTCAGAAAGGACTCGTGCTCGGCCCCTGCACATTAGTCGATCCGGCGTCTCCGTCAGAAACAAGGAATAAATTCGAGGCCCGGTTTTTGATGCACAGCTCTTGCTTTGCTCCTGCCTTGAGTAGCGCACACTGTTCACGGGCGAGATTTGTGCAACAATGCACACATGCGCTATCATGTAAGCAAAACAGCTGATAACCTGGGCCAAGTTCTTCCTGTATTGTCTTAAATACATATTTCCTTAGGCGTGTTGTATTGACTTGGAAACTAAAACAACGAAACTAAGAAGGTAATTTTTGATTTGCTAGCGGAATAATAAATTTAATAAGCTCGCACATATACAAAAATTGGAGGACACCTGAGCACTCCTTATGAATTGTGAATGCGGAAGCAGTAACGTCCAATTGAACGCCGCGTGCGGCCCGCCGAGTTTTGTTCCATAGTGGCAAGTGCTGCCCGAGCCAACAAGCAGCTGCGTCGACGACAACCCGTCTCGCCCCGCGGCATAGCGTCGCCGTATCTCTCAAGGCGCGCTGGTGACGCGAGAATATAATTTTGGGATAAAGAATCACTGCACTTATGCCTAGTCAAACAACGGTCCTAAGTGACCTTCAATGAAACTGTAGACAAGCAGGCCCGAGGCTCTTTTTCTGCCACTGGCCTTGAGCGCTTACGTTTATACCGAAGTTGTCTGAAAATACTGAGTAGGAAGCACGCAGTAAAGTATCTTAAGTCCCAGCCCTCCATAAAAGAGAGCTGTCGTGTCTGAAAAAAGGAATGACAGAAAAAATAATTCAAAGCTAAAAGCACTAACCTACACAATGTGGCTACATTAAGCCAGCAAAGAAAGCACCAAATAAGGTACGGCAGTGGAGCAAATGACATTGGGTGAGACTGCATACCAGAAAATTATCGCAGCAACATGTACGCATAAAAACTGCCAGATGTAAAGAGCCATAGTATAAAAAAGTTATGCCTGAACCTAGTGTGTAAACAACTCAAAAATATGAACTCACCAAATGCCAATAAATTAATGAAGTCAGGTTAACATGCACATCACATTGCTGTAAGTCATGCCAGGTGTAACTTTTTATTTACACCTGGCACGAGTTACAAAAATTTGCTCATATCGTAAATTCAGAAAGCTTTTGCATACAAGGTAACATCGAAAAGCAGGATCAGCGCTCAGAATGGATTGTAACGTGGTCACATTTTCCTAGTTCCTGTTCTTGTAATCGGCCATGGTCATTCCACCAGTTTCGTTGGGAGCCTTTCATGTTGATATCCTGTAGTCTTCCGATTTCTTTAATTAGTACGCAAATATATCACCGCACTTAAAAGAGCCAGACAGGGGTCATGAACATTTTGACAGCTTGGACAGCAGCTAATAACATGCCGCAGGACGCACCTTCAGCATGCATAACTAAGGTGCTATACAGCTGTGCACGTTCGATCCTGGTGATTCCAGCTTTTGGAAACTAGCCTCATTATTGGTGCAACCTGGCTCAAAGCTATGTCACTGTGGTTCGTATTCTTCCTTGGAACGCTTGCCTCAATGCACCGGGCAGCATTGATCCGGAGGAGTGCTCGTATTGGGCAAGATGTCATACTATTGCTGTTCTATCGACATAGGTATAAGACAAACTGTATCAAACTGTATTTTATACAAAGGGCAACAACGGCGTTCGCACGAAATTTCATGTTGTTGTTATGCGTCACGTTAATTGTTGTTCTCCTTCACAAAATAAACGTACCGGACACCGTGAATGCACGTGCTTGCGTCTCGATGCAATTAGTCGGAGGGACGAAGATATATTGTTCGCATCGTGATGCAGTTTTCAGTCTGTCAACGAAATACTATATGTCAATAAATTGTATAGCTCGCGTTTATATAATTACAACGGCAGCTTAAAAGGTAGGCAATATTCGACCATGAGGAAACTACGCGCGGACTCAGCGAGAATCGGTTCCCGATGTAACAAGTTTAGCACGGAGAATCAATACTAACGGCATTGAATGGCCCTACACAAACAAAATACAATCTCAACTAGACGAGTTTATGAAGTTGTGTCTGTGGCATTGGACATGCCGCAAGGAAATTTGAAGCAATAACCAACATGCACTAATTGATGTGAAACAATTACCCAAGTTGGTCATGGTGCTAAAATTGTGCAACAGAGCTTTCAAAAGAGGTATAAACTTTATTCACCTACCCAAATGAAGCTGCGCCTTCAACGCAGACTGCACGGTAGTCAGGCGGAAGCAACGCGCGCGGGAGCCAGGTTGCCAGCGGCCAAGCCAAAGTAGCGCACCTACTGTTGTGCCACGCCATGTTATATGGCTTGTGAAACTCTATTCAAATATTTTCATTTAAACTTTAGAAATTAAGTGATTCCGTCACAAGTTTTTATTGGAAGTTTTTATTGTATGTCATCAAGGCCACACTGAACTATAGCCCGGCATTTAGTTTCGGATATCACGGTAGATTTGCATTGGCAAATATTGATACGCACGCTGTCACCGACAGCCGTCTTTGTGAAATCGTCTCATGCGTAAGCCTTGCAGTATACTGGTTGATTATTTTATTTTGCGGTGCGCTGTTATATGACGATAACGTATCGATGTAATCAATCTACGGATGGTGTTGTCGAAGTAATCGTTGCATCATCATCATCATCATCATCATCATCAGCCTGGTTACGCCCACTGCAGGGCAAAGGCCTCTCCCATATTTCTCCAACAGCCCCGGTCATGTACTAATTGTGGCCATGCCGTCCCTGCAAACTTCATCTCATCCGCCCACCTAACTTTCTGCCGCCCCCTGCTACGCTTCCCTTCCCTTGGAATCCAGTCCGTAACCCTTAATGACCAACGGTTATCTTCCCTCCTCATTACACGTCCTGCCCATGCCCATTTCTTTTTCTTGATTTCAACTAAGATGTCATTAACTCGCGTTTGTTCCCTCACCCAATCTGCTCTTTTCTTATCCCTTAACGTTACACCTATCATTCGTCTTTCCATAGCTCGTTGCGTCGTCCTCAATTTGAGTAGAACCCTTTTCGTAAGCCTCCAGGTTTCTGCCCCGTAGGTGAGTACCGGTAAGACACAGCTGTTATATACTTTTCTCTTGAGGGATAATGGCAACCTGCTCTTCATGATCTGAGAATGCCTGCCAAACGCAGACCAGCCCATTCTTATTCTTCTGATTATTTCCGTCTCATGATCCGGATCCGCCGTCACTACCTGCCCTAAGTAGATGTATTCCCTTACGACTTCCAGTGCCTCGCTGCCTATTGTAAATTGTTGTTCTCTTCCGAGACTGTTAAACATTACCTTAGTTTTCTGCAGATTAATTTTTAGACCCACTCTTCTGCTTTGCCTCTCCAGGTCAGTGAGCATGCATTGCAGTTGATCCCCTGAGTTACTAAGCAAGGCAATATCATCAGCGAATCGCAAGTTACTAAGGTATTCTCCATTAACTTTTATCCCCATTTCTTCCCAATCCAGGTCTCCGAATACCTCCTGTAAACACGCTGTGAATAGCATTGGAGAGATCGTATCTCCCTGCCTGACGCCTTTCTTTATTGGGATTTTGTTGCTTTCTTTATGGAGGACTATGGTGGCTGTGGAGCCGCTATAGATATCATTCAGTATTTTTACACACGGCTCGTCTACACCCTGATTCCGTAATGCCTCCATGACTGCTGAGGTTTCGACAGAATCAAATGCTTTCTCGTAATCAATAAAAGCTATATATAAGGGTTGGTTATATTCCGCACATTTCTCTATCACCTGATTGATAGTGTGAATATGATCTATTGTTGAGTAGCCTTTACGGAATCCTGCCTGGTGTTTTGCTTGGCAGAAGTCTAAGGTGTTCCTGATTCTATTTGCGATTACCTTAGTAAATAGTTTGTAGGCAACGGACAGTAAGCTGATCGGTCTATAATTTTTCAAGTCTTTGGCATCCCCTTTCTTATGGATTAGGATTATGTTAGCGTTTTTCCAAGATTCCGGTACGCTCGACGTCATGAGGCATTGCGTATACAGGGTGGCCAGTTTCTCTAGAACAATCTGCCCACCATCCTCGCTGCAAGCCGGAGGGAAAAAAAATCGCGCAAATTTTGCTTCTCAGGCTTGCACATGGACTTTCAAAACGCAGTAGAGCCTTTATGTATCCATCAGATCTTAAGCAGGAGTCCTGAAGACATTTAATATAAGCTGTACAAAAGTGCAGCGGCGGCGTAGAGGGTGCAGCGGTGGCAGAGAAGTAGAGCATCCGCCTCGCGTGCAAGAGGACCGTGGTTCGAATCCCGGTGCCGCGCTATTTTCCACAGGATAAAAAATAATCCGCTCGTTGACATAATTGCACAAATAGGCATAGAGTGCGGCATGATCCCGGTGACCAGAACCGGTAACGCACTCCCTCACCAGAGCAGAATAGGCCACCCTGGTGCAGCACTTGGCCACAACCTTCTATATGAATACAATAATCAAACCACGGCCCTCAGTCCCGAGCGGCTACGAAGCAACTGAACACGGCGGTGGTCAGACCTGTGACGCCGCAGAGGGTGCTAAGGCCGCCATTGGAATCTGAACCTGGCAACGTTTAACACTAGAAAGTTATGTATTGAGGCGAGTCTAGCACTGCTATTGGAGGAATTAAAGGGCAGTAAATGGGATATAATAGGGCTCAGTGAAGTTAGGAGGACAAACGTAGCATATACAGTGCTAAAAAGCGGGCACGTCCTCTGCTACCGGAGCTTAGCAGAGAGACGAGAACTAGGAGTCAGATTCTGATTAATAAGGATATAACTGTTAACATGAAGGAATTCTATAGCACTAACGAGAGGGTGGCAGGTCTCGCTGTGAAACTTAGTAAGAGGCACAAATTCAAGGTCGTGCAGGTCTACGCCCCTACATCCAGTCATGATGTCCATAAAATCGGAAGCTCCTATGAAGACGTGGAATCGGCGATGGGTAAAGTCAAAACAAAATACACTATACTGATGGGCGACTTCAATGCCAGGGTAGGCAAGAAGCAGCCTGGAGACAAGTCAGTGGGCGAATATGGCATAGGCTCTAGGAATAGCAGGGGAGAGTTGTTAGTAGAGTTTGGAGAACGGAATAATATGCGGCTAATGAATACCTTCTTCCGCAAGCAGGATAGCCGAAATTGGACGTGGAGGAGCCCGACTGGCGAGACTAGAAATGAAATAGACTTTATACTCTGTGCTAACCCTGTCATCAAACACGATGTGGACGTGCTCGGCAAGGTGCGCTGCAGTGACCATAGGATGGCAAGAACACGAATTAGCCTAGACATGAGGTGCGAGCGAGAGAACCTGGTACATAAGAAGCCGATCAATGAGTTAGCGGTAAGAGGGAAAATAGAGGAATCACGGATCAAATTACAGAGCCGGTATTCGACTTTAACTCAAGAAGACGACCTTAGTGTTGAATCAATGAACGACAATCTTATGGGCACTATTAAGGAGTGTGCTATAGAAGCCGGTGGTAACTCCGTTAGACATGATAGCAGTAGGCTATCGCAGGAGACCAAAGATCTGATGAAGAAACACCAATGTATGAAAGCCTATAACCCTACAGCAAGAATAGAACTCGCAGAATTTTCCAAGTTAATAAACAAGCGTGCGACAGCTGACATAAGGAAGTATAATATGGATAGAATTGAACATGCTCTCAGGAACAGAGGAAGCCAAAAAATAGTAAAGAAGAAACTAGGAAAAGACAAGAATCAAATGTTTGCGTCAAAGCCGGCAATATCATTATTAATATGGATGAGATAGTTCAAGTGACTTACGAGATCTATAGAAATTTATACAGTACCAGTGGCACCCTCGACGATAATGTAAGAAAGAAGAGTGTAGAGGAATTTGAAATCCAATAAGTAACGCCGGAAGAGGTAACGAAAGCCTGGAGAGCTATGCAAAAGGGGAAGGCAGCTGGGGACGTTCATGAAACAGCAGATTTGTTGAAGGATGGTGGGCAGATTGTTCTAGAAAAAATGGCCACCCTGTATAGGCAATGCCTCATAACTTCTAGCGTACCAGAATCTTGGAAGAATGCTCACATAGTCCTAATCCATAAGAAAGGGGACGCCAAAGACTTCAAAAATTATAGACCAATCAGCTTACTCTACGTTACCTACAAAGTATTTACTAAGGTAATTGCAAATAGAATAAGGAACACCTTAGACTACTGTCAACCAAAGCACCAGGCAGGATTCCGTAAAGGCTGCTCAACAATAGACCATATTCACACTATCAATCAGGTGATAGAGAAATGTGCTAAATATAACCACTCCTTATATATAGCTTTCATTGATTACGAGAAAGCGTTTGATTCATTCGAAAGCTCAGCAGTCATGGAGGCACCACGGAATCAGGGAGTAGACGAGCCGTATGTCAAAATACTGAAAGATATCGATAGCGGCTGCACAGCCACCGTAGTCCTCCATAAAGAAAGCAACAAAATCCCAATAAAGAAAGGCGTCAGGCAGGGAGATACGATAGCTCCAATGCTATTCACAACGTGTTTACAGGAGGTATTGAGAGATCTGGAATGGGAAGAATCGAGAATAAGAGTTTATGGAGAATACCTTAGTAACTTGCCGTTCGCTGATGATATTGCCTTGCTTAGTAACTCAGGGGGCCAATTGCAATGCATGCGCACTGACCTGGAGAGACAAAGCAGAAGGGTGGGTCTGAAAATTAATCTGCAGAAAACTAAAGTATTGTTTAACAGTCTCGGAAGAGAACAGCCGTTTACGATAGGTAGCGAGGCACTGGAAGTGGTAAGGCAATACTTCTACTTAGGACAGGTAGTGACCGCGGATCCGGAATATGAGACTGAAATAATCAAAAGAATAAGAATGGGCTGGGGTTCGTTTGGCAAGCATGAGATCATGAACAGCAGGTTGCCATTATCCCTCAAGAGAAAAGTGTATAAGAGCTGTGTCTTACCAGTACTGACGTGCGGGGCAGAAACCTAGCAGCTTACGGAAATGGTTCTACTTAAATTGTGGACGACGCAACGAGCCATGGAAAGAAGAATGATGGGTGTAACGTTAAGGGGGGGGGATAAGAAAAGAGCAGATTGGGCGAGGGAACAAACGCGAGTTAAGGGCCTCTTACTTGAAACCAAGAAAAGGAAATGGGCATGGGCAAGACATGTAATGAGGAGGGAAGATAACCGATGGTAATTAAGGGTTACGTACTAGATTCCAAGGGAAGAGAAGCGTAGTTGCGGGCGTGTAAAAGTTAGGTGGGCGGATGAGATTAAGAAGTTTGCAGGGACAACATGGCCACAATTAGTACATGGCCGGGGTAGTGGAGAAGTATGGGAGAAGCCTTTGCCCTGCTGTGGGCGTAACCAGGCCGATGATGATGATGATGTACAGAAGAAGTCTAATTTGGAGCTTAATTTAGCACTACCCAAGTAACACACAAAGTCTTGAAAACGTCGTATTAATGGATTCAACATCTCAAACGGATTTTTGACCACACTCAACGCATTAAAAACGTCACAGTCAGGACAGCTTAAAAACGATGCGTGACTACATTTCGAAAAAAAATTTATGAGACTGGCCTGTTCTATTAGCGTACTGGCTTTTCGACGGCACCGTCATTGGCGGGAGAATTCTCCGTTTGCCCTGCATTAGCCTGCATTTGCCCTGCATTAGCTAGATAGAGTTCAGCTAGGAAAAATTTTTGTTGTTAACTTCACGTCAGAATAGACGAAGGATTGCAAATGATGTTGGCACCACAACAGTCCACGAAGAAATTGTGCGCGAGTGAAGCAGCTCTTTGTGCTCCGGGACGACTTTGCAGGAGGGCTGCCAGTCAATGCTAATGCTGACAGTGCATCTTCCACTTCAATAGCTTTTCTATAACGTTTATCATCAACGACTTCTTTCTCACGATGTCTTTCCGTCCCCTGCAGTGATTGTTGTTGTCGTGACCACCAGTGCATATGTGAACAAACAGATATGTCACTCTCATCGTTTTGCAAATTCATTCATACCTCACGCTATGGTTGAATTTAACCACTTGCCATCACACGTAGCTACTGAAGGATACGCTGCAAAATGCAAACGACTGCTACACCCTTAACACACTGCCTGACCTAAGTGATTTGTATTTACTTTTCACAGTCTGTTACACACTGAGATGTATTTTACGGGTGGCATGTGAATATTTGTACCATTTCATTTTGTAAGCATTTTTATGCGCTGTATTAAATTGGCTTTTCTATATTACGCACAAATAAAGGTATTTAGTTAAAGACCGAACAAGACTTTCGATGGCGCCGAACGAATACATCAGTACAGCCGTTAGTAGGAGCGGTGCTCTGCAGAAAGCGTTCTGGTGAATTCTACTGTGAGCACTAATATAGAATAGCATTTATTGACAGGAAAGACAGAGAGGTCGACCTGAGCTAGTGCGCTCTAGTCTGCTACTCCGCACTGGGGAAGAGGGAAGGGGAGTGGATGGATGATGATGATAAGAGAAGTGGTCAGTGCTTACGTATATGAGACAGTTGCCTTGCTAGAGCCCCTCGTTAAGCTTGGTGTCCTGAAGAAACTTCAACAACAGTTTATTTGTACTCACTGAAGTTGCAGTGTGAGGCCATGGGCCGAGGATAGCTTCCTCCGATAGTGGTTGCCTGCCAATGCTGGCTAGGAAACTCTCTAATGTCCTTCGCTCCAGCATATATGCTGGACAATCGCACAGTATGTGTTCCAGTGTTTCAGGCACTTGGGAGTGTTCACAATCGGGGATGTTCGATTGGCTGATGAGATGCGCGTAGCGAAGGTGAAAGCAACGGCCAGACGAATCCTGTGCAGCAATGACGTTTTGCTCCACGTAACCTTCGGGGGCAAACTGAATTTTCTGTCTGGGTCGATCATATGTAGGCGTCTGTAAATATTGTTATCGTGGGCTCTGTATGCCTTTCTAAGGTAACGTAAGAGTGAATTGATCATGGAGTTGGTGTCAAGACGCGAGTAGGCGATCTGTACTTCATCAGAGGAGGAGAAGGCCGATCTTGCCTCACTGTCAGTAAGTTCACAATGTATACAAAAGCAGTGTGGAGAAACCAGCGTCGATGAATGCCAGTACAAGCTAATAATTCGAACGAGTGAGCGATCGAAAGCACGAGCGAGAGCGAGCGAAATATAGTCGACGAGAGAGAGGACCAAAGGACGTGTTCCTTGCAGATCAACACGATGAGCAAAACGTGAACAAGGTGAAAGCAGGAGCCAACGCTTCGACAAGTGGACTTGTCTTCTTCAAGGCCTTGAAGAACGTTGGCTCTTGCTTTCATCTTGTTCACGTTTTGCTCATCGTATTGAATTCACATCTCCCGCATTCCCCGTGTTTTCCCTGGATTGCAGACCAACAGTACGACGACCGACCACCGACCTCTGATCAACAGACAATAACAGCCGGAGACAGAAAGCTATTCACTGGTATTCACTGGCAGAAAGCTATTTCCTGGAAATCAATGGTATGAGCACGCCACGCTTGGGCGCATAGCTTGGTGGGATCGCGCCTCCTCAATGCGCCGATCGTTTCTTAACACGCTGTAGCCAAAATGATGCGGCACTGACGGTGTTCGAAATCAAAGGGGGAAATCAAAAGGCCTGCGAAATGCACATAGATAACTCAAAGCTCATCGTTCTAGCTTCAGACGGAGCGGCATATCGAGCAAGCGAGCCCGCGCGCGAAAGAACGGAAGAGAGTTTGGCATCTGGCTAGTATCAGAAATATGCTAGTATCATCGGCATAAATTATATAGTTTGCCTTGATACTGATACTAATGATATTATTTATATATCAATTAAAGAGGAAAGGGTCCTAAATACTGCCTTGTGGCACGCCACGAGAAACGGGCAATGTACTATAGAGTTCATCATTAATACCGACCCTTTGCTTGTAGTGTTCTAGGTAACATTTGATGAGTAACATTTGATTTCTCGCGGTAGCCATAACGTAGGAGATTCCTAATGAAAAGTGAATGATTCACACAATCAAATGCTTTTGTAAAATCTACAAACAACCCAGAACCAGCTGTCCCTCATCAATTAATTCCCCTTGAAATGAACTCTTTCAGAGCAAGTAAGGCACACTCCGTGCTCAGGCCTTCGCGAAAGCCAAACTGGTATTCATTTAGAAGTTTATGGTTTTGCTCAAAATACATAAACCAATTTAAAATCGTTTTTTCAAGTACCATCGAGGACATAGGGAGGACTGATATTGAACGATAGTGCTCATGTCATTCTTGTCACCATTTTTATATTGGACACTGATTCGAGCTTGTATTTTACTGGGAAAAATGGCCTGAGACAAATGTTGAAAATATGTGCAATGCATTGAGCCAGCATATCAACAACGTATTTTAAAGGTTTTATCTCAAACATTTCTTATCATTAAGAAACAAAAAAATCTAAAATTTGAAAAAAATCGCTAATGCTGAGTCAGGAGGTCTGTACACAACACTAAATAGAGAGTTTTCAAATTTTTAGCACTGAGCTTCAACATTGTCACAGCTTCAAGACCATTCATCGATACATTGATAGCTGGTACATATTTCCACATATATGCATACACCACCACCTCTAGTTTCTCTGTTTATGTAGACCACATTATACCTATCAACATGCACAATATCAGTGTCCTTGTGGTACCAAGTTTCATTTAACATAATGACAGAACATTTAAATTTGAATTCATCCAGCAAATTCCACAATTCACTTTCTTTAGAACGGGCTGGCTTTATGTCCAAATGCAGGAAACTCAGAGTCGATAGGCGCTGATCCGCAACAATTGTGCTTAATTCACAGGGACTAGCACATTTCAGAGCCATTTTGAAGCTTAATTATTAGCAAAAAGAAAAGACAGCCATTGCTATGAAGAAACACTGCCGTTAGCATAAAGCCGAATAAAATGCTATACGTCCAAGGCCAACTGCTGAAGAGAATATTAAGGGGAATTTTAATTTGTGTGAGGGCGACGCCCTCGATAACAACACTACAGCAGGCGTGGACGAACGAGTGCACCAGTGATGTACTATAGGCTGTAAAGTATACAATATTGGTCAAAAGGGTAACGTTCATAAATGGAACTTCTGTTTTCGGCAGTAGTTTAGGGCTCACGTACATAAAGACACTATCAGGTGCATTTGGCAGCTACGAAACCACATCGGTTCGGGAAATGTGCGTGGTTATCTGAAGAAAAACGCTTTTAACTCTCTTCGAAAATATCGCGAAAAGCAGGAAGAACCATAGGTTCCTCGATTCTTTTTTTAGCCATTCTATCTGTTGGCACCATGGCATAAATGGCGCTGAGTATGGAATAGCGGGTAACCTAACGCACCTTGTCTAGGTCAGAGTCACAGGTAACATGTAGGACAGGCGATCTTCCAGACTTCTGCATCAGGATGTTTCCCTGTGAGACCCACACAAGCTTTACTTCTTTTTCTCGCCTCAGTTGTCGAGTTTTACCCAAAAGACACTTCTTTTCAACGCACATATGCACATCGATATATACAGGAATACTCTCTTCAAAGCCAAAGGTTCCAGTGCTTAACTTAGCGGTTAGCGCAGCAGAGAGTACTCTGTCTCGTGCAAAATTTTATGATAATATTTGGTTTGTTCTAATCTTTAGAGGAAGCACGGTTTACTACACCAACGTCTGTGTCCGTGACACTTGTGTCTATACATGCGGCAATTTGTCGAACACTTTTTCTCAGATCTTCTTTTGCGACTAATGGTAACACTTTCACCTCGGGGTTCAGGTTCCTGCTGTATTGTTTCAACTCAACTATTTCTCTCTTTGCTTCCTTCATCACGTTATTCAGTTGCTCAGTTTATCTTTTACATCCAGCAGAACTTTTTGTTGAGCTAGTTGGTGCATGTTACTGAAGTACTAAAGCGCCAAACAGACGACACCAGAAGAGACACGGACGAGCGCTTACGAACAACTGATGCTTTATTGGCAGAAGCACACAATATATATACGCAAATCTGTCGGCGCAACTCACACATTGTCAAAAATCACATGTTAACAGGCCAAGGGCGATAAAACGATTGTAAAGGTGACGTTCGGAAGAATGACACGTGGTGTATAGGGCCAGATTATCATAAATGATAATGGTTACGTATACACAAAACCCCGCCGTAAGGGAGTACCCTATTATAAACTAAAAGATTAAGATTTTTCACCGAGCGCAGGTGGTGCAGCAACATGCTCAGTTCTAACTAAGGGCTTCTAAAAAGGGCATTTCCCTTTTATACAGAATTTTTGATGGTTCGCTGACGCATTCAAGGCCCTTCCTTTTAATGTGGAAGGCTTCCTTCAGCTCACGGGCAACGCTGTCTCGACTTCTGTCCAGAACAACGGTATCTCTTAAGCGAGGCCTGCACCCGCACCCTTTGCAATGGATGGCCATATTGGAACCAGTTCATTTTGCCTGTGAGCGTTCGTGTTCTTTTAGCCTTTCATTTAAGCACCGCCCCGTTTGTCCAATGTGAGCCTTTTTGCATGAGAGCGGAATCTGATAAACTACCGCTTCCTTGCAATTGACAAGTGGATTGGTATGCTGGGTTCCGCAGCTCGCGCGTTCTGTTTTTTGGTTCTTAACGCGGCCGCACATTGTGGCAAGTTTTGAAGGGGCTGAGAAAACAACCGGGACTTTAAATTTACTCACGAGCTTTTTCAGATTGTGAGCTACACGGTGAGAGTACGGTACTACTACGGATCTTAATCTCCTGGTTTGTTCTTGCGCGATTTTCTTGCTTTACCTTTTATCTTCTGGAGCAGACACTCCACTACTGAACTTAGACCTGTCTGTGGGAACCCCGCCTCCTTTAGCCTTTCAATCTGCAGTTGGAAAGTGCTTCGCTTACCATGCTTACATGATTTCCTGGCAGCCGATTCCAATGCCCCTGTGGCTATCGCTCTTTTTACGATCTTATAGTGAGCTGACTCATAAGACAACAGCTCTTTTTGTGCTCGGGGGTGGTACTTCCAGTGCACTTCTGCTCCCAGGCTGATCTCGAGGTCTAAAAACTGTAACTTATTGTTATTCGGTAGTTCAAATGTGTATTCTAAGCCTTGGCTATATTTTATAAAGATCTCTAGCATTTCTTTGACAGATTCTTGGTGGTCTGATGGATCCTGTCTGTTTGACACAATTAGGAAATCATCTACATATCTAAAAACTTTCAAAACCTTCAGTTTGTTAAGCATGCTGTCCACAACGCTATCAACAGCCGAAAGAGAAATATTGCTTAAGATAGGGGCTACACAGGACGCAATGCAGATGCCCTTCTTCTGAACATAAACCCTATCTTTAAACTGAACTAGCGTGGAACTAACATAAAACTTCAGAAGCCTAATGAAATTTTCAACTGACACGCGGACAGAATTCTGAAATGGATTAGTGCCTTTCTTTTCAATCCAGGCCTGGACGGCTAGAGACAGTTCTTTGTATGGGATGGAATAGAAAAGATCCTTAACATCGACCGCAAAAAAAAACTACCTACGGTACCGCAGGACTGCAAAAAACCTACCACATCATAGGTGTTCCTTGTTTCGAAAGGATCTTCTATGTTAAGTGAACTCAAATGCTTTAAGAGAAACTGCCGAACATGACGTTGCCAAGATTCCCTTTCGCTCACGATACACCGAAACAGAACTTCTTTGTGGGTCTTGGTGGTATAAAACATGTCCAAAGTCTTATTTTTGTACTTACTTATGGCGTTTGCTATCTTTCCTACTTCCAGTTCCTTACAGAGGGACACAGCCTGAGATTTCACTCTAGCCGGCTTGAGGCTTGACGCGGTGAAATTCTTTTCCACAGCTTCGCAAGCCTTCTTGTAAATTCCTTGAGGGACCACAACGAAGCCTCCTTCCTTTTCAGCCTGTAAAAGGAGCAGGCCATTGTCCTTGAAGACGCTGACTACTTTGTTAAACCCAGATCGTTTGTTCGATGATTTCTTCGAAACTGTCCTTGACAGAGTGCCTACTTCTTCTAGTAGGCACCTGTCCCGGTCTTTAGGTGACGCCTTCTCGGCAGCACGCCTATTAAAAGAAAGTAGTTCATGCGCTGCTGTTCCAGATTCGAGGCTGAACTTCGGTCCTTTCACCAGCACGTTTTTTTTTACTTCCTCCGGGACTTGTACTTGTCGCAGGATTTTTACACCACCACTGGCCTTCTTCGTGTCTGGGGCTTGGGTGTGTTGTTTAGCAAATGTCACCACCAGAATTCCACCGTTTGAGCCGCAAGCTCTCTGTATTACCGGAATTTCTTCTCGGCAACCCACGCTGGATAATTGATGCGACATGTCACGCACAAATAGAGAAAAAAAAGAGCCGCACTTGCCTCCACAATCCCGAGCGTGCAATCCTGCGCACCCGCTTTGCGTGCCCGTATGAAGGCTGAATGGCACCAAAGAGGGCGGAAATTTCACTAGGGATAAGTCTCTTCTTGAGACAAAACGAGATGTGTCTGGCGCGGCATGAAGACCATGTGATGTTGGGGATGAGGGCTGCCAGATTTGACGTAGGGGAGGAAACACATATTGAAGGGTCCACTGTATAAGAAAGATATTTGTTATACATTTCTTTCTGTTTCCCTCCGCAAGGAACTGGAAGCAGGAAAGATAGCAAACGCCATAAGTAAGTGCAAAAATAATACTTTGGGCATGTTTTATACCACCAAGACCCACAAAGAAGAAGTTCTGTTTCGGTGTATCGTGAGCGAAAGGGAATCTTGGCAACGTCATGTTAGCCAGTTGCTCTTAAAGCATATGAGTTCACTTAACATAGAAGATCCTTTCGAAACATTGAACTCCTATGATGTGGTAGGTTTTTTGCAGTCCTGCAGTACCGTAGGTAGTTTTTTCTCGGCCGATGTTAAGGATCTTTTATATTCCATCCCACACAAGGAACTGTTTCTAGCCGTCCAGGCCTGTATTGAAAAGAAAGGCACTATTCCATTTCAGAATTCTGTGGGCATGTCAGTTGAAAATTTCATTAGGCTTCTGAACTTTTATCTTAGTTCCACGCTAGTTCAGTTTGAAGATAGGGTTTATGTTCAGAAGGGCATCTGCATAGCGTCCAGTGTAGCCCCTATCTTAAGCAATATTTTTCTTTCGGCCATTGATAGCGTTTTGGGCAGCATGCTTGACAAACTGAAGGTTTTGAAAGTGTTTAGATATGGAGATGATTTCCTAATTGTGTTATACAGACAGGATCCATCAGACCACCAAGAATCTCTCAAAGAAATCCTAGAGATCTTTATAAAATATAGCCATAGTTTAGAATACACCTTTGAACTACCAAATAACAATACGTTACAGTTTTTAGACCTCGAGCTAAGCCTGGGAGCAGAAGTGCACTAGAAGTGCCAACTCCGAGCACAAAAAGAGCTATTGACATATGAGTCAGCTCACTCTAAGATCGTAAATAGAGCGATAGCCAGAGGCGCATTGGAATCGGCTGCCAGGAAATCATGTAAGCATGGTACAGGAAACAGCTTCCAACTGCAGATTGAAAGGCTAAAGGAGGCGGGCTTCCCACAGACAGTTCTAAGTTCAGTAGTAGAGTGCCTGCTCCAGAATATAAAAGGTAAAGCAAGAAAATCACGCAAGAACGAACCAGGAGATTAAGACCCGTAGTAATACCGTACTATCACCGCGTAGCTCACAATCTGAAAAAGGTCGCGAGTAAATTCAAAGTCCCGGTTGTTTTCTCAGCCCCTTCAAAACTTGCCACATTGTGCGGCCGCTTTAACTACCAAAAAACAGAACGCGCGAGCTGCGGAACCCAGCATACCAATCCACTTGTCAATTGCAAGGAAGGGGTAGTTTATCAGATTCCGCTCTCATGCAAAAAGGCTCACATTGCACAAACGGGGCGGTGCTTAAATGAAAGGCTAAAAGAACACGAACGCTCACAGGCAAAATGAACTGGTTCCAATATGGCCATCCATTGCAAAGGGTGTGGGTGCAGGCCTCGCTTAAGAGATGCCATTGTTCTGGACAGAAGTCGAGACAGCGTTGCCCGTGAGCTGAAGGAAGCCTTCCGCATTAAAAGGAAGGGCCTTGATTGCGTCAGCGAACCATCAAAAATTCTGTAAAAGTGAAATGCCCTTTTTAGAAGCCCTTAGTTTGAACTGAGCATGTTGCTGCGCCGCCTGCGCTAGGTGAAAAATCTTAATCTTTTAGTTTTTAATGGGGCACTCCCTTACGGCGTGGTTGTGTGTCTACATAACCATTATCATTTATGACAATTTGGCCCCATACACCACGTGTCATTCTCCCGAACCTCACTTTTACAATCGTTTTATCGCCCTTTGCCTGTTAGCATGTGATTTTTGACAATGTTTGAGTTGCGCCGCCAGATTGGCGTATATTTACTGTGTGTTTCCACCAATAAAGCATCAGTTGTTAGTAAGCGCTTGTCCGTGTCTCTTCTGGTGTCGTCTGTTTGGCGCTTGAGTTCTTCAGTATCTTTTACATCGCTGATTTTCAGCCGCCACTGCAGTGAACTCGCGACGAAATGCGTCAACATCTTTCTTGAATTGTTCGAAACCATCATTCAGAAAGCCAATGGTGTCGCGAATGGCTCCAAGTTCACTGGGAATCTCTGTACTGGAGTTAGCAACACCACCGACGATATTTCTCATGTCCATCACCAACCCCTTAAGCTTTAAGGCGTTGGCGACGTTCCACCAACACTTTTGCCACTTCCTTAATAGTGCCTGGCTGCTTATCAGCAAGAGACTTTGCGAAATCGCGCAGGCTTCCAGTGCCAGAAACTTCCATAGCTTCAAGGCAGCACTGATATGGCATATAAGACACTCTTATGAACAGTTATAACAAGGTGAAAGCACTACAACACTCGTGGAAGCAACAGCAACGACAGGAGCTATGCTACAGCACAAAATAATAAATGCCACCAACCTCCAAAAATCCGGACAAGTTGATTAAATGACGTGCGTACGTCACCGCTGCCACTGTCAGAGTGAAACCAGCTCTCCAGTGAAACACCACGCCCAAGGCAGAAGCGATGGAAGGCCGTGATTACAGTACACTCAGGCAGGTGGCGCGACACGTAGAACAGTCCTGGTGAGCCATGAGATGAAGCGCCGGCCTCTGCAGACATCCAGACAAGTTGATTAAATAACGTCCGTACGTCGCAGCTGCCGCTGATCCCGACGATAGTGCAATGCCGGCCGTCAAACATGGGAGGTGAAGCAGGCATTAAGCACTCCCCATACGTGGGCCGACCCCGAAGATAGTGCAATGCCGAGCCGACCCGCGCCGGAGGAGCAGTTCCCCATTAAGGGGCCGAGATACACAGGTTCGCTCGTCATCCTTCTTCGCAGAGTAGAAGGGCACTGAGATTTTGTTCTTGGGCGAACTTGTGCCCACAAAAGCAAGTTACACTCCAAGTGCAGCAACAGCGGCGAACACGGTCGGCGATCGTCGAAAATCTGATCTGCCGGTCAAGCGCGTCGGCTTTTATACATGAGCCCTCGAAGGTTCTAGATTAATCGCTGGGGTCCGCGTGTCTTCCAGACAGTTCTAAACAATTCGCGTCGGACGTGCAATTAGATTACACAAGCTTCGGTGACAACAGACAGCAGATAGAACCATCGATAACATTCGAGAAACTTTCGGTACACGCGGGTGCGTCCCGCACTGAGCGATAACATTTGGTAGATGGTGAAAAGCGGTCACCCGAAAACGCTGAACAAGTACACGTGTGAATATTCTATTTACATAGTTGCTGCATGATTTTCAGGACGGATGTTTTCTTGAGAACTTCCCTTACTTTATGATCGTACTATCCTCGGTTTGGGCCTGATACTTGTCGGTTGTACCTGATACATTGACGAATTGTATAGAATTAATGAGAGGCTGGCAGTATTCGTAATAAAACTTTATAATAGGTATGCATTAAAAAGTGGTACAAGCCTACGCGCCAAGCTCCAGTCATGATGATGATGAAGTAGATCAGTTTTATGAGCCATTATGAGCCACAAGTAGCTCTGGTTGCGAGCCCATTAGCCCATGAGAACAGTGCAAACTTAGTATACTGTAGTAATGGGCGACTTCATTGCAAAAGTGGGGAAAAAGCAGGCTAGTGAACAAGCGATTGGCAACTACGGCATCTGGTGTAGAAATACTACAGGAGAGATGTTGCTGGAATTCGCGGAAAGGAATGAGCTACGAATAATGAACACTTTCTTCACAAAGCATGGAAAGACAAAGTGGACCTGAAAATCCCTAAAGGTCAAACAAGGAATGAAATCCATTTCATACTTTCTGCCGATCCCTGCAAAGTGCAGATTGTAGAAGGGTTAGGTAGGGTAAAGTACAGTGATGATAGGTTTTGAGGTCTAGGATTCACCTGAAAATGAAGAGAGAAAGCTTAAAATTGGTCAAGAAGAAACAGGCCAACCTAGACGCAGTAAGGATAAAAGCGGACCCAATTTAGGTTGGCACTTGCAAATAAATATGCACCCTTAGAACAGCGAGATGTAGATAACATAGAGGTAATGGCTGAAAGCGTATCTAGGCCGACTTCAGAAGCAGCCCTTGAAGGCAATGCACCAAGGCAACCAGTAGGTAAGCTCTCCCAAGCAACGAAGGGCCTAATAAAGAAACGACTAAAAATTAAACAGTCCAAGTCGAGAGAACAGATACAGTAGAATTGACGGAATTGTCACAACTGATAAACAAGGAGAAAATAAAAGATATTCGAATTTATAACGTAAGAATCACTGAGGAAGCAGTGATAAATGGACGCAAAATGGAATCAATGAGAAGAAAACTTGGCATAGGTCAAGTCAACATGTATGCACTGAAGGATAAGCAGGACAATATCATCAGCACGTTCGAAAATATTGTAAAAGCAGCGAAAGAATTCTATATTGACCTGTTCAAATCCCAGAGAAGGCAGGACATCTCATTTGAAAGTAGTATTGAACAGGTTACAGAGGCTCATTATGTAACTTGCGATGAAGTTAGAAGGGCCTTGGAAGACATGAAACAAGCAAACACGGCATGTGAAGATGGAATAACAGTCAATTAAACCATAGATGACGGAGACATCCTGCTTGAGGAGCCTGCGCCCCTTTATACGAAATGTCTCCCGACTTCAAGGGTTCCACAGAACTGGAAGAATGCCAACATTATACTAATCCACAGAAAGGGAGCTGTTAAAGTACTCAACAATTATACACCCATTAGGTTACTTTCAGCACTGTATAAAAAATTCACCAAGATAATTTCCAATAGAATAAGGATAACACTTCAGTTCCGTCAACCAACGGAACAGGCTGGCTTCAGGAAGGAATCTACCTCTCTACAAGGCTTTCATAGATGACGAAAAGGCACTTGATTCTGTAGAGATACCAGCAGTCATAGAAGCCCTACGTAATCAAAGAGTAGAGGAGGCTTACGTAAATATCTTGGGAAATATCTACAAAGATTTAAAAGCTACCCTAATTCTCCACAACAAAAGTACGAAGATACCTATAAAGAAAGACGTCAGACAAGGAGACACAATCTCTCCTATGTTATCCACTGCGTGCTTCAAAGAAGTAGGACGGCTTAGGGGTAAGGATCAACCGCGAATATGTCAACAACCTTCGGTTTGCAGATGACATTGTCCTGTTCAGCAACACTTGGGACGAGCTAGAACAAATGAGTGAGGATTTAATAGATAGAGTGTAAGAGTGGGATTGAAGATTATTATGCAGAAAACAAAGTTAATGATCCGTATCCTTGCAAGGAAACAAAAGTTCAGGATCGCCAGTCAGCCTCTAGACTACGCGAAGGAATACGCTTACCTAGGACAATCACTCACAGGGGACCCTGATCATGAGTAGGAAATTTACAGAACAAAATTGGGTTGGAGAGCATATGGCAGACATGCTTAGATCTTTACGGAACGCTTACCTATATCACTAAAAAGAAAGGTGTACAATCAATGCATTCTACCGGTGCTAACATATGGGGCATACACTTGACAAATAAGTTCGAAAACGAGTTAAGGACCAATGGGACGAAGCAGTGGCATAGCAACAGGGGGGGCCGGGGGGCCGTAGGCCCCGGGTGCAAGGGGCCAGTGGCGGGGGGGGGTGTCATATACGTCGGAAGGCACCCCTTTTTCCGCCGGCTACATTCGGGGGGGGGGGGGGGGTGACAGAAGACCTATGGGCCCCGGGTGCCAGACGACCTAGCTACGCCACTGGGACGAAGAATGATAGGCGTAACGTTAAGAGATGGGAAGAGAGCGGTGTGGATCAGAGAGCAAACGCGTATAGCTGATATTCTAATCAACATTAATAGAAAGAAATGCAGCTGCGCAGGTCATCTAATGCGTAGGTTAGATAACCGGTGGTTACAGAATGGATGCCAAGAGAAGGGAAACGCAGTCGATGACGGCAAGAGACTTGGTTGGGTGATGAAATTAAGAAATTCGCCAGCGCAAGTTGGAATCGGTTGGCACACCACAGGGGTAATCGGAGATCGGAGGGGGAGGCCTTCGTCCTGCAGAGGACTTAAATAGGCTGATGATGATGACTTGTGTTAGACATGTAGCACCTCCCACTGCTCGTGACACCTGGAATTGGTATATGGCGCCTGCTAAGCAAGCGCGAATGTTGACTTTTTCACTCGCTTTCACCATTCCTCTTGCGATGGAAAACAAAGTTGATGTCTTCAGAGCATCTTCCTCTTTAAAAAAAGAACGGTTGAAATGCGTTAAAACAATTTGAGCGTCGTGAAGTCATCCTTAGGTGCTTGCATCATTTTCAGACGCATAAGTATTTTAGGCACACGTTAGACAATATTTCTCCCGCTAGCAACCATTTTCCGCAACCCCCCCCCCCCCGCCCAATGCCAATACTGTCTTATAGACCGCACTTAAATCTCAAGTGTTGCTCGTTAGTGTTAGTTTATATTCATTTCGTTACCACCTCAATACTTCACACGTTCATTGTATACTTGTAAGGGGAGATAAAGCAACAGTGACCACACTGTTCCTCTTCACTGAGAGCAGTGTTACATGACGCTACTTTGCGGTAACCTTGCTCTGGTCAAGGCAGAGTGGTGGTGCACCTGATGAAATGTTGTAGCCGTCATCTACACCTATTCAGTTCCCATTAAAAATTTTAGCTGTGCATTCGGCGTGTTGTGCAAAAAAAGCTATATGCATATTTTATAGATATGTTCATTTACAATTATTATTGGTACTTGTAGGTAACTTTATTTGAAACATTAGTTTTTACAGCTTGCTGAAGTGCTGGAGAGACGAAGCTGCTTCTTGATTATTATGCCAACTATAGGGTCCTGAATATTTCGCTGCGAGTGTTCGAAAAAAAGGCTTTGTGCTTCACTGTTCTTGCTCAAATTTTGCAGAACGATCGCATTTTGGCGTCGACTTCGTTTAGTATAACTTTGGGCATAGATAATTGCCGGCTTTCCAAGAAAAAAATTGCAAATTAATCTGTGCTTACGGGGATGCGAGCTGCTGTCGCGACGGCCCAAGCATAAACATGTGTCGTCACCTGCCGTCATCTGCAGAAAACAGGGAGGCAAGTCGCATAGGAAGTCGCCTGTTCCAGGAGCGGGCAACACGCGGCAGCCCTCCCTAAAACACTGCTTTCTGCACATGACGGCAGCGGCCGCGAAATTTTATGCTTGCGCCGTCGCTACAGCAGCTCGCATCCCCATAAGCGCAGGCAAATTGGCACTTTTTTAAAAAAACAGGCAATTATCTCTGCCAAGTGCTACACTAAACGAAGTCGGCGCCCAAACTCGATCGTTCTGCAAAATTTGAGCAAGAACAGCGTGGCGGTGAGCGCAGAACCTTTTTTCGAACACGCGCAACGAAATATTCAGAACCCTGTATGCAAAAATGCTCAAAAAGCCTGATGAATTCATAATTGGAAACAGGTTTACACGGACTTAACAAATTAAAACAAAAGATTATAGACGATTCGCCACCTATGCTGGTGGCATCTTCACCATACGCCAACACAAATGAGGGGACGTGCAGTATACTCATCCCACTCGTCCTTGTAAACGTCCGTCAGGGGGCCACGGTTAGTGTTGCACGCCGATTTGTTACGACGGGTGAAGTACATAGCCGTACACGCACGTAGCAAAACGCGCGCGCTCACACACGCGCACATACACTCAAGCTACCCGCGCGCGCACTCCTTCCTCCCGCACCCAAGCACGCAATTTTTTCGTCACAAAATCTGCCGGCTTGGTATAGTATTCGCATGGTATTCTGAACTTGAATCTAGTTGCTTAAAAAAGGCGGTAGCGCCACATTAAAGACACCTTCACCACTCCGTGCGACGCGATTCCCGATACGTTCAGGCTCACCTGGTTCCCGCAGCATCACCAACCATTTTCGGACAATATTATTCTTGCACGCTACCACCAAGGCGTCCATAAGAGCTCAAGTCAACGGCACAACTCCGAATGCCCGTACCACTAGCTGTAGTCATAGCGCACGAAAGATTGTTTCACCTGAGGTGACTGCTGCAAGGTTGGCTCCACTGGACGCGGCTCGTCGCGCACGTTGCTGCGGCCCGGTGAGGAGGAGGAGGTGTCGATGGATGTTAGGCCTAAAATGGCGTATGCATAGCGTCGTCGACGATGCGGTCGGTATGTTCGACGTGTGCGGCTTGCTGAGGAAAACATGGAGATGTCTTTGCTGTCATATAGTGACGCGAAATGCTTGTAGAAACGGCCGCTGATTATCCAAGGTAGTATCCATTAGTGGAAGTGCCCGAAGAGAGAGAGAAGAAACTTTATTAAGGAATGTTCCGGCCGTTTCGTTGTGGTGGCCCCAGGTGGTGGCTCGAAGTCCTTGGACTCGGGCGGCATCTTTGGCTTGCCGGACGGCCCAGAGCTGGTCTGCCAACTCTGAACTTGCCAACTCTGAAGGTGCCCGGCGGCCCCCGCAGCCGGGGCGGCGTCAGGAAGAAACGAGCTCGAGGCTTCCCGTACTGTGGTAACGGCCGCGATTACGGACGCGTCGCGAACGGATGTGTTCCCATTACCGTGGTTGCCGGCACATTCCCAGAGCATGTGTCGCAGCGTTGCTCGCTGTCCGCAAGCTTTACAGGCATCTGTTGGATATAAACCCGGGTAGCAGTGATGTAGGACCGCGGGGCTAGGGTAGGTGTGTGTCTGGAGCAAGCGTAAAGTTACGGCCTCATTTCATGTTTAACTTGTGTGGTGGCGGGAATGTGCGTTTTTGGAGTCTAGTGTTGGGTGAGGTCTCTGAACGTGGCCAAGCGGTCGCCCCACGCCTATTGTGATTCTTGTTGCCGCATTTCTATTGTAGTGTCCCGATCAGGCAGATCCGATGTCCCGCTCTCGGGGGCGGGGGCGGCGGCCACATAATCTGCGGCGGCTCGGCGTGTGAGACCTCTACCCGCGGCCTGGGCCGCCTCGTTGCCCGCGAGCGGCACATCGGAGTGTGCCGGGGTCCAGAGGAGGAACACTGTAGAATTTTAGGGTTGCGAGGGCGATGACCGAAACAAGAAACAATTACAGAGTCGCAAGGAACACCACTGTGCCTAGTTTATGCGACTGCCACAGTAGTCTGTATTTTAGTAGTCAAGAGTTCGACGAAAGTTCGTCTGGTCAGGTAACATGATGATGAAGAAATTGCGGCCACTGATCAAGTCAAGGTGAAAAAAAACACCGAGACATTTCGCGACCCGTACGGGTTCCTTTTTAGTGTGATCAAGGAACCCGTACGGGTCCCGAAACGTCTCTGTGTGTTTTTTCACCTTGACTTGGTCAGTGGCCGCTATTTCTTCATCATAGTCTTTATTTTGCTCCATTCACTTACGAGATTTCTCGTTTGGAAAAAAAAAAGGTTAACGACCGATTTTAGTACATGTGCGAATGTTGCGAATGAATTCACGTTTTTGTATTAAATACGTCCTCGCTCGCTGATGAGATTAAGAAGTTTGCAGGGACAACATGGCCACAATTAGTACATGACAAGGGTAGTTGGAGAAGTATGGGAGAGGGGTTTGCCCTGCAGTGGGCGTAACCAGGCCGATGATGATGACGTCCTCGCTGATGAAGTAAAATTTGGCGACGAGCCTAAATAGGTTTTGCTTCGTATCTCGTATATGTCTCGGCTATAAGTTGTGTTTACAGTGCATGGAGGAAGTACATTTTCACCTTATTTCACGCCACCACGTTTTCACACTAATGAACTACCTTTTGTAAATGGACGAAAATCAAGTCATTGCGTTATTTTTTACTCTGTCACATTGTTAAGCAGGTGAAATGATGCTTTTATGCTTTTTTTTGCTCCATGATGATGGAGTCAATATGCAGAGATATGGAGGTTTATAAGGTATTAAAGCATAAAAACCGATAGTCATGCTTATTTATGTTTACAGTGTAGGGCGCGAGGAGACTGTCCGGCTGTCGCAGTGGACCGTGAGCGAGCGCGTGCGACGCTTAGCAGAGGCTGTCGTAAATGCAGGGGCCCGCAACAAGTTGGTCCATTTTCCGTTCACTCGCGAAAGTTAAGAACAGATCTGTTGCGATGTGCCGGGACATGAACCTAGAAAAAGTATTGAAAGCAATAGGAAAAAGTAAGAATGACAGTCTCGATGTATATTTTTGCGCGAAAACGCACAAAGAAGGTGTGCGGTTCAGGGTAATAGTATCGGACAAAGGCACATGGCAGAAGTCCATTGCAGTCTATTTATTAGACAAATTTAACCTATTCGAGATTAAAGATCCGTTCATCACGAAAAGTTCCGAGGAAGTTCTAGCCTTTGTAGAGGCCAACTGTAACAGAGGACTAAAAGCCTTTCTCAGCAGATGTGAAGCACCTGTATTATTCTTTGCAGCAAAATGAATTTTTAAGTTGTGCTCATTCATGTATAGATTCGGGGCTTTTAGATTTAGTACGAAAGCGGGCACAACCATTGAATATTTTTTATAACTTTTAGACTTGTACATGAAGTCAACATTTGTGCAAAGAAATGGCCTTCGGTATCTTAAAAAACAAGGGGTGTGTATAGGATCCTGCTTAGCGCCTATTTAAAGCAACCTGTACTTAGTTAAGCTAGACAGAGACCTGTGCTCACGCATCAATGATACAAAAAGTACGAAAGCGGGCACAACGGTTGAATATTTTTATAATGTTCAGACTTGGTTACATGAAGTCAACATTTGCGCAGGGAAATGACATTCCGTATCTTCAAAATCAAGGGGTCTGTATAGGATCCTGCTTAGCGCCTATTTTAAGCAACCTGTACTTTGTTAAGCTAGACAGAGACCTGTGCTCACGCATCAATGATACAAAAGTTGTTAAAACATTTAAATTTGTTGACGATTTTTTTACGTTTGTCAATGTTAAGCCAGTCAACTTTGACATAGAGTGTTCAGCTCTTAGTAATATTATACGCGAGTGCCTTTGTCCACTGGGATTACTTTCGAAGTGCCCATAGAACAAAAAATCAAGTTTCTTGATGTTAAATTTACCTCCGGCGATGACCTGCTTTGATGGTGTTACAGTCCCAGAACAAATAAACCGTTGTTGCCATATCATTCAGCCCATTCTAAACTGGTAAAAAGAGGAATTGCGAAAATGTGTTTTACTAACGCACTTAGTAAATCATGGCATCATTGCACTGACGAAGCATTCATACAACAGGTCATGCGGCTACATGAAGCAGGTTATCCCGATCATATTCTGACATCAGTTGCAGAGGGAATACTTAGGCAAGTGCAGCAATCTGGAACTTCTTAACGTGCGGGAGGAAATAGTAACAGTGAGAAAAAAACACCAACAGTGATACCTTATATCCACCGGTTGTCGCACAATCTAAAATAAAAATTTCCCGGCGAGGTAACGCTGATTTGTTTTTTTTTTCTGCTCCTAACAAACTAATCAGTTTGTGCAGGAAAACAAGACAAGAAAAGAAAGAAAGTGTTTTTAGCTGCCAAGTTAAATACAGGAAGAAGTTTAGAGATTGTAAGGCACCAATTATATATCGTACACCCTTATCGTGTTGGAAGTATTACGTCGGACAGTCGGGCAGATGCATTAAGGACGAACTGCGCGAACACAAAAGAAAGTCGACAAAGTTGCATTAGATGGGTTTCTCTCCTTTCATTGTAAGCAACATAAGTTCTCCCCTCTCTTCGAATCAACAACCATTACTGGTAGAAATAAGTGCGAACTCACTAGACTTACAATAGAAGCCGGTCAATAAACCCACACGTACTACTTGAAGGCATCAATGTTGCCGGATTCCAGACCTTCGTTATATAATAAACGAGAAGAAAGGAGTTCACCGAGGGCCCTGATTTTTATTATTCATATCATAAGAAGTCAACAAATGCTGACACCGAGGACAACATAAGAAAAATTAGTTGAGCTTAATAAATGAAATATGCAAACAATAAATTAATGGAAATGAAAGTGGATAAAAAAGATCTGGTCTTGACCGGTTGCCTTCAACCAAAAAGATCACGTTCTCGTGAAGCCTGCGGCAGAAAGGATGTTCCACATCCACTGCCAAGGTCTGTGAATGGTGGCACTGGCTAACACTCCCAGGGTTCTATTAGGAAACATAAATACCCAAGGAAGTGGATGGGGAAACGACGCCGTGGTAGCTCAATTGGTAGAGCATCGCACGCGAAATGCTAAAGTTGAGAGATCGTTTTCCACCTGCGGCAAGTTATTTTTTCATCCACTTTCATTTCCATTAATTTATCGTTTCTTTATTTCATTTATTAAGCACGAGTAATTTCCCCTATGTTGTCCTTGGTGTCCGCGTTCGTTGGCTTCTTATGATAGATCTTCATGCGAGTGTCAGTGGCTACCCCTTGGAGCCGTGGCTCCTGACCCCGGTTCCCGGCCCTCCTCCAATGCAAACACCCGAGAGGAAGTATAATACAGCATATGCCGCCGTGCGTTCTGTGATGGAGAGGTGTATTGGGCTCTTGAAAAACTGTTTCGCTGCCTGCAGCACTACGAGCCGGAACGTGCGGCCAACATTGTTTCGGCACGTGGTGTGTTGCACAGCCTTCGGCTTTCAAGGGTGACGTAGAATACGATGATAAAAGTGATGACGAAAGAAGCAGCAGCAGTGGTAGCGAGCTTGGCAATAACAGTGACCACAACCACGCAGTCTGCCCCGAAACAGACGGTCTGGAAAGCATTAGTTGAGGGGGTGGACTGTCCGAGACGGTGCCATTGGTATGCTTGGCACAACCCGTACACCGCACATGCCTTACTTATAGAGTGTGCGGCGGCAGCTGTGACGCCAACAGCAGCGTGAGCATCCACGCTAGGTGCATACATGCTGTTGTATCTCTCTATAGTGTCAGCAAGATGTGATGGTTCAACAAATACCCAATAACTGCTGTGTGCATTTAATGCTGTGGGACTGATGACACAACATTTTCCACAATCATTTGTAGTTGATGTCTACGTAGTGCGAAGAATTCGTGATTTATAGACAAATGTAAAATATGCGTTGTGAAGGGCTATGTAGAGCTTATATTTGTAATAAGTAAAGCAGAATATTAAGTGGTGGTCGGGCCCCTCTCTGCAGCGCGCACGGGGGAAGCCTTTGAAACGCGCGCCACAACGGCACTCGTCGCATGGAGCATGCGCACCGATCGCGTTATCGTAAGAACTCGCGCGGGGACTACCGGGAAGGGAGCTGCCCGATAAGAAGGCAGCGAAGACGGCACTCGTGGCTTTTTTCGGGGCGCGGGCCTGGGGAGGCGCTGGTGGGGCGTGGCCCGTCTAGGTTTCTTTCCGAGCGTGCTGCAGAGCAGGGGGAAAAGCGTTTTTGCATTGTGTCCGCATGAAAGAGTGCTCTTGTTGTTCGCTTTTGGGACTGTGTTTGCACGCCTGGTTCGGTGCTTGCTCGCTTTCTGCGCTTTATGCATTCCGTTATCGCCCGAATGATTGTTTTGGTTGATGGTTTGTAACGGCCGTTCTTTCGTCGCTCCCTTTGGCTTGTATATTTTGTTGCCTCGCTGTTCTGCTGCTTGCTTCTTTTGCCTTGTTCTTTTCTGTTATTGGCCGCGAGGCTGCGGTAATTGTTTGAGTGTTTCATTATCATAAATTAAAGCGGTTTTTGTTCTTTGCGCCACTGGTCCTTTGTCGTGCTGGTCGCAGCTCGCGGACCCCCTGAGCGAAGGCGAAGGGCCTTCATCTGGCGCCCAACGTGGTTTTCTTCTTTCTCGTTTTTTTTCTGTTTGTTCTGGAGTATGCTTCCGCACCGCAGGAATCACGAGCACGGGAACAAGGGAACCGCCCCCATCTCGAGGCATCTGGCGATCCCCCCTAGGCCTACTTGTTTCGCTCCGACATTGGGTTCTCTCAGCTCACGCATCTGTACCCAACCCCTCTGACCCGCGTAAGCTCACTGAACGTTTCTATTCTACCTCTCGCTCTCCATGCGCCCCGCTATTCCGCGCCATCCCGCCTCCGCAGAACCGCTTGACATTGCTTGACCATTTCGTCGGACCGCTTTGCCCGTCCAATTTCAACACCAAAGATGCACCGCCGGTATTTTAATGCACCTACGTTCGCGTAGAATCAAGAAGGGCGCAGTTGAAAATCATACTCGCGAAACCACTAGTACGATGCCTCATGAGGACCAGGGCGCGCCCGCACAAGATATGTCCAGCATTACTGCCCAGCTGACCGGCGACCTTTGTCGTACTGGTCGCGGCTTGCGGACCCCCTGAGCGAAGGCGAGGGGCCTTCAGTGGTAAAAGACAGAAAGCAAACTACAATTCAGTGGTTTTCAAAGTGTCTTTGAATAGATTTGCTTGCTGCTGCTGCTGCTGTCGTCACCTAGATGCCCTGTGTGTCATTGATGTAGCCTCCTGCAGTTTTGCTTTGTAGCCTGTCTTCTTACTGGTATCGTTAACAGTTCTGCGATCCACTTGTGCAATGATCGACATAGACGCCTGTCCCCTCGCTTTCAACTCGCGCAGAGAAGCTCACAAAAGCCAAAATGCACAGTACACATCACACCTTCCGCTCCATCGAACCTGCTGTTACACGCACACCTTCTGGGTCCTCCAACATTTTTTTTTCACATCTGCAAAGTTTCTTCCTAATGACGAAAATGTCGTCCAGCTGGTCAGCCAACATGACAAAAGCAATGAATCCCGTGAAGTGTGTTCATGCATGAGCAGTTGATAGATTTCAACAAAGTGCCCTCACTTTCAAATAGCACAACTGAGTAACTGGAATGTTACACAGTAGTATTTTTGCAGTGCAAGCTGGCACTCGAACAGTAGTAGCCACATATAAATAAAGGCATTCAAGGAAAACTGCAGCTTTCTTCGTTATTTCAACCTTCAACATACCGATCTTTTTACACTAAACCGTGTTTGTATACGAATCACGTGCAATAGTGTCTACATTAAAGTGTGAGAATCATCATAACTACTGCAGTAGTAGAAATATGCATCAATCACAGAGACACGTCGCAATAAATATCACATCACTTTGTGCTTGCATCTAAAAACACAGATAAATGCACGCGCTGTTCCAGAAACCTTGTGTGCTCCACAGCTACACAGAAATAGCATCCGGTTTAAACTGTACCAGAAAAATATGTACAGGTGCATAAATCATCACGCACCAACAGAGCAATATTTATCACAGCCAAATGTATAGGCACATGACGCTATGTGAAAGGAACATGCTGTTATAGGGTTACGTGCCAAAAAAGGCATAATACAGCACTCTGGCGTTGACAACTGACGCATATACATTGCACACAAACTGCACGCCACGCGCTAAACATAGCATACAGTACAACTTGTCAGAAATTACTCAAGCAAAACAAAATATGTAATAATGAAAAAGTTGCACAAGAGAAATAGACATTCAAGCTCTGTATGCCACGATAAAAATTATAAAATACAAAAACAAAGCAAAATTGCACAATACAAATGGAATTAAGGAGCACAGGCAAGGGATCCCTTTTGTGTGCGTGCTGCGTGTCCGCGTGTGTTCGTGCGTTGCTTCCGACGTCATATGAGGGTCCGAATGCACCCACTACTCAGCAAGTGATTGTCGCTATTTGATGAGAGAGGATGACATTGTAGAGCAATTTACATGTGGCCTCGTGCTCAAGTTGACAACACTCAGACGCTAGAAAATTCAAGTGCTAGAGTCAGAATGCCCTGACCACCAGGCTTACTGGCACTTGTGTAGGTGAGCCTGATGGTGGGGACCAGAGGCGTAGCCTGAATTTCGTTCGCAGGCGGCTCACGTTGCAGGACGGCGTCATCCTTATCGAATTTGTAGAGGCATGAAATACATGCATAATAACTGCTTTGTCTTTGCCAAAGATGCTGCAAACAAATTCTTGAACGCTGCGCACTTTCAAGACAAGTAAATTACGTATTTTTTATAAAAGAATTTTATTTTTTTATTTATTTATACTGCAATCCCACTTTGGGGATTTTGGCAGGAGGGTGCATAAAGTAAATAAACTAATATGAACTAAAATAGAAGACGCACGGTAAGTACTAAGTTAGACACGACGTAAACAAGGTAAGTGAAGGCTATTGAACTTGGGTGTTAGTAAGCTGGTTCCATTCAGTTATTGTCCGCGAAAAAAAGAGTATTTCAAGGAGTTGTTACGTGTACAAAACGGAGCAATTGTTAATAGGTGTCTTTGTCTAGTGGCCTACCCAGATGAAAAGGTTATTACATCTGAGGTGTCTAATTTATAGTGCCCGTTTGCAATTTCATACATAAATGTTAGCCTAGATGGCCGGTTTCTTCGGGTTATTTGTGGCAGTTTTGCTATGGTTAAAAGGCCAGAAACAGAAGAACGTCCAAAGATATTATATATGAATCGCACACCCCTTTTTGTAAACTTTCAATCTTTTTAATATTAGTCCCAGTGAAGGGGTCCCAGATTATGGCTGCATAATCTAATGATGGGAGAATAAGCGCTTTATATCCGGTCATGCGGACATCAAGAGTAATAAATATTAAAGCTCTTCCTAAAACGAACAACTTACAGTTTGCATTTCTTACGACATAATCAATGTGTTTAGTCCAGTCTAGGTTATTTGTTATCCAGAGGTCCAGGTATTTGTAATGAGATACTTAGTGAAGAACGCTGCTGTTGATAGAATAGATAAAGGTTAACGGACTTTTTTCTGAGTAACTCACATGAACACTGTTTTTTCATAGTTAATACACATTTGCCACATATCACACCACTGAACAATTTTGTTGAGTGCATCATTTCAAAGAATTTTGTCAGCTGTACTGTTCACTACCGTGTAAATCACGTAGTCATCAGCATACAATCGTATTTTGACTGGAATGTTGCAGACGATATCATTAATAAACAAATGAATAAGAAGGGGTCTAAGCGCCGACCCCTGGGGAACGCCTGAGTCTACACCAACACCAAAGACTTCCGAAGTTGCTCCATTACGCACAACAAACTGTCTTTGATTGTTTATGTATGCGGCAATCCAGTTTAAAAGTAGGTGGTTATTTAATATTTTCCCTAATTTCTGCAATAACTTCTTGTGAGAGACTTTATCAAACGCTTTTTTAAAGTCCATAAAAGTTACATCGGTTTGTTTTCCGTTATTAATTGAAAGAGCAAAGTCATGTATAGTTTCTGCTAGCTGGGTACACGTAGAATAACCTTGTCGAAATGCATGTCGATACTATCTTAAAATATCACGTTTGTCAAGAAACTGCGTTATGGGGTAACATGTTTTAAAAGTTTGCATGCAGTACAGGTTAAACAGAATCGGACGTTAGTTCTTTATAGAGTCTTTCCTCCAATTCTTAAGGATAGGTTTTACTCTGGCGATTCCCCAGTCGTCTGAAACTTGCCCCTCAGATAGTGATCTAGAGAAGAGAACACACAAGTATTTTGAGATCCATCCTGCGTATCTCTTAAAAAATGCGTGTGGTATGTCATCTGGCCCTGGGGACTTCTTTACATTGAGTTTTAAGAGCATATTCAAAATTCCAGCTTCACTAATTAGAACATCTGGTATGGATGGGAAATTTGCGTCGAAGAGTGGTAATATTTTTATTTTATTCAAAATACTCACAGGCTCCAAATAGAAGTATTCTGTAAGGGGGCATGTACAGAAGATGAGGGACACAAAAGAAGCAGCTCATGCATCATTATACAGTGGGTAACAGTTTCGCAGGAGGCAGAGAAGTAATGACAAGTATAAACCTAAAAATATAAGGCCAGAGAAATATTGCACAGTATATGCAACCTCTGAACGAACATTGAAAATGGGGGCTTAAAGGGTGACAACAAAGTACAAGGCCGTTAATAAAACCGCTAAGAAAACCAGAGCAGAACTTGGTTTTTGAATACTGCAGAGTCATGAATGGCAACGATGCGATCGAGAAGTTCATTCCAGTTTATGGCACGCGAAAGCGCTGATGAATTAAAAGCCGTGGTTCGGCCAAATATGCGCCTAAAGCTGTGGCTATTACAAAGATGACGGGATGTACGATGTGGTTCAGTAAGGGGAAGGGTAGTAGGATCCTGACTATGAATTATTTTGTGGAAAAGACAGAGCAAAGCGACCTTCCTTCGCAGCTCTATGTCGGGAGTGATAGCGAGAACTTCAGGTTAGTAACGCTAGTCTGTCGGTCATATTTCCTGGTTATAAAATGTACCGCACGGTTCGGAATTTGTTCTAGTGATTGTATTAGATAAGCCTGATGCGGTGACCATACGGGCGAAGCGAATTCAAGTTGTGGACGAACAAAATTCTGATAGGCTAGTTTTCGAGTGGTTAATGGGGTATCTCGAAGATTACGTTTCAGATAGCCAAGAGTACGCGACGCTTTGACGGTCATGTTATTAATGTGAGTCTTCCAGCAAAGAGTGACAGTGAGATATACGCCAAGGTACTTGTATGAAGTCGCATGCGCACGATGGTTAGAATTTAGTGAACATGGGAAAGCTGAAGGCATCTTTTTGCGGGTAAAAGTCACAGTTCAGCGTTTCTCAGGATTCAGCGTCATTTGCCACGATGTGCACCAGTTAGTGATTTGATATAAGTCGTTCTGAAGTTCAAAGTGCTCAGAGGGTGAGCTGATTTTCCGATATATTATGCAGTCGTCTGTGAAAAGTCTAATGGTTGAAGTAATGTTAGACGGCAGGTCATTGATGTAGATTAAAAACAGCAATGAACCTAAGACGCTGCCCTGGAGAACACCAGAGAAGAGGTCAGTTAAATCGGATGAATATCCGTCAACGACGGTGAACTGCTTACGAAATGACAGGAAATTACGCAACCATGAGATTGTTGAAGAATATAAGTGCAACGACGATAGTTTAGCTATTAGGCGGGAGTGTGGAACGCGAAGAAATGCCTTGAAGTAGTCAAGAAAAATGCCGTCAGTCTGCATACCTTCATCCATGTTAGAAAACAGTTCGCTGGTGAATTATATTACCTGCGTGTCACACGAATATTCCTTCCTAAATCCATGCTGGTTTGGGAAAAATAAGCTATGGCGTTCAAGGTAATGCGCGATGCCTGATGCGACGATGTGTTCAAGAAGTTTGCATGCGATACAGGTAAGAGATATAGGGCGATAGTTACTGACATGATTTCTATCACCAGCTTTAATAATTGGAATAACTTCTTTACAGTCCGGGGAACATTTTAGTAATGCATTATTTTACAATAATGTTGAAATGAGGCCAAAGACTTTTATATCCCCAGAATAGGATGAGAAAACATCGAAATTAAAGGAAAGCATGTCAATGATAGAGACATCATCTGCTCGTGAAAAGTTAGGGAAACTAGACGTTGGGTTATTATGTTTGATTGCTGCACCAGTCAATTCTAGCAATACTGCAAAATGGACCGAGATACCAGGTAGTAGCATACAGGAAGTTTCGGCTGTAATTGAACCACTTACAAAAACGAGTCAAGTATGGACTTCAATGCATGTCGCATGTTCAAGGATTTCAATGCATGTCGCCCTTGCTGCTGCCGCAGTGCCCACTGATAATCCAGGTTACTAGCGATGCTTTTGTAGCCTTCCGGGGGGTCACGGGATGAGTCGTTGCTCGTATGAATCGCCACGCAGTCTCAGTCTCAGTGTGTGACTTGATGAATGGTGCACTTTCGAAGACCCGGCAGCTGTCGATGATCGTTGATGCAGGGTGCCTCACAATAACCCAATCGACACTTGCCGCGTTTTGCGTTCCGTTGTGGACAGCCAGATGATTCCTGAGCAGAACAGCCGTGACCTGTATCATAAAGAAGAAAGAATTTCAATGCATGTTGCCGCTGCTGCTGCCGCAGTGCCCACTGATCATCCAGGTTTCTGGCGATGCTTTTGTAGCCTACGGAGGGGTCACGGGATGAGTCGTTGCTCCTGTGAATTGCAACGCAGCCTCACTGTGTGACTCGATGAATGGTGCACTTTCGGAGACCCGGCAGCTGTCGATGATCGTTGATGCAGGGTGCCTCACGATAACCCAATCGACACGTGCCGCGTCTAGCGTTACGTTGTGGACAGCCAGATCATTCCCGAGTCGAACAGCCGTGACCTGTATCATAAAGAAGAAAGAATTTCGATGCATGTCGCCCTTGCTGCTGCCGCAGTGCCCACTGATGATCCAGGTTTTTGGCGATGCTTTTGTAGCCTTCGGAGGGGTCACGGGATGATTCATCGCTCCTGTAAATCGCCACGCAGTCTTAGTGTGTGACTCGATGAATGGTGCACTTTCGGAGACCCGGCAGCTGTCGATGATCGTTGATGCAGGGTGCCTCACGATAACCCCATCGACACGTGCCGAGTCTTGCGTTCCGTTGTGGACAGCCAGATGATCCCCGAGTAGTACAGCCGTGACCTGTATCATAATTGAAGAAAGAATTTTTATTCATGTTGCCCTTGCTGCTGCCGCAGTGCCCACTGATGATCCAGGTTTCTGGCGATGCTTTTGTAGCCTTCGGAGAAGTCAAAGGATGAGTCGTTGCTCCTTTGAATCGCCACGCAATCTCAGTCTCAGTGTGTGACTCGATGAATGGTGCACTTTCGGAGAACCCGCAGCTGTCGCTGATCGTTTATGCAGGGTGCCTCACGATAACCCAATCGAAGCGGGCCGCGTCTTGCGTTCCGTTGTGGACAGCCAGATGATTCCCGACTAGAACGAACGTGACCTGTATCATAAACAAGACAGAATTTCTGTGCGTGACGCCCTTGCTGCTGCCGCAGTGCCCACTGATGATCCAGGTCTCTGGCGATGCTTTTGTAGCCTCCGGAGGGGTCACGGGATAAGTCGTTGCTCCTGTGAATCGCCACGCAGTCTCAGTGTATGACTGGATGAATGGTGCACTTTCGGAGACCCGGCAGCAGTCGATGATCGTTGATGCAGGGTGCCTCACGATAACCCAATCAACACTTGCGGCATCTTGCGTTCCGTTGTGGACAGTCAGATGTTCCCGAGTAGAACAGGCATGACCTGTATCATAAACAAGAAAGGATTTCTGTGCACGTTGCCCTTGCTGCTGCCGCAGTGCCCAATGATGATCCAGGTTTCTGGCGATGCTTTTGTAGACTGCGTTGAAGTCACGGGATGAGTCGTTGCTCCCATGAATCGCCACGCAGCTTAAGTGTGTGACTCGATGAATGGTGCACTTTCGGAGACCCGGCAGCTGTCGATGATCGTTGATGCAGAGTGCCTCACGATAACCCAATCGAGACTTGCGGCATCTTGCGTTCCGTTGTGGACAGTCAGATGTTCCCGAGTAGAACAGGCATGACCTGTATCATAAAGAAAAACGAATTTCTATGCATGTTGCCCTTGCCGCTGCCGCAGTGCCCACTGATGATCCAGGTTTCTGGCGATGTTTTCGTTGCCTTAGGATAAGTCACAGGATGAGTCGTTGCTCCTGTGAATCGCCACGCAATCTCAGTCTCAGTGTGTGACTCGATGAATGGTGCACTTTCGGAGACCCAGCATATGTCGATGATCGTTGATGCAGGGTGACTCACGATAACCCAATCGACGCGTGCCGCGTTTTGCGTTCCGTTGTGGACAGCCAGATGATTCCCGAATAGAACTGCCGTGACCTGTATCCTTAAGAAGAAAGGATTTCTATGCATGTCGCCCTTGCTGCTGCCGCAGTGCCCACTGATGATCCAGGTTTCCGGCGATGCTAGTGTAGCCTTCGGAGGGGTCACGGCATGAGTCGTTGCTCCGGTGAATCACGGCGCAGTCTCAATCTCAGTGTGTGACTCGATGAATGGTGCACTTTCGGAGACACCGCTGCTGTCGACGATCGTTGATGCAGGGTGCCTCACGATAACCAAATCGACGCGTGCCGCGTCTTCCGTTCCGTTGTGGACAGTCAGATATTCCCGAGTAGAACAGCCGTGTCCTGTATCTTAAAGAAGAAAGGATTTCAATGCATGTCGCCCTTGCTGCTGCCGCAGTGCCCACTGATAATCCAGGTTACTAGCGATGCTTTTGTAGCCTTCCGAGAGGTCACGGGATGAGTCGTTGCTCCTGTGAATCGCCACGCAGTCTCAGTCTCAGTGTGTGACTTGATGAAAGGTGCACTTTCGCAGACCCGGCAGCTGTCGATGATCGTTGATGCAGGGTGCCTCACGATAACCCAATCGACACGTGCCGCGTCTAGCGTTACGTTGTGGACAGCCAGATCATTCCCGAGTAGAACAGCCGTGACCTGTATCATAAAGAAGAAAGAATTTCTATGCATGTCACCCTTGCTGCTGCCGCAGTGCCCAATGATGATCCAGGTTTTTGGCGATGCTTTTGTAGCCTTCGGAGGGGTCACGGGATGATTCATCGCTCCTGTAAATTGCCACGCAGTCTCAGTGTGTGACTCGATGAATGGTGCACTTTCGGAGACCCGGCAGCTGTCGATGATCGTTGATGCAGGGTGCCTCACGATAACCCCATCGACACGTGCCGAGTCTTGCATTCCGTTGTGGACAGCCAGATGATCCACGAGTAGAACAGCCGTGACCTGTATCATAAAGAAGAAAGAATTTCTATTTATGTTGCCCTTGCTGCTGCCGCAGTGCCCACTGATGATCCAGGTTTCTGGCGATGCTTTTGTAGCCTTCGGAGAAGTCAAAAGATGAGTCGTTGCTCCTTTGAATCGCCACGCAATCTCAGTCTCAGTGTGTGAGTCGATGAATGGTGCACTTTCGGAGAACCCGCAGCTGTCGCTGATCGTTTATGCAGGGTGCCTCACGATAACCCAATCGACACGTGCGGCATCTTGCGTTCCGTTGTGCACAGTCAGATGTTCCCGAGTAGAACAGGCATGACCTGTATCATAAAGAAAAACGAATTTCTATGCATGTTGCCTTTGCTCCTGCCGATGTGCCCACTGATGATCCAGGTTTCTGGCGGTGCTTTTGTAGCCTTCGGAGGGGTCACGGGATGAGTCGTTGCTCCTGTGAATCGCCACGCAGATTCAGTGCGTGACTCGATAAATGGTGCACTTTTGGAGATCCGGCAACAGTCGATGATCGTTGATGCAGGGTGCCTCACGATAACCCAATCGACACGTGCCGCGTTTTGCGTTCCGTTGTGGACAGCCAGATGATTACCGAGTAGAACAGCCGTGACCTGTATCATAAACAAGAAAGAATTTCTGTGCATGTTGCCCTTGCTGCTGCCGCAGTGCCCACTGATGATCCAGGTCTCTGGCGATGCTTTTGTAGCCTTCGGAGGGGTCACGGGATGAGTCGTTGCTCCTGTGAATCGCCACGCAGTCTCAGTGTGTGACTCGATGAATGGTGCACTTTCGGGGACCCGGCAGCTGTCGATGATCGTTGATGCAGAGTGCCTCACGATAACCCAATTGAGACTTGCGGCATCTTGCGTTCCGTTGTGGACAGTCAGATGTTCCCGAGTAGAACAGGCATCACCTGTATCATAAAGAAAAACGAATTTCTATGCATGTTGCCCTTGCCGCTGCCGCAGTGCCCACTGATGATCCAGGTTTCTGGCGATGTTTTCGTTGCCTTCGGATAAGTCACAGGATGAGTCGTTGCTCCTGTGAATCGCCACGCAATCTCTGTCTCAGTGTGTGACTCGATGAATGGTGCACTTTCGGAGACCCAGCAGCTGTGGATGATCGTTGATGCAGTGTGACTCACGATAACCCAATCGACGCGTGCCGCGTTTTGCGTTCCGTTGTGGACAGCCAGATGATCCCCGAGTAGTACAGCCGTGACCTGTATCATAATTGAAGAAAGAATTTTTATTCATGTTGCCCTTGCTGCTGCCGCAGTGCCCACTGATGATCCAGGTTTCTGGCGATGCTTTCGTAGCCTTCGGAGAAGTCAAAGGATGAGTCGTTGCTCCTTTGAATCGCCACGCAATCTCAGTCTCAGTGTGTGACTCGATGAAAGGTGCACTTTCGGAGAACCCGCAGCTGTCGCTGATCGTTTATGCAGGGTGCCTCACGATAACCCAATCGGCGCGGGCCGCGTCTTGCGTTCCGTTGTGGACAGCCAGATGATTCCCGACTAGAACGAACGTGACCTGTATCATAAACAAGACAGAGTTTCTGTGCGTGACGCCCTTGCTGCTGCCGCAGTGCCCACTGATGATCCAGGTCTCTGGCGATGCTTTTGTAGCCTTCGGAGGGGTCACGGGATGATTCATCGCTCCTGTAAATCGCCACGCAGTCTTAGTGTGTGACTCGATGAATGGTGCACTTTCGGAGACCCGGCAGCTGTCGATGATCGTTGATGCAGGGTGCCTCACGATAACCCCATCGACACGTGCCGAGTCTTGCGTTCCCTTGTGGACAGCCAGATGATTCCCGAGTTGAACAGCCGTGACCTGTATCATAAAGAAGAAATAATTTCTATGCATGTTGCCCTTGCTGCTTCCGCAGTGCCCACTGATGATCCAGGTTTCTGGCGATGCGTTTGTAGCCTTCGGAGAAGTCACGGGATTAGTCCTTGCTCCCATGAATCGCCACGCAGCTTAACTGTGTGACTCGATGAATGGCGCACATCGGAGACCCGGCAGCAGTCGATGATCGTTGATGCAGGGTGCCTCACGATAACCCAATCGACACGTGCGGCATCTTGCGTTCCGTTGTGGACAGTCAGATGTTCCCAGTAGAACAGGCATGACCTGTATCATAAAGAAAACGAATTTCTGTGCATGTTGCCCTTGCCGCTGCCGCAGTGCCCACTGATGATCCAGGTTTCTGGCGATGTTTTCGTTGCCTTCGGGGAAGTCACAGGATGAGTCGTTACTCCTGTGAATCGCCACGCAATCTCAGTCTCAGTGCGTGACTCGATGAATGGTGCACTTTCGGAGACCCAGCAGCTGTCGATGATCGTTGATGCAGGGTGCCTCACGATAACCCAATCGACACGTGCCGAGTCTAGCGTTCCGTTGCGGACAGCCAGATGATTCCCGACTAGAACGAACGTGACCTGTCTCATAAACAAGAAAGAATTTCTGTGCGTGTCCCCCTTGCTGCTGCCGCAGTGCCCACTGATGATCCAGGTCTCTGGCGATGCTTTTGTAGCCTTCGTAGGGGTCACGGGCTGAGTCGTTGCTCCTGTGAATCGCCACGCAGTCTCAGTGTATGACTGGATGAATGGTGCACTTTCGGAGACCCGGCAGCAGTCGATGATCGTTGATGCAGGGTGCCTCACGATAACCCAATCGAGACTTGCGGCATCTTGCGTTCCGTTGTGGACAGTCAGATGTTCCCGAGTAGAACAGGCATGACCTGTATCATAAACAAGAAAGAATTTCTGTCCATGTTGCCCTTGCTGCTGCCGCAGTGCCCAATGATGATCCAGGTTTCTGGCGATGCTTTTGTAGACTGCGTTGAAGTCACGGGATGAGTCGTTGCTCCCATGAATCGCCACGCAGCTTAAGTGTGTGACTCGATCAATGGTGCACTTTCGGAGACCCGGCAGCTGTCGATGATCGTTGATGCAGAGTGCCTCACGATAACCCAATCGAGTCTTGCGGAATCTTGCGTTCCGTTGTGGACAGTCAGATGTTCCCGAGTAGAACAGGCATGACCTGTATCATAAAGAAAAACGAATTTCTATGCATGTTGCCCTTGCCGCTGCCGCAGTGCCCACTGATGATCCAGGTTTCTGACGATGCTTTGCAGCCTTCGGAGGGGTCACGGGATGATTCATCGCTCCTGTGAATCGCCACGCAGTCTCAGTGTGTGACTCGATGAATGGTGAACTTTCGGAGACCCGGCAGCTGTCGATGATCGTTGATGCAGGGTGCCTCACGATAACCGCATCGACACGTGCCGAGTCTAGCGTTCCGTTGTGGACAGCCAGATGATTCCCGAGTAGAACAGCCGTGACCTGTATCATAAAGAAGAAAGAATTTCTATTCATGTTGCCCTTGCTGCTGCCGCAGTGCCCACTGATGATCCAGCTTTCTGGCGATGCTTTAATAGCCTTCGGAGAAGTCAAAGGATGAGTCGTTGCTCCTTTGAGTCGCCACGCAATCTCAGTCTCAGTGTGTGACTCGATGAATGGTGCACTTTTGGAGAACCCGCAGCTGTCGATGATCGTTGATGCAGGGTGCCTCACGATAACCCAATCGACACGTGCCGAGTCTCGCGTTCCGTTGTGGACAGCCAGATGATTCCCGACTAGAACGAAGGTGACCTGTCTCATAAACAAGAAACAATTTCTGTGCGTGTCCCCCTTGCTGCTGCCGCAGTGCCCACTGATGATCCAGGTCTCTGGCGATGCTTTTGTAGCCTTCGGAGGGGTCACGGGATGAGTCGTTGCTCCTGTGAATCGCCACGCAGTCTCAGTGTATGACTGGATGAATGGTGCACTTTCGGAGACCCGGCAGCAGTCGATGATCGTTGATGCAGGGTGCCTCATGATAACCCAATCGAGACTTGCGGCATCTTGCGTTCCGTTGTGGACAGTCAGATGTTCCCCAGTAGAACAGGCATGACCTGTATCATAAACAAGAAAGAATTTCTGTGCATGTTGCCCTTGCTGCTGCCGCAGTGCCCAATGATGATCCAGGTTTCTGGCGATGCTTTTGTAGACTGCGTTGAAGTCACGGGATGAGTCGTTGCTCCCATGAATCGCCACGCAGCTTAAGTGTGTGACTCGATGAATGGTGCACTTTCGGAGACCCGCCAGCTGTCGATGATCGTTGATGCAGGGTGCCTCACGATAACCCAATCGACGCGTGCCGAGCCTTGCGTTCCGTTGTGGACAGTCATATGTTCCGGAATAGAACAGCCGTGACCTGTATCATAAACAAGACAGAATTTCTGTGCGTGACGCCCTTGCTGCTGCCGCAGTGCCCACTGATGATCCAGGTCTCTGGCGATGCTTTTGTAGCCTTCGGAGGGGTCACGGGATAAGTCGTTGCTCCTGTGAATCGCCACGCAGTCTCAGTGTCTGACTGGATGAATGGTGCACTTTCGGAGACCCGGCAGCTGTCGATGATCGTTGATGCAGGGTGCCTCACGATAACCCCATCGACACGTGCCGCGTCTTGCGTTCCCTTGTGGACAGCCAGATGATTCCCGAGTTGAACAGCCGTGACCTGTATCATAAAGAAGAAATAATTTCTATGCATGTTGCCCTTGCTGCTTCCGCAGTGCCCACTGATGATCCAGGTTTCTGGCGATGCGTTTGTAGCCTTCGGAGAAGTCACGGGATTAGTCCTTGCTCCCATGAATCGCCACGCAGCTTAACTGTGTGACTCGATGAATGGCGCACATCGGAGACCCGGCAGCAGTCGATGATCGTTGATGCAGGGTGCCTCACGATAACCCAATCGACACGTGCGGCATCTTGCGTTCCGTTGTGGACAGTCAGATGTTCCCAGTAGAACAGGCATGACCTGTATCATAAAGAAAACGAATTTCTGTGCATGTTGCCCTTGCCGCTGCCGCAGTGCCCACTGATGATCCAGGTTTCTGACGATGTTTTCGTTGCCTTCGGGGAAGTCACAGGATGAGTCGTTGCTCCTGTGAATCGCCACGCAATCTCAGTCTCAGTGCGTGACTCGATGAATGGTGCACTTTCGGAGACCCAGCAGCTGTCGATGATCGTTGATGCAGGGTGCCTCACGATAACCCAATCGACACGTGCCGAGTCTAGCGTTCCGTTGCGGACAGCCAGATGATTCCCGACTAGAACGAACGTGACCTGTCTCATAAACAAGAAAGAATTTCTGTGCGTGTCCCCCTTGCTGCTGCAGCAGTGCCCACTGATGATCCAGGTCTCTGGCGATGCTTTTGTAGCCTTCGGAGGGGTCACGGGCTGAGTCGTTGCTCCTGTGAATCGCCACGCAGTCTCAGTGTATGACTGGATGAATGGTGCACTTTCGGAGACCCGGCAGCAGTCGATGATCGTTGATGCAGGGTGCCTCACGATAACCCAATCGAGACTTGCGGCATCTTGCGTTCCGTTGTGGACAGTCAGATGTTCCCGAGTAGAACAGGCATGACCTGTATCATAAACAAGAAAGAATTTCTGTCCATGTTGCCCTTGCTGCTGCCGCAGTGCCCAATGATGATCCAGGTTTCTGGCGATGCTTTTGTAGACTGCGTTGAAGTCACGGGATGAGTCGTTGCTCCCATTAATCGCCACGCAGCTTAAGTGTGTGACTCGATGAATGGTGCACTTTCGGAGACCCGGCAGCTGTCGATGATCGTTGATGCAGAGTGCCTCACGATAACCCAATCGAGTCTTGCGGAATCTTGCGTTCCGTTGTGGACAGTCAGATGTTCCCGAGTAGAACAGGCATGACCTGTATCATAAAGAAAAACGAATTTCTATGCATGTTGCCCTTGCCGCTGCCGCAGTGCCCACTGATGATCCAGGTTTCTGACGATGCTTTGTAGCCTTCGGAGGGGTCACGGGATGATTCATCGCTCCTGTGAATCGCCACGCAGTCTCAGTGTGTGACTCGATGAATGGTGAACTTTCGGAGACCCGGCAGCTGTCGATGATCGTTGATGCAGGGTGCCTCACGATAACCGCATCGACACGTGCCGAGTCTAGCGTTCCGTTGTGGACAGCCAGATGATTCCCGAGTAGAACAGCCGTGACCTGTATCATAAAGAAGAAATAATTTCTATTCATGTTGCCCTTGCTGCTGCCGCAGTGCCCACTGATGATCCAGCTTTCTGGCGATGCTTTAATAGCCTTCGGAGAAGTCAAAGGATGAGTCGTTGCTCCTTTGAATCGCCACGCAATCTCAGTCTCAGTGTGTGACTCGATGAATGGTGCACTTTTGGAGAACCCGCAGCTGTCGATGATCGTTGATGCAGGGTGCCTCACGATAACCCAATCGACACGTGCCGAGTCTCGCGTTCCGTTGTGGACAGCCAGATGATTCCCGACTAGAACGAACGTGACCTGTCTCATAAACAAGAAACAATTTCTGTGCGTGTCCCCCTTGCTGCTGCCGCAGTGCCCACTGATGATCCAGGTCTCTGGCGATGCTTTTGTAGCCTTCGGAGGGGTCACGGGCTGAGTCGTTGCTCCTGTGAATCGCCACGCAGTCTCAGTGTATGACTGGATGAATGGTGCACTTTCGGAGACCCGGCAGCAGTCGATGATCGTTGATGCAGGGTGCCTCACGATAACCCAATCGAGACTTGCGGCATCTTGCGTTCCGTTGTGGACAGTCAGATGTTCCCCAGTAGAACAGGCATGACCTGTATCATAAACAAGAAAGAATTTCTGTGCATGTTGCCCTTGCTGCTGCCGCAGTGCCCAATGATGATCCAGGTTTCTGGCGTTGCTTTTGTAGACTGCGTTGAAGTCACGGGATGAGTCGTTGCTCCCATGAATCGCCACGCAGCTTAAGTGTGTGACTCGATGAATGGTGCACTTTCGGAGACCCGGCAGCTGTCGCTGATCGTTGATGCAGAGTGCCTCACGATAACCCAATCGAGTCTTGCGGAATCTTGCGTTCCGTTGTGGACAGTCAGATGTTCCCGAGTAGAACAGGCATGACCTGTATCATAAAGAAAAACGAATTTCTATGCATGTTGCCCTTGCCGCTGCCGCAGTGCCCACTGATGATCCAGGTTTCTGACGATGCTTTGTAGCCTTCGGAGGGGTCACGGGATGATTCATCGCTCCTGTGAATCGCCACGCAGTCTCAGTGTGTGACTCGATGAATGGTGAACTTTCGGAGACCCGGCAGCTGTCGATGATCGTTGATGCAGGGTGCCTCACGATAACCGCATCGACACGTGCCGAGTCTAGCGTTCCGTTGTGGACAGCCAGATGATTCCCGAGTAGAACAGCCGTGACCTGTATCATAAAGAAGAAATAATTTCTATTCATGTTGCCCTTGCTGCTGCCGCAGTGCCCACTGATGATCCAGCTTTCTGGCGATGCTTTAATAGCCTTCGGAGAAGTCAAAGGATGAGTCGTTGCTCCTTTGAATCGCCACGCAATCTCAGTCTCAGTGTGTGACTCGATGAATGGTGCACTTTTGGAGAACCCGCAGCTGTCGATGATCGTTGATGCAGGGTGCCTCACGATAACCCAATCGACACGTGCCGAGTCTCGCGTTCCGTTGTGGACAGCCAGATGATTCCCGACTAGAACGAACGTGACCTGTCTCATAAACAAGAAACAATTTCTGTGCGTGTCCCCCTTGCTGCTGCCGCAGTGCCCACTGATGATCCAGGTCTCTGGCGATGCTTTTGTAGCCTTCGGAGGGGTCACGGGCTGAGTCGTTGCTCCTGTGAATCGCCACGCAGTCTCAATGTATGACTGGATGAATGGTGCACTTTCGGAGACCCGGCAGCAGTCGATGATCGTTGATGCAGGGTGCCTCACGATAACCCAATCGAGACTTGCGGCATCTTGCGTTCCGTTGTGGACAGTCAGATGTTCCCCAGTAGAACAGGCATGACCTGTATCATAAACAAGAAAGAATTTCTGTGCATGTTGCCCTTGCTGCTGCCGCAGTGCCCAATGATGATCCAGGTTTCTGGCGATGCTTTTGTAGACTGCGTTGAAGTCACGGGATGAGTCGTTGCTCCCATGAATCGCCACGCAGCTTAAGTGTGTGACTCGATGAATGGTGCACTTTCGGAGACCCGGCAGCTGTCGCTGATCGTTGATGCAGAGTGCCTCACGATAACCCAATCGAGTCTTGCGGAATCTTGCGTTCCGTTGTGGACAGTCAGATGTTCCCGAGTAGAACAGGCATGACCTGTATCATAAAGAAAAACGAATTTCTATGCATGTTGCCCTTGCCGCTGCCGCAGTGCCCACTGATGATCCAGGTTTCTGACGATGCTTTGCAGCCTTCGGAGGGGTCACGGGATGATTCATCGCTCCTGTGAATCGCCACGCAGTCTCAGCGTGTGACTCGATGAATGGTGAACTTTCGGAGACCCGGCAGCTGTCGATGATCGTTGATGCAGGGTGCCTCACGATAACCCCATCGACACGTGCCGAGTCTAGCGTTCCGTTGTGGACAGCCAGATGATTCCTGAGTAGAACAGCCGTGACCTGTATCATAAAGAAGAAAGAATTTCTATTCATGTTGCCCTTGCTGCTGCCGCAGTGCCCACTGATGATCCAGCTTTCTGGCGATGCTTTTGTAGCCTTCGGAGAAGTCAAAGGATGAGTCGTTGCTCTTTTGAATCGCCACGCAATCTCAGTCTGAGTGTGTGACTCGATGAATGGTGCACTTTTGGAGAACCCGCAGCTGTCGATGATCATTGATGCAGGGTGCCTCACGATAACCCAATCGACACGTGCCGAGTCTAGCGTTCCGTTGTGGACAGCCAGATGATTCCCGACTAGAACGAACGTGACCTCTATCATAAACAAGAAAGAATTTCTGTGCGTGTCGCCCTTGCTGCTGCCGCAGTGCCCACTGATGATCCAGGCCTCTGGCGATGCTTTTGTAGCCTTCGGAGGGGTCACGGGCTGAGTCGTTGCTCCTGTGAATCGCCACGCAGTCTCAGTGTATGACTGGATGAATGGTGCACTTTCGGAGTCCCGGCAGCAGTCGATGATCGTTGATGCAGGGTGCCTCACGATAACCCAATCGAGACTTGCGGCATCTTGCGTTCCGCTGTGGACAGTCAGATGTTCCCGAGTAGAACAGGCATGACCTGTATCATAAACAAGAAAGAATTTCTGTGCATGTTGCCCTTGCTGCTGCCGCAGTGCCCAATGATGATCCCGGTTTCTGGCGATGCTTTTGTAGACTGCGTTGAAGTCACGGGATGAGTCGTTGCTCCCATGAATCGCCACGCAGCTTAAGTGTGTGACTCGATGAATGGTGCACTTTCGGAGACCCGCCAGCTGTCGATGATCGTTGATGCAGGGTGCCTCACGATAACCCAATCGACGCGTGCCGAGCCTTGCGTTCCGTTGTGGACAGTCATATGTTCCGGAATAGAACAGCCGTGACCTGTATCATAAAGAAGAAAGAAGTTCTATGCATGGCGCCCTTGCTGCTGCCGCAGTGCTCACTGATGATCCAGGTTTCTGACGATGCTTTGTAGCCTTCGGAGGGGTCACGGGATGATTGATCGCTCCTGTGAATCGCCACGCAGTCTCAGTGTGTGACTCGATGAATGGTGAACTTTCGGAGACCCGGCAGCTGTCGATGATCGTTGATGCAGGGTGCCTCACGATAACCCCATCGACACGTGCCGAGTCTAGCGTTCCGTTGTGGACAGCCAGATGATTCCCGAGTAGAACAGCCGTGACCTGTATCATAAAGAAGAAAGAATTTCTATTCATGTTGCCCTTGCTGCTGCCGCAGTGCCCACTGATGATCCAGCTTTCTGGCGATGCTTTTGTAGCCTTCGGAGAAGTCAAAGGATGAGTCGTTGCTCTTTTGAATCGCCACGCAATCTCAGTCTCAGTGTGTGACTCGATGAATGGTGCACTTTTGGAGAACCCGCAGCTGTCGATGATCGTTGATGCAGGGTGCCTCACGATAACCCAATCGACACGTGCCGAGTCTCGCGTTCCGTTGTGGACAGCCAGATGATTCCCGACTAGAACGAACGTGACCTGTCTCATAAACAAGGAAGAATTTCTGTGCGTGTCGCCCTTGCTGCTGCCGCAGTGCCCACTGATGATCCAGGTCTCTGGCGATGCTTTTGTAGCCTTCGGAGGGGTCACGGGCTGAGTCGTTGCTCCTGTGAATCGCCACGCAGTCTCAGTGTATGACTGGATGAATGGTGCACTTCCGGAGACCCGGCAGCAGTCGATGATCGTTGATGCAGGGTGCCTCACGATAACCCAATCGAGACTTGCGGCATCTTGCGTTCCGTTGTGGACAGTCAGATGTTCCCGAGTAGAACAGGCATGACCTGTATTATAAACAAGAAAGAATTTCTGTGCATGCTGCCCTTGCTGCTGCCGCAGTGCCCAATGATGATCCAGGTTTCTGGCGATGCTTTTGTAGACTGCGTTGAAGTCACGGGATGAGTCGTTGCTGCCATGAATCGCCACGCAGCTTAAGTGTGTGACTCGATGAATGGTGCACTTTCGGAGACCCGGCAGCTGTCGATGATCGTTGATGCAGAGTGCCTCACGATAACCCAATCGAGTCTTGCGGAATCTTGCGTTCCGTTGTGGACAGTCAGATGTTCCCGAGTAGAACAGGCATGACCTGTATCATAAAGAAAAACGAATTTCTATGCATGTTGCCCTTGCCGCTGCCGCAGTGCCCACTGATGATCCAGGTTTCTGGCGATGTTTTCGTTGCCTTCGGATAAGCCACAGGATGAGTCGTTGCTCCTGTGAATCGCCACGCAACCTCAGTCTCAGTGTGTGACTCGATGAATGGTGCACTTTCGGAGACCCAGCAGCTGTCGATGATCGTTGATGCAGGGTGACTCACGATAACCCAATCGACGCATGCCGCGTTTTGCGTTCCGTTGTGGACAGCGAGATCATTCCCGAATAGAACTGCCGTGACCTGTATCTTAAAGAAGAAAGGATTTCTATGCATGTCGCCCTTGCTGCTGCCGCAGTGCCCACGATGATCCAGGTTTCCGGCGATGCTAGTGTAGCCTTCGGAGGGGTTACGGCATGAGTCGTTGCTCCGGTGAATCACCGCGCAGTCTCAATCTCAGTGTGTGACTCGATGAATGGTGCACTTTCCACTTTGTTAACGTTCCACTTTGTTCCACTTTGTTTCCACTTTGTTTCCGCTTTGCACTTTGATCCACTTTGTTAACGTCTGATCCAAAAAAGTTTTGGCGTGTAATTAACCCTAAGGATACGGACACTGCAATAACCCTAAAGGACGCAGATGGCTGCATGGTGCCCAATGAAGCATGTGGTGACCTCTTGAACTACACTTTCAGTCAAGCTTTTACCGACGAACCGCCACTCGACCAGTTTTGTACCGTCTCTCTTTCTACGATAACTCATCCAAGCGAGCCCATCACCGTTACTGCAACAGGTGTATCACGGGCTATCGACAGGCTCCCGCTTAGCTCCAGTCCTGGACCGGATGGCATCAGTTCTAAACTACTAAAACTAACTTCCCACGTATCAGCATTTATACTGTGTTTAATTTTCCAACAATCACTGGATACCGGCTGTGTTCCAGATGATTGGAAGTCTGGCCATATCATACCTATATTCAAATCTGGTGATCCCTCATGTCCAAGCAATTACCGCCCGATTTCACTGACATCAGTTTGCTGTAAACTCCTTGAGCATATAATTTACTCCCACATTATGAGTCATCTTAATGCAAATAATCTGTTATTCAAAAATCAGCATGGCTTCAGATACAAACGGTCTTGCCAAACACAGTTGTTCGAACTAACCACTTACCTACATGACTCTTTGCACAATTTGCTTTATACTGACGCAGTATTCATTGACTTCTCGAAAGCCTTCGATCGTGTTCCCCATAAACGGCTAATCATGAAAATAAACAGCCTTAAGTTAGATGAGAAAACTACCCAGTGGATTAACGAGTTTTTATCTGGTCGCTCTCAGTCGGTAACTTTTAATAACAACCAATCTACTTTCTGCCGCGTTAGGTCAGGGGTACCTCAAGGGTCAGTGTTAGGCCCATTATTATTCCTAATATATATTAATGACATAGCTACGAATATAACTTCAACAATACGGCTGTTTGCCGATGATTGCGGAATTTATAGACAGATAACCACCCCTGATGACGTTGCCATATTACAAAAAGATTTAACCACATTAGCTGAATGGTGTCGCGTATGGAAGATGGAAATTAATGCAGAGAAAACTAAGGTCATGACATTTTCTTCCAAGCTAACCTTTCCATCTAACGTATACACTCTATGCAATTGCATACTCGAACGAACCTCTTCCTTTAAATATCTGTGGGTTATTCTGACATCTGACTTAAGCTGGGCCTTGCATGTTGAGCATATTACTAACAAGGCAATAAAAAAACTTGGCTTTTTAAAACGCCGTCTGTACCTTGCAAACAGTGACACAAGACTTCGTGCATACATCTCCCTTGTCAGAACAACCCTCGATTACGCCTCAATTATTTGGAACCCTCACACAGCTAACCTTTCTGATTGCATCGAATCAATTCAAAATAAGGCCGCCCGCTTTATTTTGCGCTCCTACTCTCCATATCAAAGTGTGTCAGCATTAAAACAGACCCTTAATCTTGCGGATCTTGACACACGACGGAAATATTTCCGTCTGTCTTCAGTTCAGTTTTCAGTTCAGTTTTATTCCTTAAAGGCCCCCATTTCAGGGGGTGTTACATAAGGGGTGGGATTACATTTGTAGTGAGGAAAACAAAACAGCGATGGTGATTTAACATTGAAGGTGATCTGTTACGCATTCTTGAAAAGCAGGTGTTGAAGCGATGGCGACGATGTCATGGGGTAGGCCGTTCCAGTCCGTGGCTGCTCGAAGAAATAACGAAGCTGAAAACGTAGTAGTGCGTGATAGTGGGCGGGCAACTTGAAGGGGATGACTGGTGCGGTGAGATATGCGTGATGCGGCGGTGATATACGGTGCTTGATTGAGAGGAGAATAAAAGAATTTGTGATAAAGGGTGAGGCTAGCAATGCGACGACGAAAAGAGAGGGGTGACAGTCCGGATGTAGCTTTCAAGGATGAAACACTGACGTCATATGAGTATGAGGAATGAATGAATCGGGCAGCACGATTCTGCACAGCTTCCAACGCGGTGATTAGATATGCTTGATGTGGGCTCCAGATGGGGGATGCATATTCTAATTTGGGTCTTATAAGTGATTTATACGCGAGCAATTTAACACGTGGTGGGGCAAGACGAAGGTGACGCTTTAGAAAACCGAGTGTTTTGTTTGATGTTGAAATGATGTTACCGATATGAACCTGCCATGATAGATTGGAAGAGAGGGTGACTCCTAGATATTTATATGATTGTACTTGCTCAATCTGTGTGTTAGAAATTAAATAATGAAAGAGATATGGATTGTGACGACGAGTGAAGGACATGAGTTTACATTTACTAGGATTGAGGGACATTAGCCAGTTATTACACCAATTTAGTACGTTGTTAAGTTCTGTCTGAAGAGTGTATTGATTGTGACAGTTATTAATGGTGCGGTAAATAACACAATCATCTGCGAAAATTCGAATATTACAGGAAACATGCAGGGGCAAGTCGTTAATATATATTAAGAATAGGAGGGGACCCAGGACAGAACCTTGTGGGACGCCTGAAGTAACCGGGAGAAATGTAGACAGATGGCCGTTAAGATAGACTGACTGAGAACGGTTAGTTAGGAATTCTTCAATCCATTTGAGAATATTAGGGGGTAAGTTCAGCTTTGAGAGTTTTAGTAATAGCCGGCGGTGGGGAACCTTGTCAAAAGCTTTAGCGAAATCAAGAAAGATGGCGTCGGTCTGCATATTACGGTCTAGATTAGTGTGCAAGTCGTGAAGGAAAAGCGCTAGTTGGGTTTCGCAAGAGAGGCCCTTACGAAACCCATGTTGTGAAGGGTGAAAAAAATGGTTTTGGTCCAAGAAGTTTACGATTTGTGAGTAGATGACATGTTCCATGATTTTACAAGGCACACTAGTCAATGAAATGGGGCGGTAATTCAAGAGCGAGTCTCTGTTACCTGATTTGTAGACTGGAACGACCTTCCCCGTTTTCCAATCAAGAGGCAAAATTCCTGAGGAGAGTGACTGTGAGAAAATGAGACATAAATATGATGCACAAATTGATTCCACATTTTTCAATAGTTTTGAATTAATCAGGTCCATACCAGCTGATGATGAAAGTTTCATATTGTGAATTATGGATGAAATGCCTTCTTCGACGAACGTGACTGCCGGCATGGGGGTTTCTAAGTTAAAGGGTGGTAATTGTGAAGGTGCGTCGAGTTCGGTAGTGAACTCAGATGTGAATGCATGGTTAAATATTTCTGCGCATTCATGGTCAGTCATCGCTTCATTTGAATAATTCGTCAGTTTAATATCGGGAGGATGTGATGGGTTTAAAACTTGCCAGAATTGCTTGGGGTTTCTTATAAGTAAGTTTGGTAAGTCATTGTGATAAAATGAGTATTTGGCGTTACGAACAGAAAGTAGGTATGATTTTTCGGCCTCGAAGTATTTTCCCCATGCGGCAGGCGTGTCGTTTCGTTTGGCGGTACGAAACAATCGTTTCTTTTTGTTTTCGAGTCGTTTTAAGTGCTGGGTAAACCATGCTTTATTGCGATTAGTATGAAAGGTAATCCTTGGTACGAACATATTAGTGAGATGATTTAATTTGTTCTTGAATATCAGCCAGTTTTCATGAATTGAGCGAGTGTGAAATGCGGATACGTATCCAGGGAAAAAGGTGTTAAGTTCTTCAGTTATTGCATTATAGTTACCCTTATCATAGAGTTGTATCGTTTTATCGGATGTCTGTTTTTGAGTCGAGGTAAATGAGAATAAAGCATGCATGACTTTGTGATCGCTGATTTCAGGAAGGTAATTTATGGATGATACATTCTCGGGGCTGCTTGTTAGTATCAGGTCGAGCGTGTTTGCCGATTCTCGTGAAACACGGGTTGGTTGGGAAATTAATTGAATGAGGTTAAAATTTAAACAGACATCGATGAAGTTCTTCGCCTCTGCAGGACACGTTATTGTGGAACTAGCTATGTTCTGCCAATCAATATCCGGGTAATTAAAATTACCAAAAAGAAGAATACGGGCATTTGGATATGTGAAAACAAGTTTATGAAGGATGTTGTTCAGATGACGTGGGAAGTCTGGATTAGTCTGGGGGGGCCTGTAGCAAACGCCAAGCAGAACTGTTACGGGGGGAGCGCGACAGATGAGCCATATGGCTTCAATGTCGGATGCGACGTCAACAACAGAGCATGATATGCCTCGATGAATGGCAACGAGAACACCGCCCCCCCCCCGTTTGCCTTTTCGATCGTTTCGATACACTTCGAAGTTGGGTAAATCGGCCAAAATTTCCGTATCCGTTACATCACTATTTAGCCAAGTTTCTGTTAGTATTAGTATGTTGCTCCCGGATGACGACATGATGTTTGATATGAGTTCGCGCTTTGGAAGAAGACTACGGATGTTAGTGAATATTATCGAAAACGAGAGAACATTGTGCGGTGGAGCGGGTCGACGATTTGTTAAAGTTTTGTGACGGGGCAATTGCTATGCTATTTCCTTAACGGCTTGGGATGATGCGTCAAATACATAGCGTTTTGAGCCGATGTGCAGGGTTTTGAAGCGCAAGGAGTACTTGTTGGAATTGGCTTTAGCAAACACTAGTAACTGTTTACGCGCGTGCCGAACGGTGCGGGAGAAGTCCTCTCCAATACTGTAGTTTGTGTCTTTCAATTTACGGCCATTTGATAACAGTGCGTCTTTGGTTTTATGAGATAGGAATTTTACGATTACGGGACGAATTCGGTCGGCTGAATGATTTCCGAGGCGATGCGCTCTTTCAATGTCGTTAGGTTCCAAGGTTATATCAAGATTTTTGCGGCAAACATCAATGACTAGTTTTTCTGACTCAGCCCACATTTCAGCGCTAGCAAGGCCAGGGATGCCATAGAAAATAAGGTTATTCCGACGTGATTGGTTTTCCGCGTCATCCAGGCGTGTTTCTAGTTCTTTAATCTTTTTAGCTTGGTCGATTGTGGTTGACTGCATTATTTCAATATCGTTTCTGAGGTGAAGAAGTGTTTGGTAATGCGTTTCGAGATCGGCCATTCGTTTGTCTAGGCTTGCTATAGTTTGGTCTGTTGTGTTCAGCTGTGTTTTGAGGCCCTGTATTTCCGTAATCAACAGGGTCTGTCCCGCGTTTAGCTTCTGTAGTTCAGCGAGTACAGCAGCGTTGCCCTCAGGACCAGGGTTAGTCTCAACGTCACCTGATAGCATGAGCAAGGAATGAATTACGTGAGCACACTCAAAGGCAATGGCAACACAGCAGTGCGGGCTCGGAAACTGCACCAAAATATAATTACTGGATTTTTTAGCGAAGAGGGCATATGATGTACTGACCTGCATCGCAAAGGTAAGCGGATTAGGCGGCTGCGCTGTGGTGCAGTCACAGAGCCCACGAAGCGGTGTCAGCGGGTGAAGCTCTTTTATACATGTTGGCATTGTTGCTGATGTCGATGTGGCCATCCATGGTACTGTGATTTCCGGTGTGTGCAGCTCCTCTGGCGGCACATCCAGTAGGGACGAGCACTCGCCGGGCGGTGGATGGCAGGAGCCAGGGTCATCTCCAGTGTACGGCAGTGCGCACACCGATGACGCCCCCGTAGACAGGCCTGCCAGGGACGGCAGCAGCAGGCTGGCAAATGCGAGGATGGTCGTCTGCATCGCAAAGGCAAGCGGATTAGGCGGCTGCGCTGTGGTGCAGTCACCGAGCCCACGAAGCGGTGTCAGCGGGTGAAGCTCTTTTATACATGTTGGCATTGTTGCTGATGTCGATGTGGCCATCCATGGTACTGTGATTTCCGGTGTGTGCAGCTCCTCTGGCGGGACATCCAGTAGGGACGAGCACTCGCGGGGCGGTGGATGGCAGGAGCCAGGGTCATCTCCAGTGTACGGCAGTGCGCACACCGATGACGCCCCCGTAGACAGGCCTGCCAGGGACGGCAGCAGCAGGCTGGCAAATGCGAGGATGGTCGTCTGCATCGCAAAGGTAAGCGGATTAGGCGGCTGCGCTGTGGTGCAGTCACCGAGCCCACGAAGCGGTGTCAGCGGGTGAAGCTCTTTTATACATGTTGGCATTGTTGCTGATGTCGATGTGGCCATCCATGGTACTGTGATTTCCGGTGTGTGCAGCTCCTCTGGCGGCACATCCAGTAGGGACGAGCACTCGCGGGGCGGTGGATGGCAGGAGCCAGGGTCATCTCCAGTGTACGGCAGTGCGCACACCGATGACGCCCCCGTAGACAGGCCTGCCAGGGACGGCAGCAGCAGGCTGGCAAATGCGAGGATGGTCGTCTGCATCGCAAAGGCAAGCGGATTAGGCGGCTGCGCTGTGGTGCAGTCACCGAGCCCACGAAGCGGTGTCAGCGGGTGAAGCTCTTTTATACATGTTGGCATTGTTGCTGATGTCGATGTGGCCATCCATGGTACTGTGATTTCCGGTGTGTGCAGCTCCTCTGGCGGGACATCCAGTAGGGACGAGCACTCGCGGGGCGGTGGATGGCAGGAGCCAGGGTCATCTCCAGTGTACGGCAGTGCGCACACCGATGACGCCCCCGTAGACAGGCCTGCCAGGGACGGCAGCAGCAGGCTGGCAAATGCGAGGATGGTCGTCTGCATCGCAAAGGTAAGCGGATTAGGCGGCTGCGCTGTGGTGCAGTCACCGAGCCCACGAAGCGGTGTCAGCGGGTGAAGCTCTTTTATACATGTTGGCATTGTTGCTGATGTCGATGTGGCCATCCATGGTACTGTGATTTCCGGTGTGTGCAGCTCCTCTGGCGGCACATCCAGTAGGGACGAGCACTCGCCGGGCGGTGGATGGCAGGAGCCAGGGTCATCTCCAGTGTACGGCAGTGCACACACCGATGACGCCCCCGTAGACAGGCCTGCCAGGGACGGCAGCAGCAGGCTGGCAAATGCGAGGATGGTCGTCTGCATCGCAAAGGTAAGCGGATTAGGCGGCTGCGCTGTGGTGCAGTCACCGAGCCCACCCTTTTTTTCACTCCCTTTACTATAGTGGTTCATCTTTTTCATCTGCTCCCATCTTACCCGCCCATTATCTGTCCACCCGCAATGACCATGTATGCAAAGTGGCTCCCATATTTGCTAGGACCAAAAAATTCCAAAATTCCCCTTTCGTGTTATCAGTGAACGAATGGAACGCCCTACCTGAAGATATTGTAAAAATCACTGACCCGTCTGTCTTCCAATCAACCCTGCGCACATTTTTAAATGTATAAAATGTTCAGCTGCCACTTCTTGACTGGCCTGTGTTACATATATGTATAATTTCTAAATTTCCATTTACCCGCACCCACCTGCCACTTGTGCCTTGTTGAAAAGTGCCATGTACAGAAAATATGAATTATACCATGTACTCTCGCCCAAATTACTTTTCGTTTTTTTTTCCCTCTTTTTTTCTTTTTTTTCATCTTTCTTTTACAAAGTGTTTCTTCTACCGAAATCTGTGCTTGTTGCCTTCAGTCATTTTTATTACAATATCATGTGTGAATTGTATCCCCCCCTATGTAATGCGTCTCGGGGCCTTTAGGGTATTGAAAATAAATAAAATAAATAAATAAAAACTTTCGGAGACACCGCTGCTGTCGACGATCGTTGATGCAGGGTGCCTCACGATAACCAAATCGACGCGTGCCGCGTCTTCCGTTCCGTTGTGGACAGTCAGATATTCCCGAGTAGAACAGCCGTGTCCTGTATCTTAAGGAAGAAAGGATTTCAATGCATGTCGCCCTTGCTGCTGCCGCAGTGCCCACTGATAATCCAGGTTACTAGCGATGCTTTTGTAGCCTTCCGGGGGGTCACGGGATGAGTCGTTGCTCCTGTGAATCGCCACGCAATCTCAGTCTCAGTGTGTGACTCGATGAATGGTGCACTTTCGGAGAACCCGCAGCTGTCGCGGATCGTTTATTCAGGGTGCCTCACGATAACCCAATCGACGCGTGCCGCGTCTTGCGTTCCGTTGTGGACAGCCAGATGATTCCCGACTAGAACGAACGTGACCTGTATCATAAACAAGAAAGAATTTCTGTGCGTGTCGCCCTTGCTGCTGCCGCAGTGCCCACTGATGATCCAGGTCTCTGGCGATGCTTTTGTAGCCTTCGGAGGGGTCACGGGATGATTCATCGCTCCTGTAAATTGCCACGCAGTCTCAGTGTGTGACTCGATGAATGGTGCACTTTCGGAGACCCGGCAGCTGTCGATGATCGTTGATGCAGGGTGCCTCACGATAACCCCATCGACACGTGCCGAGTCTTGCGTTCCGTTGTGGACAGCCAGATGATCCCCGAGTAGTACAGCCGTGACCTGTATCATAAAGAAGAAAGAATTTCTATTTATGTTGCCCTTGCTGCTGCCGCAGTGCCCACTGATGATCCAGGTTTCTGGCGACGCTTTTGTAGCCTTCGGAGAAGTCAAAGGATGAGTCGTTGCTCCTGTGAATCGCCACGCAATCTCAGTCTCAGTGTGTGACTCGATGAATGGTGCACTTTCGGAGACCCCACAGCTGTCGATGATCGTTGATGCAGGGTGCCTCACGATAAGCCAATCGACACGTGCCGCGTCTTGCGTTCGGTTGTGGACAGGCAGATAATTACCGAGTAGAACAGCCGTGACCTGTATCATAAACAAGAAAGAATGTCTGTGCATGTTGCCCTTGCTGCTGCCGCAGTGCCCACTGATGATCCAGGTTTCTGGCGATGCTTTTGTAGACTGCGGAGAAGTCACATAATAAGTCGTTGCTCCCATAAATCGCCACGCAGCTTAAGTGTGTGACTCGATGAATGGTGCACTTTTGGAGACCCGGCAGCAGTCGATGATCGTTGATGCAGGGTGCCTCAAGATTACCCAATCGACACGTGCGGCATCTTGCGCTCCGTTGTGGGCAGTCAGATGTTCCCGAGTAGAACAGGCGTGACCTGTAACATAAAGAAGAACGAATTTCTATGCATGTTGCCTTTGCTCCTGCCGATGTGCCCACTGATGATCCAGGTTTCTGGCGGTGCTTTTGTAGCCTTCGGAGGGGTCACGGGATGAGTCGTTGCTCCTGTGAATCGCCACGCAGATTCAGTGTGTGACTCGATAAATGGTGCACTTTTGGAGACCCGGCAGCATTCGATGATCGTTGATGCAGGGTGCCTCACGATAACCCAATCGACACGTGCCGCGTTTTGCGTTCCGTTGTGGACAGCCAGATGATTACCGAGTAGAACAGCCGTGACCTGTATCATAAACAAGAAAGAATTTCTGTGCATGTTGCCCTTGCTGCTGCCGCAGTGCCCACTGATGATCCAGGTTTCTGGCGATGCTTTTGTAGACTGCGGAGAAATCACGGGATGAGTCCTTGCTCCCATGAATCGCCACGCAGCTTAAGTGTGTGACTCGATGAATGGTGCACTTCGGAGACCCGGCAGCAGTCGATGATCGTTGATGCAGGGTGCCTCACAATAACCCAATCGACACGTGCGGCATCTTGCGTTCCGTTGTGGACAGTCAGATGTTCCCGAGTAGAACAGGCATGACCTGTATCATAAAGAAAAACGAATTTCTATGCATGTTGCCTTTGCTCCTGCCGATGTGCCCACAGATGATCCAGGTTTCTGGCGGTGCTTTTGTAGCCTTCGGAGGGGTCACGGGATGAGTCGTTGCTCCTGTGAATCGCCACGCAGATTCTGTGCGTGACTCGATAAATGGTGCACTTTTGGAGACCCGGCAGCAGTCGATGATCGTCGATGCAGGGTGCCTCACGATAACCCAATCGACACGTGCCGCGTTTTGCGTTCCGTTGTGGACAGCCAGATGATTACCGAGTAGAACAGCCGTGACCTGTATCATAAACAAGAAAGAATTTCTTGTGCATGTTGCCCTTGCTGCTGGCGCAGTGCCCACTGATGATCCAGGTTTCTGGCGATGCTTTTGTAGACTGCGGAGAAGTCACGGGATGAGTCGTTGCTCCCATGAATCGCCACGCAGCTTAAGTGTGTGACTCGATAAATGGTGCACTTTTGGAGACCCGGCAGCAGTCGATGATCGTTGATGCAGGGTGCCTCACGATAACCCTATCGACACGTGCCGCGTTTTGCGTTCCGTTGTGGACAGCCAGATGATTACCGAGTAGAACAGCCGTGACCTGTATCATAAAGAAAAACGAATTTCTGTGCATGTTGCCCTTGCCGCTGCCGCAGTGCCCACTGATGATCCAGGTTTCTGGCGATGTTTTCGTTGCCTTCGGAGAAGTCACAGGATGAGTCGTTGCTCCTGTGAATCGCCACGCAATCTCAGTCTCAGTGCGTGACTCGATGAATGGTGCACTTTCGGAGACCCAGCAGCTGTCGATGATCGTTGATGCAGGGTGCCTCACGATAACCCAATCGACACGTGCCGAGTCTAGCGTTCCGTTGCGGACAGCCAGATGAATCCCGACTAGAACGAATTTGACCTGTATCATAAACAAGAAAGAATTTTTGTGCGTGTCGCCCTTGCTGCTGCCGCAGTGCCTACTGATGATCCAGGTCTCTGGCGATGCTTTTGTAGCCTTCGGAGGGGTCACGGGATGAGTCGTTGCTCCTGTGAATCGCCACGCAGTCTCAGTGTATGACTGGATGAATGGTGCACTTTCGGAGACCCGGCAGCAGTCGATGATCGTTGATGCAGGGTGCCTCACGATAACCCAATCGAGACTTGCGGCATCTTGCGTTCCGTTGTGGACAGTCAGATGTTCCCGAGTAGAACAGGCATGACCTGTATCATAAACAAGAAAGAATTCCTGTGCATGTTGCCCTTGCTGCTGCCGCAGTGCCCAATGATGATCCAGGTTTCTGGCGATGCTTTTGTAGACTGCGGTGAAGTCACGGGATGAGTCATTGCTCCCATGAATCGCCACGCAGCTTAAGTGTGTGACTCGATGAATGGTGCACTTTCGGAGACCCGGCAGCTGTCGATGATCGTTGATGCACCGTGCCTCACGATAACCCAATCGAGACTTGCGGCATCTTGCGTTCCATTGTGGACAGTCAGATGTTGCCGAGTAAAACAGGCATGACCTGTATCATAAAGAAAAAGGAATTTCTATGCATGTTGCCCTTGCCGCTGCCGCAGTGCCCACTGATGATCCAGGTTTCTGGCGATGTTTTCGTTGCCTTCGGATAAGTCACAGGATGAGTCGTTGCTCCTGTGAATCGCCACGCAATCTCAGTCTCAGTGTGCGACTCGATGAATGGTGCACTTTCGGAGACCCGCCAGCTGTCCATGATCGTTGATGCAGGGTGCCTCACGTTAAGCCAATCGACGCGTGCCGTGTCTTGCGTTCCGTTGTGGACAGTCAGATGTTCCATATTAGTACAGCCGTGACCTGTATCATAAAGAAGAAAGAATTTCTGTGCATGTTGCCCTTGCTGCTACCGCAGTGCCCACTGATGATCCAGGTTTCCGGCGATGCTAGTGTAGCCTTCGGATGGGTCACGGCATGAGTCGTTGCTCCTGTGAATCGCCACGCAGTCTCAGTCTCAGTGTGTGACTCGATGAATGGTGCACTTTCGGAGACACGGCAGCTGTCGATGATCGTTCATGCAGGGTGCCTCACGATAACCAAATCGACGCGTGCCGCGTCTTCCGTTCCGTTGTGGACAGTCAGATATTCCCGAGTAGAACAGCCGTGACCTGTATGTTAAAGAAGAAAGGATTTCTATGCATGTCGCCCTTGCTGCTGCCGCAGTGCCCACTGATAATCCAGGTTACTAGCGGTGCTTTTCTAGCCTTCGGAGGGGTCACGGGATGAGTCGTTGCTCCTGTGAATCGCCACGCAGTCTCAGTCTCAGTGTGTGACTTGATGAATGGTGCACTTTCGAAGACCCGGCAGCTGTCGATTATCGTTGATGCAGGGTGCCTCACAATAACCCAATCGACACGTGCCGCGTCTTGCGTTCCGTTGTGGACAGCCAGATGATTCCTGAGCAGAACAGCCGTGACCTGTATCATAAAGAAGAAAGAAGTTCTATGCATGGCGCCCTTGCTGCTGCCGCAGTGCCCACTGATGATCCAGGTTTCTGGCGATGCTTTTGTAGCCTTCGGAGGGGTCACGGGATGATTCATCGCTCCTGTGAATCGCCACGCAGTCTCAGTGTATGACTGAATGAATGGTGCACTTTCGGAGACCCGGCAGCTGTCGATGATCGTTGATGCAGGGTGCCTCACGATAACCCAATCGACACGTGCGGCATCTTGCGTTCCGTTGTGGACAGTCAGATGTTCCCGAGTAGAACAGGCGTGACCTGTATCATCAAGAAGAACGAATTTCTATGCATGTCGCCCTTGCTGGTGCCGCAGTGTCCACTGATGATCCAGGTTTCTGGCGATGCTTTTGTAGCCTTCGGAGAAGTCACGGGATGAGTCGTTGCTCCTGTGAATCGCCACGCAGCTTCAGTGTGTGACTCGATGAATGGTGCACTTTCGGAGACCCGGCAGCAGACGATGATCGTTGATGGAGGGTGCCTCACGATAACCCAATGGACGCGTGCCGCGTCTTGCGTTCCGTTGTGGACAGTCAGATGTTCCCGAGTAGAACAGGCGTGTCCTGTATCATAAAGAAGAACGAATTTCTATGCATGTTGCCCTTGCTGCTGCCGCTGTGCCCACTGATGATCCAGGTTTCTGGGGATGCTTTTGTAGCCTTCGGAGGGGTCACGGGATGAGTCGTTGCTCCTGTGAATCGCCACGCAGCTTCAGTGTGTGACTCGATGAATGGTGCACTTTCGGAGACACGGTAGCAGACGATGATCGTTGATGCAGGGTGCCTCACGATAACCCAATCGACGCGTGTGGCGTCTTGCGTTCCATTGTGGGCAGTCAGATGTTCCCGAGTAGAACAGGCGTGTCCTGTATCATAAAGAAGAACGAATTTCTATGCATGTTGCCCTTGCTGCTGCCGCTGTGCCCACTGATGATCCAGGTTTCTGGGGATGCTTTTGTAGCCTTCGGAGGGGTCACGGGATGAGTCGTTGCTCATGTGAATCGCCACGCAATCTCAGTGTCTGACTCGATGAATGGTGCACTTTCGGAGACCCGGCAGCTGTCGATGATCGTTGATGCAGGGTGCCTCACGATAACCCAATCGACACGTGCGGCATCTTGCGTTCCGTTGTGCACAGCCAGATGATTCCCGAGTAGAACAGCCGTGACCTGTATCATAAAGAATAAATAATTTCTATGCATGTTGCCCTTGCTGCTGCCGCAGTGCCCACTGATGATCCAGGTCTCTGGCGATGCTTTTGTAGCCTTCGGAAGGGTCACGGGATGAGTCGTTGCTCCTTTGAATCGCCACGCAGTGTCAGTGTGTGACTTGATGAACGATACACTTTCGGAGACCCGGCAGGTGTCGATGATCGTTGATGCAGTGTGCCTTCCGATAATCCAATCGACATGAGCGGCCTCTTGCGTTCCGTTGTGGACAGTCGGATGATTACAGTGTAGGAGAGCCGTGACCTGTATCATGAAGAAGAACAAATTTCTAGGTATGTTGCCCTTTCTGATGCCGCAGCGCCCACTCAAAATGTAGCCCTATGTCACAAAAATTGTGCCAGAAATAACTTATATAAATGTTTCCATGTTTTTGTCTATTTAATAAGTACAGACGATATCACACGGACTTTAGGACTTTATCAGTTCGAAACCAGCAAAGCAGTGCATGCCGCTGATGTGAAAAACGTCAAGGCCATGAAATGAACAAGTTGAGGACAAATATTTTAATGAAACTTTGTCATTCAAGAGCCTTGTTTACATTTTAGTACATATGCAACGGCCAGGTAAAAATCTCATTAACGCTGTCCTTCGCTCCAATGCATTGCACAGGAGCAGCTGTCACCGGCCGTGTATTGTGCGTAATTGTATCGAAATTACAGTCGGAATAGAGAGCACATATAGAAAGCTGGATTCCTGCAAAATATACATTAGAAACGTGAAGATACATTGGAATATACAAATGCGAAGATACCGCTTGATAAAGGGACAAAGTGTCACTCACTGGGAACAAAGTTCATTGCATGTATACACAAAACCTCATAAATAGATAATGAAATATCCGTATAAGTCTCTAATAAATCTACGTATCTAAGTAAGCATCACTGTATATAATGCACCAAACAAGGCAAATAAACACGTTGCGCAATCACCGATCACAGAATCCTAAGCCCCCTCCTTCCCCCTCCCTCCACTCCTCCCGAGGCATCGTGCGCGACAGAAGACGGTGCGCTTCCTCCCCGCTTTTCTCCATTTTGCATGCAAGACTGAGCCACCATCGTCGGCATCCCCTTCCCCCTCCTCTGCGCTTTCACTCACACATGCAGCAGGCGGCGCGTGGTGACTACCTTATCACCCTGGGGCTTTATACGGGGCATCACGGAAACGACGACGGCAAAAATGCGCCTGGAGTGTCCATTTCATTGCTATCGCAATAATATAATAAAGGTATCCGGCAACTGAAAAGTACCATGGCCCATTACTTTCCGCAGAAGGAGTAACAAAATCAAACTTTCACCCTGCGACAATTCGTTGCGGAGCAACAATGCCTTTTTTTCTTTTGTGGGGCGGGGGCACCGAAATGAAAACAAGCAAAGAAAGCATGTTGGCTACGATCCAATGCCTACTTTGGGCACCTTATGTGGCTACCAAGGGAATATGAACGAAAACGTGAGACGCTTGGTCCACAGAGAACCATACGCATACTGCTCGGTATCCTACACCGGTGAGACGTGGAGACAAATGATTTTCCGGAGACGTTTCGATGACATCGAAGCGAAGCTAATGCCTTACGCGAACGCGTTACAATCCATCGAGTCCACACAGTGATGGGGGCGAGCGACCATTGTTTCTTTTCCTCGTCTGCGAGCCAGAAAGCGTGCAAAGCTCGACCAGGCCAAAATCCACTCTTCCAGAGAAAAACGAACGCGCACCGAAGTGCGCTGAGCGGTGGTCCGCGCAGCACGAGGAAAACGCATTCGCGCTGGCTGGCTCTGGTAGCCCGCGGGTAGCGCGAACAAGAAAACTGAAGAAGCTCAATGTGTCCTCGCGAATAAAAGTCAAAGTAGAAAAAATAAATAAGAACGTAGTTACTTTTGCTGGCTTTATTGTCTTGACATGGGTGCTTTGGTGCAGGTGAAAAAATGTTGATATCCTTTTCTGTGACATGACGGCACAAATGAACCACGACAAGGCTTCGTCTCATTGGACTTGGCTGCTTGCTTTGTCAACTTGTCTGATAGTGTGCTGATATGGTTTCTGTCAGAAGAACTTCAGATTGGCCTAGTAGGTGTTTACTGAATATCATATTGACCGCAAATAAAGACGGGGACAGAGGGAGAGAACACAAACAGCACGGGCGGTAACTTTCAATTGTTTTGTTCACGGCAGCCCGTGGGCATATATAGGCATATAGAACATGCGCAGATCGCAGCAAACAAGATCACTCATCAGCCTAGCGTGGCAACCAATTATCAAAAAAAATTATTTCCAATTGAAACAACCTAATAAAGGTGTCACTAACACAGTCTTGGCCTTTCTTTTTTATGTGATAAGCCTCCATCAGTTCGCCTGCAGTCTGGTCATGGCTTCTCTCCAGAACCTTTATCTCCTTAAAAAGAGGTGAACGTCGACAGGCATTGCAGTGCGTAGGCAAGCGCGCCAATTCATATTTCGTTAACTTTTGTTCATGTTCCCTGGCTCGATCATTCAGGAACCGTCGTGTCTGTCCTATGTAAGTCTTGCCACATACCAGGGGGATTTCGTACACAACTCTTACATTGCATTTTCTATACGGCTTGATGTGGTTCTTGCCTTGCCTTTAGGATCACGGAAGGTGCGGGGGCAGAGCCGCGCCAGCTTAAAGGGGGCTGAAAAGACAAGGGGGACTCCAAACCTGCCTGCCACCTTCCTTAGGTTGTGAGTGACCCTGTGAATATACGGCACCACTTCAGCTCTTACGGCCATAAGTAGTCACCCTCACCCTTGCTTTGCTCCTAGATCCTTTTACCTTCTGCAGGAGGGTTTCCACCAGTGGCGTTACCATCGAGACAGGGAACCCTGCCGCCTTAAGACGGGAAATCTGTCAAAGGCAAGCTGCACATTGTGCACATACGATTTGCGGAGAGCCGATTCTAAGCAGAACATCGCTACTCCTCGTTTAACAACCTGACGGGGAGGAATCATATTGTCACGTGGTGGTGACGTTGAAGAACACAGTAGCGATACTGTGAACGACAAAACTAAGTTTTGTTGGGCGAACCTGTGTCCACAAGACAGGCTACACTAATAGCACAACGATAGCGGCGAACACGGTCGGCGATCGTCGAAAATCTGATCAACGGGTCAAGCGCGTCGGCTTAATTTTATACGTCAATCGTCGAATCTTCCACGCGAATCGTTGGGACCCGCGTGCCTTCCACAAAGTTCTACACCATTCGCGTCGGATGATGAAATCAGATAACATAAGGTTCGGCGACAACAGGCAGCGGATGGAAGCAGCGATAACTTTCCAGAAACTTCGGATACATGCAGGCGCGTCCCATGCTGTGCGATAACATTTGTTAGGCGGCGAAACGTGGTCGCCCGATAAAGATAAGTAAACGTGTCGTTACCCCTCCTCTTAAAAAGCATCGACCCGCTGCTGCAAATAAACGAATGTAATAAAGAAAAGCACTAGTAGCAAAGAAAACAACAAAATAAGGAAGTTCGTCAGCGTCCGTAAAAGTGTTTAAGGCGCACCACGTGGACCGCTTCAGATCGTGCGCGGCGCCGCTGTGAATGCGAAATGCCGTCTGGCACGACCTCATAGTTCAGTGTGCCAATACGTCGGATGACCTTGTAGGGTCCGAAATAGCGTCGTAGTAGTTTCTCACTGAGTCCTCGTCGGCGTATCGGGGTCCAAACCCAAACACGGTCGCCGGGCTGGTACTCGACGAAGCGTCGTCGGAGGTTGTAGTGTCGGCTGTCGGTCCTTTGCTGGTTCTTGATCCGCAGGCGGGCTTCTTCGGCGCGCTGGAGATAGGTAAAGACGTCAAGATTTTCCTGGTCACTGGCGTGCAGCAGCATGGCGTGGAGCGTCACCGTCGGGTTCCTGCCGTAAACCAGCTTAAATGGCGTGATCTGTGTTCTTTCTTGCACCGCCGTGCTGTAAGCGAATGTTACGTGCGGCAGCACCGCATCCCACGGCTTGTGCTCGACGTCGACGTACATTGCTAGCATGTCGGCGAGGGTCTTGTTGAGGCGCTCCGTGAGACCATTCGTCTGTGGATGGTAGGCAGTTGTCCGCCTGTGACTTGTCTTGCTGTATTGCAGAATGGCTTGGGTGAGCTCCGCTGCAAAGGCCGTTCCTCTGTCGGTGATGAGGACTTCTGGGGCGCAATGTCGCAGCAGGATGCTTTCGACAAAGAATTTCGCCACTTCAGCTGCGCTACCTTCCGGCAGTGCTTTAGTTTCAGCGAAGCGGGTGAGGTAGTCCGTCGCCACGACGATCCACTTTTTTCCGGTTGTTGACGTCGGAAAGGGTCCCAACAAGTCCATCCCTATCTGCTGGAATGGTCGGCAAGAAGGCTCGATTGGCTGCAGTAATCCGGCTGGCCTTGACGGCGGTGTCTCGCGTCGCTAACAGTCTCGGCATGTTCTGACATAACGGGCGACGTCGGCGGTCAGGCGCAGCCAATAATTCTTTTCTTGTATCCTCGATGGTGTCCGGAAAAATCCGAGGTGTCCAGCGGTCGGATCATCATGTAGGGCGTGCAATACTTCTGGACGAAGTCCTGACGGGACAACCAGAAGGTAGTTGGCGCGCACTGGTGAGAAGTTCTTCTTCACGAGTAGGTTGTTTTGAAGCGTGAACGAAGACAATCCACGCTTAAATGGCCTAGGGGCAACGTTGGTGTGCCCTTCCAAATATTTAACTAGGGCTTTTAGCTCCGGGTCTCCTCGTTGCTGTTCGGCGAAATCTTCCGCGCTTGTTATTCCAAGGAAGGCGTCGTCATCCTCGTCACCTTATGTCGTCGGGTCAATGGGGGCGCGTGATAGGCAATCGGCATCTGAGTGTTTTCGTCCGGACTTGTATGTTACAGTGATGTCGTATTCTTGTAGTCTGAGGCTCCACCGTGCCAGCCGTCCTGAAGGGTCCTTTAAATTAGCTAGCCAACTCAACACGTGATGGTCGCTGACCACTTTGAATGGCCAGCCATATAGGTAAAGGCGAAATTTCCCTGTAGCCCAAACGTTGGCGAGGCATTCCTTTTCGGTTGTAGAATAATTGCCTTCCGCTTTTGACAGCGACCGGCTAGCGTAACCTATCACGTGTTCATCTCCATCTTTTGTCTGGACTAGGACGGCACCGAGGCCTAGGCTACTGGCGTCAGTGTGTATTTCGGTATCGGCGTGCTCGTCAATGTGCGCAAGTAGGGGCGGCGACTGCATGCGTCGTTTGAGTTCCTGAAATGTGTCGGCCTGTGGCGTTTCCCACTTGAACTCGACGTCACATTTAGTTAGCTGTGTCAGTGGCTCAGCGATGCGTGAAAAGCCCTTTAGAAACCGCCTGTAGTAGGCACACGTGCCAAGAAATTTACGCACTGCCTTTTTTTCGATGGGTTTCGGGAACTTTGCGATGGCAGCTGTCTTTTGCGAGTTGGGGCGGACACCAGACTTGCTGATGACGTGGCCTAGGAACAGAAGCTCATTGTTTTTCCGAAGGCGAGCCGTTTAAAGTTGAAATGTCAATGTAGCAACGAACGTGCGCTGCCAAATGCTTGCTTGATCACAGAAGCGATGCACGATTGAATTATAGTGCAGATTTAGCGTGCCATTGCCCTGAAGGCATTGCGCTGCCACCGACGGAAGCAAGATAACGAAGTTCAACTGCTTGGCTGCTTTTCACGGGGTCCGGCCAACCACGGGCGGCAGTACTGACGTTACAGGCGCTTTTTTTGTCGGTTGCGCTTTCGGAAAGAGGTAACGCTACAAACGCAGTGTCATTCGTTCTTTTCTCGTGGATTTAAACACGGGTTTTTATGTTCACCACATCGCGTTTGTTTGCAGGAAAATGTTCTGTCACACCCACAAACACACGAACACCCTCACACGCACACACACGCACTCTCTCTCCCTCGTACGAGCACACACTCTCTTCCTCACACGCTCTCTCCATCGCACGCGGAGATGTTCATGCGAACACAAACACGCGCACTTTTCTCCGCAGGCATGCATGCTGAAACACAAACAGGCACGGTCGCACACGTGCACATTCACATGCCGCCATGCATACATCGCAAGCCCGCAAGCGCGCACACACACATGCACTACCACGTGGATGCAGGCACGCACACATGCCGCGAACGCTAACACACGTATACACGCACTCACGTGCAAGCATATGCAAATATGGAGGCACTAGCACGCGCACACAGTCTCCCGTCTCACACACACCCGCACTCTCCCTCGTGCATATACACGCTCTCTCTCCCACGCACACACACACTCTGTCTCGCTCGCACATAAACGCACTCTCTCTCACACGCGCGTAATCTCTCTCCATCCGTCACACACACAAACACACACACTGTGCGCACGCACAGGCATCCATGTGCACACTAACACGCACACATTTGTTCGGAATCGTGCATGCTGAAACTCGAAAAACACGTTTGCACGCGTACACGTACACACGTACCCACGCGTGCACCGCAAAGGCGCGCACACGCGCACACACACGCAGGCACGCACACACGTCGCGAACGCTCACCCACGTCACGTACGCTCACACACAGATACACGCACTCGCGTGCATGCAAACGCAAATACGGAGGCACACGCCCGCACACTCATACACAGAGTGCACACGCGCATGGAACCATACCGAAGCCCGCTCAAGACATGGACACGCATAACCACTCTGTACCATCTCTGCTGCTTCTGAAAAACGTACGCCTGCTAACAGGCTGCATAACACTCCCTCTACCATTACCTTCTCAATGACAACTGTAATAAATCACTCTGTGGTTTAAATTTGGCGCTTCTTCAAGTCAATGTGCCCTCTGGCGGGAAGGTGCAAAACGATTTGCTCCTGTCGTGGAACTTCACCGCCCCTCTCTGACCTGCTTTAACTGCTTTAACGCACGACGAGTGTTCCGACTAAGTGCCAAAATGCATATGTTGTTAGGAGGGGCTACCCTGTTGTTTTAGTCAGTTGAAACTTTTTGACCCTCGGCCGATATTCTGAAATATAATTTTGAAAAATATTTTCCCATTGAGTTATTCTTGTGCGTTTCTGTGAAGTTCCGAAGCAGAATGTCCAGAGTTCCTCGACATGGGAGGAATGCAGGGCCGTCGGGGTGAACGTTGTGGCGGTTGAGTACGCCATCTTGAGGTGTGAATAAGCGAAGGGAACTGTCGGCAAGTGACGATTCCAAGCGGTCAATGATGATACGCAAGGACGGGTCACGACGCTGCTCGTCGACAACATGGAGCAGTGGAAAAAAAGACTATGGGGTTTTACGTGCCAAAACTGCTTTCGGATTATGAGGCACGCCGTAGTGGAGGACTCCGGAAATTTCGACCGCCTGGGGTTCTTTAACGTGCACTAAATATAAGCACACTGGTATTTTTGCATTTCGCCCTCATCTAAATGCGACCGCAGTAGCCGGGATTCAATTCCGCGACCTCCTGCTCAGCAGCCCAACACCATAGCCACTGAGCAACCACGGCGGGTGGAGCAGTGGAAGACAGGCGTCGGTGTCAGTATCAGACGTAGAGGTCGCGTCTTCGACTGGGCAGCGAGAGAGGCAATCTGCGTCCTGGTGTTGGCGTCCCGACTTGTAAGTCTCTGTGTAGGGATTTTCTTGTAGTCGGAGGGCCCAACAACCGAGCCGGCCAGTAGGATCCTTGAGCGGCGAAAGCCACGATAGCGCATGGTGGTCTGTGATTACTGTCAAGGGTTTGCCATATAAATATGGGCGGAACGTTGAAATAGCCCAGACGAGAGCAAGACATTCGCGCTCGGTAATTGAATAGCTGCGCTCTGCAGTTGTCAGGAGCCGGCGAGTGTAAGCTAGAACGCGATCGTGTCCGTGTTGGCGTTCGATAAGACGGCGCCGGTGCCATGACCATTGGCATTGGTTCGGACCTCTGTAGGGGCGGACGGGTCAAAGTGAGCCAAGACCGGTGGATTGGTGAAAATCGTGATAAGGCATGAAAATGCGGCAGCCTGAGGGGAACCCCGCGTAAAAGGCACGTCTTTCTTCCGAAGTTCAGTGAGTGGTCGAGCGATTGCTGCAAAATCTTTCTCGAACCGTCACAAATAAGAACAGAGCCCCACAAAACTCCGGACGTTTTGACACACCGAGGTACAGGAAAAGCCGTTACTCTTCGAAGCTTCTCCGGGTCGGGTTGTACTCCGGAAGCATCGACGAGATGGCCTAGCATTGTAATCTGTTGGCGCCCGAAGTGGCACTTCGATGAGTTTAACTGGAGCCCAGCCTTGCGGAAGACGTCAAGGATAGCTGCGACGCGCTGAAGGTGCGTCTAAAATGTAGAAGAAAATACAAGGATGTCGTCTATGTAACAAAGGCAAGTTGACCATTTGAAACCTTGAAGCAGAGAGTTGATCATCCGTTCGAACGTGATGCCGGCATTACATAAACCGAACGGCATAACCTTGAATTGGTAGAGGCCATCTGGAGTGACGAAAGCAGTCTTTTCTCGGTCTTGCTCATCGACGGAAATCTGTCAATAACCAGATCGAAGGTCGATGGACGGAAAGTATTTGGCACCGTGAAGACAAGCAAGAGCGTCGTCGATTCCTGGTACAGGGTAAACGTCCTTTTTAGTAATTCGTTTTAGGTGGCGGTAATCAGCGTAGAAACGCCACATGCCATCTTTCTTTTTGACAAGCACGACCGGCGACGCCCAAGGGCTCGAAGAAGGCTCAACAATGCCTCTGGCGTGCATCATGTTTACTTGGTGCTGAATAACATGCCACTCAGCAGTGGACACGCGATATGGTCGGCGGTGAATGGGAACAGCATCACCAGTGTTTATCCGTTGCTTGACAAGGGATGTCTGACCAAGCGGTGGATTGTCAGTATCAACTATGTCGCGGTTGGAAAGCAAAAGACGATACAGGGCGGCTGTTTGGTCAGGTGTGGGGTCCGGAGTGACTATGGGACGTAATGGGCTGACGAGATTCAAGGCATCCTGCGGGTAATCGGGAGGATCTGGAGACGTGTCGGCTGCAAAAGCAGTGACGTGGTCCTCTGACAGGGACCTGAGCGTGGCCAGCGCTGTGCTTTTAGGTAACACTTGCTTCGTCATGCCAGAATTCATAACGGGGAGACACGTCCGATTAGCGGCAAGGGTTACGACGGAGTGTCGTACAGAGATGTCGCGCGCGAGGTGGAAGTGACGAATAGGTGCGACGACATAGTTTCCACCAGGCACGGTTGCCGTTGAGGCCAATTCGACGAAGGTTAGGGCTTTTGGAGGTAAGCGAACAAACTCTGGAGTGCAGAGCGTGTTGTGGTGTTCGGGGCAAACGTCTGAAAGAAGTGGAATCTTGAGGAACAGCGTACCGGTGGAACAGTCGGTAAGGACAAAATGCGTCGTCAGAAAGTCCAGCCCGAAGATTAGATCATAAGGGCAACTGGTCAGCCCAGTGAACAGGACTGGAACCTGGCGGCCAGCAATTCCTATGCGAGCAGTGCACATACCCTTCACGGCAACGATGGTGCCATTGGCGATGCGTACGACTCGAGTGTTGGCAGGCGTAAGAACGTTTTTGAGGCGACGACATAGCTTAGCGCTCATTATGGATACTTGAGCTCCAGTATCAATTAATTCTGTCAACGGAACACCATCTACGTCTATTTATATTAGGTTCGTGTTGGGGAGGAGCGTCAACGGAGGATTTGGACAGGACGAACGTGATGCAGCACTACCTCCAAGATCTGAAGTGAAGGCGCTAAAATGACGGAGGACAAAGAAGAAACACACATACACACAGGGCGCCACTTCCAACAATGTTTAATTAGGAAAAAACGCCACTGATTTATACTAGGAGCGCTATCACAGTTTCTCAGGGCGCATTCGCGTTCAGGTAAAGCAGTTCTTTGCATGACAGTGATATGGATGCAACACTTACGCAGTTATCAGCTGCTTCAATGATTTTTTTGGCCTCAATTATTAATCTAACCCATTTGTCATGGCTTCTGGCAACCACAGCGCAGGCGTGGAAGTCTGGCTTACATTTGCAATTTTTACAATGAATAGCCAGGTGGCCCTCCCTCCCATTGTTCACTTTGTTATTGTGTTGCCTCAGCCTGTCATTCAGGCTCTGCTCTGTTTGGCCCACGTACTTTCTACCACAATCTAAAGGAATCTCATAAACAACTCCTGCCTGACATTCTACGTATTTGTTATCGTGTTTAGTAGTACAGGCTGGTGCCTTGCGGGAATAAGAATTGGTCATTCTACAGAGCTTAGAGAGCTTGCACGGGGCCGAAAACACGACATTTACGTTAGCTCGCTTTGCAATCTTTTTCAAATTATGCGACATGCGGTGTATGTAGGGTATGACAGCAACTTTTTCTTTTTCGCGGGGTGACTCCTTGTCCGGTTGGCGGATTCGCGACTCCTTCAGGATTGTTGCCGCTACGGACACTAAAACAGGTTGCGGGTAGCCTGCCTCTTCCAGGCGGTCTATCTGCTTAAGAAAACTCGGCGCAGCTCGATGTGGACCGGAATTCTTAAAAACATTCAGCAGGCACATGTTAGCAATGCTGCGTTTAACTAGCTTAGAGTGAGAGGAACTAAAAGGTAGCAGAGGTTTAGTAGCCCGAGGTTCATACTGCCAACAGACGTGGTTACTTGCTAAAAACAATCTAAGATCTAAAAACCTGATGGAAGAATCTACCGAAAGTTCGTGGGTCACTTCAATGGGGAATAAAGTCTGCCTGAAGGTTGTAAATGTTTGACTAACGACCAAGTCGGCGTCACTGCAATTTTTATCTACCAAAATTAGGAAGTCGTCAACAAAGCTAAAAACTTTGACTACGCTACTACCCTCGAAACTGCTAGAAATGGTTCTGCCAACACGAGCTAAAAATAAGTCACTCAAGACCGGAGCTAAACACGACCCTATGCAGACGCCGCTCCTTTGCAGGTACAAACGACTGTCCCATTCAATATAGGTGGAAGCCAGGTAATGTTCTAGCATAACCAAGAATTTGTCTGTCGGAGTACCAGATTCATTCTGAAAGGCTAGGGAGCCGAAAGTATCAGTGCCTTCCACGACGCACTGAAGCAATTCTGCTTTTGGCATGCTAGAATATAGATCTTTCAGATCTACAGAAAAGGCCTCTAATTCTGTTTTTTTTCTGTCTTGACAAGTATTCGAGTACTTGTGCAGAGTCCTTTACCAGGTAAGGGTCGTCTACTGTTAGAAGCTTCAGCCTTTCTAACAGAAACGCAGCTAAACATTTCTGCCACGTATTGTGCTCCGACACAATAACCCTTAGAGGGCAGTTATCTTTATGGGTCTTGGCGCTGACGAAGACCTCAAGAGTGCTCACTTTGCTATTTCTAATGTCCCTAGCTAATTTTGACAGGTTCATTTTTTCGCACAGCTTCTTCTCTTCACTTTTCAACTTATTGAGCGATACGTTGTGGTGACAATCAAAAACAGAATTTAAAGCTTCCAACGCCTTCACCTTGTAAGTCTCTCGTGGAAAGATGGCAAAGCCGCCTTCTTTGTCCGATTAGATTATGCAGTAGGCGTCCGTCTTCAAATAAGACGCCAGACGGGACCAGTGTGGCCCTGGTCGTCCCGCAATTAATCTTCTGGCGTCTTATTCACCATTGATGTGACCCACGAACTTTCGGTAGATTCTTCCATCAGGTTGTTAGATCTTAGATTGTTTTTAGCAAGTAACCACGTCTTTTGGCAGTATTAACCTCGGGCTACTAAACCTCTGCTACATTTTAGTTCCTTTTACTCTAAGCTAGTTAAACGCAGCATTGCTAACATGTGCCTGCTGAATGTTTTTAAGAAGTCCTGTCCACATCGAGATGCGCCGAGTTTTCTTAAGCAGATTGACCGCCTGGAAGAGGCAGGCTACCCGCAACCTGTTTTAGTGTCCGTAGCGGCAACAATCCTTAAGAAGTCGCGAATCCGCCAAGCGGACCAGGAGTCACCCCGCGAAAAAGAAAAAGTTGCTGTCATACCCTACATACACCGCCTGTCGCATAATTTGAAAAAGATTGCAAAGCGAGCTACCGTAAATGTCGTGTTTTCTGCCCGTGCAAGCTCTCTAAGCTCTGTAGAATGACCAACCCCTATTCCCGCAAGCCACCGCAAGCCTGTGCTACTAAACACGATAACAAATACGTAGAATGTCAGGCAGGAGTTGTTTATGATATCCTTTTAGATTGTGGTAGAAAGTACGTGGGCCAAACAGAGCAGAGCCTGAATGACAGGCTGAGGCAACACAATAACAAAGTGAACAATGGGAGGGAGGGCCACCTGGCAATTCTTTGTAGAAATTGCAAATGTAAGCCAGACTTCCACGCCTACGCTGTGGTTGCCAGAAGTCATGACAAATGGGTTAGATTAATAATTGAGGCCAAAAGAATCATTGAAGCAGCTGATAACTGCGTAAGTGTTGCATCCATATCACTGTCACGCAAAGAACTGCTTTACCTGCACGCAAATGCGCCCTGAGAAACTGATAGCGCTCCTAGTATATATCAGTGGCGTTTTTTTCCTGATTAAACATTGTTGGAAGTGGCTCCCTGTGTGTGTGTTTCTTCTTTGTCCTCCGTCATTTTAGCACCTTCACTTTAGATCATGCTTAACCAACACGCCCAACTATCCATCCTAACGTAATACCTCCAAGAGCTGCATGGCCTAGTTTTCCGTCCGTCGGTTTGGCGAGGAAAAGCGGCGAGGCTGGGGGTGACGGGGAGCGAAGGCGTTGATGCGACGGCGATCGCACGGAGGAGCGGCTGTCAGGGGTATCAGAAGAAAGGTACAGACAGCGAGATGAATAACGGCGAGCGTGGGCGTATGGGCGAGGAGCAGGGAATGAGCTCCAGTACGGCGTTATCCGATGGTTATCGAGATGGTGTGGCAGTGGCGGGATACCTGACGAACGCGGTGGCAGCGGAAGCAGATCGGTTTGTGCTCTGGGGTTCGCCATTCAGCAGGATTGCGCGGTCTGTGAGCGAAATACTGGTCATTACAGGTTGTGGACATGGGAATGGGTGCCGAATCAGGTCGGGAGACAGAGCAGACGGTAGGGATGACAACGTTTGCAATTTCTTGCCGCGCAACCGCTTGAATAACGGAAATAGTGGGGGCCATATGGTCAAAGGTACCAACAGGGAGTCGTGTATGAAGGGGGGCCGGACTCGCCGCTTCAATCTGATGGCGAACGATACGTGTGACGTTCTCTTGAAATGGTCGTGTGGCGTCAAAAGCGGAGCAAGAGGGCGTGGCAGGGGTGTTTGGGAGCCGGGAAAGCTGTGGGACGACTAGGTGACTTTTGGCTACCTTGAAGCGGCGGCATTCTTTGACGATGGCGTCGACGGTAGAAACGTCGTTATAGACGAGCAAATTGAAGGCGTCGTCCACGATGCGTTTTAGGATATGTCCCACCTAGTCAATCTCGGTCATGTGCTCGTCAACATTCCTGCAAAGCGCGAGCACTTCCTGTATGTAGGAGACATACGATTCGGTCGACGACTGGAGAGAGCTGGCAAGCACTTTTCGCGCAGCCTGTTGGCGACCTGATAGGTTGTCAAATAGGTCGCGAAGCCGCTCTTTGAAAATGTCCCACCTGGAGAGCTCGATCTCATGGGTGCGAAACCAGACACGCGGTGTCCCGTCCAGATAAAAGATCATATTGGCAAGCATGATGGTAGGGTCCCAGCGGTGCTTTGGCTAACACTCTCATGCATGCTGAGCCTGTCATCGACGTCAACGTCATTTTGGGCGGAGAATGTCCCACGATCACGGAGACTAGGAACTGTAATGTACGTTGTGGTTGGCGCCGCAGGTGTAGATGGCGACGGGGTGGTTCTATCGAAAGCCACGCCTGAGAAGACGACGGTGCTGCCGCTTCGGAACTCCGTGGCGAGGACAGGGAACGTTCCGCCTCCACCACAATGCGCAATGTGCAACCACAACAGCGGTTGCAGTGCTGACCGGTTAGATTAACAGCGCGAGCCGAGTTCGTTCATGAACGAGGCGCCCACGCGCTTCGTTCAAACAATCAAACACCCATGCGTGTAGCAATATGATTAATAAAAATAGGGCCCCTCGGTTCCCTTTCTTCTCGTTCATTACATTACGAGGGTCTCAAATCCGGCAACACTGGTGCCTTCTGGAAGCATATGTGGGTTGATTGATCAGTTCTCGTCACGTAGTCGTGACGCCTGCGGCAGAAAGGATGTGCGACGTCCGCCGCCAAGGTTTGGGAGTGGTGGCACTGCTGACACTCCCATGGTTAGGTCTAGTCATCATCATCATCAACAGCCTGTTTTATGTACAGTGCAGGACGAACACCTCTCCCTGCGATCTCCAATTACCCCTGTCCTGCGCCAATCGATTCCAACGAGCGCCCGCGAATTTTCAAATTTCCTCGCTCCACCTAGTCTTCTGTCGTCCTCGACTATGTTTTCCTTCTCTTTGAACTCATTCTGTGACCCTAATGGTCCAACGGTTATCTAACCGGCGCATTACATGACCTGCCCAGCTCCATTTTTTTCTCTGGCTGTCAATTAGACTACCGTCTATGCCCGTTTGCTCTCTGCTCCAAACCGCTCTCTTTCTGTCTCTTAACGTTATGCCTAGCAATCTTCGTTCCGTCGCTCTTTGTGCGGTTCTTAACTTGTTCGCAAGCTTCTTTGTCAGTCTCCAGGTCTCTGCCCCATATGTCAGCACTGGCAAAATGCACTGACTGTGGACCTTCCTTTTCAGGGATAATAGTAAAGTTCCAGTGAGGAGCTGACAGTGTCTGCCGTATGCGATCCAACCCATTTTCATTCTTATATGAATTTCCTTCTCATGATCAGGGTTCTGTGCGATTAGTTGAGCAATGTAAACGTACTCCTTCACATACTCTAGAGGCTGACTGGCTATCCTGAACTCTTGTTCCCTTGCTAGGCTATTCATCGTTATTTATTTATCTATTTATTTAAAATACCTTACAGGCAATATGGAGGCATTGTTTAAGGGGGGTTACAAAATCAAGGCAAAAAGAAATCTTTGTCTCCTGCATATTATCTTCAACCCCACTCTTACACTCTTTCTGTTTAGGTCCACGATCATTTGTTGTAACTCGTCTGCATTGTTGCTGAATAGTCATCGGGAAATCTAAGGTTGCTGAGATATTCGCCGTCGATCCTTACTCCTAAGCCTTCCAGGTTTAATAGCTTGAGTACTTCTTCCAAGCATGCAGTGAATAACGTTGGAGAGATTGTGTCTCCCTGTCCTACCGCCTTTTGATAGGTATCCCCCTGCTTTTCTTGCGTAAATTAAGGTAGCTGTGGAATCTCTGCAGATATTTTCCAATGTATTTACGCAAGCGTTCTGTACTCCTTGATTACGTAACGCCTCTATGACTACTGGTGTCTCTACTGAATCAAATGCTTTTCGTAATCTATGAAAGCCTTATAGAGAGGCTTATTGTACTCTGCGGATTTATCGATGACCTGATTAATGACATGCATGTGGTTCATTGTAGAGTATCCCTTCCTGAAGCCAGCTTGTTCCCTTGGTTGTCTAAATTCCATTGTTGACCTTATTCTATTGGAGATTATTTTGGTAAATATTTTATATGGTACTGGGAGTAAGCTAATGTGTCAATATCTCTTCAGTTCTTTAACGTCTCCTGTTTTGTGGATTAGTATAATGTTTGCCAGTTTAAGTAAGTAGGTCTTCAAGTTTTTTCAGACTCCTGAGGTCGCTAGACAATTCGTATAAAGAGCCGCCAGTTTTCCGAGCAGTATTTCTCCACCATCTTTGAGTAGGTCGACTGTTATTCCAACTTCTCCTGCCATTCTTCTTCGTTTCATGCCGTGCACGGCCGTTCGGACCTGATCTTTTCTTAATTTTTTTTTTATTTCATCATTCATCATTAGTACAGTAGGAAGTCCCACAGTTACCAGAACTGTCAGGGGGACCTCCTATTAGTAATTTAACGATGCAGGAACTAATACATTATGGTAACATGGCAGCGACAGACTTCAGGAAACACGAAGTTAATGAAGCAAATAAACAAATACAAAAATGTGCTTACAATAATTGAAGTTCAAAATACAAGCAAATGAAACCGATACAGCGTATGAATAAATAAATATGTAGTAACTGACACGTTATGGAACCATAGGAATGACACATATCAAAGAACACGAGGCTAATGTAAGAGATAATTAGAAACAACTACATGCTTACAATACGCAAAGTACAAATGTTATATAGACTATGCGACAAAAAATTTAAAACGCCTAAAAAAGGAGAAAAAAGAAGACAAAGGGAGATATATAAAAAAATAAATAAAAGCTATCGATACATTAGGTAAATACAGAATCATTGAAAACTGGAAAATAAATTTGTACACAATATATACCTATGGTAATGAATCAGTAGCCAGTAGTGTAGTTAGTCAATATTTCTTCGTATCTCTCCTGAATGTTAATGTTGTGCGGCAGGCTTTAATATGGGGTGGTAGTTTGTTCCAGTATTTAATGGCCGTAAAAACGGAAGTAAACATACCGTAATTAGTGTTTATTCGAGATAGTAAAAAATTGTTGTTAGAGGAAAATCTCGAATTATTAGTGTTGGTAAGAGCAGACTTATTCAATGCATCTAAAGTTATTTCATGATTTAGTGTGCGGTATGTTAGTAAAATCAATTTGAGCTGGGGCATATAACGTAATGGTCCATTTTTAAGGAACTGAAAATTAGTACTGCATGTGACATGTACCTAGAGAAATTGATGATCCTCAAGGCTTGATTTTGTAAATGTTGTAGATGTAGTATGTGCGAGCAATATGCGCTTCCCCAAACTGAGATGCAGTATTGCAAGTGACAATGAATAAATGCGTAATAAAGTGAAGTTGTAACTTTATGTGGAAAATACGAGCGCATTTGAATTAGTACTCTTATTCCAAAGGCAATTTTTTAGACCAGGTCAGCATGAAAGTTAAACTTAATTTGGGGGTCAAGTTTGACGCCAAGGAAGATAACATCATGTGCAGGTGAGAGAGTTTGTAAGACGAGCGGTGGCGTGGGCGCGATGACGCGTTTATGTGCATGAAAAAGCATAAACTGAGTTGTCGAAGGGTTGATGTGAAGTTTCCTACTTGGGTACCACGCAGATGAGTTGTTTAGGTCAGAATTTAGTCGTTTTATTACAGTATTTAAGCCTTTGCTGTTAGTAAATATAGCCGTGTCGTCAGCATATAGTATAGATGAAGCACTGGTTAAACAGTGAGGAAGATTATTAATGTACACCAGGAAAAGTAAAGGGCCTAAAAGTGAGCCTTGTGGGTCACCCTTAGTGACTGATTTAGTACGTGAAAGTGAACCTGCGAAATTTACAGCTTGAGTTCTGTTAGTCAAATAACTGCGGATGAGCGTAAGAGCTGGGCCACGAATGCCCAGAGCTTCTAACTTGTAAGAAAGGATGTTATGGAGTCAAATGCTCTACTAAAGTCAACGAGAACTGAACCAACAATATGGGAGTTGCCAAGGGCATGTTTTATTCTGTCAGTGAATGATCAGTTATTTCAGCTATTTCAGTCGAATAACCTTTACGAAACCCGTGTTGTTCAGGCGAGAGAAGAATAAATTTGTGAAAGTAGCTTGTTAAGCGGTTTACAAGTAGTTTCTCAATGACTTTGCTAAAGAAAGATAGCATGCAGATAGGGCGATAGTTTGAAATTAATTCTTTGTTACCTTTTTTTAATATAGCAGTTATTTTACCGTGTTTTAATCCGTCGGGGAAAACGCCTGTTGTGAGCATGCAGATAATAATGTATGCGAGTACATCGGCGATATGAGATGATACTAATTTAATTTTAGAAGGTTGTAAATCATCAAGGCCGGGACATGTAGTTCGTAAACTAGCGATTGAATCGGATACTTCTTTGGGTGATGTAGGGAACAAGTAAAATGAATAAGGGGTTTGCCTGAGTACTGGCTGTGGTATACTGTCTAGTGAATGATCATGTGTAGGACAGAAAAAGGTATTGAATTCATTTGCGATATCAGTGGCTTCCGTTACTACCGTTGTTCCTGTATTAAGTTGGCTCAGTGCGTGGTTTGAAGACAGATGAAGAAAGGACCTAATGGTATCCCAGGTTTTGCGGGTGTTATTTTTGTGTTTAACAAACGTTTTCCCAAAGTAGGAACGCTTGGTTTCTTTCAATAGTCTGGTAAGTGTATTAGAATAAGTTATGTACCGCGACTTTAAAGTTACATTAAAAGGTTGGCGTTTTAATTTTTTATGGAGGTTATCACCTTTTTAATACTTTTTAAGAGGCATCCTGTTATCCATGGGTTTCTAGGGGCGGAGAACCAGTGACTATTGTGTGTTAGACTCGTACACTCCGAGTACACGCTTTTAACTTTGTTGTTAAATTGTTCGAATGCCAGGATTGGGCCTGTTATAGAAAGAATCGGGTTCCAGTCGATTTCAGCAATTTGACTAATGAATTTAGTGGTGTGAAAGTTCTGTTTTTATGCTTCGTTGGTACGCTGGGTTACTAGACTTTAATAGAACGAATATGGGATAGGGGTCTGTTATGGAAACAGTGACTACGCCAGCACGTTGCTCTAGGTGTAAGTTTGATAATACATGATCTATTAAAGAGTGAGATCCGGACGGAGGACATCTTGTGGGTACGGTTATTAATGAAACTAGGCCATATCCCGCATAGTAGCTGGTAAGTTTAGAGCAATGACAATCATTGGGGTTAGTAATATCTATGTTTATGTCACCGAGGATGACGACATTTTTGTTTTAGTTTGCAATGATGTTCAAGATAGCATCTAGCTGAGAACAAAAGTTTGCAGAACAAGGTAATGGGGACCGGTATGCTGATCCAATTATTGTGTTTCTACTGTTAGCTGAAAGAAAAGATTTGTCGAATTCCAAAAATACAGATTCAACGTTAGGGCAAGAGAAAGATAAATCATGACGACGGTGATATGGATGGTTATCTTGGACACCGAATTGCTCAACCACCATACCGAACATTCTTACCGACGCATACTTCCATTATGTATCCAGGTTTACGAAATAGCTTGCTATCAGCGTTTGTAAACCATACTTCTGAGAGGCAAATGATAGTGAAAGGGCAATTTAGATTAGAAAAGAAATCTATCATGTTATAGTTCTTTGAGAGGCTACGTATGTTGAAGTGCATCAGGGATTTATGGGTGAGGCTGCTGTTATTTAGTGAACGTTTTAGTTCTGAAGAAAAATACACCGTCTGGAATATTTATTTGATTAGATATGAAAACAGAAGGCTCGGACAGCTACGAGGCGATTGGCGAAAGGTCGTGTGTGCTAGAAATAACGTACACGCGGCCTCCTTCTGTCTTTTGTGCTTTCATGCGGCAGTTGTCCATCCATAGAAATTTCCAGTTATGCTGCTTTTTTCAGTTTGAGGGCTTGAGCAAACAGACGTTTGTTGTCTTGTGTGAAGTGTTCGTTAGTAAAGACCTTGGCCTCTGAAGACGGAGGGAAGCCGAGAGTAGTGGTGTTTAGTCGTGCTTTCCGGGCCTTATTTACGAAATCAGCCTTCCTAGTGCGGAAACAGAAGCGTGCAATTAAATGTTTATCCTTCTTCGCAGGGACGCGGTGAACAATGTCTATGTCAGATGGTGCCACAGGGCAGCCAATCTTGTCGCTGATTTTTTGGAGAACAGCGACACATTTCTCGCCCTGTGTGGACGACACATCTCGACATTGTTTGTACGAGAATACTGCTCCAGGTCCGCTACCCTTCTAGCCAGCTTTTCGTTTTCTTTTGCCAGTGTTTCGTTCTCTGCATTCACAGCGTCACATTTTCCCCTCGATTTTCGTACAGCTGGTTCATCATGCGCAAACTTTCACGCATTTCTGTGATTTCTTTCCGAAGGGCGTCAACATCGCGAGCAAGTTCTGCATTACTGGGCATCGCTAAAACACCACGGGAGTAACCTTGGCAGCAGCAGGTGTGACAAAAGTTGACAGAAGTGGTAAATGCCGTATAAAAGCGAAGACTAGCCTGCGCAACCAAAAAGTATTGCTTAGTGGTGTGTCCCTGTTGTCATGGCTACTGCTGCCAAGTGAAGCGCAGGACCACACGGATCCCTTTTTTTTTTGTAGTGCTGGTGGCGTCACAGAGCGGTCCAGTTCAGTGGTAGCGTTGCGAGATGTCACCAGGTGCCCATGGTGATATCGACTGGCGGGGATGGTGGGCGTGAAGTCCACGTGCCAAGATAGCCGTATGCTTGTCAGCACAGCGGCGGTGGAAATCAACGCTTGCCGATTACTGTGCTCCGATCCGCGCAACCAAAAAGTATTGCTTAGTGGTGTGTCCCTGTTGTCACGGCTGCTGCTGCCAAGTCGCAGTTATAGGAGGAGTTTCTGTATCCTGTTCATTATTGTTTCTTATTGAGGTATCCTGACTCATTTGGGTACTCTACAGGTCAGTATAGAATTCTTCCGCTGCTTTTACTATATCTTCTAGATTGCTGATGGTGTTACCCTGCTTATCTTAAACTTCATACATCTTGGTTTGTCCTATGTCAGGTTTCTTTCTCACTGATTTCAGGCTGCGTCCATTTTTTTACGGCTTGTTTACTCTTTCTCACGTTGCAGTTTAAAATATCACTTATTTTCGCCTTTTTGATTAGTTTTGACAGTTCCGCGAATTCTACCTTGTCCTTTGAGTTCGCCGCTCTAATTCTTTATCGTTTCTTTATTAGGTCCTTTGTTACTTTGGAGGGCTTGCCTACTGTTTGCCTTTGAGCCTTGCCTCCCACTTCCATGGCTGCCTCTGAAGCCAGCCTAGTTACGGTTTCATTCATTGCCCTCTATGTCATCTTCATCTTTCTGTTCTGAAGCGGCACATATGTTTGCAAGTACCAGCCTGAATTTGTCTGCTTTTCCCGTTACTGCTTCTAGGTTGACCTTTTTCTTCTTGGCCACTTTCACTCTTTCTCTCTTAAAATTGAGGTGAATCCTAGCCCTCACTAACCTATGATCACTGCACTTTACCCTACCTATAACCTCTATATCCTGCACTATGCTGGGATCAGCATAAAGTATGAAATCAATTTCATTTCTTGTTTCCCCATTAGGGCTCTTCCAGGTCCCCTTCCTGTTGCTACGCTTCCTGAAAAAGGTGTTCATTATTCGAAGCTTAATCCTTTCTGTGAATTCTACAAGCATCTTTCCTCTAGTGTTCCTAGAGTCAACGCAGTAGTTGCCAATTCCTTGTTCACCACCCTGCTTTTTCCCCATTTTTACATTAAAGTCGCCCATTACTACAGTATACTGACTTTGCACTTTTCTTATCGCTAATTCAACATCTTCATAAAACTGATCTACTTCATCATCATCGTGACTGCATTGTACTACCTTTATTCTATACCCGTATTAAGTTTTATTAAGACTACAGCTACCCTCTCAATAACGCTGTAGAATTCGTCAATGTTGCCCGCTATGTCCTTATGAATTAGGAATCCTACGCCGCATTGCTTCTTATCTAGGAGTCCTCTATTCAGCAATGTATAAGCCTCACCAGTTCTTCCTTCTAATCTCACTAAGGCCCATGCTATCCCCAAAAAACGTCTGATAGTTCCTCAAAGAGACCTGCTAGGCTAGTCTCACGCGACAGAGTACGGCAATTAAAGGTTGACAGGGTCAGTTTCCATTGGCGGCCTGTCCGCATATAGAGATTCTTAGCACCCTCTGCTGTGTTACAAGTCTGACCACCGGCTTGGTCAGGTTCTCCGCAGCTGCTGGAGTCTGAGGGCCATGGCTGAATTGTCGGCATCATTAGGCAGGTGGTGGCCGAACACTGCACCAGGCAGGCCAATTCCTGTTCCGGTGAGGTATTGTCATTGTAGAAACTTAGTGAGCCTTCCTAATTTAGTTTTGCCTGGATTAGTATAGCCCCACTCGCTCTCGGCATCTTTTGCCGGTGTCAGGCGCCACTCCAAGCCTGCAGATATTGGTATGTTACTAAATGCTAAAGATAACTGCGACGGCTCATCGTTCTGACATTGTGGTTGCAAAGGAACGGTAATATTTGTCGTCTCTTCCCGTGCGAGCTATCGCATTGACTGAACAACTGCGCATGATATGGCATCGTAAACGTACGTAATATTATCAATGCGCAGCTTATCAACATTTGATTTGTATGGCATGCTTTCTTATTTCGCGAAATCACGCAAGTTTTTCGTAGCTACGCGCGTCTGCAGGGAGAAATCTTCGCGTACTGCAAATTTCCTGCCTTTTAGCTTGAAGCGATTTTCTAAGATGCGCTGCTTGTCCTTCTCTCTCTGTCTGAAAAACATTTATTTAGATAAGTTTTGCATCAACACTAGGTGGTCTCCCCCTTACGGGAGTCCATTGGCGTCGACCGCCGCCCGGGCCCGCTCAACCAAAGCCCGTTGGGCCGTCAGGTCAAAGCAGCCGAGCAGGGCTGCCTCCCAGTCCTCCCGGGAAGGGTTGGGTAGGGGGGTTAGATTTGGGGGTTTTTGACATGCCCATACCATGTGGAAAACGTCTGATGCCTTTTTCCCACAGTGCCGGCACTCCCCCTTGCAAGCGGGGTCAAAGTATTTTAAGGCTGCCGGGCACAGCAGAGTTTTGGTATAAAGGCGAACGAGAATGCGCTCCTCCGCCTTTGTGAGGCCCTTACAGGGCTTGGGATAGATGGCATGGCCAGATTGGTAGAGCTGAACGATCTCTTTGAAAGTATAGGCGGGATTGGGTTCGGGGTCCGGATCGGTGGGGGACGAAGGTGATGCCCGGAAAGTGAGCGCGCGGGCGACGGCATCGGCCGTCTCGTTTCCTTCGAGGCCCGTGTGAGCGGGAGTCCAGATAATCGTACGGTGCGAGGGGGCACCGAGATAGTCGCTGTTTTGCAAAATTTTGTAGGCAAGGTACGGTATGTGCCCTTGCTCAATATTGCGGCAAGCACCCCTCGAGTCGGTGATGATGACCCGCGAGTGTTGATCTGCGGCGGCTAGCGCGATGGCAACCACCTCTGCGTGTGTAATGGTGTGTGCACGGAAAGGGAATCCGTTTACTGCCGTGTTTTGGTGGACAACTGCGGCCGTGTACCAACCCCCATGGTACGGGCAGGAGGCGTCGACGTAGAAGACTCCGTGTTTGTGTCCGTAGTGGCGAGCCAAGGCTTCCGCCCGCGCGAGGCGTCTGCCACTATGGTCCTCTCGTGTCATGTTGACCGGAAGAGGGCGCACGTGCAGGGCATACCTCCACTGTGATGGGATATGTACGTGCTCTTCCGTATGTATTGAATGATGGATGTGTAGTCGGGCAAGGAGGCGGCAACCCGACGGCGTTTAGCGAGTCTCGTGTATTGGTTCATCAAGTGTGCCTCTCGCAGCTCCTTAAAGGTGTTGACCATCCCTAGGCCCAGGAGGCGCAGGTTGGAGGTATTGACCGGGAGGTCGAGGGCACGCTTGTAGATTTTACGGAGAAAGACTTCGAGTGCATTCTCGTCAATTTTACGTAGGTGGAGGTATGGAGCCGAGTAAAGGACTCGACTGGTTACAAATACATGCGCCAGCCGCAAGGCATCTTTGCATCGTAACCCCCCGCGCTTGTTCGAAACCCGGCGGACCATCCGGCCCACCTGGTCCCCCACCTTACGCAATTTGGCCAATGTTGTGTCAGCTTTTCGATTTTTGTAAATAAAGAGCCCCAGTACTCGGATCTCGTCGTGTTCCGGTATGGGTCCACTGTTAAGGGAGAGGTCGATTTTGGTGGTGAACTTTGGTGAGGAGCGTATGTGCACTAATTCAGATTTGGACGGGAAGCACCGAAGGCCGCATCAACGGACATAGTTGTCTACGATGTCCGCCGCTTGCTGCAGGTTGGCCTCCATTTCTCCTACCGAGCCGTGTTTAGCCCAGATGGTGATGTCGTAGGCATACAGCGCGTGTTGGATGCCGTCGACCCTCGCCAGCTGAGCGGGAAGTCTCATCATTGCCAAATTGAATAGGAGGGGCGAGAGGACCGCTCCCTGCGGGGTCCCTCGCGTGCCTAATTGGTATGGGCCGTGTTCGCTGTCCTGAATCCGAATGTATGATTGTCGGTCAGTGAGAAATTGGCTAATGTGGTTAAAGGTGTTTCGGCCGCAATCTGTTTGGGAAAGATGCGTTAGAATAATTTCGTGGGTCACATTGTCGAAGGCCCCCTTCAAATCCAAAGCGAGTACTACTTTGTCACTGAGGGGATATTCGATCGGGTCGAGACTTTCTCGGTCAAGTTGAAGCAAGACATCCTGTGCCGACCGGTGTGGGCGGAACCCGAACATGGTGTCTGCGAAAACATTTTTGTGCTTGTCCTTGAAAAGTGTGAATTTAATGATAATCGGTCGGAACTTCCCGGCATTGTATTTGGCAAGGCGATACGAGCATTCGATCTGGGAGGTTGCCACACGTATGCCAAGGGTCTGTGAGCAAAATGCTATAACTTTTTTTTCCGCAGACGACAGCCAGCTTTCGTCGTGTACGTCTGGTACACCGGAAAAAGCTAGATTTGAGCGCCGAAGTCGGTTCTCAGTATCATCACAGCGCGTTTCGGTAGTTTTAAGTTAATTACTCACACAAAGAACAGACTCGAGTGACCATACAGATGAATTATGGTGGCTCTTGTTTATGGGCCTCGGAGTCGACCTCGAGAGCGCGAAGTCTGGCTGCTAACTGTCGTAGTTCTACGTCCGCAGATGCTTGCTCGTTTTTTAAGGCGTGAAGATCTTTCCGAATGTCATCTCGGCCTGATTCAATTCTTTGAACGTTCGCTAGGACAGTCGCCAGCACCGAGTCAGTGTCTGGACCGGGATCTGACTCAATATCCCCGGACAGCAACAAAAGCATATCACCAAACAATGCTGCGACATTCTTTTTACAAGACCACTGCAAGTGACCATCTACCGGGGCTGTGTTTTCTCGTCACGTGCATTTAAATTTGAATAGTAGTATTATTTTCATCAAATTAATCTAATTGTGCCTCGTTTTAATTGAAAAAAAAGTAACGCCGTTTTCTTTCCCAATGTTTATTCCCTCCTCACATAGTTGTGCTTCGATTCCTGCTCCCGTAACCACCCTTGCTGATGTCGGTGACAATTTGTTCTGAACGGCTTTTCGCCCGAAGCTTCGCGACCTATTTGGATTGACCTTGGCGCGAGCTACTACAGCACGAGAAGAGACACAGCAGAGCTGTTCAAGAGATTGGATACTTTATACGCGATACGTTTTCAAAAGGAGTAAATAACAGATAAAATATTAGTTTTTCTTGTTTTTTTACAGTGAAGCTATTAAGAACGACTTTCCCCATTGTCGTGTCCGCGTGCAGAAAAAGATTATCATCAGCGTAGGCTCCATTGTCAGCGTCTTCTTCCACAGCTGGCTCGTTGACGCTTCTCGGCTCGTGCCACTGCTCCCGCCTTCGTCATGAACTAATTTATTTATTTATTTGTTTATTTATTAAGAAACACAAAGACGTATCCAATAAGTGAGAAAGACTTTAATGAGCCATCGGGATCTACCCAGTGATAAGCACCGGAGCCGTACGTTTACACTTCGCTGGTTAACCATTTGTACGGAGTACTTGGGCTGACAGTTTTTGTGTGTGTATGTTTGTATGCCTGTATGTTACACACACCAGAAGTTCTTCCATGTGTTAAGTCGCATCTAGAAAAGCCACTTCTGCGCCTTGAATCGCTATGGAGGCGTGGCTAACGCTCCCTTTCCCCTTTTTCTTCATCTAGTGTGCTTCTAGAACTGCAAGTGTACAACCCAGTTTTAAAAAAAAACAAGTCTTATATACGCACAAAGATGAAACGAGAACAAAGACTGTAGAAGGCCACGAGATAAAGAAAAAGGGAAAAGGGTGCGTCAGCCACGCCTCCGTAGTGCTTCATGATAAAGAAGTGTTTGATCACGTACGACATATCGCGTTTTTAAAGTTTCTAAGCTTTTGAATGGACCCTTCAGTTGCCAGTCAGCGCTGTGTCTCGCTGCTTCTCCTGCCCTTGCATTCATCCAAGTAGTTCGCACTCCGAATTTGCCAAGCTATAATTTTATGGCTTACCATTCCTATTCTACATATCACTGAGTTTACTGTTACTGATGCGTACGATATGGTATTCTGATTATCACTTTTGTCTTTAGAGATACGGTTCATTCTGCTTTCGCCCCGCCCAGTCGCAAGTTGATTTTTTCACTTGCTCTTTCGACACCACTAAGCTGTTTGATTATTTGCAGTGGAATCTTATGTCGTCCTGCTGCAACATTATTAGGGACACTTTCGTGTGCTTCTTTTTTTCAGTAAGGATTTCTACGATTTTAGCTCTCACGCTTCTCTGTTACTGCATTACAATGAGTGCTTACTTATTCTTTCTTATCACTAATGACGTCACACATGTACCGCAGCATGTCCGCATTTTCGAAGGTGTCTTCGCCCCTTATGAACGGTAGAGTTTCTTTCATTTTGTGTTTCTACTTGCCTCGCATGGTTCCATAACGTTTTTGAGAGGCCTTTATCTCTCTTGCAAGTGTCACGCCGCCAACATTCGCTTGTGCATTTTATTTTGTCTTACACTAATTCAATCGTCACCCTTTTCCGAATATTTCTTCCAACTAAAACCACCTCTTTTTGTAGTGTCAACATTCTTATCTACAATCCCTAGACGCCTGCTGACGCTCTCTGATACACCTTGCCCTACCCTTCTTCCAGCGTTCACTTCATTCATCTTTCAAGGACAGCAATTTTTACCCGTCTTTGTCGTGTATCTCCTGCAGAGTGACCTGTACAGAAACTTGAAGAAAGGGTGTTAACCGAGGAGCCCCATTTTTATTAATCATATCATGAGAAGCCAACAAATACTGACACCAAGGAGAACAAAGGAGAAATTACTTGTGCATAATAAATGAAATAAAGTGTAAATTAATGGAAATTAAAGCGGATGAAAAAATAACTTCCCGCGGGTGGGAACCGAACCCACAACCTTCGCATTTCGCGTGCGATGCTCTACCAATTGAGCTACCGGGGCGCTGTTTTCCCATCGACTTTCTTGGGTATTTATGTGCCCTAGTAGAACCTTGGGAGTGTTAGATAGCGCCACCACTCACACACCTTGGCGGCGGACGTGGAACGTCCTTTTTGCCGCAGGCGTCACGAGAACGTGATCTGAGAACGCGAAATGCGAAGGTTGTGGGTTCGGTTCCCACCTGCGCCAAGTTGTTTTTTCATCCACTTTAATTTCCATTAATTGTTATGTTCTTTATTTCATTTATTAAGCACAAGTAATTTCTCCTATGTTCTCCTTGGTGTCAGTGTTTGTTGGCTTCTCATGATATGACTAATAAAAATCGGGCCCCTCGGTTAACCCCCTTCCTTCTCGTTCATTACATAACGAGGGTCTCGAATCCGGCTACATTGATGCCTTCAGGTAGCGTATGTGGGTTTATTGACCAGTTGCCTTCACCCAAAAAGATCACGTTCTCGTGGCGCCTGCGGCAAAAAGGACGTTGTACGTCCGCCGCCAAGGTCTGTGAGTGGTGGTGCTGGCTAACACTTCCAGGTTTCTACTGGGACACATAAATACCCAAGAAAGTGGATGGGGAAACAGCGCCGTGGTAGCTCAATTGGTAGAGCATCGCACGCGATATGGGAAGGTTGTGGGTTCGGTTCCCACCTGCGGCCAGTTGTTTTTTCATCCACTTTAATTTTCATTAATTTATCATTTTTTATTTCATTTATTAAGCACAAGTAATTTCTCCTATGTTCTCCTTGGTGTCAGTGTTTGTTGGCTTCTCCTGTACAGAAACTTGCAATCTCAGACTGCTGTAGGAAGGGCCTCGACTTTGCCTCTATGCTTTTTGATATCTCTGAGTTTTGTTTTTCATTCAGTTTTAAGTATTCTACTGGTGTCGGTTCATATATCATGCGTTGATAACTCTTCCAAAGTTTAAGTTGATAAGTACAAATGGGCGAATGTCCAGAGTTTCGAATACGAATCTAATATTACGCACTAACTATTCATATTTGTCTTCGAAAGGAACTATTCGGTATTTCCGAATATTTGAAGCAGGCGAAATATTTGCCAACAACCGATACTTAGGCTTTTATTCTCCACCTGCTTAAGAGAATACGGCGAATTAGAAAAAGTGAAACAGCGGCAAAGGTTTTTGATGGAATGCTGAAAATTAATTACACTCGTTTTCCTTTCCATTTCGCGGTGGTGAGTATTCTTGCAGTCCGTCATTTATTTTTCTTTCTTTGTTTTGCTGTCTAGTTATGGTGAATTTCTTTATCTTTATGCCATAACCAGAGATGTTCTTCTTCCAACTCTCCGGTTTTCGTGTTTTACGGCACAGAAGTTCTTCAGCAGCTTCTTCTTTTTATCTTACCACAACTTGTCATATTTTATTAGGAAAATGTTTTTGCGTATTTGTAAAGCTCTATTTTATACATGAACAATTCATTCTTGGAAAGTTTGTTTGCAACCAGGCTCAAAAGAACGTCACCGTGGCAGAGGGCCCCTACCATGCCCTGTAGTCAATTTTGGTTATATGCTGAACGTTGTTACGTCGCCTCCAGGGAGCGTTCTAGCGCAATATTTTTCCAAATTGGTTCATCAATAGAATTATTTAGGCGGCCCTTGATTTCAGGACGCGAGCGCCGCTGCCAAGAGAGACACTCTCGCCACGTCCAGCCTCCGCAAGCGAAATTACTTGCACGCCTCCTCCCATGCCGGAGGATCGCATTCGTTGCGGGCCTCGCCTTCATTTTTCCCCTTCGCTTTGTATGCTGCCTGGTGCACGTCCGTTGACGGCTTCACGCGCGAGCTGTTGTGCTTGTCGCGCTTCGCTCAGCGCACGATTTTGAACAGCTGACCGGCGGTATAAGTCAATGCTACACCAATGCAGAGGCCAGCAGATCACACAGCATGATCGCGCGCACGGTTCCGCTTCTGCGCGCAACGACGTAGGGAACGCGCCGACGAATCTCTCTCGGTGCGGTGCGAAGAAAAACATTCGGTTTGTGTTTTATTATCTCTGTAAACCTTAATTCGTCTATTGATGCAACATATTACACAAATAACAGATGGAATAATTCTCGAAATCATGTGCCACTGCGAGCGACGTACCTATGTCGGCGCACTTGTCCTGGGAGCGCGGCGGCCGCGAGGAGGAGGGCCAGCGACGCTTTCCGCGACACTGGAAGACACGATCGTTAGCGCGCACTGTACGAATGGCGCTTGTCAGCTCAAAATGGCCAGGCCTGGGGCCCTTTCAAGTTCAATTTGTTCCCGTAGACGCCTTTGGATTTTGGAGCCTACGACGAGATCGGAAGCTATCGCTTACGTTTGAGTTGACGGTGTCTCACCCCTTTGCTACGTATGACTTGTCGCACTGATCGGCATGAATAGCTTTGCGAGTGTCGAACGAAACGTGTGACCACGTCGGCATCATCACAAGGGGTAAGCGATGAGTGCGGACTCGCTTGGTTCCCAACGAGCCGGGACTTGTTCGAGCCGAATGTCGGCACGTGGCTCGCCGTGCGCCGCGTCGGTCACTGCGGTTGCGCGTAGCGAGCGGACTCGTCGCGGCAACCCGCGGTGCAGACGCAGCCGTAGTGCGCATGCGCCGCGTGCGGCCGGCTTTGTGCCCGACTGTTCGGCCATGCGACCTGCTTTGAGCTGCACTCGCGTGGTCGATGGATAGGAGTCACATCCAAAGTGCTGTCAACGGCTCAATATCGGGCGATATCTGCCGAGGCGCCTCGACTGAAGCTGCCAGAGAGAGCGCTGGCAAGCGTACGCGCGGTTTCGCGTGGGAGACGGGTGCTCGAGGCTGACCGCAATCAGCGACAAGCAGTGCGCGTGACCGCCTTCGGGAAGTGCGTAATTCTTGTCGAAATTCGAAACGCAGATTTTGAGTCTGTTTAGTAAACTCTATTAAAAAGCTTTACACCTTCCGGGTCGCACTTTGTCCGGCAACATTAATCGTCATCTGTCTTGCCCGCCTTCCCTTAACGCTGCGAGCACGGTACTTCCAAGTCACGAACGGCTTGTGTGTGCGTTATCAGCGTGACACCGCATTCTCGACAGGTAAATAGCGAGCGCAGAGTTTTCAAGAAAGGCAAAAGCAACGCCGACGAGGGTTATCGCTGTGGAACAAGATGCAGTAAGCCCCAATAGGTGTAAGGTTTTTTAAGATTGTCAGTCAACAAATACCGGGTTTTTCAGCGGACACTTTCAAATTTTTTTTAAAATTGCCAGTGGCAGGCAGCACAATTCTAGTCCATGAGCTTGTCTACTCGTAGAGGGAAACATTAATTGCAGAAAAGAATTGAAATGCATAATCGATTAATTACCAAGAAATCACTAATTATGTTTCTAGCTAATTACCTTATGGCATATATTGCAATTTACAAATTTTCGCCGGGGAGTTCGCAAGTTGGATCCTTCGAACGAGTTATCACGATGACACCACTTTGGCGATATTAATTAGCGAAATTAACGGAGAAATGTATTGGCATTCGAGTTACTTTTGCACTGAAGTGCACAAAACGACGTATTTTTTTTTAAAGAACGTAAATGGAACGACATAGCATGTATACCGCAAGTTTGACGGCGCAGATCTCGTACATGATGTGATCCACACATTTCTTTTTTCAAGTGGATTGGATATGCCTTGCAATCTCAGCCGTTCGAATTTGTAAATTGCAATATGTGCCATAATGTCATTAGTTAAAACTTAATTAGTGATTTTTTGTTACTTAGTCGATTGTGCACTTGAATTTTTTGTGCATGTCTACCTGTTCGAGAAGACCGGCGCATGGACTAGAATTTCAGTCTGCCACAGGCAATTAAGGATGTTTCACAGTATTGACACTCTGCACACACAGAAAGGAGCGCCCTTGACGCTTCTCGACTGACGTCGGCCCGTCAAGTGGCCCCGAAAGGGCAAAGGCAGCTCTGCGGAAAAGACAGACTGTGAGCGCCACGCACAGGCGAGATGCTCGCAGCAGCATATGCGGAGCTTTTTCACCAACCCTACTTTAGGGCTCCTTTAATAAACTATACGTGCAGTTTATAATGACAACTGCTAATGCTGTGGTTAAAATAGACTCCTTGACTCGGAAAATAAGCTCTTCACTATTCATTGCAGGGGTGGTATCCAATATTACGCAGAAATAAATATTCCTGCTGTAAATAAGTATATGCGCTGGCGATTTATTATTCCATGTTCGATTATATAATCGGCAACCTACTATTCGTCGGAAGAGTACGCATTTGGGCTGGTTGGTTCATGATTGCAAGCAGTAGCACAGCGCTGGCGTCCCCCTCCTCGTCCTGTTGTTTAGCGCTGCTTTGCTGCTGCTACTTGCACTCGATTCGCCGACCTCGAGCGCTACCCGAGCTGTCTTCTGCGGGCGTTCGCGCACAGCTCGTGGCCGCTCGGCCACGTCGCTACTCACACCTGCAGCCAGGTGCCGATGGCTGATGCAGAGAAGAGACAGACATCGTCCACCAAGTTATTTATTGTAAAGTAAAAGGGTCCTAAAAGGGCAGTGTACCAAACGATTGTAACAGCTGCCCAGTAAATCATTCTTTCAAAGGAAATGCTGCGGAGAAATATGTAAGGCACATCACTTATGTCTGTGTTGAGATGCATTTCGACATCGCTGCACATAAAAACAAGGCCACTCGGCGCTCCAAGTGTCATTTGTGCGCATTACATTGGACCAAGATTGTACAGTAGCGGGTGCCACCGCGTGTTGCCCAAATGGCCATAAATAAGCACTCTCATAAATAGATTTGGCGGGGAATGTGTCGAGGCGGCTGATCACAGGGCTCTATATGGGAGTCCGCCAGGGCGTTGAGCAAGTGCGTAGCCCGCCGTCTGTTTTTGGCACACACAGGCGGAGGTTTGTACTGCGGGGCCGATCGAGGTCCGGCCAGAATAGCAGCAAATGGAGCGATGGTCGCTATTCTTAGGAGGCGCTATCACAGCGGGAGATCCTTCAGCGGCCTGGCTCCTGGGGCGGACCTGCGAAGAACATTATGCACACTGAAGTCACGTGTGCCAATCTTGGTGAAGCAAAGCTTTAATCTTCGCCAAGTCAAACGAGCTAGCTCATTTCATCTGACTAATGCTCGTCGTACTACAGATTGTGTTTGCTCAATAATATGCAACTACATGCGATCGTTGAAATTGCGTGTATTTCCATGCATGCTACACAAATTGTGATCGCATGCAATGTTTATGATTATGCACCGCGCATGTCACAGCTTTGTTCTAATGCAATGATTATACACCGTTCAGAAGGTATGCCGAAATAAAAACGCCACTTCAGCCGGACCCGCCGTGGTTGTTTAGTATATAGCTATGGTGTTGGTCTGCTCAGCATGAGATGGCGGGATCGAATCCCGGCGACCGCGTTTCGATGGGGGCGAAATGGAAGAACACCTGCGTACTTAGATTTAGCAGCACGTTAAAAAACCTCAGGTGGTCCAAATTTTCCGAGTCCCCCACTACGGCGTGCGTCATAATCAGAAAGTGGTTGTGGCGCGTAAAACCTCATAATTTATTTCAATTTAAATCATGGGGAAGCGCTGTGCGAGACCTTGACGCGGAGTTGTTACGGGATCGATGTGTGATGCATGGTGTCACACAATGCGACGTGAAAGCGATGTGCATCAATAACCCGCCGTGGTTGCTCAGTGGCTATGGTGTTGGGCTGCTGAGCACGAGGTCGCGGGATCGAATCCCGGCCACGGCGGCCGCATTTCGATGGGGGCGAAATGCGAAAACACCCGTGTGCTTAGATTTAGGTGCACGTTAAAGAACCCCAGGTGGTCAAAATTTCCGGAGTCCTCCACTACGGCGTGCCTCATAATCAGAAAGTGGTTTTGGCACGTAAAACCCCAAATATTATTATTATGTGCATCAATAATGGCTATGGTAGATGTATGCAAAGGAAAGCACGCCTCATATTTAAATACATTTTAAGAAGCTGTACAACTTGTGCCATTGTGCCACAACCCTAATCTGAAGGACTACACAAGAATGGGTACTGCCCAGTGGTTCATAGCCAACGGTGCAAAGAATGGCGCTGATCAAACATGAGGCACATGCGTATCTCGTTGAATATCCCACACTATAATATTATTAGGTCGACGTGCTTTAGGCATTCAATACAGTTGTTGATTTTGCGCTTGATCATGCAGACAACTGCGCTCACTTATTGTTCGGTCAACCTGCTGCAGTAAGACGGCTTAGCACGTGTATAGCAATGGATGAACGACGAAATGGGCAACCGAGGATTTTTTCGTCAGATTGGCATTCAGCAAAGCTGTGCTCCTCAAAGCGCTCTGGTTGTGCCCCTTCAGGGCCGAGAATGATGTCCTCCGATGGGCTTCCAACGCTGGCTGGGAAAGTGACCAACAGATAACGAAAGCTAGGAAAGCATAGGGCAAATAACTCGTTTTTTTTCATTGAGACGTAAAAAAACAAAGGGAATTGAATGTGGACGAAAAAAACTACCGCAAGTAAGAACCTAGCCCGCATCTACGCATCATGCATGCGATACCTTTGCCAGTCAGGATACCGCGGCACCATTCTGCCATCCACATTCTTGGGTATTAGTGTATAAGTAAAACACGTAACCGTGGGAGTGTTATCCAGCGGCATCACTCATGGCCATACCCGCGGATGTAAAACATTCTTTTCTATCACAGGCCTCATGTAGTACGTGAATTTGGGATAAGGCCACTGTCCAATAAACCCCCATATGCTACCTGAAGACATGAAAACTCCTGTGGTCGAGACCATCGCTGTGCATTAAAGGACAAGATGGGGTACCCTGAGGCCGGATTTTGTTAGGCCAATAAAAATATAAAAGCGACAGAAATTTCAACCACGGAACGCACGACCCTCTACTGCTTTTATTATTATTGTGATAGCATTTATACGAACACTCAAGGCGAAAGTTTGCAGTCGCTGTGATGTTCCGATATAACGTCCAAGTGCAGTAAGAGCGCTTCCCTGAGCGCAGTAACTGGCGGATTCGAGGGAAATCCTGCGAGCCAAGAAGGATGATGGTTTCACGGGCGCCGCCCAATTTAAGATGTCCGCTCCTCTGCCTTTAAGTCGATGTGCTTTCATACACGCTGTCGCACATCGAGGTCGCCAAATCTCACGTTTTGGAGCGAGCGAAGGATGCTCCCCTGTCGCTCGGCGAGTTGAGCCCTGCCTCGAAAGCGAGGCTGCGGACGGAGTCATTGAGGGCTCGCCGCTTAGTTCGCTTTGAGGTGCGGCATGAGGGACAAATTGTTCGCTGCTGTTGCCGCTCTTCCTCACCCCAGCGTTTTCAGATGGCTGTCTGCGATCCTCGAGTGAGATGATTTCATGTTTGTCTGTGCGTGCGTGACATCATGCTTGTTCATTCAGTTAGTAGTCGAATGTTTATTAGTGTGTACGGTCGATAGAATCACTAATCTTAGTTCACTTAGATGTCTAATAATTTGCTAACGCAATTGGTGATTCACCTTTGGAGTGAAACTGCGACATTTTTACCAAATGGACTCCACACCATTTTATGTTTTGTTTTGAAACGCGAGAATACTTTATATTGCTATGTGCTACTTCTCGAACGTATGTATTTGATTAAAGAATTCTGCAACTCGAACAAAGCCTTTTACTGCCGAATTTTCATGTTCTGCAGCACGGGCGTTGTGGTAGGCCGCGGCGTGAATGACGGTGAACGTGACGAAGCCGGCAATGCAGCAAATACACAGGGGCGGAGGTCGGCACCAGCGCTGTGCTGTCAACGCGGTTCTTGTCAGCAGGGACGCACGCGTCTTCACTTGTGCGCGAAGGGAACCACTGAAATCTACACACGCTTAATGAATATATAAAAAGCTCACTCCACTACCTGCATAGAAACCATGTTGCAGGTTCCGCGCCTTTATATTTACTGCACTGCAACCATGTTCAGACTGGCTCCCCCGGATAAGCATGACCCCATGTTTCCCCTCCAGACAAAGAAACATCATTCTTCCATTCTACATAGAGCTTTCTGCCAAGTCCGTGTCAGGTTTTGTTAGTACGTTTCTGCGACTCTCGGTTGCCATCAGTTAAAATGCATCCAGAGATGCATGCATGCAGACCATGCATCCAGAGATGAGGGCAAGCTCGGACAAAACAAAACACAATTCGTTCTAAAAAATCCCCATACACGAGGGATATAGCAGAAGCACACGAAGGTGTTACACACCAGGAAATAAGGGTAACCCACAAATGTAATAATTCACAGTTTTTGAGAACGCTAAAAAAATAGGTTAAAGGTTACAAAAAATTTGCAAGGCACAAACTTGTCTCTGTTGTTTGAAAACACAAATTCGTTTACCATTAATCGAGGAATATAGCAAAGCAGGCGGTTTGAAGAAAGCATTTTAGCACATATGTTTCTTTATAAACAAACTATAACAATGCCTTTGAACTCTCTTCTTAAGCTGAGAAAAAAAGCTAATTTAACAATTTGTTTTAATGTATAGAATTCAGCTTGTTCCAGAAAGAGTCCACAACTTCGGAATGTGTTGAACAAATGAAGCAAAGTATACCGTAAAATCTGCCGTCCGTATTCAGTTCAGCAGAAGATTCACAAGTATCGGTTACAAAAAGAATAGTAAAGAACATCGGCCCTTACGTGAGGGACATTTATAAAAGCGTACTTATTATGACAAACAAGCATTTCATACTGACAGCTAAGTTCCAGTCTTATAGTTTGCATGCTGGTATAAAATTAAACCCGCGGAAAATTTCTTTCGTGTGCGCGCGATACCCCTTCACTGGGCCGCTTTTGGTACGCTTCCACGTGGCATGTGCCACGCATTTTCTGTAAGGGCCTCCAGCGTAGAAGCGTGCGAGAAAGCGGCGTACAAGTATGCTCGACTCTTAGGGGAGTCGCCGCCGCAGTGAAGACACCATGCGGCCCTGCTGACGAAGACAGCACCACTCTCGAAACTGTTGGCACAAATAAACTCTCAGTTTTCGTTTACGCCAACGCCCCTATTGGGCCCACAATTCTTTATATATATATATATATATATATATATATATATATATATATATATATATATATATATATATATATATATATATATATATATATATATTGACGCGTGTACTTTATCGGGCGACCACGTTTCGCCGCCTAAGAAATGTTATCGCGCAGCGCGGGACGCCCCTGCATGTATCCGAAGTTTCTGGAAAGTTTTCGATGCTTCTATCCGCTGTCTGTTGTCGCCGGATCTTGCGTTATCTGATTTATTCGCCTGACGCGAATGGTGTAGAACTTCGTAGAAGGCACGCGGGCCCCAACGATTAGTCTGGAACGTTCGAGAACTGCTGTATAAAAGCCGACGCGCTTGACCCGCAGATCAGAATTTCGACGATCGCCGACCGTGTTCGCCGCTATCGTTGTGCTATAAGTGTAGCCTATTTTGTGGGCACAGGTTCGCCCAATAAATGTTAGTTTTGTCTTTCACAGTATTGCTGTGTTCTTCTTCATCACCACCACGTGACATCTGGTGGAAGTGCTTGTGCGTTCATGTACCAAACGCCCCCGCAAAGCCGCGATCCAAGCCCGAAGCCCGAGGACAAAACCAACATCGCCCAAGACCAGCGTGCTAGCGGCCGATTGCAAGGACTGCCCCCAGAGCACGGACTTCTACCAGAGACGAGCAGGAAGATTGCCACCAAGTCCACCCCAATGCCAGCCCCAGCGTCCCCCGTCGTGCTGCAGCAGCCCAGCGAGCCCCCAACGTTGCGCGGTTCAACATTCGAGGACCCGGAAACCTGGCTCGAGACTTATGAGAGGGTCGCTGCATTTAACAGCTGGAACAGCGACGACAAACTCCGACATGTCTTCTTCGCATTGGAAGACGCTGCCAGGAAGTGGTTCGAGAACAGAGAAGCCACCTTAACGACCTGGGACCTTTTCCGAAGCGGCTTCCTGCAGACATTCACAAGCGTCGTACGCCGAGAACGAGCCCAAGCCCTACTAGAAACCCGAGTGCAGCTGCCCAATGAGACCACCGCGATTTTTACAAAAGAAATGAGCCGCCTATTCCGCCACGCCGATCCGGAAATGTTCGAGGAAAAGAAAGTTCGGCTACTGATGCGTGGTGTAAAGGAGGAACTTTTCGCCGGTATGGTACGAAGCCCACCGAAGACTGTCGACGAGTTTCTTCGCGAGGCCACTAGCATCGAGAAGACACTGGAAATGCGGAACCGGCCATTCAACCACCCCTCGAATTCGACAAGCTACGCCGGGGTTCAGTCACTGGCCACCGACGACCTGCGCGAGACTATCCGAGCGGTCGTGCGGGAGGAGCTACAGAAGCTGTTCCCGTCATCACAGCCTCAAGTGGCTTCGATTGCTGACGTCGTACGTGAGGAGCTCCAACAACACCTCCGAGTAGCCCCGCAATCGCCGCAGCCTCAACCGCAAGCGATCACATACGCCGCTGTAGCCCGCCGTCACGTTCCGCCTCCGCGCCCACGGCAGGGCCCAGTGACGACACAGTTTCGTCGTCCGCCGCCGCCAGCACGCCCACCCGTCGCATAGCACACCTACGCGAGGAAGACGGACATTTGGCGAGCCCCCGACCACCGCCCGCTTTGCTATCACTACGGAGAAGCCGGCCATGTGTATCGCCGATTCCCATACCGCGACTTGGGACTGAGAGGGTTCGCCGTCAGCGCGCCGCGTCCACAGCTTGGAGAGCGCCCACGTGACATCGCCGACTACCTCTCCGCCACTCAGTGGAGCGCTCGACGACCGTCCCGTTCGCCGTCACCAGGCCGCTACCTGTCGCCGCAGCGCCGACCATACATCGGCCCAGCGCGGGGCCGCTCTACGAGCCCATATCCGGAAAACTAAAAGCAGCAACCGATGGAGGTGCGGTTGCTGTTCGTCGAACTGACAAAGATCCTCCGCCACGGACGAAGACGAAGAGACCATCTCGACGACCTAATGACGACACACCGCCATCCCGACGAAGTCAGGCAGCCAAGACTACACCGACGAAAGACGACTTGATGACGCGACGTTCCAGCTTCAGTTCAACACGACGCAGCCGTGATCCGACGCCAAGACCAAACTGTAACGCAAGACAAAGAACCACCGACCTCGACGTGCTTCTCGACGGCCACGCAGTGCCTGCCTTAGTCGACACAGAGGCCGATTACTCCGTCATGAATGGACACATCGTCGCCCAGTTGAAGAAGGTTAAGACTGCATGGGAAAGCCCTCCAATTCGGACCGCTGGAGGACACCTGATTACGCCGTCTGGAATCTGCACGGCAAGAAATATGGTTCATGACCGGACTTACCCTGCCACTTTCGTTATATTCCAACAATGTTCTCGCGACGTCATTCTCGGCATGGACTTCCTAAACCTACACGGCGCAGTCATCGACCTGAAGTCGAAGTCGATAACCCTGTCTGAAGATCAAGCGATACCGCCGGAGAGCTCTCTTAGTCACCATGCCTTAAGCGTGCTCGAAAGTCAAGTCAGCATCCCGCCTCGCTCCAGCATTGTCATTTCCGCCGGCACCAAAACACCTGCCGACGTAGAAGGCGTCATAGAGGGTGACCACCGTCTACTGCTAGACCGTGAAATTTGCGTCGCAAGAGGGATCGCTCGACTGCATGGAGGGAAAACTGAAGTGTTGCTGACAAACTTCAGCCAGGAGTTCAAGCCCATCAACAAGGGCACGACGATCGCGTACATCGAGGAAATTCTGGAAACCAGTAATGCGTTTGTCCTCTCGGATTGCGCCACATCTACCCCGACGACCATGGTTCCCGAACCAGACTACGGCATTAATCCAAGTCTCCCCGTGATTAAGCAGCAGCAGCTCAGAAGTCTGCTCCGACGATACAAAAGCTGCTTTTCGACGTCATCGAGGATTCGACAAACCCCAGTAGCCAAGCATCGCATAATCACCGAGGAGTGCACTCGACCACTCCGCCAGAGCCCTTACCGAGTTCCGCCGCGAGAACGTGAAGCTATAAGAGAACAAGTCGACGAAATGCAGCGCGACGACATCATCCAGCCGTCGAAAAGCCCGTGGGCATCCCCTGTTGTCCTGGTGAAGAAAAAGGACGGAACCCTAAATTTCTGCGGCGATTATCGTCGTCATGAACAAGATCATGAAGAAGGACGTATACCCCCTCCTACCGATAGACGACGCATTGGATCTGCTCTGTAACGCTGATTACTTCTCGTCGATGGACCTCAAGTCTGGCTATTGGCAAATAGAAGTCGACGAAAGAGATCGCGAAAAGACCGCCTTCATCACCCCAGACGGCCTCTACGACTTCAAGGTTATGCCATTTGGACTGTGCTCGGCGCCTGCAACGTTCCAGCGCGTGATGGACACGGTTTTAGCAGGATTGAAGTGCCAGACCTGTCTCGTTTACTGGGATGACGTCGTTGTCTTCGCCGGAAATTTCGACGATCACCTTAGGCGGCTTGCAACAGTGCAAGAGGCCATCAAGTCATCAGGGCTCGCTCTGAAGCCAGAAAAGTGGCGCTTCGCTTACGATGAGCTTGTGTTCCTAGGCCACGTAATCAGCAAATCTGGTGTCTGTCCAGACCCGCAAAAGACAGCTGCCATCGCTCAGTTCTCGCAACCGATCGACAAGAAGGCAGTGCATAGATTTCTTGGCATGTGTGCCAACTACAGGCGAATTGTCAAGTACTTTTCACGCATTGCTGAGCCGTTGACGCGGCTAACTAAATGTGACGTCGAGTTCAAGTGGGATGCGCCGCAGGCCGACGCATTTCAAGAATTCAAACGACGCATGCAGTCGCCGTCCGTACATGCGCAGTTTGACGAGACGCGGATACCGAAATCCACACTGACGCCAGTAGCCTAGGCCTCGGTGCCGTCCTAGTCCAGAGAAACGATGGACATGAACACGTGATAGCTTACGCTAGCCGGTCGTTGTCAAAAGCGGAAGGCAATTATTCTACAACGGAAAAGGAATGCCTCGCCATCGTCTGGGCTAGAGCGAAATTTCGCCCTTACCTATATGGCAGGCCATTCAAATTGGTCAGCGACCATCACGCGTTGTGTTGGCTAGCTAACTTAAAGGACCCTTCAGGACGGCTGGCACAGTTAAGCCTCAGACTACAAGAATACGACATCACTGTAACATAAAAGCCCTGACGAAAGCACTCTGACGCCGACTGCTTATCACGCGCCCCCATCGATCCCCCGCCGCAAGACGACGAGGACGACGACGCCTTCCTTGGAATAATAAGCGCGGAAGACTTCGCCGAACAGCAACGAAGGGACCCGGAGCTAAAAGCCTTAGTCGAGTATTTGGAAGGGCACACCGACGTTGTGCCTAGGGCATTTAAGCGTGGATTGTCATCGTTCACGCTTCAAAACAACCTACTCGTGAAGAACTGCTCACCAGTCCGCGCCAACTACCTTCTTCTTGTTCCGTCGGCACTGGGTCCAGAAGTACTGCACGCCCTACATGACGATCCGACCACTGGGCACCGCGACGCTTTCGAGGATACACGAAAGGTATTACTGGCCGCACCTATCCGCCGATGTCTCCCGTTACGTCAGGACATGACGAGACTGTCAGCGACGCAAGACACCACCGACAAGGCCAGCGGGACTACTACAGCCGATGAAGCCTCCTTACCGACCTTTTGAGCAGATCGGGATAGACTTGTTGGGACCGTTTCCGACATGAACTTCCGGAAATAAATGGATCGTCGTGGCGACGGACTATCTCACCCGCTTCGCTGAAACTAAAGCTCTACCGAAACGCAGCGCAGCCGAAGTGGCGAAATTTTTCGTTGAGAACATCCTGCTGCGACATGGTGCTCCAGAAGTCCTCATCACCGACAGAGGAACGGCTTTTACAGCAGAGCTCACGCGAGCCATTCTGCAATAAAGCCAGACAAGTCAGAGGAGGACAACTGCCTACCATCCGCAGACGAATAGTCTCACGAATAGCCTCTCTGAACCATATCATGCCGGCCTTCCACCTCGGGGACACAAAACTAGCCGCTCGCCCTCGCCGCAACGCCCTCAGTCCCGTTGGCCTACACCTCAACGTCCCTCGTCCCCGTCCCACGCGCGCCACTTCTCGGGAAACTAAGCAATGCAGCCACCGGAAGTGCGGCTGCATTGACGACTCGGACTGCAAAACCTCTGCTGACCCCTACTGCTCGGCCGTACCCTGTTGAAATTGCTGTTGATGATGTACATGTTCAAGCCCTCATCGATACTGGCGCTCAGGTGTCGGTTATGCGATCAGATCTTCGTAGCCGTCTCCGTAAAGTCCTGACATCTGCCGAGTCGCCTGCCGTCCGAGTAGCTAATGGCAGTACAACAGCCGTGATGGGAATGTGCACCGCCTGTGTTATCATTGCCGGCCGTCCAGTGTTAGTCCTGTTCACCGTACTGGCCGAGTGTCCCCACGAAGTGATTCTTGGAATCAACTTTCTGACTGCCCAATTATCACTTATTGATTTATAGCAATGCCATAGCCACCAAGCTATCGCAGCGGGCACACATGTGCTGATTTGACGTGCGACCACTTCTCTTGTGTCGCCTAGACCCTGCCGTGCACTTTATGTAATGCGGCTCTGCTTCTGCACGCCCTGCGCAAGTTGTCCGCTATACATATTTGCATGGTTTTATTTTTCAGATATAGTAGAAACGCGGCGTGCCGTACCTTGAATTTAGGTAAGCGCTTGCGCGGGTCACGCTGTCTAGAGGTTAATGTCGCGATGACCTGGTAGCTCCTGAGGGCATTGTGCACATTCGACGCGGTGCGGTCCAAACGAGTTCCTCGTGTCTCTTTTCTTCACTGCCACGCTCCTTCAGCGCGTATACAGGCTCTGAACACCCCCCCCCATCACGGTGTGCCGGACAGCAGCAGCAGCAGTGAGAAAGTCGAAGGAAAAGGCGAAGAAAGCTTCGCTTTAGGAGTGCCAGCAGCTTGATTAAATTTAATGTCTGAATTACCCCGGACATCCCTGCTCTAGAGTAAGAAGACTATCTACTTCGCGGTTTCTTTATGACACTGCGCAAAGAAGACTTCGCTCATGCGGAACCCTACATTCATTGCGTAGCATTCATGACGAGCTAATCGTTTCTGAACAACTGAGAATCCCTGATCCTGAGTGCGCCTGCTTCCGTGCCTGCTCTCAAAAACCATGGTTTACTAAAACAGTTAAAAGACTAGAAAACAAGAAAAAACGCCTCTTCCGCTCCGCCAAGCTGCGGGATAATGAGAACGCGTGGATGAAATATTATACAGCTGAAAAAACATACCTAACGGCAATTCGCAACGCTAAGCATTCTTTTTTCCACGCTGACTTGCCGAAAATACTGACTACCAACCCAAGAAAATTCTGGCAGATTATAAACCCAAAGCACGCATCCACTATCGCTCTTACGAAAGAATCAGGTGAAGTGGCCACCGACTTTGAATGTGCTAATATGTTTAACACCGCCTTTTCATCCGTATTTAGTAAAGAAACCGACATTGCCACCCCCTGTACAATCCAATGTCTTCGAAACTGTTATGCCGCCAATTTTCTTTGTCGCATCTGGAATTTCTACCATAATTGACAAACTTAAACTATCTTCATCAGCCGGGATCGATAACATTAACTCAAAATTCCTAACGAACGGAACACTCAAAACATTTGTGCACCATTTCTGTGTTTACTGTACTCACAGTCACTTTCCACGGGCCAGCTTCCTGCCAATTGGAAATACGGAAAGGTCATTCCAGTCTTCAAGTCAGGTATCAGAGGATCACCGCTAAACTACCGACCCATTTCTTTAACCAGTATCCCGTGCAAAATCATGGAGCATGTCATTGACACACATATCATGGACTTTCTCGATTCGAATAACTTCTTCAATCCTGCGCAGCATGGATTTCGCAGAGGTTTTTCGTACGAAACTCAAGTGGCCATGTATGCGCACGACTTACCTGCAAACTTAGATTGCAGTTTTCAGACTGACGCCATTTTTCTGGACTTCGCGAAAGCGTTTGACAAAGTACCCCATAAGCGCCTTCTACTCAAAGTTTCACTGTTAAATCTTCACCCCGACATCATAAATTGGATCCGTGAATTTCCAAATAACCGCTCTCAGGTTGTTTTTGTGAACAATACTACCTCTGCTTCCCTTCCAGTAACATCAGGCGTTCCGCAAGGGTCCGTACTTGGCCCGCTTTTATTCCTTATATACATATTAACGACCTACCAACGCATGTATCTTGTAATATCCGAATGTTTGCCGATGACTGTGTTATTTATCGCACTGTTGCCAACGCCTCTGATCAATTAACCCTTCAAAGTGGTCTCAACTATGTAAAGCAATGGTGCGATGATTGGCTAATGGAACTTAACCGTCACAAATGCAAAACCTTATCTTTCAACCGCCGCCGCTTTCCACTTGTTTTTTCATATGCGATTAGCAGCGTTCCTGTCGAAGCAGTTCAATCGTTTAAGTATCTGGAGTCACTTTCTGCCATGACCTTTCTTGGGCTTTGCACGTCACTAACGTCATATCATCCGCAAATAAAACACTTGGATTTCTGCGACGTCATCTACATAACGCAACTAAGAACGTAAAATTGTTAGCTTATAAAACTCTCGTGCGAACCAAATTGGAATATGCTTCACCAATTTGGAACCCGCGGCAAGCTCATATTCAAGACGCCCTTGAGTCACTTCAAAACCGTGCCACTAGATTCATTCATCGTTCGTATTCTTATGATGTGAGTGTATCGTCACTAAAATTAGAATCTAATTTACCCCTTCTCTCATGTCGCCGCCGTATCGCCAGTCTTTCTTTATTCTATAAACTTTTTTACAGCTCGATGGGTATCCCGCCGTACATTGTTCCACCAACACGCATATCTAGTCGCACTGGTCATCCTCTTCAAGTCGCGCGCCCACGTGCACGCACCGTTACCTTTTCTACGTCATTTTTTCCTCGTATAGCTGCTGACTGGAATGGCTTTCCGGGCGACACCGCTGCCATCCCTTGTCCATCCACCTTCATAGAAAGCGTCACCAATCATCTTTCCCCATAGATTAACACATGGTTTCTCCTTATTTCAGTGTAACCCACCCCTTATGTAATACCCCGTTACGGGGTTATTAAGGCATAAAAATGAAATGAAATGAAAAAAAGGCTAAGCAGGTCAAGGCCTACGCAAAAGAACAGCTCAGAGGGAACTTCAATTGGATGGAGTCATCGCACAGGTGGCAGGGAAGGTTTCTCCCGGCAAAGGCACGATTCGCAAGTTGGACATAACGACGCACGGAGCGGTAGAGACCCGGCCTGAAGAACCGGCGTCGTACGCGGTTGTATGTACGAAAAACGCCAAGGTGTCCCACCGTCGGTGCATCGTGAAGTTGTTCGAGAGCGTCGGGTCGCAGATGACGAGGAAGGACAAGGAGCAACTGAGGGCCGTATTGCGGCGGTAGAAGATGCCGTCGTGCAGAACGAACATGCCGCAGGTGGTGTCAGTGCTGCCAGATTGCACTCCGGCGATGAAGGACGGTACGGATTCGTCGCGTTGTTGTTCAGCCCGCATGTGTGTCATGTCAGTAAAAGCCCTTATGCAGGTCACCGGATCATGCGCCGCAGCATCAGGGGGATCCACGGGGTGACAAGAGAGGCAGTCAGCGTCCTTGTGCAGACGTCCAGACTTATAGCTGATAACAAACGAAAATACCCGGAACCACAAAGCCAAGCGACCAAGCCGTCCTGTGGGGTTCCGGAGGGAAGACAGCCAGCAGAGTGCGTGGTGGTCTGTAACGACCGAAAATGTGCGGCTGTACAAATATGGCTGGAACTTGTCGACAGCTTAAACTAAAGCCAAGCACTCCCGCTCGGTGATGGAGTAATTTCTCTCGGCAGATGACAGCAGGCGGCTGGCGTAAGCTATCGCGCACTCGCTACAATTCTTTTGTTGGGTGAGAACAGCGCCGATGCCATGGCCCCTTGCGTCAGTGTAGACTTCGGTCGGTGCAGACAGATCAAAGTGGGCAAGTATGGGAGGGGTGGTGAGAAATCCGATGAGAGTGGCGAATGTGTGAGCCTGCTCCGGGCCCCATGAGAATGGCGTGTTCTTCTTTACAAGAGCTGTCAAGCGCCGAGCAACGTCGGCGAAGTTTTTGACGAAACCACGAAAATAAGAACACAGGCCAACGAAGCAGCGCACGTCACAAATAGAACGTAGCACAGGGAAACTTCGTACGGCAAGGACATTTTCCGGATCTGGTTGGACACCGGATGCGTCCACGAGCTGCCGCAACACGATAATCTGCGGTGCCCGAATTGACACTTCGTGGAGTTCCAGTTGGAGGCCGGCTTTCGCAAGACCGCAAGAATGGCAGCGAGTCGGGTAAGGTGGCTGCCGAATGTGGGAGAAAAATCAATAACGGTCGTCAAAGTAACAGAGACAGGTGGTCCATTTGTAGCCTCGCAGAAGAAAGTCCATCATACGTTCAAATGTCGCAGGGGCATTGCATAGGCCAAAGGGTATGACTTTGAACTTATATAAGCCATCTGGCCTCATGAGGGCTGTCCTCTCGGGGTCCATTTCATCGACTAAAATCAGCCTGTAGCTGGATCGAATATGGATGGACGAGAAGTATTTAGCTTCGTACAAGCAGTCCAAGGCGTCATCGATGCGTGGTAGTGGCTAGACGTCCTTTCGCGTGATCTTGTTTAAGTGGCATAATCGACGGAAAGACTCCATGTACTATCTTTCCTTTTCACAAGGACGACAGGCGAAGCCCAAGGACTGGCTGATGGCTCGATGACCCCTTTGCGGAGCATTTTGTCCACATCTGATTGGATGACTCGACGTTCAGCATGCGATACACGATAGGAACGCCAACGAATTGGATTCGTGTCTCCACTGTTTATACGGTGCTGAACAACAGATGTTTCGCCTAAAGGCCTGTCGCCGAAATCAAAGATGTCACATTACGATTCAAGCAGGAGACGTATGTCCGTGGCCTGTGCAGACGTGAGTTCAGGTGCAATCATTATCGCGAAGTCATCCGTTCACGAACCAGAGCTGTGAGCTGCACTTGGCGCTTATAAACCTGTCTCTACATTCAGACTCTCAATGTCAAATTCAGAACCACTAGAAACAATGGCCAAGAACATGCCGGCCGGAATCACTTGAGGGCACAGGCTGCAATTCAGAACCTGTAGAACGACGTCGTTACTTGTAACCGTGACCAGCGTATGCGAAACAGCAAGGTTCCGGTTCAAAAGCACGTCGATGATGAGACGAAGCACATAGTCACCGTCAGGAACCTGTGGCTGGGCAGTCAAAGTGACGTAAGTAACTGCCTCGGGTGACAGACGCACATCGTGAAGCGAGCACGAGCACGGTGGGGCGGAGCTCGGAGCATCGGCGATGTGAGGCAGTTCTAACTGAAGAACGCCGGTCGCGCAGTCGATGAGAGCAGAATGAATGGATAAAAAGTTCAATCCAAGGGTAATGTCGGGAGGGCAGTTCTCGATCACAGCCCAGAGAACAGAAGTAGGGCGGCCGGCTATACTTAAACGCGTAGTACACATTCCAAAAAACAACGTGCACGCCGCCCTCGGCGACACGAAGCACTCGGGCAGCTGCTGGAGTGATGACCTTTTTTAAACGTCTACGTAGGCTAGCACTCATCACAGATAAGTGGGGTTCAGTGTCGACGAGTGCTTGGACAGGTACGCCGTCTATTTTAACGCCAATGACACTTCTTGTGGGCACAGACAGAGGACTTGTGCAGTAGTCGGCAATGCAGCACCACCTCCGAGAGCTGAATTTCCTAATTTTCCGAAAGGATGAGGCCAAAAGCCACAGGGGACGAAAGGCGACGTAGCTGCGGCGAACCGGAAGGTGGGCGACGTGTTTGCGGTGAACGAGACTGGTCCCCGAGGGGCGATGGTGAGCGGCTGTACCACGGGTTCCTAGCAGAGTTGTCGGCACCGTTAGACTTGGCGGTGGGCGAAACATAGCGGGCAGTTCGATCAATACGGTTCAGGTTGGTCGGCGTGCGAGGTGTGGAGGGCCACGAGTTGCGAAAGTATCGGGCGACTTGCCCATTGCGGCGGAAGATGAAACATCGGCTGGTCGTCTACAGTTCTCCCCTCAGTCGGGTTACGATAACGCAGAGAGAAGCGCCGGGGTAGAGCGAAAAAAGTAGAAGGACGTTCGTTAGCCCTGGGATTGGCGAAGGCACACACAGTATGTAAACCAATCTTTCCTAGTTCCTGGCGAACGATGGCTTGTACGAGGGGAATTGAAAATGTGGTAGTATCAGGGCTACACGAACAGAACGTTTTGGGCGCCATCGCATCCAATTCAATGTCTAACGATTCGCACCACGTCCTCTGATGGCGACGCGTGCTGCTGCGCGGGTTGATTTTCACACGTCGACGTTGCGGCAGTATTGGGAAGTGTGGCAAATGGTTGCATGACGCGTTGGCTTTTGCCCTGCTGGAATTGTCGGCATTCTTTAATGATTGCATCAACTGTGGAGCAGCTTTTTCACAATGGGCAGATTAAACCTGTCTTCAGCAATGCCCTTAAGCACGTACCCGTACTTCTCAGCTTGTCATGTCATGATTGGCTTTATGACAAAGTGCCAGCACGTCCTGGATGTACGAGACATAGAACTCCGTGAGGGATTGGGCACAGGAGGCCAGTTCCTGCTTTGCGGAAATATTACGGCCGGCTGGTTTGCCAAACAACTCTGTCAATTTCTTCTTGCATTGGTCCCAGCTGGTTAGCTCCTCTTCGTGGTTTTCGTACCACACCTTTGCCGTGCATCTCAGGTAGAACAACAGGTTACCTAGCATAAGTGTAGGGTCTCCTCTGTTGAATCCACTCACGCGTTCGTACATTGCCACCCACTCTTCAACGTCGGCGCCATCGGTCCCACAGAAAGTTCGAGGGTCATTGAGTTGCACAATGACAACCGAAGGTGACAGCGACGTTGCATGCGACGGTGACGTAGGAGGCGGCAACGACGTTGATCCCGAGTGCTCACCGTCCTTCATGGTGCGGACGGTGATGCGACGTCCACTGCGGAGCACCATTGCCAGGCGTGGTACACCGCACCTCTCACTAATATGTTACGGGGGTGTTGAGAGTATATAAGATTGTATTTACAATATATATATATATATATATATATATACAAAATGAGCCAGAGTAGGTAAAATGGCTGAACACCAACAACCGCAGCATCCAGCGTCCCGCGCTTTTCTTCTTCCTCTCTTCTTTCATCCTTCCGTAACAATATTTCGACAGGGTATACAGTGCGAAAGACGAGGACAAGTGAAAGAACGACAACACAATCGCTGTTCTTGTGCATGTTGGTGCTGCATATTGGGACGGGGTAAGAGCGCGTAAGACGAGGACAGATAAAAGAACTACAATACAAGTGCTGTGTTGGGCTAGTCGGTGTCGCATATTTGGTCGGAGTAAACAGCGCGTAAGCTGAGAGCATGTGAAAGAACGACACCACAACCGCTGTTCTTGGGCTAGTTGGTGCTGCATATTTGCACCGGGTAACCAGCGCGTAAGACGAGGCAAAGTGAAAGGACAACGACACAAGTGCTGTGTTAGGCTAGTTGGTGTTGTATGTTTTGATGGAGTAAACAACGCGTAAGACGACGACATGCGAAAGAACGACAACACAAGCGCTGTTTTTCGGCTAGTTGGTGTTGCATACTTGGACGGGGCAAACAGCGCGTAAGACGAGGACAAGTGAAAGAACGACAACACAAGCACTGTTGTTGTGCTAATCGCTATTGCATATCTGGACGGGTAAACAGCGCGGAAGACGAGGACAAGTGAAAGAACGATAACATAAGCGCTGTTGTTGGGCTAGTTGGTGTTGCATATTTGCACGGCGCAAACAGCGCGTAAAGCGAGGACAATTGAAAGAAAGACAACACAAGCGCTCGCTAGTTGGTGTTGCATATTTGCATGGGGTACACAGGGGGTAAGACGAGGAGTAGTGACAGTACAACAACACAAACGCTGTTCGTGGGCTAGTTGGTAGCACATATCTGGACAGGTAAACAGCGCGTAAGATGAGGACAAGTGAAAGGACGGCAACACAAGCGATGTGTTAGGCTAGTTGGTGTTGCATATTTGGACGGGGTAGACAGCGCATAAGATGAGATCAAGTCAAAGAACAACACAAGCGCTGTTGTTGGGCTAGTTGGTTTTGCATACTTCGACGGGATAAACAGCGCGTAAGACGAGCACAAGTGAAAGAACGACAACACAAGCGCTGTTATTGGGCTATTTGGTGTTGCATATTTTGATGGGGTAAACAGACCTAACACGAGGGCCAGTGAAAGAACGATAACACAAGTGCTGTTGTTGGGCTAGTTCGTATTGCATATTTCCACGGGGTAAACAGCGTGTAAAACGAGGACCAGTGCAAATACGACAGCACAAGTGCTGTATTAGGATAGTTGGTGTTGAATATTTGGACGGGGTAGACAGCGCGTAAGACTAGGACAAGTGAAAGAACAACACAAGCGCTGTTGTTGGGCTGGTTGGGTTTCCATACTTGGTCGGGATAAACAGCGTGTAAGACGAGTACAAGTGAAAGAGCGACATCACAAGCTCTGTTGTTAGGCTAGTTGATGTTGCATATTTCCGCTGGGTAAACAGGGCGTAAGACAAGGACGAGTGAAAGAATTAGAACACAAGCTCTGGGTAGTTGATTTTGCATATTTGGGCGGGATAAAAAGCACGTAATACGAGGACAAGTGATAGCACGACAACACAAGCGCTGTTATTAGGCTAGTTCGTGTTGCATATATGGAAGGGGTAAACAGCGTCTGAGATAAGGACAAGTGAAAGGACGACAACACATGCGCTTGTGTTGTCGTCCCTTCACTTGTCCTTGTCCTACGAGCTGTTTATCCCGTCCAAATAGCACAATCCACAACCTACTCACAAGCGCAGGGTTGAAATTACTCCACTAGTTCTTTCACACCAAATTAAACGTTAATAGTTCGAAATACGTTACCATCACAACCACCAGAATAACGCGACTAATTATTCGTACATCCTACAGGAATATTCCTTTCAAGCTGACTGTTTTAAATACTCTTTTTCTCCGTTAGCCATAGCGCAGTGAATTGGCTTACCTTGTATTATCACCAATAGTTTGGCGCTGACTAATTTTTGTCATGTGTGGAAGATTACTTACTGGGTTCTCAATTATGAAACAAAAGTATTGCACACGTTCCTCTTTTGATATTAATGCACTGAACTGTAAATTTCTTTGCAATTGTTTTGCATATACTGCTCAAATGTGTAGATATATACATATTTAACCCTCTTTATATCTTTCACTTTGAAGTTGCTGTTAGTTTGTGTTTCATATTCGGTATTTGTATTTCGTAGATTTACTATGACTTCATTATGTTTAATGTTTGTCCTTGTGACCTTCCTGCAATAATCTTTTAGGGATTGGCAGTATGATCTAATATATATATATATATATATATATATATATATATATATATATATATATATATATATATATGTGTGTGTGTGTGTGTGTGTGTGTGTGTGTGTGTGTGTGTGTGTGTGTGTGTGTGTGTGTGTGTGCGGATGAACGTAGTTGGACAGAACCAAAGTAATGTTGCTTGCTGTCGCATGGAGCTACTCAGATTATTTTTTTAGTTTCCGCCTATTTATAAAGTTATTCTGAATTAATCAACTTCTCAAATATAGTTAGATAAAACGTGCAAATGAGAAAATTGAAGAGAAAGATGAGCTCCCGCTCCAGCGTTCTGTTGCTCAATACGTGCGATATCAAAGTATTTCTCCGAGCGTGAAAGAAGCCCGCTAATACAACGCAAAGTGCCTCGAGCGGCCAGTCGAGCGCCAATTTTGCGTGTTTTTGCGGACTTCTTTCACGCTTGGAAAAACAATTTTTTGTAACACGTAGTGAGCAACAGAAAGTTGTATTGAGAGTTTTTCGTCTTGCTCTCGTCTTGTTATCTAATTATATTTGAGAATAATTTCAGCATGAAGAAAGCCTTTTAACTCTTCTTTCAGCCATCTTTTTTTGTTCATGTGACATTGCATAGGGCTATCTTTTAATAGGTTACGTGTTGGTGAGCTTGACTGGAACCCCACTTACTTTAGCTGCAGGAGGGTAAACTCCGATCCAGGAACTCCGGGAACTCTGTCGGTACATCTGAACTTTCTCTGTCCAACTTCGGATGTGTTTGAAACTCTTCAAACCCATTCAACTGGGATGTCTCGACCGCGACGTCTACAACGACTTCCTCGTGCCATGAGATACCTATCTTTAATTTCTTCATGCCAGGGCGTGCCAGTATAAAATCAAATGCGGCGTCATGGACGATTAGTGCTTCTACAGTTGTGTTGTTTGTTTCAAATTCCACTCCGACGCGTGCCCACTTGTCTAATAATCGAGAATTCCATCGTAACTGTGTGCGTTTACAACTTTGCCAATGAATATTTGATGTTACGAAATCAGTAGCGAATTAACTATGCTAACTGATGTTTCAGTGTCAATACTTCGATGATGTTTCCGTTGACGCTCATCTGTGTGAGTAGAATAAGCCTGCCGCAGACTTGGCTAAGTAAACAATTTCTTTTGGTGTCCCCAAAGAGGACGAAAAGTCCGGGCTTGCCAGCTCGTCTGCTTGACCCGGCTGTCGAGTCGTCTCATTGGTTGAGTGAATGTCAACATATATTCACTGTAGTGCCGCGGCCATAGGATTTCCGGGGATCCAGTGGTATAGCTTTGGCTACTGGTGTTTCTCACTTGCCCATTGGCAAGTAAAAAGTCGTCGGCAACGTCTTTCAGTTACTGTAGGAGTTCATACAATGTCGCAGATTGCCTTATCGTGATCAGATGCTGATAATCAACCAAGATTTTAAGAATAACCACTGCAACGCTTGATCATTCCCACAGGTCTGGGCCGGCGCGTTGCAAAAGCAAACATTTCTCGTAGAAGTAGTTGATGACAGATCCTTCTTGGTGCTTGAATGCAATGGCCTTTTCCCAGCATTCAATGGGATTCAAAGCGAAGCCTCGCAGAAAGCTAGCTCGCCATTCAACCCATGATACAGCTGTGTTGATCGATATGCACAACTTGAACCACTTCTTGGCATTTCCTGCGTATATTGCGTATATTGCAGATGCGTTCAGGGTCCGTGGTTCAATTGTTCTGCGACCATGCATATTCATAAAAGTGAAGCCACGTTGACGGGCTTGACGATGTACCATCGAAAGGTTCAGGCTTGATAAGTTCTTGCACAGTTTGCTTTGTTGATTGCATTGTTGATGACAATATAGTCAGAAGCGCTTGCTGTCGCTCCACTTGTTGTTGCTGATTTTTCTAAGGGTGTTGTATTAGATGGCTGGGAGCTTGAGTTTCGCTTTTAACTACGGTGTGGCTACTCGAACTGTCAACCCAGCGTTGGAAGTCAGTCACCCGCATATTCACTCTGACTGAGCCAACAGATTCCAGATTCTCTAGTGCTAAATTGGCTCCATCGGCTAAGAAGGCCAAGAAGTCCGGTGTGCTGACATTTTCAGGTAACTCGACGGCATAGTCTCCATCTTCCTGGTACTTCCTCACCAGTAGACGACCATCTTCATGTCGGGCCATGGTGAATGACACCCACATGGTTCAAAACTGTAACTGCCGTCAAAATGTAACATTCCGTTTAATCAGATACAATTGATCTGACCCACTCTTCTTCCTCTTCGTCTGTCCTGTGCGTTCATTCCTTCTCAGTTATCTGTGTTATCGAAGACAGGCCCACGTACAAATCAAGTGCTGTATATGTGTCAATTTACGCGCATCTTGTAATGGTTCACCAACAACAAAGATGAAAAAAATATTTTTTTCACTTGCGCCCAAATGAACTACGTGCTTGGTGTCCTCGTTTCTGTATGGCCTCTGTGAATATCACAGATCTTCTTCAAAGTCGCAATAAAGACTGAAAGTATCGCGCCTCTGTCGTCTGGCGTATCCCGCTACACATGACGTGAAACCGCACAGGCTTCTAAACCAGTTGGCGACACTGAAGCGAGCCTGTTGATAGATGCCGTCCTTCTTGCCAAACATATTCCCGACGCGATTGTTCGCCACCAGGCGGCCCACGGTGACCAGAAGCCATTAGACGCGAGCGCTGATTGATGGAGAAAGGGCGCGCCGTGCGCAGCGCCGGTAGCCGGGAATTTGTTTCCCAGCCTTGGGACAAAAGCGGCGCGCGGTAATCTCGGTGATTTGCCACCGGGAGGGGAGCTGCTCACGAGCGGCCGGGGTCACGAGGTCGGGAAACCAGTTTGTCCGGCCCAGTGGCCAGTTTCGGCCGCCCACACCTCGGCGCCTTTCCCACGCCGGTCAGCGGCCGCGCGAACCTGCTGCCCGCCGGTGGCAGTCCTCCTCGCGCGCATTCCGAAAAACACAGCAGCGCTTTCAGCCGGCACAGCGATGTCAAGTAGCGGGATTATTCGCCCACCGACGCGCGCCGACGCAACCAATGGCAAACACGGCGAGCGGCGTTCTCGAGCCTCCCTGTTGTGACTTGTGCGGTCAGCTTCTCATATGGCCTCATTGAGTTATCAAAGACCTGGTATACGACAAAACCTGAATCAACGGACAGGCAAGGAGGTAATGTACCAATGGGAGTAAAAGATCTATTCCGAAATACTTGATCAATTTTCATTCATGTCAGGAAACGTTCAATCCGTTGCGGTATTCTAGTGGGAAGTTATCTTAGCCGTGATGAACAGTCCAACAGATGACAGAATACAACGTTTCCTCTCCTATCTAGAAAAGCTTTTCAGCTATATAAATAAACATTATTTCACATTTTTACTAGATGGTGACCTTAATGTTGCCACGTTGAGTTTCTCCACCTTGCAACGTATTTTTCATTTCATGTTACTATCGCGTGGTTTCTCCAACACAATTGAAACTGCTAGTCGCTTAACTACGAAGACAAAAACATTACTTCATCTGTTTACAGATCTGTTTGATGATAAAATTACTGCTGGTGCCCTCTCTTCTGTTATTATACAGCATTTTCCTATATTGTTTTGCAATAAATCACGACGCTACGGTATTCAAATACAATATTTGCAAACTAATAAATACGCAACATCATCGAAGGAACAATGCAAAACTTTCGTGAGAGGTTAAAGGTAATAAATTGGCAGAAGGCATATCAATATTCATCTTCTCATGAGCCTTACGAGAAATATTTGCGCTTATTCAAAGGAACCTACGTCGAGACATTTCCTTTCATTGACATCAAAAAGCGCCGAGGTATCGTAAAAGTCTGGCATCACTAAACAATGTTAAAATGATAAAAAACGACAAGCTTCTTAACAGATTCCTATTCAATTTCACGACCGCAACAATAGGGAATTATTTAAAACGCATAGAACCAAGACGAATACTATATTCTGTAATGAGAAGCGACAATATTTATGTAACTTGTTTCACATTTCCAATAACCTGAAAGCTGACTGAGTGTGGAAAAAGCTAAAGAAATTTACTAACACGTGGGCTGTCAAGCGTACAAATAACCAATATTACTATGAATGAACGAAATGAAGACAAGGTGAAAGGCGAAAGCAGGAGCCAACGTTTCGACAAGTGGACTTGTCTTTTTCAAGGCATCCACCAATTTCCATCTCCTGCCTTCCCCGTGTTTGCCCTGCATCAATGTAATATCCGGTAATGAACTAGGTATAAATGTATTATGTTTTGTTAATTTAACAGCTATCTTCCTGAACCTGCATGCCGGCAACATAAAAATAAACGGCCATAGTGTGTTCTTCGAGCCAAATTGTGAAAGTTAGGTCTTGACTGTAAAAATCTCGCTTAACCCCGTAAAGGATTTGGGCGAGCTCAGCTCGACGACGATAGTAATCCTATTTTCAAACAGATTTGCACCCCAAGTCGGCAAGCCCAGTTAGTTTTTTTCTACAACTACGGGTGCAACATTTCAAATCGGCGGTTAGTTGGTTTATTGCCCAGATGTCAGCACTCGCCCCTTCATTCAGTCTTCCACACGGCGTCAGCAGCGGTGTTTATTCAGACGTCGCAATCAAGGGGCGCGCTTTGTTTGGCTCGATCGTGAGGTGCGCGTGAGACGAGGTGGATGCACTTTTCACACTGTTGCGAAAAATCTATTACATCAAATTCCCTGTGCATATATCTCTCTAATTGCTCGTTATATGTGAATCGTAAATTCAAGCCGTTGTTTTCTGAATCTGCACTGCGATGTGAAGGCGGGCTCGAGCAATTGTCAAGCGAACATTTATTTTTTTTTGCGTTTGGTTCGAGCCTCCCTCAATTTTCCCGAATGAAGCAATACATTGTTCTTGTTCTTGGTAACCATGGAAGGCTAATACGTCCACTTGTCAGCTGCTTTCCTTGGCAAACGTTTATGTGAGAAGCGAGTATGGCTGCAGCAGGGCCTGTTACTCGGACTAAGCTGGCCTACCCAGAAAGCAGCAATTGTACTTGGAAATATATCAAAAAATAAAGGGTCGTAAGATAAAATAGACATTGACAAGATATGCGCACTGAAATTCAGTGAATAACGATAATAAATTAAACGAGAGCAAGAACATGGCTTCTACAAACAAATAAAAAAGCTACAATTTTTCTTTAGAGAACACCTCGCCAGATAGTACTGCTGCTGCCTTCGAGGTGGATGACTTGAAGCGACGTCAATTATCTACAAGAGAATGTCAAGATTGGCGGGCTAGGCGATCAACGGCAAGACCCTGCAGCATGGCAGCGAAGCTGCTTGTCTCGCGCAGTTGCAGCAAGGACTTTGGTGCCCTGGTTAAACTGCAAATATTAAAAACGTTGCTCGCATATCACTTGCACGTTTGAAACGTGGCCCGCGTACAACGCCTTCCAGAACTTCATTAAAGAATTTTCAGCAAAGACCGCACTTCACGTATATTTCACTATTTTCATTGAACTCGACCGCGGGAAAGTTCTCACAAAAGATCGTGATACATTCTGCGCGATTCGGAAAATACATTTATAAGGCTGCGGAGTGCTTGGATAAGTAATTTATTGCAAAGGCTACACTTACACATTTTGAGCTTTGGCTACATATCACCCAATATTTGGTGCCTATTTATACTAAAGTTATGCAAGGTGACTCATTTAGCTCTCCAAAGCAAGGGCTCAGGAACTATTTCCAAAGCTCCTAATTAATCAATAAACAGTGTGAGGGCACTAAAAGTTAGTATTAGGTCAACGTAAACTGCTAAAAGAGACTTCCAGAAACCTCGCATCGCTTGTTATTTATTTATTTATTTATTCATTTACTTATTTATTTGTTTATTTATTTACAGGTGCCCAGCAGACAACAAAACGAAGAACCAAATACAAATATAATACAAAGAAAATTAAAAAAAACATCATGCGTACATAGTTGCACATAAACTGCGGTCCTAACCAGCGTGCAAATGTAGTTCAAAGAAAACCACACCCGGGAATACAAGCGCTGTTCGCAAGCTGCATGCTGCAGACAAGTGCCACGCGCGCTGTTCTTGTCTGGGCGGCGCGCTTGTTGCGTGACATGCGTGTTTCCCTGACGTGAGTGGCACATTTCGGGATAGGGTGCGCCCTCATAAAAAATTTATTTTTAGGTTTCCATGTGTACTATGCTCGAGACGCTTAGCACGTGTCAGCAGCATGGCACACAGGCTGCAGCAGCAATGTGCAATACTACGATCCCGCATACTATCGTTTTATAAGCGAACTGTCATACAAAGAAAATGCGGTATAACCGCATAGCAGTGTCATGCATTCGCCGTGGCACAAGTTGTCGTTGATAGCAGATATTTAGGTTCTTTGTGTAATTACGCAAGATTGTCCGGTTAGGCTAAAATTTGATATGCGCATTTATACATTGTGACATGGAAGCACCTTAGGGAAATAATTTACAGCGTCTGTTTACAAGGGCTAGCAAGCACTGGCCAACATGGACGCCAGCCAACATTGAGCAAGGCACGTTGTCCCCTCCGATCAGCCAGAGGCCGCTTAAGGGTACGTGACACTAAATCCAACGGTCGACATCATCTAGCACTTCGCATGACCACCGGCGCAAGAAGCGGCGGCCCGGCGTCACCAAGGACCCACATGTAGCAGAGGACAGGTGGTAATTCTTGAGCCTCGACACGTGAACGTCGTCGCTGGAAAACGGAGCAGAAGATGTAGTGAGACTGGCGGACACAATCTCGTACGTGACGTCAGTCACTTCTCGAAGGATACGCCCGCGTAGCGAGGAAAGAGCTTTTCGGAAACACGCCGGGAGGGGCTCCGACGACGGCACCCGGAGGAAAACGTTCGCCGCGCTGTCGCTGGTCGCAAAGGCGCTTCTGGTTGTCTTGGGGAAGCAGCGAGTCTACTACAGGCTACAGACCGTGCAATGGCATCACGTGCATGTTCGCAGGGGAACGTGTCCGAAGGTAAAGTTGCTTCCCGTCTGAACAAAAGCTAAATCCTGCACTGTCCTGGGGGGGAGGGGGGGATTATATTCGAACGTCACGTATGGCCGTAGAAGGTCCCAATGACGGTGGTCAGCCGACTCGTATCTGGAAATCATGGGCGCTATAACGTAAAACTAGTCCAAACATTTCTATTCCAATTCTGTAATCAGCCCTCCGCGATTGGTCAAAAATTATTTTTTTAGATTACCTCCCCCCTTCACCTCTCTGTCACGCGACGTCACGAAAACCGCGATAGCTCCCCATCTGATATGACGTCAACACACTGATTATACATGATTTGACCGAACAAAAGAAAAATAGTTATTTCTGATTCGACGCCTTTTCGCCATTGGCCCCCGGCTATTGGTCAAAAGTTTTCGGGCTGCACCCACTTCACCTGCCTATCACGCTACCTCACAAAACCGCAATAACTCACCGCGCAAAAGTGACGTGCACGCATTAATGATGCATTAATATGCCAAACAAAGCTGAATTTTTGTCTGAATAGCCGCACGCTGCCCCTTTCCGAAAGGAATAAAAGATGGCTGCCGCTGATTGCTGAGGCGCTGGCTACTCGCACCAGCCGGAGAGCATGGGTTTAATTGCGTATAATAAAACTTTTTCCGTGGCCGCGTAACGTTTTCGAGCACTTTAGGCACGTTTACGACCTCGTTCTTCCGATTCTTCTTTGCTGAGGATCCGTTTTAGCGTGATTCTTAAGGTTCCGTTGTATGCCGCCGCGATTTTCGACCAGCCACCACAAGCTAAGTAAAGCAAAGAGGACCAATCGCAGACGCCGGCACCACCCTCTTCATCCTTCTATCGATTTTCAGTGCAGTGGCTCGGCCCCATCGAATCCCTCTCCATTTGAGCGCGCCCCTCGCCTCTTGTCAGCCAATTAGACAAGAGAAGCTGCTCAGTGTAGGCACTGTTATTCTTTTTTTCAAGCAAACAAAAGTGACCTCCTATGAACGAGGACAGCGTTTGATTGGTCTGTTCAGACAACCCTGCAGGTGACCGCCCGGTGCTTGCGTCGTCGGTTACGCAAATTTGACGTCAGGAGATTGTAATAAAATAATATTGGAATATTTTTACGTTATAGGGCCCTATATCTGCTAAGGTCCGATTCAATTGCTCGCTGAGCCCCTTAGTCGGTATGACGTGGTGATCTTGCGCTGCATAGAGCAGCGGCGCAGGATATCTTCGATGACTCTAGATAGGAAGACATAGCCTCGGTCAATCAGCAATCGACGTCAGGCACTGTGTACTAACATTATGGCACGGAGTCGAAAGTCCACCACGTCTGTAGCACAGCTGGTCGCCAGCATTCCTGTCATTGCGTAACGCGTCGCGTAATCGGTAGCGGCGGCAACCGTGTTGTTTACTGAAGCAGATGTAGGAAAGGGTGCGAGGAGTTCCAAACCGAGACAGAAGAAGGGCTCAGATGACACATGGATGGGCTGAAGATACCCAGCAGGAAGAGTAGACGGTTTCCTGGCAGAGGCGCTGGCATAACGCCGCACTGAGCGGGCTAAGTCAAGCCAAGAGAAGTGAAGGCGCACGCGGTGTACGAGTGACACCAAGGTGGCCAGCGGTCGCCGCGTCGTGAAGCTCACAAGTGAAGGTGTGATGGTATAACGAGGTCAGCACCGTCAAGGCACACGTTACGCCGATATAAGGTACCATCCTTGTAAGTACCATTCATGTGATAGGTCTCTGCCATTTCTTCAAGAGCACTAACGAGCTAACCCGTGAAATGGCAGACGCCTAAACGAAAACTGGAGATAACTGCGTCAGCTGCCCCTCGGTTTGCTACATGATAAGGAATCCAGGTTTCTTGATAGTTAGACTTTCTTTCATTTTTAACGCTGTCTCTGAAATTATTTAACCCGTGATCCTTGACACGCATGCGCAGCCCTCCTACTTCATTTTTGTGTGCACATATTTGTTTCCTTTCAATCAAATTTTTCAGCTGTGAATAAGCGCCTCGTCCGGTCCACTCTGTTCTTTCTCGTGTTTGTGCGTTTCTACAGTTTCAAGATGCAAGATTAATCTACCATTTTAGCTTGACTGAAAGGGGCCACATGACTATGGTCATCCAATTATTTTCAGATTATCATTGACACTGCGAGTTGCCTGGTATGCTGAACTCGTTGTGAGGGCAACGTGGTCGACCGAGCGAGTCTCAAAACGTCACAATGTGCACAATGTCCTGCTCCCACAAACTGTGTCGTGACGTCGCAGTTTCCTCCTGGTAATGAAACCAAACTGGCTGTACAAAAGCTATTAGATTACTAACGGTGCTGTGAGGCTTGCCACTGTTTCTTGTAGGGTTTACAAGCCCAAAATTTAATTTACCGCAAGGAATCAATAGTTGAAAACATCATGTCAGTACTCCCTTCACACTGGCGCTCTTTCGCATACTTGGCGCACCAAACTCATGCATCGTCCCTTCAAGGAATTGGCGCTCTTTGGCCATACTTTGCCCTTGCGCCATTAAACGTCAAACACTCACTCACTCCCTTCAAGGAATTTCTGCAACGCTACAATTATCTCTTGGAGACTGCGCGCTCATCGCGCTCTCTTCTAGCTCTGCCACCCCGCTCCCACACACACTTTGCAGTTTGTATGATTTTGGCCGTTTAATGCAAAGCTGGGACTCTTGGTGCTGCTACGTGCTACTACTCGTCAAATGCGAACGGGTTTATATAACTCTTGTATGCTAAGCAAGTATGCCCACCTCTGTTCTCCTTAAAAGAAAGAACTTGTTATATGAAACGAATATACAATGTCAAGTCACAGGTAATGGAATGATCCATAATATTTACCAGATTCTTTGACTTTATTTCATCTAGTCACTCAGTATGTGCAAACTGGGTGTGTGTTTGCTCTTGGCCAGTCCTCCCGAATGGGCGTGTCCCACTACGACGTTTTTAGGCAACTAGTCAACTTTTAATATGAATTCATGAAAATGTAAAATTTGAAGGAACAGCTGCAAGGTGAAAAAAATTTTACTCATAAGTGAAAAACGAGATCACATTTCTATTGGGCCTGATACCATAATTTGATCTGGTAAATTAAAGATATCATATGCTGGTCCAATATACAATCTCTAATTTGTGAGTAGATACGCCAAACTCTCAAGCATTGCAACAATTTCATGTAAGCTTTAAATTCATATATCGAATTTGTTGACTTTAGACATAGCAGATGGAGTCTGCAGATCTGCGACATCTGTTTCTGGCACAGAGACGCGGATTATTAAGCTTCGTATTGCTATTTTTCTTAAACCTGCCAATTTTCAATCATTTTTACCTCTAGGCTCTAAATGGAATAGTTCTTCCTGCAACGAGTAGAATTTAACTTTCTCAAATGCCACAAACTTAATTCAAATTAGTACTGTGGCTGCCTCAAATTATTTCTGTATTTTGGATGTACTTCAGCAGGAAAATTTACAGAATTAACGGAATAAATGAGGGAAAATCAGACATGCACCCTTTCGTAGCAATTGCTACAAAGGAAACCCATACGGGTTCCTCGAAAGAAAAGCCTCAGAGTTGAAAAATTCGTCCTGGTCCAGGACTCGAACCCAGGACCACCGCCTTTCCCGGGAAGCCACTCTACCATCTGAGCTAACCAGGCGGCTAGCAAATGGCAGGGCGAAGTCGAATTTGTCGACAACACGAAGCAAAGGCAAGAGTTTTGACGTAATAGTTCTGCGGAAACCCGCAAGGTGGAGAGAATTAATTAATGAGGGAAAATCAGACATCCACCCATTCGTAGCAATTGCTACTGTTACGTGAAAACTCTTGCCTTTGCTTCGTGTTGTCGACAAATTCGACTTCGCCCTGCCATTTGCTAGCAGCCTGGTTAGCTCAGACAGTAGAGCGGCTGCCCCGGAAAGGTGGTGGTCCTGGGTTCGAGTCCCGGACCAGGAGGACGAATTTCTCTTCAACTGTCAGGCTTTTCTTTCGAGGAACCCGTATGGGTTTCCTTTGTAGCAATTGCTACGAACGGGTGGATGTCTGATTTTCCCTCAATAATTACTTCTCTCCACCTTACTGGTTTCCGCAGAACTATTACGTCAATTAACAGAATTGTGTTAGTTGTTTTTCTTTTGCAATTTAGAGTTGCAAACTGAGTAAGTTCTTTTCCTTCAAGTTTTGCTATTGTCAGCACTCTTTAAAAAGAATTGGTTGCGTTAATGCACAACTATGATATAATTTTTTTAGTGTATCAAACTTCATCAACTTTTGTCCCAGAGTTGCTGAGAAAACCGATTTTACTGTTCATGTGCATTACATAGGAGCTCCCGAGCTAAATCATTTTTTAGACATTGCGTGTGTCGGTCTGGTTTGTATTCCTCACCCTAATTTTAGAATATTGGCTTTGGCCTCAAAATTGTTTCCCTTACAACGAAAGTTAAGCTTTTAAACTTTGTACGATATATGGTGTACTCCTCTATGAAGGCCACCATTTGCCACATTTTTGCAGGGACTCTCATTGTTAATCTGACATATAAACATAGACTAAAATGCTGTGTGGCTTCGGTATATGGTGTATTTATCTATGAAGACTACTATTTGCCAGATTTTTGCAGGGACTGCCAGTGCTATTTTTGCACTCAAACATGGACTAAACTGCTGTGTGGTTTCGTCAGGCTGAGACAACATTGCAGTACACATTCATATCAGTCTATTTGCAGACTTTAGTATCCAACCGTTTAATGTGCACTGCTGGAACAGGCGGTCCTTTTGCAGTTTTAATGGTAATGTATCTTGTCCTAGTCATTGCCTATCATTGCCAGTTGTCAACTGTAATCAAGTCTGCCAATGATTTTTTACCTCATGCTTCGAGCGTTCACACCACCAGCTTGACCCAAGAAGCATGTTGAGTGCTACAACTTGCGTTGCAAGTTCTAGCCTGACGCCTGTATGTAGCATAAATGAAGCATGTATCCAGTCTGAAGTGCAATAAACATTTCAAACTAAATACTTTGTGGTTGTAGCACCATTTTCTTTTTGCCAGTGCATTTACTGTAGTCCTTATTGCCTACAGTACAGTTCTCTAGAACCTTGGTAAATTGCAAGCACTTTACATACATCAGCCTAGATTCTATAGGCATTTGCCTGTAGGGACTCGAAAGCAACTGCATAGAAATATTCGATAGAAATTTGTCTTTAGCATCTCTAAAGCAAGTCGATAGAAATGTTCTATAAAAATTTCTCTTTAGCACCTTCAAAGCAACTCCATAGAAATATTCTATGGAAATTTGTCTTTAGCATCTCTAAAGCAACTCGATAGAAACATTCTATAAAAATCTGTCTTTAGCATCTCTAAACAACTCGATAGAAATGTTCTATAAAAATTTGTCTTTAGGATCTTAAAAGCAACTAAATAGAAATATTCTATAGATATGTGTCTTTAGAGTTCCTATAAGAACGCCGAGGCCAAATAAGTTTTGGAAGTCTATAGGAAAAGTATATAGGCAATCAAAATAAAGACAATACAGTTGTATAGATCACATTTAAACGACTTTCTAAAAAACACATTAAGAACTTTTGTAAGGGTGGCTATTGTTACGCATAAATATATAATACGCTTTTCTTCACACTCCCGTGGGCACCGCCATGTTTGATCACGAGGTGAGGCCTCCATTGCTTGCCTCCACTGCTCTCTTCGCGGTGTAAAACGCAGCAAGTCAAAGTCGCATTGGCTGACCACAGTGATTGAACCAAAGCTTCACGGGCACGTAAATGCCCCGCCTTGCCCAAATGGTGCCACAGTCGCTGTGCGCGTTGCGTTTATTTGCACTCCAGGACACAGTGGTACCTTCAATCCTGAATCAGATCACGGCCCGTAACGCTTCGTTTTCACCACTGTCTTGGAAAAAGGGTGCCGTGCTTTTTAGAAGGCGGCCAATCAGTCTCCCAAATGGTCCAGGCTGTCCCAAAGTGACGAAACTATTCGACGTCGATGGCCGCTTTGCAGCCACACATGGCGCCACTCGATCAGCCAGCCGGCACTCGACTGCAGTTGGCACGGGCACGACGAAATCGCCTTGCCGTATCCTGATGTGTAAAATTGAGAAATTCGGCAGCCAGTGAAAAACCATTCGTTCAAGGAGTTCATAAGGAGGGCCTTTGAGTCTTTTTCCCTAAATACACGCTATGTGGAAAAGAGTGAATTGATGGCACGGCCCAGTCCGGTCGTCTATTTTAGAGAGAGCCGTCCGACTATTTCGGGAGAGCGGCGCTGCTAATCTCGGATGCGAGGCTGCTTGCCGTTCGAAAAGCTCGGTTCGCGAGAAGCAGCAACACTGACGGTCAGCAAAGTGTAGCTGACGCATGTACCTCAGTATCCCAGTAAAATCCATCCAGACAACCTTCATCAGTTTATTTCGGCGTGTAAAATATTCTGAGAGCCGAAGACGGGAACAGCTCTAGTGAAAAACAACCAAGCCGAGCCACCATTGCTGAGCACAACCGAGGAGTGAGGCTCGCGAATAGTGGCACAATTGCTGCACAAGAAAAAGAAGCAATCAGGGTTATCTAATTTCCTAATCAATGACAGCAGAAGCTGTTGCTGGTGAGTGCTAAGCGACCATAGCAAAGCCACATGCTTTTGCGGATGTTATTCACAGAGGAATTTCGCAGTTCAGGAAACCCTCATCTGCTGGTATCCTGATGCACGTCCCATCTGCGACCAAGAAGGTGCGCTCAGCAAAGCCGAGTTCCCTAGTCGTGGATGCCACGACGGATCCGGGCTCGCGAAACACAGAAAGCATGCGCTCAAAAGTATTTGCACTCGACGCACCATTTTCTCCGGGCGAAGCGACGCCGGTTTGACAGGCACTCAGAGTCGTGAAAGCGTTCTGACGAGTTCGTGCGCTGCAGGGCATTAATCGGCATCACAAAGCGCGAGCTTGGGATAGCCGAGGTGGGAATTCAGTCTTGTACTCGCGGACAACTTTTTTGGCTATGAAACGAAAGCTACGGGGGCGGAGCTTCTGCACATGACTGTATTCGTACGCAATGTAGTCCGGGCGCACGCTGCACCGGTTTCGGTTTCGCCAACCTCGCACAACATCTCTAGTCAAGGCAGATACAATAACTCGGCGTGAATCAATGTGTATTCACATACGACGTGTACCAAGTTCTGAACAGCCAGCAGCGCCGTCGGTAGAGCCGGCGCAGCAGTCAGCTAGTTCACTCGTGTGTACGTGCCGATAGTTGTGATTTCCAGATGGGCTCGATTGGTTTCCGCGCAGACGTCGGAAAAACTTTTTTTTGCGTGCTTCAACAGTCTTTAGTTGCCAAAGTTAGTCAACAGCTTTTCAGGTGAGTTGATTGGCGGGACATGCAGACGACGAACGCTCACCAGAAGACACGGCCGTCATTTTGCGTTTGATGAATGTGCAAAACGTGCGACAGTCTCGGGTGAGCGAAAATACGAAATAGCAAACTAAAAGTACAATAAAATACCAATATTTGACTAGTGAATGTTACGTATTGCTTCAAATTAAGTGCTGTAAAAAACAAGTATTGTTTTCTATTTCCCACGTACGAAAACGTGAGCGAAACTGCGGGACTACTTCCAGCAGCGGTGAAAGAGGCGCGCTTAGTTTTCGTAGCCTGCACTTCATAGCCAAGAAAAGTTGTCCGCGAGTATAGGTATTACATGCCTGTGTCTTTAAGCGTTTTGATGCATTCACTTGTTTGTGTGCGTCAATGAGTGCGTCAATCGTTTCAAGATGCAAGCTGCCACGAGAGACTGTGCTGGAGTATGCTGCCTGAAGTCGCGCCGATCCAAGCGACACGTTGGCATCAGGACAGGCCCGTGTTGTTCACCCTTCGATGTAGAGAACCCACATTAAGTAGAATAAAGCTCAGGCTTTGCTGCCGAGGGGAGATGCCTGTACTTCACTTCACTTTATTACCTTAAAGGCCCCCGTGGTTGGGGGTGTTACATAAGGGGTGGGTTACATGTATAAATCATATAATAAACAAAGAAAACACGTAATGAACATAAATTATTCGCTGTTAAATACAGTAGCTATATAATTCAGAAATTTAGATGTACAGGTGATTGCGGCGATGTCGTGTGGAAGGCCGTTCCAGTCCGGGGCTGAGCGCGGAAAGAATGAAGATGCGAATGTAGCAGTGCGCGTACGAGGCCGTGCAACTTGAAGGGGATGACCAATGTGGGGGGAAATACGTGCTGGCGGATTGATGTAGGGCGGATGACGAAGTGAGCTGTAATAAAGTTTATGAAACAAGCACATACTAGTAATACGACGTCTACAAGCTAGACATGTTAAACCTACCTCTGCTTTTAATGATGATATACTAACATTATATAAATAGCACGAATATATGAATCTTGTGGCTCGACTTTGTACTGATTCTAGGGAAATTGTTAGATAATCTTGGTTAGGGCTCCAAATAGCAGAGGCGTATTCTAATTTAGGACGGACAAGTGGTTTTTAGGCAAGTAATTTTAGGTTTTGTCGGGCATGTCGACGTTTTAACAATCCAAGGGTTCTGTTAGCGGATGATATGATTTTTGTGACATGTGCGTTCCAGGTTAGATCATTGGACAATGTTAAGCCGAGGTATTTATAAATGTGAGCTAATTCTACCGTCACGTGCGAGATTTTGTATGAGAAGAGGAGAGGATTACGTTTTCGGTTAAAAGACACGAGTTTACATTTACTGGGGTTTAGTTCCATGAGCCATTGGTTACACCAGTCTTGTACGCTGTTTAAGTCATTCTGGAGGGCGAGCTGATCAGAGGTGTTATTGATTGTGCGATAGATGACACAGTCATCGGCAAAAATACGGATGTTACAAGAGACATGCGTTGGTAGGTCAGTAATGTATATTAAAAATAAAAGCGGGCCAAGGACTGATCCTTGCGGGACACCTGATGTTGTACACACCTGATGTGTACAACTTCCCCTTTACGGTTAAAACTGAAGCTGGCGGCGCCGCCGCGTCGGACTGTTTCGTAATGATACCGGAAATCTGCTAGATACCTTGCTACGAGCAGCGTAGACAGTTTGTTGATCATCCAGCACTAGCAGAGCGTCAAATTCGCCGGCACCTAGCGCGTCTTCGAGAGGCCCTCAAATGCATACCACGATAACCGAAGTGGACAGCTCTTTTCACACTCCACCTTGATATGACGACTACACACATTCGTACGTATAGAATATCGAAGATATTACATGAGATTTCTCTTTTCGATGGAATACTTTGGGAGAACACTCCTTGAAGCAACTTGCTGCACTCTTTACTAATCTATTTTTCGACACGACATACGAGAACAAATTAAAGGAGTCCGTTTTGCAGTAAAAGCCCATTTTTAGTCGACCTGCGCGTCCTGTCTTGCTCCGTACCGCGTTCCGCGCACCTTTTCGAATATGAACCCCCACCATTAACTACTGTCCTTCCAAATCCTACGATGGCATTGCAGCAGCATTATTCCGCACAAGTTTGTCTATCAAGTGGTACCATGCAGATAAAGAGTGAAGAGAATAGAAAAAACACAGACACATCCTGTGGCTATCGCACAAATATTGCCTAACGCCTGCTCAGCCGATGAATTGCAATTCCAATAGCTTCTCTGCACAAAACTACCGGTTTGAAAAGGCGATAAAGACAAGCTATCTATAGGCAGGTTACTGTTTGGAATCAAGCTGATCAAATGTAGCAAGGTCATTGTATTGCTTTGCTTGATTCAAACTCGCAGTTTTGGAACAGCCAGGACATACACGCATTAATAACGCTCCTTCTCGCTGGTCTTGCGACCAAGTATGGAACGTTGAATTGAATTCCAATTTATTCGGCGACAATGTTGCGAGGATGAGCAGGCAAAAAAGCTGCAGATTGCAGCTTGAGAGTAACCTGCCCACCTAATAGGCAGGGCAGCATCCTAGCGTTTGACCAAAAGCAAACGTTTTACATAACGCTTTATACACACAGAAAAATAAAAGAAAAAGTGATACAGAAAAACCCAAAAACCACGATTAGATAACATAAACAAATGATCGCGGAAAGATTTCATGCAGCTTTTTGAAGCAGGTATGATAAAGATGAAAAAAAGAGCATGGACTGGTCAAGGCAACAGAGCCCCTATCACACAATTACTTTCCGTAGTTTTTTTTTTTTTTAAGTCAGAACAGATACATCCAGACCACCCGACCCGCGGCCGACGAGCTGCGGAGGTGAAGCAAGCTTTAGGCACTTCGCCAACTTGCAAAAATAAGTTTAATATCTTGGGTTCAAATGCAACCCGTATCAGATATTCAGCAGATAAGAGCAGATGCTACGTTCGCACCACCACTCTCTTTGTCGGGGTTCCAGGCGCTTGCGTACCTGCTGTCCTTCCTCTCTCGCGGCCCCGTTGAAATTCAGTCCCCACCGGCCCTTCGGGGCGGCGGTCCCGTCGTCCACGCGAGTATAAATGTCACCAAAGTCTCCACAAATTGTTTGTGGGGAAACAATTTGGTGTGGCCTGTTTTGTGTGTGACCGCTTGTGGTTTTCGAGGTGCCTCACAACCATTACTGCACTGCGGGACATCGACCAGCGCACGATTGCCTTGGCTACGGTGAGGTGCTTGTCTGTACTACGTGCCGGCATTCGTTAGTAAAAGGTGACCTGCCGCGCTTTTTATCTTCCGAGGCTCAACATCGTGGAGGAGCGACTAGTCATGCCTCACCTTCCGTTGGTGTGCATACGGCGTTTGACGCACGGCAATGGACAGTTTGCAATTAACGGGCCCACATATACAGCTTCGCTGCTCATGCACCTTCACAGAGTGGAATGGCACTGAATTTCTCTCTGCTGTGTATGAACGACAAAGCCTACAGCTAAATAAACATTCAATTTTCATAACCCTAAAGTTTGAGAATAAGAAATAAGCTGTGTGACCGAGATATGGTGCTTTGGAGATGACGTATTGCTCCCTTTTCGAATACTGTTAATTTATGCTGCGTCTTTTTCCGTTTTCGGCCAGGGTGCCGCCTTCATCCTGGAATGCAGGCAACAGAAATGGGCGTTTATTAAGTACACGCACGTTATAAGGGGCTGCCTGCGAGCACATGCTGCTCCACTGTCAATTTGCATATCAATGTAAATGTGGACGTACGTCAATAACAGTGATAAGTGTTGCAGATCGCTTCCATGCATATTAACCAACACTACGGAAACTAAGAATCCTGCAGGATTGACACGAAAAGCGTAAGAGGTACGTGCGTCGCAACTGTTACACAAAATAAGGTTTTAATAAATAATAGTGCATGAAAAGTGATATGTCCGGGATACAAACGCCAGAATAAAAGAGGTGTGCGTAAGAAAAAGCTTGAAACATAAAATGGTTGGACAAATATATACAGGTTCTCCCACATAATTTGAGCCAATTTTTTTAAAAAATGAAAGGCAATCCGGACGCGAGTTGAACCGAATGCATAATGTTGGCACTGGTCTAGAGCTACTCCAGGCTATCTTTTTAATTTTCCCCTTAACTACGGGATTAGTTATGTTTAATTAATCCACTTTTTAAGTATTGGCTGCAGACCCCAAGTGTGATACGCAGAGTAGTATAGCCACCTTGAGAAACCTCTCAATAAATTATTTCCAACACCATATATCTCACGTGGTCATTTTTTACGCGTTCCAAAGAAAGCTCACTGTTATCGTTATCAAGAAAGCGATGGATGAACAAGGTCTGCTGCAGCGAGACTGGCCGGCGACAGGTCGTTATGCCTAGTGTAGGTATGTGGGCGTGCGGCTCATCGCATGACGGTGCAAATGCACGCTGCTGGCTGGGCGTTGCTGAACCGATAAAGCCTCCAAGGCCACAGAAAAAAACAGACGAAAGCAGCATCTTAATAATATAATATTTGAGGTTTTTACGTGCCAAAACCACTTTCTGATTATGAGGCACGCCGTAGTGGAGGACTCCGGAAATTTTGACCACCTGGGGTTCTTTAACGTGCACCTAAATCTAAGCACACGGGTGTTTTCGCATTTCGCCCCCATCGAAATGCGGCCGCCGTGGCCGGGATTCGATCCCGCGACCTCGTGCTCAGCAGCCCAACACCATAGCCACTGAGCAACCACGGCTGGTAAAGCAGCATCTTGATTCTGCTTGAAAGAAGGGCGAAGCGCGTGGGATTGATGGAAGGCGATGACAGTTGCTACAATTTTGCCTTTGCCCACAAGTGACCTTGTAGTAGTATTCGAATTCAACGATGACGCTACACCCTTAAACATTACGGCTCGAATAACAGCGGATAAATCACACGGGAACAAAACTAACTAATGGTGAAAAAAAACACTTGGCTATATTCAAGGAAGATTACGCATGTCTTTTTCAGACGATGACTCTTTTCGCACCGGCCCCGTCTGCTCGCCTTCTCACACTGTCTCGCACGGCGCACGCGCGCATCGCTTCGTGGTCGCAGTATCGGGTGGACGCGTCTCGCTTCCCACTTGTGCCCCGTGACCGCCGCGTCAGTGCCTGAGTGCACCCGTAGGCTGTTCCAGTTTACCGGATGTAGAACATACTTTTAAAAAAATTAAATTATGGGGTTTTACGTGCCAAAACCACTTTCTGATAATGAGGCACGCCGTAGTGGAGGACTCCGGAAATTTCGACCACCTGGGGTTCCTTAACGTGCACCTAAATCTAAGTACACGGGTGTTTTCGCATTTCGCCCCCATCGAAATGCTGCTGCCGTGGCCGGGATTCGATCCCGCGACCTCGTGCTCAGCAGCCTAACACAGATCATACGTTATGTACCTCGTTTGAACCAATCCCAGCGAACTGCAATATATCCAGTGCTCCTCAGGCGCCCGCATCCCTGCGTGTTCTCCACATTAACGATATTTGGCTGTGACCAACGTTGAGCAGCAGGTATGGCTTACTCCAATGAGGAAAGCGCGGAGATGGTTTTGGCTCTAGGTGCGTCAAGTGGACAAACGTAGAAGGCGCGCAGTTGAGCTATTACAACGCCGACATCCAGGTACGCGTCCGAGCTCAATAACGATTGCTCGTGCATATAAAACAGTGAGACAGACTGGGACTTTTACGAAGAAACGACATAAACCTTCAATCCTTGGCGAGCACGTGGAGACAAATATTCTGTCAAAGTTTCCTTGACACCCACATGCAAGTGTTTGTAGTGTGGATGCTGAAGCTGGAGTGCCAAAGCCTTCAGTGTGGAGAGTGCTTAACAAGAGGCAACTTGATCCACACCACGTGCAGCTGCACCAGATGTTGGAGCCCCGCGATTTCTACAATTGAAAGGACTTCGCAAGCTGGATAATAATCAAGACGGAAGAAGCTTTGTCAACAAAATACTGTGGATCGATGAAGCTACGTGCTCACGTAATGCCCAAGTGAACAACGCTCACTATTGGAGCGACGAAAACCCTCATTGGGTTTTGAAGACACATCACCAATATCAGTGGTCGGTTCACGTGTGGAATTTACGGTGTCACTATCATTGGCCCCGTGTTTTTTGATAACACGTTTACAGGCGAAAGATACGTCAACGACATCCTTGATTGGGCGCTTGAGGAGTTTGCGATGTTCCCTTGGCTCGGATCAAGGATATTTCGTATCAGCATGATGGTGCTCCCGCGCACGGAAGCAGCAAAGCTTGACAATGGCTGCATGGAGTATTCCCGCAGCAGTGGATTGCACGGGATGGGCCCATTGCTTGGCCGGTGCGGTCACCATTTTAACTCCCCTCGATTTCTTTCTATGGGTCAAGGATCAATAATACCGGACACCAACCACAACATCAGAGAACCTAAAAGAAAAAAAACTAAGTCAGCAACTCCATCCCTCATACTATGATCAAGAACGCCTCGGAAAATGTGCCTATGAGAATCCAAATGTGCATTGCAGCAGATGGTGACCTCTTGGAACACGCATTATAATCAAAGGGAGCTTTTTGCATTCCAGCCGTAACGCCGCCTCCCCACTCAACCTAATTACACTCCCTCGGCAGGCTGCCAGCTCTTGCCCCATTTCAAGCATAAAAAAGGCTAATCTAGCGGGAGCAAGGAGCAGAGAGAGTTCTGAGAAAAACAGTCGTGAAATAAAAACGCCCTTGCCATCATCGCTATTTTTCCCCTCCTGTCTGTGTCTCACAGCAAGCACCAACTAGAGCAACAACAAGTTCTTCTAGAAGCTGTATTGTAGGATATGAAAGCATGGCCTAGTTTTGTCGAGGGCGCAGGGTGACCACGTGCAAAACGCTAACTTGGATGCCTCTGCAAAAAAGTATCCCGTGTATGTACAGAAAACATTTACTCGCTAATTACCAGCTATTTCAGTAGTAACATTCCTGGCACTAAATTATTTTAGAAGAAAGCACCATGCAAAAAGTTTAAAAAATACCAACTTGGCGAGCATTTAACTCCTTAGCGGTAGCCAAAAAGCAACAGATAAGAAAATATCCACTGTGGTGCCTGTGGTTTAAGGCTTATTTCCTTTTAAGAGAAAAATTTCCCGGCTCATCCATCATTTGGAGATGAACGTAGACGCCCATGTGTTTTGCAATAGTTCTTTTGATGTATCTGTGATTGACGAAAAGCATGTTTGATGTGTTATGGTGATTACTCTGACGATTACTGCATCCCGATGCCATATCTATATACCACTAGTGGATCGCGAAACCTTGTGGGCGAATGAGCACACACACCAAGTGGCAATCTCGTTGCCTAACACAATGATACCCCGAAACAATATATAGCTTACTTTGTAAAATAAACTGGCACTCGCCTATGGTTCAGAATAAAGCAGAAAATAACATTTCGAGACCTTTGTTCACAACTAAGATGAGCGCCAGACATCGTTTACGCGCTGGGTGGCGCCGAGTGCGCGTGCACGTCCCCGTGCCCGGTTAACCGCGTTTCTATTCAAGGGTCGACGAGTAGTCTCGAGGACAGGCGCTTCTCTGTCGCGGTTATGCTCGGAGCATCCCAATCGACGATGTGCTTAGTAGTCATGTGATGAGGCGTTCGAACTTGCAGTGCTCCTCCTGACATCGTTCTGGTGCTGCCGAATCCTTCTTTTCAAATTCCCAGTTTCACCTACGTAGGATGCGTCGCAACTCTTGCACGAAATCTTGTAGATTACCCGTGGGAACGTTGGCCTTTCCAAAGGGTTTATCACGCGTGCGAGCTCCTGTCTTAGTATGTTGGCACGACTGCGATTTTTACGCCGCTTGTGCCAAAAACTCATGCCAGTGCCTCACCGATGTCTTGCGGGTAGGGGACAGCCACCCGTTTCTGCTTCTCTTTTTTCCTGTACCTTTGCGTGGTTAGCAACTGAAGACCCCAACATTTGCTAGTATTTCTCCTCATGCGCAACCATTTGGAATAAATTGTCGTACGAAACATGCTTTATGGAGCGGAGACAAAGAGCGACCGTGCGTCCATACTTTCGCGCCGGTTCTACCATGACTTACACAACGGTTGGATCTGAAACGTTTGACGCTTAAGAGGAAGCTTTAGCTCGGGCCCAACTCCGACGCGACCTATTTAAATACATGTAAAACGCAAAAACGTTTTTCTGAGATAACCCCTGGACCGATTTTAATCAAATTTGTTGGATTTGAGAGAAAAAGTTAAATTCTAGTGACCGTTGGAAGCGCAATTTCAATTCAGGGGCTGAAATTTGTTGAATTCTTTTTTAAATTCGCAAGCTTGACAGAAAATAGACACGAAATTTACAAATTAGTAGCTCTGCATGAAAAAACAGATATCGCGGTTCTGTAAACGCCACCCATTAGATAATTGAAAGCGGAGAAATTCAATATGTCATTTTATAGATTACCTGAATTTGTTACGTTGTGTACAACGGTTCTGCAAACGCAGTATGTTGATATTACTACATTTTTTTTCAGATTCATGTGTAACATAAGTTTTCTCCGCTTTAGATGTACTATTACATGCAATTCACGAAATTGTGATATCATTTTTCATTGCTGAGTTAGAGTTGAAAATTTGATAGTTTAGTTTTATGAAAATTTTAGATTATTGACAATTTTAATAAAACATTCACGACCTAAATAAAAAATTCGAAACCAGCAGTCACTAGATATTAAGGTTTATTTGTAAATGGAACAAACCTTGTCAAATTTGGTGCAGTACCTGCCGAGAAAAGTGAATTCTCCTTTTACATGTATTTAGATAGGAGAACCCGAGCTAAAGCTTCTTATTATTTTAGTTTTATTTAGGAATACTGCAGGCCTTAGAAGGACCAGGCAGGAGGCGAAAGGTATATGCAAAAAAGAAAACACAATAGATTGACGAAGGAGTAGAAAAAGCTCCGGAAAAAATGTAATAGAAAGTACAAATGCATGATGAGTGAAGCACCTAAATAAAGCATAGATATAAATAAGCATAAGCACCTAAAGCCTTTAAATAACACCTAAATAAGCATAAGCACCTAACTAAGCATAGAGAGTGGCAACTCGCGTGGCGAGCATCCACGCGACGAGCGCGAAATTCTTGGTCAAGCTGAAGACAAAAGGGCCGTTAAAAAAATTAAACCGCAAAATGCAGAAGCTTGTTGCCAACTACTTAGCGTTTTTGATTAATTGGAGCAAATTAAGCAGTACTCACACAACATTGCAAACTTGTTTGTCCTCCGTGAGCGCGGTGCCGAAAGCCTGTCTTCAAGGGCCACTCTTGGTGGAGAAGTTAAAATGGGCTATTTGAGACATGCTTCGCCGCAAGCTCGAGTGCGTTCAACAGGGGCGGAGTCGCTGGCAATCAAAGGTCGGCTCTGACGTCCTGAGCGAGCCGCCGCGTGGCCAGCCAGCCTGGCCGCGGCACCCGATCGACGTGTAGCAGCTGTACGTGCAGTCTGGCCGTGCTACGTTTTTCAAATGTTTCATTTCCAACAAAACTTGTCGGGGGTCCTCCAGGCGATAAGGTGGGGCATACAGCTTGAGTGTGCCTGAAGGCCCTCACCCGGCAGCAGTAAGTGAGTATATGGAATACTCATCCATTAGGATATACAATTACAATGGGTCACATTTACATTAATTACAAAGATCACAAAAATACGTTTACAAAAATACGTTTACAAAAATACGCTCTAATTTGTTGTCGAGTCAAGGTACTTAGAATCTTCGGAGCCGAAGGAAAAAAATACAGTAGCCGGTATTCATAAAGATTACCTACTCGTATTATGTTCTAACTTTCAAAAAGTTGCGCAGTAGAAGTAACGTACATTCGCTACATGTCGAAGTGCTCGTCTTGGAGTCGAAGAAGTGCATGAAGATTACGTTCCCTGGTGGTAGCCCATACTTGCGCGCAATAATTGAGAGCCAAACAAAGCATAATATATCTGCAACTTTACTTCCTCTGGAAAAAAATGACGGCAACGGGAGAATACACCTGCGGCAGATCACAATGATTTCATAACTAGTTCAATGTGATATGTCCACTTCATATCTTGTAAAAGCGTAACACCTAATGCTTTGTATTTGGTCAAAGTCTCAATGGGCTAACAGCGTATTTTAGTTTGACTTTGTTTTGATGTTTTGACTCTTGGTGGAAGCTATTTATTCCTGTGTCAAGAAATAAAACATTAGTGCGCCTACGTGGTTGTCCCGTGTCGTCCTCCTACGTCCGTCGTTTCATTTAGCGCCTTCGTTGTAAGCATTCATAACCAATTCGCCCACCAGTACGTGCTCAGCAGAAGCGGCCAGAGCCATTTTAAAGAAATACTCAGTGAAAATGTGTCGTATTGCTGTCCAAGTTTTCTATACAATTACCACAGCGCAGAGATCCGGAACAGCCCTGCAAACTTGGAACGCACTTGACGAGAAATTAATTAATGGGAAGACCTTCACGAAGCTGTCAAAGACTACTATAGGTAACAGGGGATAATGACATTAGCGAAACAATAAAGATCTGTTGTATGGCAAGCACTCCCAAGTCATTACCGCTCGCTTTGCGTTCTTTTCGAAACGCCTACGATCATTGCATGCATTTACATATTGAATGTGAATCATAACAAAAAAGCTTTAACAGAAACTAAGCATCCAGCAATGTAATGAAGAATGATGAGTCGGGAAGGTAGCTGTATGGATGTGGATGTACAAATCAACAGGAGGAACTACCATGGGACACGGCAAGGCACAGCACCGACATAGACCGAGCACCGCGAACTGCATGTGTGCCACGCCTGTCGCAGCACTGGCGCGGTTTGGCCGTCGCCGTCCATGAAACTCGAGCACTCATAAACGGCCTCAAGGAAAGGAAATGCACTCCATGACGTGAAAGTCAGCGTGCGTCAGTGGACATAAAATAGGATAATTATGACGATAAATGACGATAATATTCAATTATAGTCATTCATCAGAAAATGCGATTTTTTCGAACCCGTACAAGATGGTCAAGGCAACGATGTTACTTATAATACATTTCGTAGTTAGCGGAAGGCCACTGTCTTGAGGCCCCTTTCGCCGGCCTGTTTTTATTTCCACTGCAAGGTGAAGACATTTGGACACCACCTTTCCTAGTGATCTCCAATTACGCCTGTCTTGCGCTTCCTGATTCCAACCTCAGCCTGCAAACTGCCTCACTTCATCACCACACCCAATTTGCTGCCGTCCTCGACTACGTTTCCCTTCCCTTGGCACATGTTCTGCAAGTCTAATGGTCTACCAGTTATCCGCCGTACGCATTACATGGCCTACTCAGCTGCATTTTCTTTCTTAATGTCAGCTAGAATATCGGCTATCCCCGTTTGCTCTCTGATCCACACCGCTCTCTTCCTCTTTCCTAACTGACATTTTTCGTTCTATCACTCTTTGCGTGGTCTGTAACTTGTTCTCGAGCTTCTTTGTTAACCTCCAAGTTCCTTCACTATATTGTTACGTAAGAAGACGCAGATGAAAAGCTATATACAAGTATATTTACAACGTAATACGCCGCACTTGGCCAAGAGGCAACAGCCCGCGCTAGCCTCCCATCGTCGTCGTCGTCTTCTTACTGCTCGCCTCTTCGTCATTGGAAATACTATTCTGTAGCAATATGTTAGCACTGGTAGAATGCAATGATTGTACACCCTTCTTTTCAAGCTTCCAATTACCTCCTCATGATAAGCCTCCCCTGTGACTAAATGACATAGATAAACGTACTTTTGCACATACGCTAGAGGCTGACTGGCGATAATGAATTATTGTTTCCATGCCAGGCCATTGAACACTACCTTGGTCTTCAGTATATTAATCTTCAATCCTACTCTTACACTTTCTCGGTCAAAGCCTTTAATCATTTGTTGCAACTCATCTCCAGTGTTCTTGAACAGGACAATGTCATCTGCAAACTGAAGGCTCTCGAGCATTCGCCATTGACCACCACTGCTATGCCAGTCTAATAGCTTGAATATTTCTTCTAAGCAAGCAATGAAATGAGAGGTCTCCTTGTCTGACCAATTTCTTGACAGGTATTGTTTCATTTTTCGTGCGCGGTGGATCAAGGTAGCTGTGGAGACTTTGCAGATATTTCGCAAGTTATTCAGGTATGCCTCCTGTACTCCTTGATTACGCAATGTCTGCATGACTGCTGATATCTCTGTTGAATCAAATGTATTTTCATCATCTATGAAAGCCATATTAAGAGGCTGATTATACTTCACAAATTTTTCAATTACATGATTGATGACATGGCCCTGATCCATTGTAGAATATCCTTAATAGGCACTGATGGGCTAGTTGGCGAGCCACGATATTGATGAATAAGCGCACTTAAAACCGACACCTTCACGCACACATCAAAAAGGACATAGAGAGGCGCTGGACTGCAACTAGCACAAAAGAGTTGGACTGCAACTAGTAGCATGTAGTCCAGGGCCTGTGTGCGTTCTTTTTTATGCGCGCGTGAAGGTGTCTGTTTTAAATGCGCAGCTTCTCATCAATATCGTAGAATATCCCTTGCGGAATATGGCCTGTTCTCTTGGATTATTGAAATCCAGTGTAGCCCTGATTCTATTGTGAATTATCTTGGTGAATATTTTATACAATATTCAAAGCAAGCTAATGGGCCTCTAATTCTTGAATTCTTTAACGTAGCCCTTCTTATGGTTTAGTATAATGTTGGCATTCTTACAGCTCTCCAGCTAAGTCATGAGGCATTCATTATAAAGGGGTGCAAGCTTTCCAAGCACAATATCGCCCTCATTTCTCAATACATTGTCTGTTATTCCGTGTATTGCAAGGCCCTTCTAACCAAGGAGCCTCTGCACCCTGTTCATCACTAATTTTATTGAAGGCTGGGAGTCTGTGCTGATTACTGTAACGTTCAGTATAGGATTCTCCTGCTGCTTTTTACTATATCATCGAATTTGCTGATGATATTCTCCTGCTTATCTTTCATTGCACACATCTTGCCTTGTCCTATGTCAAGCTTTCTTGTAACTGATTTCATGCAACCGACATTTTTTGCTGCTTGTTCAGTATTTCCGACGTTATCATGTGGAATATCGTTTACTTTCTTCTTGTTTATCAGTTTTGACAATTCAGTGAAATTTATCTGATCTCCTCAGTTAGACAATTTCATGCTTTGTCGTTTTGTTATTAGGTCCTTTTTTACCTGTACACTGCTGCTTATGATATCACCCTTGCTACGGTTTCATTCATTACATCTTTGTTAGCTTCACTTTCCTGTTCTTACGCTGCATATTTGTTCGCGAGCACCAGCCTCCATTCCTATGCTTTTACCCTTACTGCTTCTACCTTGGCCAGTTTCTTTTTCACTAATTTTGCACTTTCCCTCTCCAAAATTGCGAGCAACCCTAGATTTCAATAACCTATGATCACTGCCCTTTATATCACCTAACACTTGTACATCCTACACTATGCTGGGACCGGCAGAGAGCATGATATCTATTTCTTGTCTTGTTTCTCCATTAGGGCTTTTCCATGTCCACTTCCTGTTACTGCACTTCCTGACGAAGGTATGCATTATTTGGAGTCTATTTCTTTCCGCGAATTCTACCAACATCTCTCCCCTACTATTACTAGAATTGATGCCGTAGCTGTCAACTTCTTGTTCCCAAGCTTGTTCCCCCTTTTTCATTGAAGTCGCCCCTGACTACAGTACACCGAGCCTTTCTCATCGCTAATTAACCATCTTCGTCAAACTGTTCTATTTCTTCGTTATCCCGACTGAAGGTTCGAGCTCATCAGCTGTCCATTAAATCAGGAGAGACTGTGGAAAGAGCCGTCCTGTTGAAATGAGCATGTCGTCAAAACGTGGCTCATAGTTTTCATAGACAGCGCCACAAAAGCAGAGCACACAAGAGCGCTGAACTGACAAACTGCTGTAGCTATGTACACGACGCACAAAAGCACAACAGCTTTGTACGGAACACGACCATATCAAAACCTACAGCTTTATTTTGTTAGAATCGCGATTGCTGAAGGTATTCTTGTATGTGAGACATCTTTTTAACATGTAATTTTGTTCTGCTTCTATTATCTGGCGATTGAAACAACCTGTGTATTTGGAAATGATCCTAAACTTATTGAGTCTTCGAGCACAGTCGCTTGCAAACTTGTCTAGAGCGCTCGAGCACCATGCTTAGGGAATCACTGGTGCCGTCTATCGATAATCCTTAGTTCTGTACATCCACAGCAGCTACAGTGGGTAGAAATCCATCCTTTTTGTGCGTGTTGTACATTGTACGTTCAGTTTTTCATCCACTCATCGGCCGGTCTGCTCATCGTAATATTTTCCACGAGACAGACTGCGTTTTTTGCCCAGTCTCCATTTATTTTGGTGTTTTTTAAGGCACCCTCGCCTTAAAACTTGTGACGGTCATTTTGCACATATTGCTCATTTGTTTCCTTGGTTGCAACAACTTTGATGTTAACAGGCCTAATAACCTTTCTCAAATTGTGGGTAAATCTGTGCGTGTGCGGGATGACGGCAGTTTATCCCTGCATGGTCCCATTCGGAGTTATATCCACAACAAACAAACTGCCTAGCAGGCCTTCGGTTACAGAAACTTGTGCAAGGGTAGGGTAGGCTGCAGTAGACTCCACTGTTCAGGTTCCTCTTTGAACCTATCCATCAACTTGAGCCTGCATGATTTTCTCTCAAAATTGCTCAAGCATTAGCGAATAATGCCAACATTTACAAGTATAGATTGCGCAGAATTCAATGCAAGTGATTCATTGCCACGTGGATTTTACATCCAGCAAGTACGGCTTCCATGCAAAAAAAATTTGATTTATGTGCAGCGCATGGCTGTCGTACTTTTTTGTGAAGTGTAATGCAGCATTGCTTTATACATATATATATATATATTGCAGGCTCAAATCAGAGCGCCCATTACCGACACATATACAGGGTGTCGCGCATAACCTGAGCAAAGAATTTGAAATTGAAAGGCACGATGGAAACAAATTAAACTGAAGGCATACTATTCGCAATAGGCTATAGTAACTCAGCCATTTTTTCCCCATAACTCACTAATTAATAATAAATTATTGCCCAACTTTTAATTATTAGCTGAGGACACCAAGTATGATACGCAGATTTCCAGAGAACCTTCAGAAACTACCGATCGAGTTGTTTCCTTTACGATACGTCTCACGTAGTCCTTAATCTGTGCTCCAAAGAAAGCCCGCGAAATATGAAAAAAGCCACGTGACGGAGCGTTTGCGCACTGGTATTGTGCTGCTCTCAAGCGCGTGTTTGGTGAACAAGGTCGGCTGCATCGTGAATGGCCACGAGGAAGCGGCAGGCAGTTCTTTTTCTCATCGGCAGTGCTCAGCCAGCAGCATGCATTTTCGCCGTCATCGGGCAGGAGCCGACCTTGTTCACCGAACGCGGCACGCTTGCGAGCCGCACGATACCACTGCGCAGGCACTCCGTCACGTGGCTTTTTTCACAATACGCGAGCTTTCTTTGCGACCTGGAAAAAAGGGCTACGTGAGACATATCGTAAAGGACACTCGATCTGTGGTTTCTGGAGGTACTCTACAAATCTTTGTATCATACTTGGGGTCCTCAGCCAATAATAAAAAGTTGGGTAATTAAACTTAATGAGTAAGTTATGGGGAAACCAAAGAATTATCTGAGTTACTATAGGTTATTGCGTATAGTATGCGTTCGGTTCAATTTCGCTTCCGACGCACCTTTCATTTTGAAATCCTTGGCTCAAGTTATGTGGTACACCTTGTATATATATATATATATATATATATATATATATATATATATATATATATATATATATATATATATATATATATATATATATATATATATATGGCATGGTATGAAGGTGGGAGACACGCACAAAGAAATAAGAAGGGACACCGCTGCTGCTCGACGTGTGCGCTATTTGGTGCGCGTGTTCCCCGTCACACCCTCGCGTCACTACTGGATGACATGAAGATGGAGCATGTCAAATAAGTTAAGGAAGCTAAGTTAAATAAGCTAAGGAAGCCGCAATCACCGTCGTACTCTCTGATTGCGTAAAAGAAGCCGTGCAATAGTCTTGCCGCATAAAATAAAGGTTGAAGATTGTGAAGGAAATTTCATCAACCTTGAAAAACAACTCGCCCGCATCGCTCTTCTTATTGTGAAACAACTGATGTCGGAAGCATTAGTACATTTTCGTGGCGTTTTTGATATCAGTAATGTGCGAGAGTAGGGCGTCCGGCAGCGAGTTAAACGCTGAGCGCAGTGGCGCTCAGTGGTGAACGAAGTTAGCTGCTGCCCGAAATAAACCAAGATGGTGCTACCTAAAATATACCTGACGTCAATTCACGACGACAGGCATGTTTAACATCCTGCCATTACAGTCCATCAAGTCCTTCCCTCGTTGTTCTCCATCGGGCATTGGACAACACCGCTGTCTGCCATGGGCTGGTACGTCTACAACTTGTAGCGGTAGTAGCATCGGCGTCGCACGAGAGATGACGTAGACGCTCGCGTCTACACGAGGCTCGGGCGGCTGGCACGCTGCGGCACGGGCTAGCGTTCCGAAAGAGATTATTAAAAGAATGCTACTCTAAGAGGTCGGGTGTCGGTTCTTCCTCTCCTGCGAGAGCCCGAGACTTTACCTGTCTATGTGGTCGCTCGTCGACACAAACTCAAGCGTACCGCTTTACAGGCGCCGTGCAAGCAGCTGTCTGCAGGGAGATACGATCTCTCCAATGCTATTCACAGCGTCCTTACAGGAGGTATTCAGAGACATGGATTGGGAAGAATTCGGGATAAGAGTTAATGTAGAATACCTTAGTAACTTACGATTCGCTGATGATATTGGCTTGCTTAGTAACTCAGGGGACCAATTGCAATGCATGCTCACTGACCTGGAGAGGCAAAGCAGAAGGGTGGGTCTAAAAATTGATCTGCAGAAAACTAAATTAATGTTTAACAGTCTCGGAAGAGAACAGCAGTTTACGATAGGTAGCGAGGCATTGGAAGTGGTAAGGGAATACATCTACTTAGGGCAGGTAGTGACCGCGGATCCGGATCATGAGACTGAAATAATCAGAAGAACAAGAATGGGCTGGGGTGCGTTTGGCAGGCATTCTCAGATCATGAACAGCAGGTTGCCATTATGCCTTAAAATAAAAGTGTATAATAGCTGTGTCTTACCAGTACTCAGCTACGGGGTAGAAACCTGGAGGCTTACGAAAAGGGTTCTACTCAAATTGAGGACGACACAACGAGCTATGGAAAGAAGAATGATAGGTGTAATGCTAAGGGATAAGAAAAGAGCAGATTGGGTGAGGGAACAAACTCGAGTTAATGACATCTTAGTTGAAATCAAGAAAGAGAAATGGGGGGGGGGGCATGGGCAGGATCTGTAATGAGGAGGGAAGATAACCGATGGTCACTAAGGGTTACGAACGGGATTCCAAGGGAAGGGAAGCGTAGCAGGGGGCAGCTGAAGGTTAGGTGGGCGGATGAGATTAAGAAGTTTGCAGGGGCGACATGGCCACAATTAGTGCATGACCGGGGTAGTTGGAGAAGTATGGGAGAAGCCTTTGCCCTGCAATGGGCGTAACTGGGCTGGTGACGACAATGATGATGATGATGATGATGATGATGATGATGATGATGATGCAAGCAACGCAGGCTGTGCTCACGCAGGCCGAACGAAACTGCCTTAGGGTTTACGTATGCTTTCGCAAATGGCCAAGTTTTCAGGGTCGCATTTTTTTTCTTTTTGCAACACTGTTTTGGCTGAATTTTATATTCCACAAGGAACAGCACTCCTATGCAGCTGCGTTCGCCTGGTCTTGATCTGTTTCTTTAAGTGTGTGTCTCGTAGAAACATTGAATGAAGCAGGCGACATTCAAAGCACTAACCAAAATGGCCCAGAAGAAGCCTTGGTTTTTTTTAAATACTTGCTACGAACTATCATTTCGCCGTTTGCATGCTTCTACCCATTCCGCACCTATATCGGCCACAATTTATTTCGCTTCTTAACGCTCGGAAAACTGTGCAGGTCTATCATCACTGTTATTGCGCGACGTTTGCATTGCGGCACAATGATAACCCAGGTATTGTTTGCCCATTGATCATTTGTCGCCAGCCCTAAAAGCACTAAAAACTACAGAAGCTGCAACAGCCGGGAAGCCATCACAGCTCTACAGCTTCTGGGAAAATCCGGGCACGGCTTCAGCGTATCTCGGAAGAGGTAATTTGAGAAGATTATTTGAGGCTCGAGGTGGGTGCCTCGGGACTGGATCACACTCGAGCAAGTAATATTCGCAACAGGATGAGGGCACGTGCCAGCTGCAGTGAAAATTCCGAAACCTCCACGTAGGTGCTAATGGAATGTGAAGGTATTCAGACCCGGCTAGAAAATTTCAGGTGGAAGCTTCAAGAGGTCAGCAGTCAAGAGAATGGAGGAACGAGCATCGGTGAGAAAAAAAGCAGGTAAGAAAACTACAGGTAACAGTGCAAGGTTACAAGTTTTAATGAAGGCTGATAGCCCGTAATAACATATCTGATTAGCTCAAGCAGGCTAGGCTATCTTTTGGAACCGCCCGGTATCAAAGGAAATGCGTCATCAAGATATCAGCATCATCGGTGCTAATCGAAGAGAACAGTGAGTTTCATTTGCACAGGTTTACTAAGTGGAATTTTTTTTTTATCTAGGTAGACTTTTACCCCAGTGTCACTTTTATCGTTCCATACAAGCGACCTTTCTTCCAGCAGATTTATCGGTTCATTCGTGGAACTGATATTGTGCAAGACACGTTTAGCTGATAATGATACAGCGTTCCAGTATTCTTTTATTGAGGGGCGAGTTTTAAGGATTTTCTGGATGTCGATCATTCTTTTAGTTCTTGTTAGGGGTGTTTTTACATTTCCTGGAACACTGACTTCGTAGTACAGTGGTCAGAATACGTATAGTGTTGTCCATCATAGAGGCACACATCCGCTGCCGTAATAATATGTGCTCCGTGTGATTCCGTGCAAATATAAGGAGAATTTACGTAAATCTCAGAAAGCAACCAGTGGTTTCGTTTCTCAATGCTGCCGCGCCGCCCTGGTGGTGGATGGCTGTTTTAACAAACCATAGTTGATCAAATCGTATAAACTAAAATGTGTCAACCGCGGTTGCTCATATTGTGTTAATAAGTAATAAGAGGGCACGGCAGCGTTCATCGAAACATGTCACATTTTGCTTGGCTCGTTGTGCAGGTGCTTCTTCTTTTCCGGCCGCTGCCATGTTCTGCGCACCCGGCTTCCACAGAGCAGGCGCCGCGGAACATTCAATCAAGAAATGCTTGGGAAACTGCGACTTCTTCTGACAGTTATCTGGACTACAACAAGCCAATCAGCGTCTCACTGCACTGGAACCACAGGGCAGTGACGTCACCGGATCCCCCTATAAAGGCTGTAATCAACCCCCCATGGGCTCAGAGGGGACGGCAGCGTTCATCGGAACATGTCACATTTTGCTTGGCTCGTTGTGCAGGTCAGTTTTCACAATTCATACCATTGCTTACGCACCAGTTGTTACGGTCTTGTGATGCTGCCGTGCCCTCGGACTTGCATAAGCATTCTTGATGATTGTTGGTCTGTGTTCTTAATCCTGTGATGTGGAAACGAATCCCGGTCCTCGCGGTGATAATGACCCAACACTTAGCACAATCTTGGCAGAATTAAAGAGTCTGAAACTTGCCGATTCAAAGCGCGACGCTACTCTTGCTGAAATTAACGAAAAGCTGTCCAAACTAGACGAAGTTCTCACGATATCCAAGGCAAACGCAGAAAAGATACTTAAGCTCGAAGAAACAGTACAGCACTTACAGAATGTTCTGGCTGCACAGGGAAAACAACTGATAGATTTTGAGGACCGCAGCCGTAGGAATAACTTAGTAGTCTTCGGAATAAAGGAAGATGCTAGTGAAACCCGGTTCGATCTTGAAAGAAAGCTTCTTCAAAACGTTTGCAAGGACAAGCTAGGAGTGAATATTGATTCTCTGGAACGTATACACAGAATTGGCAAAACAACGCGATAATCAACCAAAGCCTTCTATTCTCGGCTCTACAACTATAACGAAAAAAAAGCCGTACTTACAAATGGCCACAAACTGAAAGATTCCGGAGTGTCAATATCTGAAGACTACTCGCAGGCAACTGTAAAAATAAGGAAGCTGCTTTGGCAATCCTATAAGAGCGAAAAACGCCCCGGTGATAAAATAAAGCTCGTCTACAACAAACTGCATGTAAATGGTAACATTTATGCGTGGGACGAGCCGAACAACTGCAGGGTATTGCTGCACAAAGCAGCCCACACGTCCCAAGATTGACGTACAGATACCACCGCACGCGTTGTGGAAAAATCACTTGGACTAATATGTTTGAATGCGCAAAGTTTGTGCAACGAGCAAGACCGGCTCGAACCGTTATTATTCTTCTATGATCCACACGTGGCGATTATATCTGAAACTTGGCTTCATTCCTGATAGCTGCGCCGCACCGCCTTCGTACACGTGCTACCAGAAAGGACCGCGCCACGAGGGGCGGCGCAATTGCGATTCTCGTTGAGGCTGGGTTGTCTTCTGTCCTTCTGCCCGATGTTTCCACCTTCCATGAAGGCGTTTCGTGTAGGCTCATGTTCTCAGGTAACCAAATAACTATTGTTGGTATCTATAGGCCTCCTGGGGCGGGACCAGTATATCTACTGGAATTATATGATTACCTCGAAAAGTACTTAAATCAGAATATTATAATTGCAGGTGACTTTAATCTTCCCCACATTGATTGGGGCACCATGAAATTTAGTCCCCCCGATGCGCATAGTTCAGAAGTATTACTTGATATATTGTTAGCGTATATTCTAGTCCAGACTGTACACTCTCCTCCACGCGTAACCAGTTCAGCATCCTCCATTCTAGACCTCATTTTATGTTCCGCAGGCATAAAAAATTGCATTACTGAAGTTTACGAGGGCATTTCTGATCACAAACTAGTCTACTTTAACTGCATGCTCCCTCGCCAACTGGGAACGCCAAAATTACAAACTGTAAAGCATTTTGACGCAGCAGACAACCAACGCATTATGCATTTTCTGCAAGATGCCCACTTATCGTTTTGTGAGGACGACGTAAATGCGTTGTGGGCGAGGTTTAAATACCTCTGCGATTACTGCATACGAAACTTTGTACCGGAAAAAGTAAAGAAACTAGGGAGAACAAACCCTTGGTTAACCCGAGAACTAATACAATTAAAACGGTAGATCAAGCGTTGCAGGAAGAAAAAGAATAGAAATGCGTCACTAATTACAGAATTAAGCGCCTCCCTCAAGCATAGACTGCAAAAAGCAAGATACAGGTATTTTTCGGAGACACTTGGTCGTTTTGCAACGGAAAATCCTCGAAAATTCTGGCAGTACCTTTCGAATAAGGACAATAAAAAGTTAGACCAAGTAACGGTTGACGGGGAAGTTGTCACGGTCAAAAAGGAAATGGCAGAGAGGTTCAACCTCCATTTTCAAAGCGTATTTTCCAGACCTGATGCAAGGACTGATAACACGTCAGTTAGTGATGGCGCAAGCACCATTACCATCTCTTTGGAAGGCGTTACCGAACTTATATTGCGATTGGATCCAAAAAAATCAGCCGGCCCTGATAACATTCCCGCAGCATTCTTAAAAAGGTATGCAGAAATTCTGGCCAGATTTCTTGGCGCAATCTTGCAAAAATCTGTAGAGTCAGCCGTCGTACCCCATGACTGGCGTGTTGCGCGTGTTGTACCCGTATTAAAAAAAGGAAATCCATCGGAAATCAATAATTACCGCCCTATATCTCTCACCTCTATTCCTTGCAAACTAATAGAGCATATTATACTCAAATACCTTAACAGCTTTTTAGACACGAATAAAATAATTAGCATCAGGCAACATGGCTTCCGGCACTGTTTTTCTACTACTACACAACTAATTGATATCGTACATAATCTAACAAAAACTCTCGACAGTGGTGGTCAGGTAGATATAATTTTTATTTGATTTCTCCAAGGCGTTAGATAGGGTTCCTCACTCCAAATTAATAACCAACATGAAAGAAATGGGTATCCCTTCCTGTATCATCGCTAGGGTTATGTCATATTTACAAAATAGAAAACAATATGTGGAAATTGATGGCAACTGCCCCCGCTTCTCAGATGTTCACTCTGGTGTTCCTCAGGCCTCAGTCTTGGGGCCTGTTTTATTTAATATATATATTAACGAGCTGTTAGGTATCCTGGAACTAAGCACGTCGGCCAGGTTATTCGCCGATGACTGCAATATCTTCAAAAACATTCATTCTGTATCCGATCAACTTGTCCTAAATTCGAACTTACAGCTCCTTGCAGGCTGGTGTAACAAGTGGGATATGACAATTAATTATGATAAAACCGCTTATTTATGTGCTACGAATAAGAACAACAAAATGAAATTTACATATGGCATTGGGGACAACATAATTAGTCAAGTGGAAGAATACGGATACCTGGGCGTGACTTTAACATCTGATCTTAAATGGTCATCCCATACCTCCAACATCTGCCCCTCTGCAAGGAAAAAGCTAGGTTTCTTAAAATATAAATTAGGCAATTCTTCAAGTGTACTTAGACTCCAAGCTTACAAATCAATTGTTAGACCTACTCTTGAATACGCCAGCATAGTATGGGACCCACACACCACAATCAACAAAGATAAACTAGAAAAAATCCAGAGATTAGCAGTAAGGTTTATATATAACCACTATAAGCGAAGGGACTCTCCGTCCGCCATGTTACATCAGGCAGCCCTTGAGCCATTGGCTGAAAGAAGAAAGGCTGCCCGGCTGCGCTTTTTTCACTCCTTGTATTTTCAAAAACTAGGCATTCAGCCACAGGATTACTTCGAAAGGGACACAACCAGACCCTCACGACATAAACATAGCCATAACATCAAGCCAATATTTGCCCGCACGAATTTCTTCAAACATTCACTTTTCCCTAAAACAATATCCGACTGGAATTCCCTGCCTCATGACTCACCTCTCCTTTCTTCAACTTCTTGAGAGCCTGTATATAAGTATCTATGTGTATGGTTAGAAATGATGATTACTTATTAACTGTGCGTACTGTGCTTTTTTTGTCTATGTACCTGTGTTTGGGGCACACATTCTCACAAATTGTATTTGCATTGTAACCTTGTTTAGTTTTGTTATTATTTTCTGGGTGTAAATTATAACTTCCCCATTGTTGCTGATCCTAAGGCATAGTGCTTACTAACAGATGTATGTACCCTCTCCTACTTGGACCGATCCGGTCTGCAGTATTTTGTAAATAAATAAATAAATAAATAAATAAACTAATACAATAATAAAATAGCGCGCCTTTTATTGCTTGAATGAAGCGCTTTCCCTTTTCCTCACTTATCGGTTTCGTCTGAGATGGCTGCTCAGCTCAGCTGGCTGAGCGCCTCATGCGTGTTGTCCGCGGCCTTAGTGACAATTTCCGCCTTCACTGGAAGATCGACCATGGCAACCATTTGTAGGGTGTCGTCATGGGTGGTTTGCTGGGCGAGTTAGCATTCCATTCTGCGTTGGAGTAACGCAGAACTTGACACAAAGGAACACAGCGGTCGCTGTCGACTGAGGTTTTGTTGAAATCACACAAATATACGGGGTGACCATTTTTAAGTTGTACAGAATTTTTAAAAATCACCTGTGGCAGACAGCTTAACTGAAATCCTAGATATCGATTATTCAGAAGGAGACTTGATCGCACAAGAAATAGCAAGACAAAGTGAATTTTTCGATGAAAATTCATTAATTAAATTCATAATTAGTTTACGGCACATATTCCAAGTTACGAATTGTAGCTGGTCAGTTTGCAAGCTATATCCTCTTAGGAGCTTGGAGGATGGCATGGGGTTCATGGTATGCGCCATCAAAATAGCAGAAAAATGCACGTTGTTCCACTTATTTTTAAGAAATACCTCTTTTGATGCATTGAAGCACAAAAGTAACTGGAATGCTGATGTATTTCATCGCACACTTTGGCAATAAATATCTCGGAATTGACGTCATCCTGAAAAATAATTCTAAATTGAATACACCTTGCAAGCTCACCTGCTACAATTTGTAATTTGCAATACGTGCCGTAATGTAATTATTTAGGAAGTTAATTAGTAAGTTTTGTTAGTTGCACGTACATGTATTTTGACTTTTCGTGCAAGCAACGTCCGCCTCTTTGAAATATCCAGCTCAAGGGCTAGAATTATGCTATGTGAAGAAGGCGATAATTAAAAATTCAGTGAAGCTACGTGGTAAGCATTACCATGTAGCCGCGTTGAGCAGAATTAAAGCCGGAAGAAACGGAGAGGACAGACACCCCACATAATTTCTTCCCGCCCTATTATTGCGATAGCGATTGTGTGGACGCTCCGGGCTCTTTGCTGTCGTCGCCGTGATGTACCGTATAAAACCCAAAGATCGTGTGCTGTGAGTGAGAGCACGCGAGGGAAGCGGCTTAATCTGGCGAGGGAGGAAGGCAGAGAGCGCCGTCTTGAGAGGCCGTGGGGCGGGATGGCATGGGCACGGCGTTATCCGGCAGCAACTGCGTATTTCGCTACCGGGCGCAATGCGAACTGACGATCGAGGCTCCGTCTCTCGCAGGAAACGGAGGAAAGTGAGGGGGCCGGCAGCGCGGGAAGGAGCGGGGGAGGGGGGCTTCCTCTCCGCCAGCACTTGCGTACTTCGACTGCTTCGAGCGATATAGAACAAAGCTCTTTAGGAATGGATCTTGTTTGTCCTTGTCACGCGGCTTTCCCGCACTCTGTTCACCCCTTCACCCCCATTAATGTTATTTACGCGCCATGCTTGGTCATCGAGTGAGATGTGTTCTTGTCTGGTTTTGTGCGCGTGACACCATGATTGTTAATTTAGGTAGTGCGCCTGTGTTTACAAGTTTAAACGGCCGATAAAACTACTATCCTTACTTCGTATAGCTGTCCACTAATTTGCTATCGCAATAGATGCTTCACCTTTCGGGCGATACTGCGACTTTTTCCCGGCAGCGATACTACATAATGCACCAATTGGCCCAACAGTCAACACTACTAAAAAACGTGACTCGCCATTACGGCACTGAGAAACTGGATGCCCAGCAAAGCTGCTGCATGGCTACAATTGCTGAGGCCGGTATGCAATGCTTTACTGATGGTTCGGACGCTTGTTTTTTATTGAAACGTACGCTGTTGTGTACGTTGTATGCGTGATTCCAATGATTTTATGCACTGTCCGCTTCGCTTTGCTGAGTGCTTGTAGCCTCTGCATTACGAAGGCGATGAACCATTGCATTTTTGTTTGCTTACCGGGGCATAACCCATTCCTGATTATGATAATTTTGGTTCACGGACCGATACGAAAAATGCCGGCCAACGAGATGCTTACCGCTTCGCTGTAGATTATCACAAGTATAAACTCTCAATAGACATTTCAGCCGTGGGCCAGTGGGTAGGACACCTGGCTTCGCTGCGGGAGGTGCGTGGTTAAAGTCCTAGCAGTAGACACCCACCGGCTTACAAAACGGGTACAACCAACCCCCCGGCATGGCGTCCGGCTTTCATGGGTGCGTGAAGAACGGTTCGCACAGACCGGAATGCTAACTGTGCAAGAACAAACGGCAAGCAACTACAAAGGGCCCTGCAGCGTTCCCATGCATTCTCGTGCGTCGAGCACCGCCCCGGGAGAGGCTCCAGCGACGAAAGCACGCGTCTTCACCCGACAGCAGTGGCGTGTCACCAAAGGCGGACAAGGCGTTCCCCAAGGCCTTCGGGCCTCCTTTAAAAGCAAGGGCCAGGGAAGTCGAGTGTCGAACCAAGGGAGTTCCTGAGTTCGAAAGCCATTACACCGGGCTTCGAACCCAGGACCTGCCACATACGAGCCGGACGCTCTACCATTTGTCTACCGCTCGTTTTATCCGGGTCTTGGACATTGTAGAGAGGAAACAGACTAGTACAGACTTACAAAGCACTCATACAGGACTTACCATTGCCCCCATCGCTGCGGTTTTAAACAAAACTCAATTTATAGTGTTGTGTTCGTCGTCTATATCAAGTCTTATTTTCGCGCTGCTCGCCTCAAGAACGACACAGGCCGACGAGCTCGGATCAGACGACGCTAGGTCTCAGGCGAGAGGAGCTTGACGTCACGACCACATTTGCTGTGCTTGTGACAGGCACGTAATCGGGGGGGGGGGGGGTGGAATTAAGCGGCACACCCCCCTCTCCCCGCCCACGCCACCACTCCTCACACACATTCCTAAAGCGCCGACAAATCAATCTACTCGGCGGTCAACATTTTGCTGCCTTTTACAGCGAAAGCTGTGTATGACTAACATTGCGTAGTATTTTCAGCGTCCGTCAACAGAAAAAATCATCATGTGGGCCGATCCTACTGATAGTGCAGAAAGGGTCCAAGCTCAATGCCTCATACACCTGTGGGCTCGGGAACCTGTAACGCGTCCTTCGGGATCGGCCCATGTAATCGGGGAGTGCTTAATGCCTGATTCACCTCCGCCGCGGGTCGACACGCCATCGCACTACCGTCGGGGTCTGCCCACGCATGGGGGGTGCTTAAAGCCTGCTTCACCTATGGCGGGAGTCGGCCTGGTGTTGCACTATCTTCGGGATTGAACCACGTATGGGGAGTGCTTAATGCCTGCTTCACCTCCGCCGCGGGTCGACACGCCATCGCACTACCGTTGGGATCGGCCAACGTATGGGGCTGCTTAACGCCTGCTTCACCTCCGGCGGGGGTCGGCCCGGTGTTGCACTGTCTTCGGGATTGGCCCACGTATGGGGATGCTTAATGCCTGCTTCACCTCCGCCGCGGTTCGACACGCCATCGCACTACCGTCGGGGTCTGGCCACGCATGGGGGGTGCTTAAAGCCTGCTTCACCTATTGCGGGAGTCGGCCTGGCGTTGCACTATCTTCGGGATTGAACCACGTATGGGGAGTGCTTAATGCCTGCTTCACCTCCGCCGCGGGTCGACACGCCATCGCACTACCGTTGGGATCGGCCAACGTATGGGGCTGCTTAACGCCTGCTTCGCCTCCGGCGGGGGTCGGCCCGGTGTTGCACTGTCTTCCGGATTGGCCCACGTATGGGGATGCTTAATGCCTGCTTCACCTCCGCCGCGGTTCGACACGCCATCGCACTACCGTCGGGGTCTGCCCACGCATGGGGGGTGCTTAAAGCCTGCTTCACCTATTGCGGGAGTCGGCCTGGTGTTGCACTATCTTCGGGATTGAACCACGTATGGGGAGTGCTTAATGCCTGCGTCACCTCCGCCGCGGGTCGACACGCCATCGCACTACCGTTGGGATCGGCCAACGTATGGGGCTGCTTAACGCCTGCTTCACCTCCGGCGGGGGTCGGCCCGGTGTTGCACTGTCTTCGGGATTGGCCCACGTATGGGGATGCTTAATGCCTGCTTCACCTCCGCCGCGGGTCGACACGCCATCGCACTACCGTCCGGGTCTGCCCATGCATGGGGGGTACTTAAAGCCTGGTTCACCTATGGCGGGAGTCGGCCTGGTGTTGCACTATCTTCGGGATTGAACCACGTATGGGGAGTGCTTAATGTCTGCTTCACCTCCACCGCGGGTCGACACGCCATCGCACTACCGTTGGGATCGGCCAACGTATGGGGCTGCTTAACGCCTGCTTCACCTCCGGCGGGGGTCGGCCCGGTGTTGCACTGTCTTCGGGATTGGCCCACGTATGGGGATGCTTAATGCCTGCTTCACCTCCGCCGCGGGTCGACACGCCATCGCACTACCGTCGGGGTCTGCCCACGCATGGGGGTGCTTAAAGCCTGCTTCACCTATGGCGGGAGTCGGCCTGGTGTTGCACTATCTTCGGGATTGAACCACGTATGGGGAGTGCTTAATGCCTGCTTCACCTCCGCCGCGGGTCGACACGCCATCGCACTACCGTTGGGATCGGCCAACGTATGGGGCTGCTTAACGCCTGCTTCACCTCCGGCGGGGGTCGGCCCGGTGTTGCACTGTCTTCAGGATTGGCCCACGTATGGGGATGCTTAATGCCTGCTTCACCTCCGCCGCGGGTCGACACGCCATCGCACTACCGTCGGGGTCTGCCCACGCATGGGGGTGCTTAAAGCCTGCTTCACCTATGGCGGGAGTCGGCCTGGTGTTGCACTATCTTCGGGATTGAACCACGTATGGGCAGTGCTTAATGCCTGCTTCACCTCCGCCGCGGGTCGACACGCCATCGCACTACCGTTGGGATCCGCCAACGTATGGGGCTGCTTAACGCCTGCTTCACCTCCGGCGGGGGTCGGTCCGGTGTTGCACTGTCTTCGGGATTTGCACACGTATGGGGATGCTTAATGCCTGATTCACCTCCGCCGCGGGTCTACCGGGCATCGCACTACCGTTGGGATCGGCCAATGTGTGGGGCTGCTTAACGCCTGCTTCACCTCCGGCGGGGGTCGGCCCGGTGTTGCACTGTCTTCGGGATTGGCCCACGTATGGGGATGCTTAATGCCTGATTCACCTCCGCCGCGGGTCGACACGCCATCGCACTACCGTCGGGGTCTGCCCACGCATGGGGGGTGCTTAAAGCCTGCTTCACCTATCGCGGGAGTCGGCCTGGTGTTGCACTATCTTCTGGATTGAACCACGTATGGGGAGTGCTTAATGCCTGATTCACCTCCGCCGCGGGTCTACACGCCATCGAACTACGGTCGGGGTCTGCCCACGCATGTGGGGTGCTTAAAGCCTGCTTCACCTGTTGCGGGAGTCGGCCTGGTGTTGCACTATCTTCGGGATTGAACCACGTATGGGGAGTGCTTAATGCCTGCTTCACCTCCGCCGCGGGTCGACACGCCATCGCACTACCGTCGGGGTCTGCCCACGCATGGGGGGTGCTTAAAGCCTGCTTCACCTCCGGCGGGGGTCGGCCCGGTGTTGCACTGTCTTCGGGATTGGCCCACGTATGGGGATGCTTAATGCCTGATTCACCTCCGCCGCGGGTCGACACGCCATCGCACTACCGTCGGGGTCTGCCCACGCACGGGGGGTGCTTAAAGCCTGCTTCACCTATGGCGGGAGTCGGCCTGGTGTTGCACTATCTTCTGGATTGAACCACGTATGGGGAGTGCTTAATGCCTGATTCACCTCCGCCGCGGGTCTACACGCCATCGAACTACGGTCGGGGTCTGCCCACGCATGTGGGGTGCTTAAAGCCTGCTTCACCTGTTGCGGGAGTCGGCCTGGTGTTGCACTATCTTCGGGATTGAACCACGTATGGGGAGTGCTTAATGCCTGCTTCACCTCCGCCGCGGGTCGACACGCCATCGCACTACCGTCCGGGTCTGCCCACGCATGGGGGGTGCTTAAAGCCTGGTTCACCTATGGCGGGAGTCGGCCTGGTGTTGCACTATCTTCGGGATTGAACCACGTATGGGGAGTGCTTAATGCCTGCTTCACCTCCGCCGCGGGTCGACACGCCATCGCACTACCGTTGGGATCGGCCAACGTATGGGGCTGCTTAACGCCTGCTTCACCTCCGGCGGGGGTCGGCCCGGTGTTGCACTGTCTTCGGGATTGGCCCACGTATGGGGATGCTTAATGGCTGCTTCACCTCCGCCGCGGGTCGACACGCCATCGCACTACCGTTGGGATCGGCCAACGTATGGGGCTGCTTAACGCCTGCTTCACCTCCGGCGGGGGTCGGCCTGGTGTTGCACTGTCTTCGGGATTGGCCCACGTATGGGGATGCTTAATGCCTGCTTCACCTCCGCCGTGGGTCGACACGCCATCGCACTACCGTCGGGGTCTGCCCACGCATGGGGGGTGCTTAAAGCCTGCTTCACCTATGGCGGGAGTCGGCCTGGTGTTTCACTATCTTCGGGATTGAACCACGTATGGGAGTGCTTAATGCCTGCTTCACCTCCGCCGCGGGTCGACACGCCATCGCACTACCGTTGGGATCGGCCAACGTATGGGGCTGCTTAACGCCTGCTTCACCTCCGGCGGGGGTCGGCCCGGTGTTGCACTGTCTTCGGGATTGGCCCACGTATGGGGATGCTTAATGCCTGCTTCACCTCCGCCGCGGGTCGACACGCCATCGCACTACCGTCGGGGTCTGCCCACGCATGGGGGGTGCTTAAAGCCTGCTTCACCTATGGCGGGAGTCGGCCTGGTGTTGCACTATCTTCGGGATTGAACCCCGTATGGGGAGTGCTTAATGCCTGCTTCACCTCCGCCGCGGGTCGACACGCCATCGCACTACCGTTGGGATCGGCCAACGTATGGGGCTGCTTAACGCCTGCTTCACCTCCGGCGGGGGTCGGCCCGGTGTTGCACTATCTTCGGGATTGGCCCACGTATGGGGATGCTTAATGCCTGCTTCACCTCCGCCGCGGGTCGACACGCCATCGCACTACCGTCGGGGTCTGCCCGCGCATGGGGGGTGCTTAAAGCCTGCTTCACCTATGGCGGGAGTCGGCCTGGTGTTGCACTATCTTCGGGATTGAACCACGTATGGGGAGTGCTTAATGCCTGCTTCACCTCCGCCGCGGGTCGACACGCCATCGCACTACCGTTGGGATCGGCCAACGTATGGGGCTGCTTAACGCCTGCTTCACCTCCGGCGGGGGTCGGCCCGGTGTTGCACTGTCTTCGGGATTGGCCCACGTATGGGGATGCTTAATGCCTGCTTCACCTCCGCCGCGGGTCGACCGGGCAGCGCACTACCGACGGGATCGGCCCACGCATGGGGGGTGCTTAACGCCTGCTTCACCACTGGCGGTGGTCGGCCCGGTTTTGCACTATCTTCGGGATTGGCCCACGTATGGGGATGCTTAATGCCTGCTTCAAGACTGATGATGATTGATGTTTAATGGCGCAAGGGCATCTAAGGCCAAAGAGCGCCAGGACATGTGTTTTGGTTTAGTATAATTGTGAGTTTAGGACTATGATTTAATATAAAGGCTGTATAGAGGCCTACACGTAAGATATATCTTTAAATACTATTGGATGAATTGCAAAATAATTACTAAGATAAATATAAAGCCTTAAATGTATTGGTTATAGGCACACATGGTAAATTATTGCGGATTGCCCGGGTCCCTTGCCGTACAATTCTTGCTTACGCAAGAAGTGCAAGAGAGCTCAGACATGCTTTTGTGCATCAGATTGTGCCTCCCCTGTGAGGCACAATCTGATGGTTAGGGTGATATGAGATGATGTCTAGAAAGTTAACTTCTGCAAGACAATTAAGCACTCTTTTAAAGTTAAAAAATGCATCCTCTGATAAAAACATTGAGGGATGGGGGTATATGATTTGAGAGAAGTTTCCTAAAATGAGCCACTCGCTCTCGGTGAAGTTGAGGACATTGAATGAGGACATGTAATACGGTTAAGTTCTCACCGCAACGTGTGTACGTCGGTGGGTCAGTTGCAGTCAAGAGGTATTTGTGTGTGCCGTAAGTGTGTCCTATTCTGAGTCGTGCCAGCGTGAATTCAGTGTGTCTATCAAGCTTTAGTGGGAAAGATTTGGTTAACTGCGGTTTAAGCAGGTGGAGCTTATTTTCAACTGCCTTGTCCCATTCAGCTTGCCAATGATTACGGAGCGCCTTTCGTACCACAGGATTCATGTCCACACCAGTTATCCAGCTTACATCAACGGTATTTCGATGAGCCGCTTGTCCAGCATTTTTGTCCGCCATTTGATTGCCTGCGATCCCAGAGTGGCCTGGCAGCCACTCTGGGATCGCTACGTGGATGCGCTACGGATGGATGCGCTACGTGGATCTGTTTAAGGAGCTGGTTAATTACAGGGTTTCGGCTTGCTTTGCCACAGGAGAGGGCTGTGACAACGCTTAAGGAATCTGTGTATATTATAGACTTTTCTATCTTGTGTTGTACTATATACTTAATAGTGATCAGGATACCGTACGCTTCCGCTGTAAACATGCTGCTATGTTTATGTAAGGTTTTAGAGTTGGAGAAGTTTGGGACATGGGCTGCACATGATACCGAAGTTGCAGACTTTGAAGCATCAGTGAAAAATGCCATAGATTTATACTTCTCTTCAAGGGCCAAGAAATGTTGCTGAATGAGGGCATTTGGACAACTCTTTTTGTTAAGTTCTGTAAAGGACAAGTCACAGGTGACTGTACATTCATCCCAAGGTGAGAAGGGTTCAACGTAGTCGCTTTCCTGCAGATCTATCAAATCGACTCCGAGTTTTTCTGCAACGGATTTTACTGCTAACGGGAACGGCGGTGCGTGTGAAGGCCTGTTTGAATACAACTGACATGTGGACCGATCACTTATGAGTGCTTTGCATGGACGTTGTTTTAGGGACATGGTTCTTATTGCGTAGGTGACTCCGAGATATGTGCGCTGATAAGCCAGTGGGCACTGATCCGACTCAGCATAGAGACTTTGGACAGGGCTCGTACGAAAGGCATCAAGTGCTAGGCGGATACCTAAGTGATAGATAGGATCGAGTAGCTTAAGTGCTGTCTTTGAAGCCGACTGATAAACAATACATCCATAGTCTATGCGTGACAACACAAGGCTTTTAAAAAGAGATAGGAGACAGTGCCTATCTGTTCCCCACGACTGATGAGATAAAATCTTTAAAAGGTTCATTGTTTTAACACATTTCAGTTTCAACTCTTTTAAATGCTGCATGAAGGTTAGCTTAGTATCGAAGATTACACCCAAAAATTTTTCTTCCTATTTACCAGGCTTCTCCCATTCATCGTAATGCAAGAGTCAGTTTATACCCCTCTTCGTCGGGAAAACACCACACAGGTAGTATTTTCTGCACTGAATTTAAACCCGTTTTCCTCTGCCCATCTGGTGAGTCGATTAACAGTTAAATGATTTAGCGTTCACATAAGCCTGCTTCAACACTGCTGCGGGTCGGCCCGGTGTTGCGCTACCTTCGCATTGCTTAACGCCTGCTTCAACTCCGGCGGGGGTATGCCCGGTGTTGCACTATCTTCGGGATTGGCCCAGGTATGCGTAGTGCTTAACGCCTGCTTCACCTCCACCGCGGGTCGGCCCGGCATCGTACTACCATCGGGATCGGTCCACGCATGGGGGTGCTTAACCCTGCTTCACCTCCGGCGGGGGTCGGCCCGGTGTTGCACTATCTTCGGTATCGCCCACGTATGGAGAGTGCTTAACGCCTGCTTCACCACCGCCGCGGGTCCGCCTGGCATCGTACTACCGTCGGGATCGGCCCACGCATGGGGGGGGGGTGCTTAACGCCTGCTTCACCTCCGGCCACCGACACCACCGACACCACTACCGACAAGCCTTTGGTTGTGCCGTACCTGCACAAGACTTCGCACAGTCTCAAGAAGGTAGCCAACAGGCATGAGGTTTCCGTTGTTTTTTTGGCACTCATCAAGCTGGCACAGTTATGCCCACGCATCTGCAACTCTAAAGAAAGAGGTTGTCAGCTAAAACATGAGAAGCCGTTCATCAAGTGCTCCACAGGAGTGCTCAACGCCATTCTCTTGAAGTGTGGAAAGGCTTATGTCGGCCAAACCGGCAGCTGCATTAAGGAACGCTTGGGCGAACATGCCCGAAATTTAAGTAACTTAAAGGACAAGTGCGCACATTTGGTCGCGCACGTAATTGAATGCACAGGATGCGAGGCTCGATTGGGAGAGACGAAGATTCTCGGCAAGAGTGTCGACGCGACGGCGCGCGTCAGTTTGGAAGCGTTCCACATACACAAATATGGCAGCAAGTGCGTAAGCACCCCTTCTGTATCGCTTTTTGCTGCAGACCTTCATTTTTTGGAAGCGACTGCTTACTGATTTCATTGTATGTTAGTATCCCTCGCCTTTTGCTAGTGTTTTTCTAGTTTTTTCTCGTTTTCTTGTTTTTTCTGCGCCTGATTCCGTTCACTGCTGGCACGTTCGTTCACCGATGCGCAATGTCATTTTACCCGATTGTATCACTCCCTTCCCCCTTCACTTCTGCATTTCCCCTTATATAAGGTATCCGTCTTCCGTCAATAAAATTTAGTTGACAGTCAGCGATTGTGTCCCGTCCTTCATACTTTGTGGTTGCATGTGTTTGCGCTGTAACAATTTTTATGTCAAGCATGCACCAACTCGCCCAGAAAGAAGTTTTAAAGAAATTTTAATGAAACTCTCCTTTGCGTTGCGTAGCTCTCAAGAAGCATGCCGGGAAGAGTATCGCCGATGCGGTCTTTTTGTAGCGGTCGTGTCACACTTTGTTTGATCGCCTTAACCACGTTTAAGCACTCTCCGATTTCGTGGCGTGCGCTTACCAAGCGTGTCGTGTGTCTGAGTCGCTCGTGACGCGTGATACAGTTACCAAAAAGACTCCTAAAGGTGCGCGAGCCGCAGAAAAGAAGCACTGCCGCCGTGGAGCAGCGACATGTCAGGCGCGGCACTTGCCGCTTGCAAGGAGCCGCATTGCCGTGGATGGACAACGGAGTTCTTCACTTACGTGACAGCATCGCTTACGTTGTGACTGCTGTAACGAATACTGAAGACAGCAATAAATGTGGCCCAGGTAAGCAATGCTTCTTGTTCAATCATTTATTTGCTGGTGTGTGTGTGTGTCGTACATTTCACTGTCAAATTCATGCTCATGCTTGCGCTACTGAGTTTTACTGAATTGCTCGCTTCATAAACACGTTTTTTTATCTCTACGAGTCACCGTGTCGGTTATTTTTAAAGCTCGAGTATATGTTGCATTTTTGTGCGTACGCACAGCATTAGAGCTTATGTACGGAACTGGTGTTTTGTGCTGATATGGCCATATGTTTACAAATGAATTGTGAACTATCCTTAATTAAAGAATAAGAATTGCAGTAATTCAGTTTTTAATCTCTTGATATGGCGTTTTTACTGTTAAACTGTCATATTCTTCCGGTGTTGTTTTTGTAACGAACAGGAGTACGAACTGACTTGGAAATTAAGTTGCCTGATTAGTTTGAATTGAATAATATTTATTTTAAATATTTAACCTTGAATTTTTATTGTTACCGAAATGTCCTTGATAGAACACACTTAAATTTTGCGTGTTTAATTATACGTTCTGTGGTAATATTCTATCTGTGTGTGGTTTATTTATGCCTCTTTCATTACATGTTGATTGCTGTTTGTAGTGCGACCTAAACAAGTAAATATAAGATTTTAAGATTACTAATCTGTTCATGTAGGCTCCACTGGAAATCGGAGAATTAACAACTGACATACTGGCCGACATGATTGTGCTCTCAACACGACTGAGATCGTCTTCCTTATGACAGTCTAAAACTCATATGTATTTCTGTTTACACATTGTACACAAACCTTCAACATTTATGTCTATTTGTGTCGTTCCTGGTGCTGCTGTAGCAATAAATGTGTGCTCCCACGCAGCGCTGTGCTGGGAGGTTTTTTTTTGTTATTGCTTCATGGCCGTGAACAAAAAAAAAAAGACAGTAACTTTGAGCTCCCAAACTGTCCTCGTACGAACGAACATAGCATCGCTATATGTGTCCTGTTAGTGTCACATAGTCTTCTGTGATCCTGATACATTATCGCAGTAAAACACAGCGAAAAGGTTCCGTCATGCTTAGACGATAGCCTGTTTAACAAGATCAGCGTGCCTAAAGTAGACTTTGAGAGTGAATACTTGTGGTGCCAGCAATAGAAATGTATGTAACAGCGTCACCAAACTCAGTAGCCTTGATTTTCTATTTGCAATGTGAGCATTTAATTTAAATACCTACAAATGTTAACTAGTGAGCTATACATTATTTAAGGCGATACTAGATTTCTGTGGTGGTGTGTGTGTTCATACAAGTGCCACAACTAAAGTGTGATGATCTTACTCTTTACATTGCTACACATTAGTCAGCACGTTTGGATTATTCGTCTGGTATATTTGCTAAGATTTTAGTATTAGCTCACATGCATGCAAGCATTGCTTGTACTACTTGCATGAACATGTATAGACGTGTGATTTCAACATCTGTTCTTAATTTTATTCTTGCTCAATTAAGCCCTAAAGGCTGCTTTTTTCTCTCCTTCCCGCTTTCACTATAATATTGACTTGGAAGCGCTGATCATGGCTCTCCGTTAGTCTTTTTTTTTTTTCAGGTGTTACCCATAATCAAACATAATTTTTCATTTTTGCATTTGCTATATTGCATTTCGAGTGTCTTTGGAATCATATTGTTAATGTACACTAGGATGTGCAACAATACCTGTGTGGTCTTCAAAGGTGATATTGTCAAGTGGTGGTGACGTTGAAGAACACAGTAGCAATACTGTGAACGACAAAACTAACTTTTATTGGGCGAACCTGTGCCCACAAAAACAGGCCACACTTATAGCACAACTATAGCGGCGAACACGGTCGGCGATCGTCGAAAATCTGATCAGCGGGTCAAGCGCATCGGCTTTTATAGATCAGTCGTCGAATGTTCCAGAGTAATTGCTGAGACCCGCATGCCTTCCACAATGTTATACGCCATTCGCGTCGCGCATACATGCAATCAGATTACACAAGGTTCGGTCAAAGACAGCGGATGCAAGCATCGATAACATTCCAGAAACTTCCGACAAATGCAAGCGCGTCCTGCGCTGTGTGATAATTATATAATGTGATAATATATAATATAATAAAAATTGTCCCATTCTTGTTATGCTTGTAACATCCTGGTGCAGTTCAAATTTTCCTGGTTTTCTTGTTTGCTAACCGCAGTGAAAACTTATACAGACGCTATAAGTTTGCACTGTATAAGACAGTATAAACATTTCACTGATGTCATGTATAGATCATAGTGTATTATGATGCAAATGTTAATACGTTTGAGAGATACTTATAGCTCGCATGCACAGAGAAAATGCTGCCTGCAGTGCTTACATGGACATGTATACAGCTTTAAAATCAAATTTTCTTTTTATTGTCATCTTTGTGGAGACGCAGGCTGAAAGGCTCGTTTTTGGCCTTGATGCCAATTTACATTTATATTAGCTTGGAAGCATGCATAGCCGTATGGCCCCGTCTTCTTTTTTAGGTTTCTCCATAGCCGAAATTTTGTACATTCTTTTTGAATTTGCTAAATTGCATTGGGAGCGTCCTTATTATACTGCTCTAAAGCTGCAAAGGATGTGTAAAGCTTTTCTTTTTTTTTTCTGTAGTGTCCAAGGTGGACCTAAACACAAGTGTCCAATTCATGCTTTAGTACCTGCAATCTCATATGCTTAACCTTTGCCTTGTGTTCTTGCTTCCTGACTGCAGTACAAACTTTTACACGGACAGTTAACACGGATATAATGGCGACATGCATGGCTAAAACACCGTGATATGATACAAGCGATTTCCTGTGATATTATGCAAGTGATACTATTCTTTTGAAGTTTCAAATCTAGTCACGTGCCAGCAAGGCCTGCTCTATTTGTGGTGTATCCTATGTTGTATTTTCATATAAAAATATTGCATTCTAAAGAACCCTATCCTAGTTGTGTCAGTTTATCCTCGAATTATTTATGCAAGCTAACTGCGCCTTCTCTTCAGGCCTCCATATTGTGTTTTGAACTGTACTGTTGCGGGTTTCATTTCGTCAGATATCCGAAAGAATACTAGTAGTAGCCCTTTCGTGGCTGAAATACAATTGTTTAAGTGATTCAAATGGAAGTAAGCTTTTGTTACCCCATTCCGATGAGCGGTTCTTTTGCTGCAGAGAACTTTACATGGGCCCCGCTCTTCGCGTGGTCCGCCGAGCCGAGTGCGGCCTAGCTGCGGCACCACCTCTTGGGTTTTGTACCCGAAAGGCCACATCCGTGCAGCCAGCTGTCGCCAAACAACAGAGGTGCGTCATCTCCTTCTTTCGCGCTTCTTTGCCTCTTCTTTCTTGTGCGCTGCTTTCCGCGCCCGGATTAAGCAGACTAAGCAGAGAAATGTGAGCCCTCGCGGAGGACGCCACTCGGCCAGTCCTTCTTGGACACTGTCTCTTCACGCGCTTCGAAATTGTTCACCCGTCCACCTCGTGTGGTCTCCACAGCAAAGGGTGTCCCTGTGTCTCTCAGCCTAAGAAAAAAAAATGCGTTTTGCTAGCAACTTAGAACTTCCACAAGCCGTAGCCTCTCCTCTTCGACTGCAAGGATATGCAGTGAAAAAATGCTCTCTACCCCTCAAAAAGCACAACAAAGGTGAGCGCGGCAGAACAGATCTTTACTTACGAATGGCGTAGTAAGTGACAGACGCATACTCTTTTTGGGTGCAGTTGGGTAGCTGTTAACCGATTATTAAAGGAAATTTTCGCTTTGAACAACGTCAAGCGTTCAGACCCTTGACCCGTGCTGTTGCTGTTTTTATCCTCTTGCGTATGCATTTACGTTTACTGCGTGGATTGTTCGACCCGCCGTGGTTGCTCAGTACCCGCCGTGGTTGCTCAGTGGCTATGGTGTTGGGCTGCTGAGCACGAGGTCGCGGGATCGAATCCCGGCCACGGCGGCCGCATTTCGATGGGGGCGAAATGCGAAAACACCCGTGTGCTTAGATTTAGGTGCACGTTAAAGAACCCCAGGTGGTCAAAATTTCCGGAGTCCTCCACTACGGCGTGCCTCATAATCAGAAAGTGGTTTTGGCACGTAAAACCCCAAATATTATTATTATTATTATTATTGGTTGCTCAGTGGCTATGGTGTTACGCTGCTGAGCATGAGGTCGCGGTATCGAATCCCGGCGACGGCGGCCGCATTTCGATGGGGGCGAAATGCGAAAACACCCGTGTACTTGGGTGCAAGTTAAAGAACCCTAGGTTGTCGAAATTCACGGAGTCTTCCACTACGGCGTGCTTCATAATCAGAAAGTGGTTTTGGCACGTAAAACCCCATAATTTAATTTTTTATTGTTCCAAAGGTATCATTCAGCATGCAAAAATTAAAAAAGATCAATCAGCTGAAATTTATTTTTTTTTATTTTCGCGTGCTAAATCATACCTTATAGGAGCAATCCACCGAGTAAACACAAATGCATGTGCAGGAGGAGAGCAACAGCAGCAGCGCGAGCCAACGGTCGGAAGACTTGACGTTGGCAAAGCGAAAATTTGTCTCATTTATTGCTTAGCAGCTGCACAATTGTAACCGAAAAGAACATGAATCTGTTACTTACAATATACTATTCAAAAGTAAAGAAATTTCTGTGGCTCCCGCGCTCACCTTTGTCGCGCCTTTTTATGGCGTAGGAGGCATTTTATGTCTCCATATTTTTGAGGTCGAACAGAAGATGTTGCGGTGCGCGTGAGGTCTAAGTTGCCTGCAAAACGCAATGTTTCTTTCTTTATTCTTAAGCTGAGAGGGTCACCCTTTACCCTGGAAAGAGCACGAGGTAGACACGTGTACTATTTCGAAGAAAGCCGAGCGGCGTCCTCCGCGAGGGCGCACATTTCGAAGCGCACGGTTGTCGGCTGCCTAATACGACCGCAGAAAGAGGTGCAAGCAGAAAGAAGCGCGAAAGAAGGAAGAGACGCACCTCTGTTGCTACGCGACAACTGCGTGTGCGGAGCGTGCGCAGAGCAACGGGCTTTTATGGAACATACCGCAGAAAGAAGCCCGAAAGAAAGAAGAGCCGCGTCCCCGTTGCTAGGCAACACCGGCTATACGGAGCATGCGCAGCACGCTGTCCATCTGGGACCTGCAAGCCGCTTTGTCTAAACATTTTAATCGTTCAACCAGTATACTGTATAGGAAAACTGTGTATTTAGGCAAAGGCGCTCAATACTGCATGCCTATACTAGAGGTTAAAGTGTTGTAACCTCTAGTTTAGGTGCACACCTACTTACCTTTAATACAAGTTAAATTTGTAAAGGTTGATGTTTAACTCATAAATTAAACGTGCACAAATCTGTGAGAATATACCCATTTAATAGACGTTACCGTGCTAAGAGTGTATGGATAAAATGACAATGGAGCGTGGTTTGCTCTCTGTGGAAGGGCGTATCAACGCTGCGGACTACGGCAGTTGTTGTGCCGAGCCGCCGAACTGCGACTCGGGCACGCTGTGAATAAACTCTGAGTGCTGAGCTGCACACCGCGTCCCTGTGATGCACGGTGTATCGCACAGAAAAGCAACAAAATACTTGGGCCACAAGAAAAAACACACTGTTGGATGCGTCGAGCAAATTTACCATAGCGGGCGCTTCATGTAACTTGACCAAGGACTTAAAGAAAAATAAAACAAAGTGGTTAATCGCAGCTGGGTGACACCAACGACATATGATTTGCCGTCATGTGGCGCTCCAGAAAACATTTTTTTTTTATATCACACTTAATTAGCTAACTCAGATCAATTATGCAGACTGTTTAATATTAGGGCCAAATTCACTTCTTTACCTCGCCGAGGGGGATCAGAAATGACGATTTTTTGTGGCAACGTCATGCCGCATGATTTTCACGAAACACAAAAGCGCGCGACTTGGCGCTGCCGTGCCGCCGCTCTGCCAGCCGCGCTTCGAGGAGCGAAGCGCGTTCGCAGTGCGTCTTCTACGGCGGCGCACAAGGCGTTCCCGGTCGGCGCGGTTCTTTCACTCGAAGCACGGCTCTGCAGCACGATAGCGCCGTCACGTGCTTCTATGTTTTCTTTAAACGCCAGTCACCACGCAGCATGTACGTTGGCACAAAAAATCCGATCGGTTGAATCCCCTCGCCACGAAACGCACTGGGCCCTAAAGTGAAGATTAAAGAAATTGCATAATTGATCTTAGTCAATTAAATAATTAAGCGGCGTATCAAAATTACTCTAAGCATCGCCACATGACAGCAAAGCATTTGCGTAGGTTTCAATCAACTGCAATTGATCACTCTTTTTCAATCCTTGGTTCAAATTACGTGAAACACCCCGTATGTAGCAGTTAAAAAAAAAGTTGACCAAGATAGGTCGGACGCACCTTTAGCCAAAGACTATTTCTTGTGGCAGAAGCACCGGTCTGTAGGGGACACCATCAACAAACTAATACATTGTAAGATACAAATAGCATACATATCCGTATTCAAGACGCTAAAATAAGCTGAGAGTTAATTGCGGCTTCATTTGTCAATATGTTGATTAATCATGTTGGAAATTTCTGTTGCGTTACATCGTTTGTCCTCACGCACCTAGAGGTCTGGCCTTTGGGAGCGCTTTTTCTCGAAACTTTCGCGACCGATATAAGCTTGTGTGCGCTCCGGGGCCCTGCATTGGATGGCTGTGATTTCCTTCCGGTAGCCTGGCTCTCTCGCACGAGAACGTCCCGCTCAGCGGATCCAAAGAACAACGAGGATGCTCCGTGTGGGAAACGGTGCGTCGGCCGAGCAGTGCCCTCGACGTGAAAGAGCGCGCAGGAAAGAAAGCCTCCATATGCATCCACAAGCCTCTTCCGAGTATGAGAACCACTCTCTGACATGCGCCATTTTCACTTCGCGGTTTTTATCTAGCAGTGGACGCAAGAATGTGACGGGAGCGGGGGGGTGCACAAAATGCTCCACATATATGGTCAAATAGCGCTGCATTTTTGCTTGGTTCTGTGTCAATCTGCCACTTTCACACTAAACTATGATAGTAAGAATTATTAATCGCGTTTTGCAAATGTCATTGCACTGCCTTCTTACTGCGCCCATCGATGTTGCAACAAATGAAACGCACAGTGTGCTGCTAATATGAAGATACCACTTACGATGTCCTTGACATCTTACTTTAGAATTTTAAACGAGTCCCGTAGTACCACCAACAGCATGTGTAACATGTGAACCTGCTTTGACTGCTACAAACCACCTGAAAGAGCTTTAGTAACATTTTATGAGAAATTACGAATTGAGCTTGGATCTACCCTTTCCCGGCGACAGAGAAGTCGAAAAGTTGCATGACATTGCAGGCAACTCAGGAGAACTAGTGTGGATTATCTGGCTGTCCTGGAGGAAGATAAATACAGTGTGGGTGATATGCGCAGAAACCCACGCGCATGCCGTGCACGTCCGTACGTATTCCAACATTGCGACACTGCCTCGAAACAGGACCGGCGCCAGCCTTGATGGGTGCCCACCAAAGGAGTGAATAAAGTCGTCTTTTCTAGAGCAAGCAAGCTGACATGAACTAAAGTGATATTACGCTCTCGTATCAAGTGCGGCCCGGGTGCTGTTCAACTCTCATCACAGGTTGGAGTATGCACTCTATAGAGGCAAGCGTGTTCGGACCGCCCTATGTGTGGAAGGCATTTCTATCGAGGCAAAACATGTCCCCACGGCGACGTTCTACTCACCGCGAGGGGGGCCTGCGTCGTCGTCGATGCTGGATCCACTCGAGTCCGGCGGCTCGTAGCGCGCGTGGGTGCGCATGTGGCGTGTGATCATGTCCCGGCGGCAGGCGGCGTACGGGCACAGGGGGCACTTGTAGGGCTTCTCGCCGGTGTGCGTGCGCTGGTGCGTGCTCAGGTGGTCGCTGCGGCTGAACACCTGGCCGCACACGCGGCACGTGTACGGCTTGAGGCCCGTGTGCAGCCGCATGTGGCGCGTGAGCATGTCGCTGCGCGCGAAGCAGCGGCCGCACACGTCGCAGCCGTAGGCGCGCCCGTCGCCCGGCGGCCGGCCGTGGCGCGAGGCCACGTGCTTGGCGAGCCGGTCGCGCTGCGCAAAGCCCTGGCCGCACGACGGGCACACGTGCGCCGGCAGCGACAGGTCGAGCGGCCCGTCGGGCCACTCGGCCGCGCACGAAGAGTCCGACGAGCTGGCGGGCGGCGAGAACACGTCGTCCCGGCGCTCGGCCAGTTTGTCGAGCACGGCGCTGAGGCGGCGCCGCTTGCGCGCCTCGCCGCTCGTCATGCTGCTGTCCGGCTCGGCCATGCGGCCTCCCGCCGCAGCCCAGGCAGCCGCCGCCCAGGCCGCCCGCCGGCCATCCGCGCTGCGAGAAGCCGCATTGAGCTGTCGGTGGGAGCTCGTGGCCGAGCACGAGCGCCCACCGAGGCACCTCACCTGACGCCCGTCGTGGTCGCTCGGAGGCTCGCGCGCCGCCACCACGCGCGCTTCGCGTCTGCGGCGGCGGTGGCGGCGGCGGCGGCGGCGGCGGCAGGCCCGCCCCCGCGCGGCGCCCCAGCCAATGGGTGCCAAGCACCTCCCCCGCCACCGCCCCCCGCCACAGGGATGTTGTCCTCAGCACGCCCAACTACCCCAAATGCACAGTCTGCGCCAAAACCGTCCTTAGAACAATCCTCGGGAGGAGATTATCGTAAGGGCTGCGCGTCAACAGTTCGCCAGAACGTCAGCAACATTGCAGGCCGTTTATACGAAGGCTGCCGCACACAAACTCGGTTACTCCACTGTGGCTGCCGTGAGATTGCAGCGCCAACACTAGCGCTGCACGCTCATATCCAGAAATACAGCGTCTGCTCGCTCGGCAAGTGCTTATCGGCGACTTCTGTCGTGGTGGTGCAAAACTTTTATTGATGAGAAGGCCAAAAGTAAAAACAAATTGACAAGCAGCGTTGTGGGCGGCCTTCAGGCTGCCGGTTGTGGCATTCAGGCCATGCCACTCGATGACTTTCCGGTGTCAACGAGTCTCTCAACAAAATGTGGGCTCCCATGTGGGAGTCCAAATGTCTTTTCATTTTTCACTAGATGAATCTTTTGGGGCGCCCTTCTCATTTTACATTCACTACTATTATTCTGAACCTCAGATGTACAATCTCAATTCGGACTTCCTCCTAGAGGCTGGCTACGACACGAGGTGAAAATAAATGCGAGTGTCGTGCTCTGCATTCTCTTGGTGAAATTCCGCGGTGCGCATGGCTGCCACACGCGGCTTGCCGATACGCCAGCGTCACAACTCTTTTATAGTCCGGCAGTTTTACCTCTGGAGTTGTATCACTTAGTTTTCGTCATTCAAAGATTGTTTCGCAAATATAATCGACATGTCACATGCAGTAGTTTAGGTTGCCAGTAACTTGAAGGCCAATATATTTATAATCGGACACCTTGATTACGGTTCATCGCGAAGTGACTGCTTTTTTCGCGTCTTTGAAAACCATTTTACGGTGTTTAAATAAATTTGCTAATTTTGGCGCCAACAGCCTATCTTGTTTTAGGTGTCGATTAAGCTCTTCCTCCAAGGACTCTATTGTTGATTATACGAAAGGGTCATCCGAATGATGCCTAATCACAACTTTTAACCCGTCACTCGTGTCCCTAATGTAAAGACTATGACCGATCATAACCAGATCGCAAGGTCTGTCTTGTCCCAGCGTGGCAACCTGCTTTCTTATGACAAATAAGCTGCAATTGAGTTTATGAGTAAATGTGTAACAAGGCTTACTTTATGGAGTAATTCTGGGGGGGGGGGGCAATTTTGTCTTTTGCGTTTGGAAATTGAGAGAAATAATGCACATTTTCTCCTGTGACGTATACACATACCCTAATGTACTACTTGAGTAATAATCAGCCCTGTAGGCGTTACAGAAAAGATGTAACCGATTACAATTACAGTTACTTCGCTCAAAATATGTAATTTATAACAGTTGGTAATTACTGCCCCTCGAAAGAAACCCGGGAATTACTCAAAACTAATCGGTTATTTTCTTACATTGGTTCCACCGAACATTTATTCAAACTGCACAGATACCATATAGAGATGGAGCTGGCTTGGCAGCACTTGACAGATTGCTTACCTTCATTAACTATTGCTTTTGAAAAAAAGTCGCAGTTTCGATAGCAAATTAGTCGACAGCTATACGAAGCAAGGATAGTCGTGGCCGTATCCATTGGCAACCATTCTGAGCAAAACGACGGGAGCAAAGGCGGCGCTGCATGAGAACTCGCTCGATGTGCGCACTGGTGTTGTCAATCAGCGCCTGGACGAAGCCCAGCACTGAAATGATGCTTGGCTGGGCCAATCAGAAGCTCACAAACTTTTTCATCCTGGCGTTGACGAAGACCGAGGGCGGTTCAGTCTGCGGCACGGCCGTTCGGCTTCCTCGCCTGTTTCTCCCGTCAACAAGGCGACTGGTTACATGTAACTGGTTGCTGAAAAAAAATAATTGAATTGCCGTGTGCGTTACCGATCAACCAAAGTAACCGGTAAATTACAAGCTTACCACAAAATCTAATAGATTACAAGTAATTCGCTGTGTACAAGTCTGGTAAGAATGGTTACTGTCGTGAATCCTCGCCTAAACCATGCTGATCAATCGCCGAGTGTTCCATTTAATTGAAAAATTCTACCAAATGATTATTTAGTGCACGTACAAGTCTCTTACAAATACTTGCCACAGATATAGGTCTATAATTTCTCGCCTCATATTCAGAGCTTTGTTTATATATTTGCAGTGTATTATTTTAGCACATTTTCAGTCATTAGCAACTTCTGCTGTTTGTAGAGATTTGTTAAAGACACCCATGAGAACACGGGAACACGACTCGGCGTACATTTTCAAGAAAACATTTTGTGCCGCGTGAAGGCCGGTTGACATTTTATCACTGAGTTCCAGTAGAAATTTTGGGAAACCTTCTTGGATTATCACAATATCAACCATTGGCTCAGTAATGCTAGAAACTTTATATTCTGCTATTTACCATCATCATATACTGATTCAATGCAATCGTTAAATATACAAGCTATGTAAAATTATTAGCCTGTTCGTCATTTCCCATACAACGCACTCTGTGAATTGATCTATTTAGTTATTTATTTATTTTTTTCATTTATTTCAAAGTACCTGACAGGCCCCAAGGGGAGCATTGAATAAGGGGAGGGGGGGGGGGGAAGGTGCGTCATGGAACAAATCACAAGAGAAAACCGATATATGAGCGCTAAAAATGCGAGAGGAATGAATGTTTAGAGTGATCACGTGCTTGCAGAACAGTGTTACAAATTAAAACGCCAAATCATTACAAAGAGTTGCCGGGAAAGCAAGGAAACGTGCAGTTCACGGTAACATAAAAAGCGACGTATCACTCCCGCAAAATAATGCGCATAGCGCGAGCACATAAAGCAAACCAAATCGAAATAAACAAAAAAATTGCTGACTGTCCCAGCTAATTTAAGCCAGAATTTAAAAATATGCTAATGCACTCTAAGGCGACGAGACCAAACGGATGTTGCTGACTATTGTATGGAGTAAGCCGCATTATTTTCTTGTATTCTGCCTAATTCCATAATTAGTAAAGATGAATTAACCAACTTCTGAAGCAACGAAGCTAGGAAAAAATTCGAATTAGAAAGTTGCAGAGCGGTTTGCAACGCGTCCGATTAAACGCTTTCTAACTTTCTATCTGTTAGGCATTAGTGTCTTCGCGCTTACTGCGGATGCCCGCGAAATAAAACAAATACCATGTGACATGTCCGCTTGCGTGTCTGTCTAGTGTTTCTGGATATCCTCCCACAAGGAGCACAGTTGCGCATAACTTTTCCGGCGCCACTCGCACCGCTATTCGTCGAGCGCTATCACGTGGTGCAAAATGACGTGAAATGTTCGCCGCTTTAAATGCTCGCCAACTTTACGGGCAAGACGCAGACTCGCCGTTTCCGTCAGTGCCATCGACATCAGCGTCGAGAGTGCGTTGCATTCATCGGCTCCGGGCTGCAGGTGTTCGAGGACCTAATACGACACGAAACCCATCGTGTGGACACCTCTAGCACAAAGCGCACGGAATGTGGACGCGGAGGGCCAAATGTGTCATAATCATCATCATCATCAGCCTGGTTACGCCCACTCCAGGGCAAAGGCCTCTCCCATACTTCTCCAACAACCCCGGTCATGTACTAATTGTGGCCATGTCGTCCCTGCAAACTTCTTAATCTCATCCGCCCACATAACTTTCTGCCGCCCCCTGCTACGCTTCCCTTCCCTTGGAATCCAGTCCGTAACCCTTAATGACCATCGGTTATCTTGCCTCCTCATTACATGTCCTGCCCATACCCCCATTTCTTTTTCTTGATTTCAACTAAGATGTCATTAACTCGCATTTGTTCCCTCACTCAACCTGCTCTTTTCTTATCCCCTAGCGTTACACCCATCATTCTTCTTTCCACAGCTCGTTGCGTCGTCCTCAATTTGAGTAGAACCCTTTTCGTAAGCCTCCAGGTTTCTACCCCGTACCTGAGTACTGGTAAGACACAGCTATTATACACTTTTATCTTAAGGCATAATGGCAACATGCTGTTCATGATTTGAGAATGCCTGCCAAACGCACCCGAGCCCATTCTTATTCTTCTGATTATTTCCGTCTCATGATCCGGATTCGACGTCACTACCTGCCCTAGTAGATGAAGTAGATGTATTCCCTTACCTCTTCCAGTGCCTCGCTACCTACTGTAAATTGCTGTACTCTTCCGAGACTGTTAAACATTACTTTAGTTTTCTGCAGATTAATTTTTAGACCCACTCTTCTACTTTGCCTCTCCAGGTCAGTGAGCATGCATTGCAGTTGGTCCCCTGAGTTACTAAGCAAGGCAATATCATCAGCGAATCACAAGTTACTAAGGTATTCTCCATTAAATTTTATCCCCAATTCTTCCCAATCCAGGTCTCTGAATACCTCCTTTAAACACGCTGTGAATAGCATTGGAGAGATCGTATCTCCCTGCCTGACGCCTTTCTTTATTGGGATTTTGTTGCTTTCTTTATGCAGGACTACGGTGACTGTGGAGCCGCTATAGATATATTTCAGTATCTTTACATACGGCTCGTCTAGACCCTGATTCCGTAATGCCTCCATGACTGCTGAGGTTCCGACAGAATCAAACGCTTTCTCGTAATCAATGAAAGCTATATATAAGGGTTGGTTATATTCCGCACATTTCTCTATCACCTGATTGATAGTGTGAATATGGTCTATTGTTGAGTAGCCTTTACGGAATCCTGCCTGGTCCTTTGCTTCACAGAAGTCTAAGGTGTTCCTGATTCTATTTGCGGTTACTTTAGTAAATAGTTTGTAGGCAACTGACACTAAGCTGATCGGTCTATAATTTTTCAAGTCTTTGGCATCCCCTTCCTTATTGGAAATGTGTGCCGGCTCCGAAAGTGCGCGTTAGGCTTGTTTGCACTGGAACAACTTTTATCTCGAGTAACGCCCCTGTTAACGCTGAGACGAGTTCGCCTGGAATGGGAGCTTGTTCGCGTGTACGATTTTTGGCGTATATATATGCAGCGCGACAAAGACATGCGAACGAACGACACGTCGGTGTCGTGCTGCCCGTGTACGCCAGGAATGTTAACTTACTAACTCGCCCAATTCGCTTGTCGCTTGTACCATTGTTCTGAGTATGCGGCTCCAGAACAGTGTTTTCAAAACAAATATTTGCAGATACAATTTGCCCGTTGCATCCTGGCGTTTCTCTCCTCTGTTGTTTATTTTATTTTAATTTTGTCGCTGTTCTAATTTCGATCTAACGCGCTAGTGTTGTTTTTCTAGTAAGCGAAAACGTCGCGCTCCTGCTTGTGGGACAGCATTTAACGTCCGCAACAGCTTGCTTGTTGGACCGCCCTTAGTCGACATGAGGAAATTAAAATTCTGGCTGTATGCTTATTAAGTGTTGTGTTACAGTAACTTGACCTGAATGGTGTGAAGAGATCAAGAAAAATGTGTTCTCATGCTACAGTCTGAAATGTGTGGATAATTACTGTGCACGTTGGCCATCTTGATGTGATTAGTTCAATAAGAATTACTTCTTGTTACTCTAACAGTATGGATAACTGGGCCAGTTGGTTTACTTGCATCTTGAAACTGCAAAAGCGCACGAAGGGAGTGGACAGGACGAAGCGCTTTTGTTACTGTTTTGCCAGTCGCTTTGAACTCTGCCCCCCAAGGCTCCAAGAACCAGCAATATCGCCCTGTTGCCAGCAACCATTGGTCATCTATTCCCTTGTACGAAATACATTTGATCTAGAAGCTCCTGTACCCTAGAATCTTTTTTCCACTTGCAGATTTTCTTTCCACTTGCACAGAGCAGCTGTTTAGTCTGCGGTATGAATGAATTGCAAAAATAAGCTTTGCAAAAGTGCGTGCATGTGAGCATTTGAAATGCATTTAAATTCACATGTCTGCGCCGCATATATCGGAAGCGTGCAGCTGCCGTGGTCGACGGCTAGTGATAAGTGACGCTGTTAACGGTCACCGACATAACTGCAGGCACGATAGTCCACTTGGCGACGATCATTAAACGGCTGGTTTCGGCAGCCAAAATGCGCTTACGTAATTCTCCACCTTAAGTGTGCCAAGTTTTCTTTAAACATCCTTTAAAACGTTTCTTGACTCGGCGAGAAAACGTTATATGCAGGCTGAAAAACATTGCAGTGCTTTTTGTTGCAAGGCAATGCGGCTTTGTACGCGAACTTTTGAGCTGTTCGAGCCACGGGCGTAGTCAGCATTTTATTTCGGGTGATCGAGGGGGTCCAGCCCCTATATGCACGCTCGATCGTGCGTGTGTATATGTGCATACAAACAACAATGCCGGGTGTTAGAACCCTTTCCGGCTACGCCAATGGTTCGAGCGTAGCCTGCATGAGAATGTGCCACCGCGACCAGCAGATAAAAAAGCAATTGGAACACCGCGCAGCATTAACTTCCTGCGCGAGGGGTGGCTTCACTGCGTAGCTGGACATAATAGCGCACCTATGTGCAACTCCCTGCGGGAGCAGGGACGCGTTGTGATCGCAGCGCTCTCAAACATTTCTCGCACGAACGAACATGGCACCCAGCAGGACGTGTTGCTGATTACAAGGCCATAGGGCAGGAACGCAGGCTGTTCGATTCACGCCAGCGACGGGCTCACCTCGCGATGGCTCGTGGTATAGCGATAAGCGGGCGGCACCCAAGCCATGAGCGTTTGGCAGCGCTGCAATCGAGGCGCGCAAGCGGACATGTCACGTGGTATGGTTTCCTTATCGCGGGCGCCTGGCAGTAAGCGGAAAAACACTGTGTAATTAATAGAAAGTAGGAAACTGTTTAATCGAACGTTTTGCAAAGCGCTCTACAACTTCCTAATTGGAATGTTCTGCCGAACATCGTCGCTTCCGAGTTTGGTTAATTAATCTTCACTAATTATGCAATTAAGCAGCTTACAAGAACAATCTGACCTACTCAATGCAATAGTCAGTAACATGCATTTGATCGGGTCGTTTTAGAGTACATCGGCATATTTTTAAACTCTTGATAAAGTTAGCTAGGACACCCTGTATAAATCCAAAGTTTTTCTGGCGAGCTATTCATGAGGCTAGTCATTCATGTAGCTCTGCTTGTCGTTAGCCACTTCAGTTTTGAAAGCCAGGGAGAGCTGCTTCACATTTAATGTTAACGCTTCAAGTAGCACGTTTCGCTCGCATACGTTTCAAATGACGCTTCAACTGACGCTTCAAATGACCTTTCAAATCAAGTGGTTTTCGCGAAGTGCATGGATTCCATGTGTGCACTCTTTCGCTTTCAAACGAACCTTCATATGAAGGTTTGTACAATTTCTTTAAAGCTTTTCCGTGTGTCGCCTACGTATGATGAGTCAGACGTCACACAATGTCCAACTTTAGCATAATTTATGTCGAGGCAATCAAAAATGCAAACGTCGTCAGCTCTGTGAACCATCGGTACTAGAACTGATTTCCCTTTACATGCTTAAAAATAAGTTTTCACCATTAGATTATGTGAAATTTCTTCTAATACATCAATACTGAACTTGTGCGATAGGTGGACATAAAAAGACAAGGCACTTCACGCTACAATAGTGGGCATGTCTACCGTTATTGAGTGACAACACTACGTCCAAGAGAACGCGGCATGAAGCCACATCGACATCTTTCTTTGTAGTTTGTATAATCTACCTATGCAAGGGCGTCTTTATATATATATATATATATATATATATATATATATATATATATATATATATATATATATATATATATATATATAATGAAATGGGGTTTATTGCAGCTCGTTCGAGGGATCGCAGGTAGCTCTAGATCACGAGTCCTGGCGCTTCGCATCAACAGCCCGAGCTCGGGTCTCGCGCCGCAGCGGTGGCAGTCCGCACTGTGCCACATGCATATTACCCACCACAACTTGCCCCGCGGCGAAGAGAGGCCATCCTGGTGACCTAAGGTGATGATACGATAAGGGGGTCGCGGTACGGCTTCAGGCGGCTGACGTGAACGGTCTCGAGGCCACGGCGGCATTTGTCCGAAGATGGCGTCACCGGTTCGACCACATAATTCACAGGCGAAGTGCACTCGACGATCCAGTACGGACCTTGATATTTCGGAGCAAGCTTTGGGCTAAGGTCTGGAGCTTGGAAGGGCAGCCGAAGCCAGACGTGAGAGTCCACGGCGAAGGACTGTGTGGGCTGATCGTTGTCGTGGCGATATTTGTGGATTCCTTGGGTATCCGACGTGAACGAGCGAGCCAGTTTGCGGCACTCTTCAGCATGACGAGCAACTTCGGAAAGAGGGGTGAATTCAGAGGCATCCGGGTGATATGGTAGTACGGCGTCGAGGGTAGTGGATGGTTCACGTCCATAAAGAAGGAAAAATAGTGAGAAGCCTGTGGTAGCCTGAACGGCGGTATTGTATGCGTACGTCACAAAAGGGAGGACATATCCCAATGGGAATGATCAGACGCAACATACATGGTGAGCATGTCCCCAAGAGTGCGGTTGAGTCGTTCCGTTAGACCGTTAGTCTGTGGGTGATACGCCGTAGTGGTGCGGTGAATAGTGCGGCACGCGGCGAGTACCTCAGTAATAACTTCGGACAAGAAGACACGGCCTCGGTCACCGAGCAGTTCTCGCGATACGCCATGCCGTAAGACGAAATGCCGTAAGATGAATGTGGCGACGTCGCGAGCAGCAGCCGAAGCAAGTGCAGCAGTTTCAGCATATCTTGCGAGGTGGTCTACTGCGACAATTATCCAACGATTTCCGTTAGCACTGCATGGAAGAGGCCCATAAAGGTGAATACCAACCCGATCAAAAGGACGTGCAGGACACGGTAAAGGTTGCAGAGGGCCTGTCGTATGAGAAGACGTCTTGCGTCGCTGACAGGCTGCACATGACCGAATGTATTTGCAGACATAAGAATACATGCCACGCCAGTAGTACCGCTGGCGCAGCCGCTCGTAGGTTTTCAGGACGCCAGCATGAGCTTGTTCTGGGTCGGCGCGGAAATACGTGCATACGTCGGAACGCAAATGGCGAGGTATGACTAGCAGCCGTTTGCGACCGTCTGGCTGATAGTTTCGGCGGTACAAGATGGCGTCCCGTAGCACGAAATGGGTGGCTTGGCGACGAAGGGCTCGAGGGCATGTAGCGTTGAAGAACTGTTAAGAATGTCAATGAGAGACACAATCCACGAATATTTTCTTCGTTCAGATGTCATGTCAGTAACGACAAGCGTAGCAACCGGGCACTCTATGGATAGGGGTGGCGTTTCGTTGGATCGCACGGACGATCGGGAGAGCGCATCTGCATCAGAATGTTGATGCCCGGATCGATAAATGACGCGAATTTAAAATTCTTGGAGCCGAAGAGCCCAACGTGCAAGACGCACCAACGGGTCTTTCAGTGACGCAAGCCAGCAGAGCGCGTGGTGCTGTGTCACAACGTCGAACGGATGGCCATACATGTAAGGGTGAAATTTGTTTAACGCCCAAACTATAGCCAAACATTCTTTTTCTGTGACAGAATAATTGGTTTCTGCCTTCGTGAGGGCACGACTCGCTTATGAAACCACATATTCCGAGAAGCCAGGCTTTCGTTGGGAGCGGACGGCTTCAAGACCAACGCCGCTGGCGTCCATGTGAGCTTCGCTCGGTGCACTCGGGTCGTAGCGGCGCAGAACAGGTGGTGAGGTAAGCAGACGGCGCAAAGTTGTGAAGGCTTGGTCACATGCTGGAGTGCAATTGCGAAGGTCACCACGTCCATCAAGGAGCTTCGTCAAGGGAGCGATGATGCAGGCAAAATTGAGCACGAAGCGTCGAAAATGACACCACAGACCGACAAAAATTTGAAACTCTTTCACTGTAGTCGGCCGCGGAAATTCTGCGACGGCACGAAGCTTCTCAGCGTCGGGAAGGACGCCGTTTTTGGAAACGACATGGGCAAGTATGGTCAGCTGGCGGGCTGCGAAGCGGCACTTTTTAATGTTTTGTTGAAGGCCGGCAAGAGGACCGTGGTTCGAATCACGGTGCCGCAAAATTTTCCACCGGAAAAAAATGCGCGTGTTCATAAAATTGCACAAACAGGCCTGGAGTGAGGCATGATCCCGGTGACCAGAACCGGTAACGCATTCCCTCACCAGAGCAGGATTGTGCACCCTGGTGCAGTACTTGGTCATAACCTCCTGTATGAATACAAAACCAAACCCCGCCCTCAGTCCCCCGCGGCTGTTCACCAGGTTCAGGTTCCAGGTTCACCGTTCACCGTTGCGACCAGGTTCACCGTTGTTCACCAGGTTCACCGTTGCCAGGTTCAGATTCTAATGGCGGCCTGTTCGGACCCAAGTATTCTTAGCACCCTCTGCTGCGTCACAGGTCTGACCACGGCGGCGGTCAGACCTGTGACGCAGCAGAGGGTGCTAAGAATACTTGGGTCCGAACAGGCCGCCATTAGAATCTGAACCTGGCAACGTTTAACGCTAGAACGTTATGTAGTGAGGCGAGTCTAGCAGTACTACAGGAGGAAATAGAGGGCAGTAGATAGAATATAATAGGGCACCGTGAAGTTAGGAAGACAAAAGAATCATATACATTGCTAAAAAGCGGGCACCTCTTGTGCTACCGGGGTTAGCGGAGAGACGAGAACTAGGAGTCGGATTCCTGATTAATAAGGATATAGATGGTAACAGACAGGAATTATATAGCACTAAGGAGAGGGTCGCAGGTTTCGTTGTAAAACTGAATAAGAGGTACAAATTGAGAGTCATACACGTCTACGCCCTTACATCCAGTCATGATGACCAGGAAGTCGAAAGCTTCTATGAAGACGTGGAATCGGTAATGGGTAGAGTGAAAACAAAATACACTATACTGATGGGTGACTTCAATGCCAAGGTAGGCAATAAGCAGGCTGGAGACAAGGCAGTGGGGGGATATGGCATAGGATATAGGAATAGCAGGGGAGAGTTATTAGTAGAGTTTGCGGAACAGAATAATATGCGGATAAGGAATACCTTCTTCCGCAAGCGGGATAGCCGAAAGTGGACGTGGAGGAGACCGAACGGCGAGACTAGAAATGAAATAGACTTCATACTCTGCGCTAACCCTGGCATCATACAAAATGTTGACGTGCTCAGCAAGGTGCGCTGCAGTGACCATAGGATGGTAAGAACTCGAATTGGCCTAGGCCTGAGGAGGGAGCGGAAGAAACTGGTACATAACAAGCCCATCAATGAGTTAGCGTTAAGAGGGAAAATAAAGGGATTCCAGATCAAGCTACAGAACAGATATTCGGCTTTAACTGAGGGAGAGGACCTTAGTGTCTAAGCAATGAACGACAATCTTGTGGGCATCAATAAGGAGTGTGAAATAGAAGTCGGTAGTAACTCCGTTAGACAAGATACAAGTGAGCTATCGCGGGAGACGAAAGATCTGATCAAGAAACGCCAATGTATGCAAGCCTCGAACCCTACAACTAGAATAGAACTGGCAGAACTTTCCAAGTTAAACAAGCGTAAGACAGCTGACATTAGGAAGTATAATATGGATAGAACTGAACATGCTCTCAGGAACGGTGGAAGTCTAAAAGAAGTGAAGAAACTAGGAATAGGTAGAATCAGATGCATGCGTTAAGAGATAAAGCCGGCAATATCATTAGTAATATGGATGAGAGTGTTCAAGTGGCTGAGGAGTTCTATAGAGATTTAAACAGTACCAGTGGCACCCAGGACGATAACTGAAGAGAGAGTAGTCTAGAGAAATTTGAACTCCCACAAGTAACGCCGGAAGAAGTAAACAAAGCCTTCGAAGCTATGCAAAGGGGGGAGGCAGCTGGAGAGGATCAGGTAACAGCAGATTTGTTGAAGGATGGTGGGCAGATTGTTCTAGAAAAACTGGCCACCCTGTATACGCAATGCCTCATGACCTCCAGCGTACAGGAATCTTGGAAGAACGCTGACATAATCCTAATCCATAAGAAAGGGGACGCCAAAGAATTGAAAAATTATAGACCGATCAGCTTACTGTCCGTTGCCTACAAAGTATTTGCTGAGGTAATCTCATATAGAATCAGGAACACCTTAGACTTCTGTCAACCAAAGGACCAGGCATGATTCCGTAAAGGCTACGCAACAATAGACCATATTCAAACTATCAATCAGGTGATAGAGAAATGTGCGGAATATAACCAACCCTTATATATACCTTTCATTGATTACGAGAAAGCGTTTGATTCAGCCGAAACCTCAGCAGTCATGGAGCCATTACGGAATCAGGGTGTAGACGAGCCGTATGTAAAAATACTGAAAGATATCTATCGCGGCTCCACAGCCACCGTAGTCCTCCATAAAGCAAGGAACAAAATCCCAATAAACAAAGGCGTCAGGCAGGGAGATACGATCTCTCCAATGCTATTTACAGCAATGCTATTACACGAGGTAGTCAGCGACCTGGATTTGGAAGAATTAGGGATAAGAGTTAATGGAGAATACCTTAGCCACTTGCGATTCGCTGATAATTATGCCTTGCTTAGTAACTCAGGGGACCAATTGCAATGGTTGCTCAGTGACCTGGAGAGGCAAAGCAGAAGGGTGGGTCTAAAAATTTATCTGCAGAAAACTAAAGCAATGTTTCAGAAGCTCGGAAAAGAACAGCAGTCTACGATAGGTAGGGAGGCACTGGAAGTGGTAAGAGAATACATCTACTTAGGGCATGTAGTGACCGCGGATCCGGATTATGAGACTAAAATATTCCAAAAAATAATTTGCACAAGGGTTGAAATCTGGGCCAGTTGGTACATACTTGAACGAAAGGACCAGTCAAAAGCCCAAAGGACAAGAGGAGAGGTCCACACCGCAACAACTGGACTATCAACGGAGGTTTATTAGAATCGGTGTAGTCCCAGCAAGGGCAGCAGAGCATGCGCTACTGCATCATCGCTAATCACATAGCATCAAAAGACAAGAAACGCTGCTATCGTGACCGACCTAGAAATTCAAATTCTTTTTCAAGAAAGCGCACCGAGGTTGTACTAACGCAGTCATCACCTAATTTATTTATTTATACAATACTGCAGGCCTCATTGAGGCCCAGGCAGGAGGGGCATACAAAATACAGAATAATTGCATTTGCAGACGTAAGAACAAAAGGACCAAATTAGTGTGCACAATAGCAATGGAGTCCACCAGCTGCGAGAACCAAATGGGTAAAAAGAACACTCAGTCTTGTAACCAAGCAATTCCCAAAACAAAGTGAAGAGTAAATATACAAATGAACCGTCAGTACAATTTTAAGCAATGAGAAGGGAAAAAAATGAAATCAGTAGTTCAAACGGTCAATGGAATCAGTACTGTTTAGTAGCGACTGAGGTAAATTATTCCAATCGGTTATAGTGCGTGGGAAAAAAGAATATTTAAAAATGTTAGTTCTGGCATTATAGGGAGTTAGAGAGTCAGCATGACGACGACGTGTTCGGCGTGCTGCCATTGGCGTTACATAAGGCTCAGGAGTGAGGGCGAGGAGATTATTTTTAAGAAAAAGAAATTTCAGCCGTTGTATTTTTCTTCGTATTTCCAATGTCTGAATGCCATGTTGTCTCATTATTGCTGTCGGGGAATCAGTCATACGGTATTTCGAAAAAATAAATCTGATTGCTTTACGCTGTACTCTTTCTAGTGCACCCATGTTCGTTTTTGTTAGCTCTTCTTTGCCCTTGCCCCTACCAAGAATCGTCACATTGCTGACCAAAGAGTAACAACTAGACTCATTGCTATGGCGAGACAAGTTTGCACCGTTATCTGACCCCAGGGAGGAGTGGTTCTCACGCAGGCGGTCATTAATACATCGACCGGTTTGGCCTATGTAAAATCTTTTGCACGTGAGAGGGAACTTATAGACAACCCCTGCAGCACATGCCGTAAGATGGTTTTCATGCTGTGTTGTGCAAACGTGGTTCCTTGCCCTGCCTCGAGAAATGCGCGAGCACAGACCCGAAAGCTTACAAGGGGCAGAAAACACAACACTTACTCCCTGCTTGGCGGCAACCTTCTTGATGTTGTGGCTCACTTTATGCACATACGGCATAACTTCAAGTTTCCTACGTTCACTTACCCCACCATCTACCAGCTTCGTACGTTCCTTCCTTAGCCTCTGAAGCAGCGATTCAGCCACCGCTTTCAAAAGAGGCGGATGGAACCCTGCCGCTTCTAAACGTTGGAATTGTGCGTCAAAGCTACTTTTAATATCGTGGTGACAGCTTCTTTCAAATGCATTGCGGAAACAATTCATTGCAATCCCTCTTTTTACAATCTTTGAATCATCATCATCATCATCAGCCTGGTTACGCCCACTGCAGGGCAAAGGCCTCTCCCATACTTCTCCAACAACCCCGGTCAAGTACTAATTGTGGCCATGCCATGCCTACAAACTTCTTAATCTCATCCGCCCACCTAACTTTCTGCCGCCTCCTGCTACGCTTCCCTTCCCTTGGGATCCAGTCCTTAACCCTTGATGACCATCGGCTATCTTCCCTCCTCATTACATGTCCTGCCCATGCCCATTTCTTTTTCTTGATTTCAACTAAGATGTCATTAACTCGCGTTTGTTCCCTCACCCAATCTGCTCTTTTCTTATCCCTTAACGTTACACCTATCATTCTTCTTTCCATAGCTCGTTGCGTCGTCCTCAATTTGAGTAGAACCCTTTTCGTAAGCCTCCAGGTTTCTGGCCCGTAGGTGAGTACTGGTAAGACACAGCTATTGTATACTTTTCTCTTGAGGGATAATGGCAACCTGCTGTTCATGATCTGAGAATGCCTGCTAAACGCACCCCAGCCCATTCTTATTCTTCTGATTATTTCTCTCTCATGATCCGGATCCGCCGTCACTACCTGCCCTAAGTAGATGTATTCCCTTACGACTTCCAGTGCCTCGCTGCCTATTGTAAATTGCTGTGCCCTTCCGAGACTGTTAAGCATTACTTTAGTTTTCTGCAGATTAATTTTTAGACCCACTCTTCTGCTTTGCCTCTCCAGGTCAGTGAGCATGCATTGCAATTGGTCCCCTGAGTTACTAAGCAAGGCAATATCATCAGCGAATCGCAAGTTACTAAGGTATTCTCCATTAACTTTTATCCCCAATTCTTCCCAATCCAGGTCTCTGAATACCTCCTGTAAACACGCTGTGAATAGCATTGGAGATATCGTATCTCCCTGCCTGACGCCTTTCTTTATTGGGATTTTGTTCCTTGCTTTATGGAGGACTACGGTGGCTGTGGAGCCGCTATAGATATCTTTCAGTATTTTTACATACGGCTCGTCTACACCCTGATTCCGTAATGCCTCTATGACTGCTGAGTTTTCGACAGAATCAAAGGCTTTCTCGTAATCAATGAAAGCTATATATAAGGGTTCGTTATATTCCGCACATTTCTCTATCACCTGATTGACAGTGTGAATATGGTCTATTGTTGAGTAGCCTTTACGGAATCCTGCCTGGTCCTTTGCTTGACAGAAGCCTAAGGTGTTCCTGATTCTATTTGCGATTACCTTAGTAAATAGTTTGTAGGCAACGGACAGTAAGCTGATCGGTCTATAATTTTTCAAGTCTTTGGCGTCCCCTTTCTTATGGATTAGGAATGCTGAGTTCTTCATGGGGAATGTTTTCAGCTGACATTGAAGACCTCTTCTACAGCATTCCCCATGACGAACTCTTGGTGGCGTGAACTGATTGATCACTGCAGTGCTGTAAACTTCCAGAATGCATTTGGTATGTCGGTGGATGCCTTTCAAGAGCTCCTATCCTTTTATCTGTCATCCACTGTTGTTGAATTCAAAGGTTCCTTGTTCCTTCAGAAAAAAGGAATATGTATTGGCTCTAGTGTTGCCTCAGTGCTTTCGCTGATATTTTTAGCCAAATTTGACAGGAAACTTCAAGGCTTCCTTCTAAACAAGCATGTATTCAAAGTTTTTAGGTATGTGGACGATTTTTTAGTACTTTTAGAGCTTATACCAAGTGACACTCTGCCTGCAGCAGTAGACGGTGTATTGACAGCTTTTAAAGCTTCTTCACGCAATCTTAATTTCACTCATGAACTTCCTAGCAATCATTCCATCAGATTCCTAGAACTGCAACTAACATTTTTGATGACGGGCATTTCTGCTGGATATTTTCACCTAGGGGTAACACACATTCAAAGATTGTAAAAAGAGGGATTGCAATGAATTGTTTCCGCAATGCACTTGAAAGGAGCTGCACCACGCTATTAAAAGTAGCTTTGACGCACAAATCCAACGTTCAGATCCGCAGGGTTCCATTCGCCTCTTTTGAAAGCGGTGGCTGAAGCGCTGCTTCAGAGGCTAAAAAAGGAACGTACGAAGCTGGTAGATGGTGGGGTAACTGAACGTAGGAAACTTGAAGTTATGCGGTATGTGCATAAAGTGAGCCACTACATCAAGAAGGTTGCCGCCAAGCAGAGAGTAAGTGTTGTGTTTTCTGCCCCTTGTAAGCTTTCGGGGCGGCTCGCGCATTTCTCGAGGCAGGGCAAGGAACCACGTTTGCACAACGCAGCATGAAAACCGTTGTACGGCATGTGTTGCAGGGGTTGTGTATAAGTTCCCTCCCACGTGCAAAAGATTTTACATAGGCCAAACCGGTCGATGTATTAATGACCGCCTGCGTGAGCACCACTCCTCCCTGGGGTCGGATAACGGTGCAAACTTGCCTCGCCATTGCAATGAGTGTGGTTGTTACGCTTTGTTGAGCAATGTGACGATTCTTGGTAGGGGCAAGGGCAAAGAAGAGAGAGAAATCTTGGAAGCGTACTACATCAGTTTATTAGGTGATGACTGCGTTAGTACAACCTCGGTGCGCTTACTTGAAAAAGAATTTGAATTTCTAGGTCGGTCACGATAGCAGCGTTTATTGTCTTTTCATGCTATGTGATTAGCGATGATGTATTTGCGCATGCTCTGCTGACCTTGCTGGGACTACACCGATTCTAATAAACCTCAATTGATAGTCCAGTCGTTGTGGTGTGAACCTCTCCTCTTGTCCTTTGTGTTTTTGACTGGTTTTTTCGTTCAGAAAAATAAGAATGGGCTGGGGTGCGTTTGGTAGGCATTCTCACATCATGAACAGCAGGTTGCCACTATCCCTAAAGAGAAAAGTGTATAACAGCTGTGTCTTACCAGTACTCACGTATGGGGCAGAAACTTGGAGGCTTACAAAAAGGGTTCTGCTTAAATTGAGGACGACGCAACGAGCTATGGGAAGAAGAATGATGGGTGTAACGTTAAGAGATAAGAAAAGAGCATATTGGGTGAGGGAAGAAAAGCGAAATAATGACATCTTAGTTGAAATCAATAAAAAGAAATGGGGGGGGGCATGGGCAGGATATGTAATGAGGAGGGAAGATAACCGATGGTCATTAAGGGTTGCGGACTGGATTCCAAGGGAAGGGAAACGTAGCGGGGGGCGGCAGAAAGTTAGGTGGGCGGATGACTTTAAGAAGTTTGCAGGGAGAACATGGCCACAATTAGTACATTACGGGGGTACTTGGAGAAGTATGGGAGAGGCCTTTGCTCTGCAGTGTGCGTAACCAGACTGCTGATGATGATGATGAAAGCCGGCGGTGGCAAGGCAAGTAAGAACTTCGCCTAGACGAGAGCGGGTAAGGGTGAAACCAGGACAGGAAACTACCAAGCCGTCTAAATAACACCAACACATCTTCCATTTGAGGTCTCGCAGAATATTGTCCATCATCCTTTTGCATGTCGCGGGCGCATTGCATAGGCCGAATGGCATTACCGTAAACCCATACAGGCCGTCAGGCGTAATGAAAGCTGTCTTCGAGCGGTCGGACTCGTTCATCGGGACTTGCTAAGAGCCCGATCGCAAGGCCAAGGAAGAAAAAAAACTCGGCACCATGTAGACAATCCAGGGCGTCATCTATGCGCGGTAGGGGATAGACATCCTTTAGTGTAATCTTGTTGAGGTGACGATAGTCCACAAGGAAACGAATCGAGCCATCTTTTTTCTTAATGATTACTACGCGTGACGACCAAGGACTGCAGGATGGTTTGACAACACCACGTTCAAGCATGTCTTCAACTTGCTCGGTGGATGACACGCGGTACGGACGCTGGCGTAATGGTGCGTAATGTCCCGTATCAATGGGGTGAGAGACGGTACTTGCGCGGCGTAATGATGCTTGGTTCCAGTCAAGAGGCCTGAAAATCATTTAAAAGAGTAATTAGCCGCTCACATTGTGTCGGCTTGAGGTCATCGGCAATTGAGCGACAAAAAACGTCCGGTGATACTCGGTTAGATGGCACGGGGGCGTCATTGCTGTTACGTTGGCCGTATCCACGTCCTCGGCAGCAGGGAAATGCACAATAACGTCAGCGTCCACAGTCTGGATGGTGCCAATAGTCTCGCCAAAGTGCAAAGACCAAGTCTACGAATTTGGGTTAGAAATCAGTATTTCTGCAGCACCGAGGTGAACCATGAGGAAAGCGAAAGGTAACAATATAGGCTAGCGGCGAATGAAGACTGCAGTGGGTGTAAACATGACCGTCGCTTCGGCAAGCGATGCGCATGGAAGAGGGACAAATACAGCGCTATGAGGAGGAAGGTCAGTTTCTGAAGCTACACAGATCCTGCTAACATCATGAACTTGAAAGTCGTGAGATGCAAATCGCACAGAACGGGGAACTGAACCTCAGCACGTGCACAGTCAATGACGGCATGATGGCGCGACAGAAAATCCCAACCGAGAATCACATCGTGGGAGCAACAAGTGAGCACAAAGAAATCACTTATGCCGAAAGTTGGGCTAGTTGGTGAATAATCATCATACCTTGCTAGTGAAGCAGCGCACTTACACGGATACAGTGAAGACACACAAGACGACACTCGCTGTGCCATAGTTGCGAGTGCAGCGAGTGTCTTTTCTTGTCTGTATTCACTGTGTCCGTGTCAGCGCGCTGCTTCACCAGCAGGGTATGATGACAAAGAAGTCAATTGGATCAGCACCCTGGCATGCACATAGCGACTGGTTGAACTTGTTGTGCACTGGCTGTTCTAAGCAATGGTACCGAAGGCTTCATGGTTACTTTCCGTAATGCACGACAAAGCTTCTTACTAATCACGGATACAGCAGCACCTGTAACGACGAGCGCAAAAGATTTGATGCCACCAACGGACACTTCAGTAACGTTAGCGGGGGAAAAACGAGGACTTTGATGTTCCGGCGATGACTTAGTTTGTGCCTCGGGAACTGCGGAAATTCTTGAGTAGTGGCACTGGGCCTACACACTAAACAATTTCTCACCCATAAGGGTGTAAATTAGCTTGTCCCCAGACGAACACCCTTTGCCACCTATTGGGTGCTTAAAAAAGGGTGCTAGGAAAGGGTGCAGAGGCTAGCACCCTTAAGGAAGGGTGCACAGCATAAAATTTTAAAGGGTGTAGTGGTCGCACCCTTATTGAAGGGTGCTATTTTACCATAACACCCTATGAAATGGGTGCTGGAAGGGTGTTCTACATTGATTCACCCGAGCAGCAAAAGCCGAGGATTGATGCACGACAGCAAATGTGACCACAAACATAGAATGCTCTACTCCACAGACAATGCCGTGTGCAGGCCGCATGCTAGCAACTGAAATGTAGACAAAGCAGCATATATATATATATATATATATATATATATATACATCTTTCCCACCCATACCCGCCGTGGTTGCTCAGTGGCTATGGTGTTGGGCTGCTGAGCACGAGGTCGAGGGATCGAATCCCGGCCACGGCGGCCGCATTTCGATGGGGGCGAAATGCGAAAACACCCGTGCGCTTAGATTTAGGTGCACGTTAAAGAACCCCAGGTGGTCAAAATTTCCGGAGTCCTCCACTACGGCGTGCCTCATAATCAGAAAGTGGTTTTGGCACGTAAAACCCCAAATATTATCTTTCCCACCCATGGATGCCACCTGTCACACATTGCATAAGTGTTCGATAGCTATACCTATTTCTGGACCACAACGCACAACATCAATCCAAGGACCCGTATACCAGCACATATCCATGCCACGCATAATGAAAAATTTAATAAGGAAAGCAATGCATGGGAACCATTGCTTTCCAAGGAAACATACGACTGTTGAACCGCAACAATCATATATTACCCTCGCAACAAAGGCAAATAATATACACAACACAGCACCTGGTGATCTTTTGCCCACTTGAGACATGCGTCGCACAGGTGTGTTTTTATACATATGAGAGTGCGGGATAGTTTTGGTATCAAGGTAAATTTATTGAGAACATCAGTAATTAATGCAACACGAATACTTTTGAACAATAGAAATAGAAGAACAGAACAATACAATTGAACAATAGAAAGCAGGTCGACGCTATATTTTTAGATTACTCGAAGGCTTTCGATCTGGTCGTATATAACGAATTAAAAAAACTGATGGAAATGAATATAAATTATGACGTTATGTGGATCCGCTATCTTACAGATCGGACACAATACGCTGATATAAATGGTAACAAATCTAACCAATTAAACATGACCTCAGGCGTTCCACAGGGATCCGTTTTAGGACTTCTTTTTCTAGCTTACATAAATGATATTGCTCACCACATAAATAACGACATAACCATCCCGTTATTTGCAGGCGAGTGTTTATTATATCGTGAAATCAATAACTAAAACGATCAGGCGTCACTTAGTCAAGCCCTTAAAGCTGTGGAAGTCTGGGTCATAAGAAGTAAAATGAAAATTAACGAATCTAAATCAGTCCTGCTCAGTTAAAAACAAAACAAAGCATGTTATTGAGTGTAATTATGACACGAACTCAACAATTCGAACTGAAGCCGAAACGATAAAATACCTAGGTTTAACAATTTCAGAAGACTTAAGTTAGAAATCACACGTAAACAGAACTTGTGGAGCTGCAAAAAAAAGTTATGCTTCCTTCGCCGAAAGTTGAAGCTAGCAACCACACCCGTCAAACTACTTGCATATGTAACTTACATTAGACCCACGTTAGAGTATGCCAGTGTCATTTGGGATCCGTTTCAATCAGGATTAATAAATCGCATTAAGATACAGAAAAAATCTGCAAGCTTCATTCTTTCCCGGTATTATCGCATTGACTATTTCCGAAATGCTTCGGTTACTTGACTTGCCTCCACTGGCTCAATGGCGGAAGTTGGCTAGACTTAATTTTTTTTAATCAAACGTTACCACTTTGTTATGAAAAGTTTGTTACCACTTCAATATTGTTACGGCCAAGACGGCTAACAGCACAGTCAACATGGCTCACTTTTGGTGACCTTGTTCAAGAACTTTGTAGCCACTACTCTAAGGGCACTCAATGTGAGCCCAAGGAAAAGGCACTCCAACACGACAAGAGTGTTGAACAGCTTGCGGTCGTACTAGATATTGAAGAGCCAGTAAGCAGACAAGACAGCTGCCAGCCCCTCCGCCCCATTTTTCACTGCAAGCAACTTCTCGCGGTCCACCTTGAAATGGAGAAGGTCAGCCTCTACGTCTGCTCCAGAAAATACCATGCAAGGGGTTGCAGGAATGATCTGGTCCTGTAGTGGCAAGAAAAAATATTGCATCATCACCAATAGACCATGAATAGTACATTGTCACCTCTTCATACTTAGTCAACCTTTATGAAGCTTTCTGCAGGTTATACATCATTTCAACGCAATACAAACAATGTTAACAATACAAATGGCTAGTCTGACATTTCTGCATGCAATTTTGGTTTATGCCCGACACAAATTTTGGGACCACGCCCAGAATTGCCCCCACTTCTTGAGATGGCAGCTTTATTTTATAATAAATATGTTGCACAGAATTTGCTGAGGCCAATTCCCGCCTAATTTAAACATTGATAAAAACTAAAACAGCGCACTTCTCTGGCCAGCTGTTTGGTGCATGCCATTTTAAGATTCCACTTTCACAAAAAAGTGAGTGCATTACAAGGCAGAAGCAAAAATTGCGTGGGTAATACTTCAGGTGACAACACTTGAAACAAGCTACAGGTAAACACAGAAAAAAAATATTGTTAGCTCTTCTATGGCAAAAGATTATTCTAAATAGCATGATATCAGTGCCAACCAAGCCCAGCACTAATTTTACTGTTAAGGTTCCAGACCTAGTACAGCACTGGCATTAGGAGGCACTGACATGAGTATAAGGACAGCACTGATTTCTCGTGTTTTGTTTGGGAAATTTACAATCAACTGCGCCTCGACTCTAACTGCAACAATACTAGCCAAGGATATACAATGCGTGTTGTGTTTTGGAATACTTATGGTACTTCTACTTTGATAAACATTCTCACTCCGAGAAAGCCCGTCGTTATTATGAGGAAAGAGGAGTTAAGTCCGAACAGAATCTCAGGGATACAGTCACACCTGCAACAAAGTTCAGTATGATGCGAATTCATAAAATTTACTGCCAGACCTGCAGCACGTATGATGTGCACAATTTCAGGCGCAGCAATTTTCTTTGCCACTGCAGACAATATAAACGTGGGAGCCGCGAACATACCAGTGAGCTATATGTGTTACTGACATTGGCGCCGTCCTTCTGATCCAATCGAGCATACGCATTGAAACAGAACCTAGACGTCATGGCAGCGCTGATCCCAAGGTTCACAACCAGGTGAACACAGCCAAACACCAGTGACTACAATTGTAAACAAGCCATCAAATCACATATGCATTGCATCTGGTGGCTCAGCATTTCTTGGTTTCGTTACGTGGTCATTGGCTTTGGACTTTAATTCAGATGGGAGAAAGCTTCGTGTTCAACCATCTTTCTATAAGGTGCTTTGGTTTTCTTGACAATCTTTGTTCTTCCTCCTCCCAAGTGCAGAGTTCTAGGCTATAGACATGTATTAGGCCGACTTCTCTGCCTTCCCATTCAATAAATCTCTCTTTAAAACATGATTACGGGCAAAACCAATATTATTATGCGACCCTGTGAGACTACCTAAAATTCTAATGTGACACTCAAACACACTTACAGTTCGAAGGAAATTCCAAGGCCATTTTCATGATCTTCACTGCCACTGGCCACCATAACGCTCGCTGCAATGTGCTGCAAGAAAAAAAAATAGCATAGTTGCACGTTGCACTGGAGGCGCAATGCTAAAGAGACAGTGGAGCTGATGGGAACCTAGCTCACAATTATCGATAAGGTATCAATTGGGTATTGAGTGGCCATCGATTGGCCTATACGATGCATTGCCATGCTTACCGGGGTACTACCAAGCACTCCTTAAATTTACGGTATATTGATCGATTATCGATTAGGTATCGACTGGGTATTGTTTGAATATCGATTATAAATTGCTTAATTATGATTGAAACAATTACCACTACCTTACCTGGGCTTACAAATGAACCAACTGCGCAACCAAGCTCCAACTGGATTAAGCTCAGTTTAGCGGAATCGGCAACGCTGTGCTAGTTTTTTGTTCGCATGTGAAACGCTCGGCTTAAATAGCTCCACTGTTAAAATAAATGGCCTACACATGAATTCGTAACTAAGCTGTGAATTTGCAGAACACATGACTACCAAATCCAAATACCTCAGTCGATGTTGACGCACATTGCTGCTCACTGTCCACTTGTAGGCGCAGTAAAATTTTCGATAAGTCTGGGATAGTGTCCTCAGGAGAGAGATCCACATACTCATCGAACGTCTTGTCCAGTATCTGAAAACGGTAAAGCACAACTGGTTTTTATATCCTGCAGAGACCTGAGGAATCTCTATGCACGACAAGGCTGTAAACTGCTTCCATTGCGTCATGTGCAGCAAACCACTGTAAATGTGCAACAGCGGACTGTTGTTTTCGGATTAGAAAACAGTCTAGCAATGTGCCCCTCGATTTGCTGTTATATGAGCAAAATGCACTAATAAGCATTTGCTTGGTGAGCGATCCTCCACAACGCACTTAAAATGAATCGGCACAGTGACTGAGGCGCTCGTACAGGGCATGACACGCATCACACCTTAGAGCGCGCTATCATGCAGCTCACACGAAATTTTTTAGCCTTTAGTTGCTGACATGCACAATGCTATTTCTTTCACTGCTATGCTTCACAGCCACTGCAAAAGTAATTCCATGTATATGGCGGACAGTGGTGCAGTGGCGATGACAGGCTGCACGCGCGCACGCGCTAAGACTGAGCAAGGGGAGCAGCTGTACGGCAAAGGGCAAGCGTGTACGGTCTGAGGGCGCCCGACTGACTAGTCGCACTACGTATAAGCGGCACCTCCAGGCGACAAGGCAAATTTTGGGAGTCGAAAACTAAGCCGCGACATAAGAGACATGGACAACAATGCTCGTTGCTGGTCGCCGTCGCACTAAAGCCCATAACGAGTTTGGCGATACGCGGCTTCGCTGAAAAAATGCGATCTACCGTCGCGACGAGAAAAGCACCCCGCAACGAAAAAGGCGCACCGCGAGTTCTGCAGCGCTACCGCGCCCGTGCGAGAATTATGTAGCGCGAACGAGTATTATACTTACAGTTTATTGCTACGCGATGTAAACACTACTCGGATTCAAACATGTCGCGAAAAGCCTCCCTCATCATAATCGTCAGTACTTCCGCACAACGCTACCTTAGCAGGTGCAGTTAGAATCAAACAAGGGAACACGTGCACTTGCCTGAAACGAGCTCGACGTCAGGTCGACTTTGCCGCCGAGAACCGGGCACGCGCAAATTGCTTCTTTGAGCGCGTTGAACTTGCCATCCGCAAAAACATATGTCCTTGCCGCACCAAGGTGGGGCACACTAACTATGCAGCATGGCATCGCAAGCAAATTTACATACACAGTACCCCTGGCACTTGCAAACAAGAGGCAGTCAAACATGGAACCAACGCAGCAATGAGAGCAGTGAGAATTACGCGGCAATCCGCGCAATGTAACCATGGCAGAACAAGAGACAGCTGCGAAATTCGTCATTACAGCATGTCGCAGAAATGCCATAGTCTAAATAAACTTCACACTATTTAAAAACAGATATTTTGCGCCGACTAGTAGCAAGAACAGTGCACAGCCGTGCTAATTTTTGCCTTGTGCTTTATTAAATGCAGTGCAAAAAGTTGCCCGTAGATGGCGCAACAATTAGGTATTGAAAAATTTACGGACAGTTTTTGGAGCGGTTTGCGTTTGGCTTTTGCGTTTTTACTAAAAGAATGAGAGCCTAAAGCTTCACCCTTGTTGCCAGCAATGGTATGAAACCTGACCATGTTCAGCACCTACTGCAGTGCGTGCAAAGGTAACAATCGCTGCAGTGTAGCAATCAAAAGCAAAAAGAAACTCATAATCACTAAGTAATATTATTATTCGAAAACACGTAATAATAAATTATTGGCAATAGTCTAACTCTAAAAGCAGAAGACCCGCCATTAGTTGTTACTGCTCTGTCGCAAAGTCTGTGTTCTGTTTGCTCTCCTTTTTGTTTTTATTTATACTGTGTTGATGTTCTGGAATGGCGCGCCCGGGTTGGGGCATTGTGCTCGGTCTGTGTTGTCGCTGTTTGAAGGCCCAAACGGCGCAGGCAAGCTAGGAAATCACGGCATAACTGTGAACGGAAACCTGGTAAAGGGATCTGTTTTCATTTTCACTGGTGGCAATTTGTCTAGCCATAGAATTGGAGGCTTCAAATGCGCATTCAGCCAAGAAAGAATTTGTAGGCACTGCATGGCTCTGCGGAACGAAAGTTACTACAAGCATTTAGAAGGCGATTTTGTGCTTCGCTCGCCGAAAGTGCACAAACACCACTTGAGTATGTTGAGTGCAGGGCTGCCGACTCTGTCATTGTATGGGGTCAAGGAGCTATGTGCTCTTTTGTGCCCCGGCTTTGATCCGACGCTACACCTTCCACCCTTATAAAGCATGACCTGCTTGAAGGAGTCATACCATTTGCACTGCGGCATATAATCTTTTCAATAATTGAACAACGATTCTTTTCACGTGGTGATTTGAACAAAAGCATTGTCAGAATGGATTTATGATCCTCATGATATTGGCAGCAAACCAGAGCCCATTTCTAAGCCATATCTTCTAGGAAAAGGTGTTTTGAAGGGGTCGGCAACAGAAGTATTTTGCCTATTTCGAAACCTAACCTTCTTTGTTGGGGATAGCATCCCTTCAGAAAATGCAGTTTAGCAGCTTTACCTACCTCGCCGAGAAATTGTTGACATTGTAAGGAATCATAAAACTCCAGTTGCACATATTGCCTATTTTCCAAAAAAGATTCATTTCTTTTGTCTTGACTTCTGAAAAGCTATCCGCTTCGTTTGCTGATCACATGGTCCACAAAATTTTGTTCCCTACTGTACACCCTTATCAGCACATCAGCACCCATTAGTTATTGCACCCTTCTCGCACCCCCGTTTACACCCTTCCGGTAAATGCACCCTTTGCGGCCTGCTCGTAGGGTGCTCCCGCCGAAATAGGGTGCTGGAAGGGTGCGCAGTAGGGTGTAAATCTGTTGAACACCCGTTTTACACCCTTAAGGGTGAGAAATTGTTTAGTGTGTACGACGCATGGGTGAGAGTGAGCGCCAACGAAGGGAAGGCGAGCGACGAGTACCGTAGAGCTGTGACTGCGGTGCTGGCATGTCATCAGCAGCGTAGACTTCCAGTGGTGCTCATTGAGGCTTACGGAAAGGTCGGAAGCCGGAGTTGGGTGGTCGCGGGGTGCCCACGAAGGCCGGCAAGGGCCGGCGGCAGAAGCGTGCTAAATGTCCCGGGGTACCACAGGCATAGCAAATTGGGCGGTTGTCAGCAGTACGCCAAGGAATTGTACCCTGCTGCTGTGCACTGAAAAAGGGAGCCGCGGCTGGCGAGGCGAAGGCGGAGGAGAGAGCACCGGCAGACGAGGCGCTCTGTAGAACGGCTTCAGCATACGGCAGAGGTGCGGCCACGGGAGCCGCCTGACACCGAGGTGGAAGAGCTTCGGTCACTTGCTATTGAATCATCTGTCGGATCGCTGGAGCCAAATATTGAGAAGGCTTCTCCGTGGTTGGCAAAATCGAGAGCTGTCGCGCTACCTCCTCACGCACAAATTCTTTTATTTGCGTCAGCAAAGTTGTGTGGTGGTTGCCAATAACCAATGCTGCTAGCGAATCTTCCGGAGGTGGTGGGTGCCGAGCTAAGAGGCGTTGCTTCCGTAGCTCGTCAAAACTCACCAATTGATAACTTCGGCCATGTTACGCGGATCTTAAGCTAACAACATTTTAAAGGCGTCCTCATCAATGCCTTTCATAACGTCTATTATCTTGTCCTGTTCTGCCATTGACGAATTCAAGTGCTTATACAGGTCAGTGACAGCTTCGATGTAACTTGTGAAAATTTCGCCGTGATATTGCGAACACCCACGTAAGCGTTGTTCTGCACGAAGCTTGCGCACAGCGAGGCGCCCAAACACTTCTGCGAAACTTGTCTTGAATGCGCTCCGTGCTGTGAATTCGTGTTTGTAGTTTCGGAAGCAGAGGTTCGCGACGCCGCTTAAAGGGAAGCTGAAGAGTTTTTGAGAAAAAAATGAGTGAAGGATTGTACGTAATGGGATTCAACCCACCGAATTCGAATATCGCATCTAAATTGAGCGAAATATAGCGCAAACAGATTTGATTTCGACGAAAAGTGCTGCAGCAAACTCGGGGCAGCTCGCGCGCCTCGTTTCTGCCTGTGATTGGTGGGGCGCCTTGTGACGTCAACATTGGTGTTCGTCCGGACCGACCGCTGCCGCTACACATGAATCAGAGTGCAAGGTGGTTTGATGCTGTTGTCTTCCGAGACAGCAATGGTCAATTTCGAGAGCTCGCGTTTTTCTGAGGAGTTCGGCGTTGCTCCTTAAGATGTAGGAGCCGAGTGCGAGAAGCCCGTCTCTCCAAGAAGTAAAAGATGCTGGTAGCAAGCAGTGCTTTGGGCAACAACGAAAGTGAAGTGTTAGCATCTCCTCGTGTTAGAAATGTTCTTTGGTGGGTATGTTTTTTGCAAAGCTGCATTCAGCGATCCAGTGAGATCGTTTCCGGGCAAACAATTGTACTGTTCCTGCATGCCTCCTCGTGGAACGTAAGCGGAGATGCGATTGTCGGCATTTGTGCGCTGCCCCAAAGCTGTCGGCAATTTACACAGACGGTTTACATGCGGGAAACGTTCTCCGGCTCTTGTAGCACGTGCGGTAACCTTCATCAGCGCACCATCCGCACGCTACCGGAGCCGTAAAGACGGCGAATTCCGTCGGCTACGTGATACTTATTTTATTTATTTAGCAGTACTGTAGGTCTTCTGCAGACCCATGCAGGGAGCGGGCTTACATCATCATAGGCATTTAATAAGATACAACAAGTTCTCAAAAAGACAAGAGGTAAACATGAGGTAGATCAGAACACTTTTCAACAACAAGTGCATCAATATTATATTACCTACATGGTTACGCTTGGCGAACACGAAAACAGAAAATCTAGCATTATGAATCGTATGCTATACATGAGAAAAATGTACACACGAAAATAATACAACTCTACAAGATACTTCCTGGCGTTTTGCAACAGGAAAAGTAGTTATACAGGGTCCATTAGCAGCTCCACTAGAGAACAAAACCGATTTAAATCTGGATTATTTAGAGCTTTGCTTGGTAGCGCATTCCAAGCGTTCACAGCGCGAGGGAAGTAGGAAAACTTAAACGTATTGCAATGCGTATTAAATGGCCGGACGCACTTATCGTGGTTTGTCCTACTAGACCGACGGCCAGGAGGATGAATATAGTCGTCTTTTCCGATTTTGATGTGTCCGTTAAAGAGGAGATAAAAAAACTTCATAGATGCAACATGACGCCGGCAGGAAAGAGTTGCCAAATGCGCTTGATTGCGCATGTCCGTTACAGCCAAGAATACTTTGAATAGATAAACCTAAGAGCCCTATTCTGTAATCTTTCAAGTTTATCGCGAAGGTACTTTTGATGAGGGTCCCACACTATGCTTCCGTATTCCAAAATAGGTCGGACCAGAGTTTTATAGGCAGTTAATTTTACGGCCTGAGGTGTTTTACTCAGTCTTCTGCGTAGAAATCCTAATTGCTTGAATGCCTTGGCGCATGTATCGGTGATGTGCTTATCCCATTTTAAGTCTTGCGAGAATATGACACCCAAGTATTTTACTTTGTCAACTTGTGTAATATTCAAGCCTTTAAGATTGTACTTAAATGATAAAGGTCGTTTTTTCTTGGTTAGGCTGATGAACGCTGTTTTAGAGATATTTATTTCCATCCCCCACGTATTGCACCATTGGGCAATGTTTTGTAAAGAAGAATTAAGCTTTAGTTGATCGTCAGTACTACGAATTGCAGTATAAATGACACAATCATCTGCGAAAAGTCGCAATGTTACACCTGGCTCTGCGCAAGAAGAGATGTCATTAACGTATATAAGAAACAATGTTGGCCTAAAACAGACCCTTGGGGTACACCGGACAAAACCCTTAGGCAGTCAGAATCTACATTGTTTAAACTTACATACTGGGTACGATTTGTAAGGTAAACCGAAATCCATCCAATTACTTTGCTATTAATGCCAATCGATTCAAGCTTGGCTATTAATTTAGAATGAGGTACGCGATCGAATGCTTTCGCAAAGTCTATGAGTATTGCGTCAGTTTGAAGTTTAGAATCAATTATGCCAGCGAAGTCATGAGTTATTTCCGCGAGTTGCGTTACCGTGGACAGCCCTCTACGGAAGCCGTGCTGTTTAGGGTACAGTATATTCTTAGACTCTAGGTAGTCCATAATGGCTTTGTTGAGAATATGCTCCATCAATTTGCGACAACAAGTAGTTAGTGATATGGGTTCGATACGTTTCCACAGAAAGTTTGTTACCACTTTTATGAATTGGGGTTATTCTAGCGCGAAGCCCGTCTGTCGGAACTGCACCATTTCTCAGTGAAAGCATAAATATTTTATGCAAAAAGGGGGTAAGTTGTTCCGCATAACGCTTAAGAAACGCATTTGGGATTTTATCTGGGCCCGGGGATTTTTCAACATCTAGTTGTAGAAGCAGGTTCAAGATACCTCGTTCGGTTATCTCGATTTCCGGCATAGCCGAGTCACGTTGAACAAGCGGTACTTGGACTGGGCATGCTTGGGTGAATACGGACTGGAAAAAAAGAATTGAATGAGTTAACTATTGTGTGCGTATTTTCAGTAATGATGCTGTTGATTTCCATCTTACGGATTGGGCTGTCCGGCTTAGCAAGGTAACGCCAAAATATTCTGGTTGCTTTGTCATGAAATCTGTTAAACTGTGTGAAAATAAGGTATTTCTTGCTTGCTGTAACAAGCTTTTCAATTCGTGGTAATATTTAGTTATTCTGTTGGATCGCATTTACGCTTCCGGATTCTTTTCAGCCTCCGTTTCATATGAATAATTTCTCGCGTTATCCAAGGATTTCTTCGCCTTGTCCTCTTACGTTTCGTAGGTATATAAGTTATCTCACAGTGAAAAATTGCCGCTTTAAATTGTAGCCATAAGTTCTCGACATCATCGGAAGGTTCAGCGTAAAAATCGTCTAAGTTCATTTCCAGGTAATCAATAATGCTTTCATCGTTCGCTATGCAATAATCTTTAATAACTATATGTGAATTTTCAGTGTTACTTTTTGCCACGCTAAGATTAGGAAAATGAATTAGAATCAATTTATGGTCAGATATTCCATCTTCCACTTTAACTTCAGTGTCTACTGTGCAGGAAATCAAACCAAGGTCTAAAATATTAGAAACAAGCCCTTGGACGCGTGTCGGTTGCGTTACGCGTTGGGATAAAGAAAAACTTAACATGGTAACAAAAAGTCGTTCGCAGCTGTTTACTTCCCTCTTGCTGGCGGTCAGGTTATCCCAGTCAATTCCTGCCAAGTTGAAGTCGCCAACAAGTACTAGCTTCGTCCGATCATGCATTTTCTCGAGGAGGTAGTTGTGCAATTCCGTGAGGTAAGTTTCAGGTGCCCCAGGCTGTCTGTATACTCCACCTATTAGTAGAGGTGTGGTTTGAAATGATGACAGTGCACCAGAGACTCTCGTGGTTAGGTATACCTTGTTCCTCTTGAAACTTTAGACCATTCTTTATAGCGATGGCCACTCCGCCTCCACGGCTATCACGATCTCTGCGAATTAGGCTATAGTCTTCTGGAATTATTTCTGAGTCGTGGATAGAGGGATGAAGCCACGTCTCGGTAATCACTAAAACGTCAGGTTTGTAAGCCAATAAAATCTCCTCTTGTTTATCTGTTTTGTTCACTATGCTTCGAGCGTTGAAACACAATAAAGAAAACGACGGTGTTCTTTCTTGGCATCATGCATTTGAACTATTGCCCTGGCGACCAGTCATCTCACAACGTGCTTGTTTAGGAGTTATCCTTTTTTCCACGTGCTTATCCCATGCGTACAGCGTGTCATTTATTTTCAGCTTATCGAAAAGAAGCACAACTTTATCACCGCATGCTCGGTTTGGTTTTGAGGACTCCCATAACTTTCTGCGCGTTTCACGAACTGCAAACGAAAAATCCTCCGACACCGATAAGTCTGTGCCTTTGAGCTTTGAACAGTTGCGCAGAACTGTCATTTTTTCGGCAAAATCAGAAAACCGCAATATGACGGGTCGATGTCGATTAGCCAATCTTTTGCCAACGCGATGGACGCGCTCCACAGTCTTTACTTTTACTTTCAGCAAATTGTTGAAGATTTCGTTCTCGACATATTTCTTCAAAGATGCGGGGCCTTCATCGCTACTTTCTCGAATGCCATATATCACAATATTGTTCCGGCGGCTTCTATTCTCGAAGTCGTCCATTTTACTGTATAAATGTGCGACTTGCTTTTGAACTGCACTAACAGTTGTTTCACACTTTTCAACTTTTTCTTTGCAGTCTCTGAGTGTTGCAAGCGTGTTCTCAATGAGAGACAGCCGTGTTTGGACGCCCTGCATACCGATTTGAAGTTCAGTTTGGGAAGCCTTAATTTCTGTGACGGTATGTAAAATCTGTTGCAGAACATCAGAATCAGGATCAAGATTACCCTTTGCATCAGAATCAGGACCTGGGTTTTCCTCTATGTCGCCACACATAATTAGGAATAAGTGAACCATGCGAGACACATTCATACAACATGACCACAAACAGGCAGGGCTCGGCAACACCACCAGGCATGCACAGCTGGTTCTAAAACACTTCGTAAGACGATATTTTTCACCAACCTGTACACAGTAGAGCACGAAAGTTAGCATCGTGCGCCTTGCGGTGCCACCGAGCCCACTAAAGGGTGGTAGCAGGCGTTGTCCCAATTTATGCCGTTCCTCGGAGGTCGCTGGAGTCGCTGGATTGCCGAAAAATTTATCAAGATGGATCACGTTGGGCGTTGCCGAGTCAAACCGCAAGAGCGATATGGTTGCAACAGGGGCCAGGCCAACTTGATACGATGCTGTCGTTGTCACAGACGCAGCGTGTCCGAAGGGAGCCGGAAAGGAGGCATCACCGCGCAAACCGGGTCCCAGGAATACCAGTACACAGTAGAGCACGAAAGTTAGCATCGTGCGCCTTGCGGTGCCACCGAGCGCACGGCCGTTTTATCTCTGTGCGCGATAGAAGGGGGAGTGCAGCGTCCTGCCGTGCGCCGGCTTTCAAACACATGCAAAATTTACGCTTGCATTGCGTTATGGTAGTTGCATGTAGGCTGTTTCACAACACACGGACGAATTGAAAATTAACGGCTGTTTGCGACGAAACGTGCGTCAAGGGTGGGAGATAAACATGCACCTTCCGTTCAGCGTGCTAGCACGAAGGAGCTACCAGTGAACCAAAATCAAGGTTTGGATGAGTTCGTGTATTATAAGGTCTTCCAAGACCAGTTACCAACCATCCGCCCGCACCCGTCCCGTCTTTGTGTGTTCGTTGTCACGACCTTTCCGCGCTGCGTTTAGAAAGCCTGCTAGCAGGAAGTCGTACTATCACTCATTCCTGCATTTTTTAATAAACTCTCGTAGTAATCGTCGTCACGGAAGTAGTTAGAGCACAGCACTGTTGTTCTTGAGCGCTTGAAATTCTTTCTATTCACAGCAGCCTCCGTATACTCCGTATACGGTGGGCCTTTTCCTTGTTTTTATTAAAGCTTTTGACTGCTTAAATCATACGATTCTTGTTAACAAACTTAAAATGTACGGAATCCGTGGTAGACCACTCGCATTGCTTGAAGGATATCTCCAAAACAGAAGCCAGTCGGTGTCTTTAGATAATGAACTTTGAACTCTTTTGCCTATCAGTTGTGGTGTCCCACAAGGGAGCATATTGAGACCCCTTTTGTTCAATACGTACATAAATGATATTGTAAGCATAGATCCTTCCATTGATTTTGTGATATACGCGGATTATAGCACACTACTTCTTTCAGGCCCTAACCTTAATGATTCAATGGTGAAATGTAATAACCTACTGATTAAATTGCCTAAGTGGTCAATGATGAATAGATTAAGAATTAATCCTACAAAGTCCAAGGCTATAGTTGATGAAAAAAGCGCTACGAAGACGCGGACTAAAAGAACAACATGTACGACGGACAAGGCGCTACTTCCAACTAAATGTTTTTTTGAAGAAACAGGACTTTAAATAGATGCAACCAAGAATGGCCCATCGTGACATCACGACCTCCCTATCTCTTCAGAAAAGCTATCTCCTTTTCGGTAAGCGTCACTGAAGGGCAACTAATGCACGTGCCCTCGGCCTTTGCAATGTAAAAAGCTTCCAATATCTCCCGTTCTAGTCTATCTCTTAGACCGTGCCAGAAACCTGGTGTCGCGAAGATACGGACGACAATTGTGACGTTTACAGTGTTCTGCCAGATGGCCTCCCGCATTGTTATTTACGGCCCAATTGTGCTCACGCGCCCTTTCATTCAAATACCGTCCGGTTTGACAGATATAAACCTGTTGGCAACTTAGGGGTATCTCATATACGACATTACTTATACATATACATATACGGCACAGGGTGTCCCACAACCTCAAGAAGGTGGCACAAAGGCACAGTATCAATCTTCTCTTCAGTGCACCATGTAAGCTGGCCAAGATATGCCCTATGATGACGAAAGCAAAACCCGAACCATGCTCTAAGAAACATGCAGCGCAGTACACTGCTTGCAAAAGTAATGTCGTATATGAGATACCCCTAAGTTGCCAACAGGTTTATATCGGTCAAACCGGACGGTGTTTGAATGAAAGGGCGCGTGAGCACAATTGGGCCGTAAATAACGATGCGGGAGGCCATCTGGCAGAACACTGTAAACGTCACAATTGTCGTCCGTATCTTCGCGACACCAGGTTTCTGGCACGGTCTAAGAGATAGACTAGAACGGGAGATATTAGAAGCTTTTTACATTGCAAAGGCCGAGGGCACGTGCATTAGTTGCCCTTCAGTGACGCTTACCGAAAAAGAGATAGCTTTTCTAATGAGATAGGGAGGTCGTGATGTCACGATGGGCCATTCTTGGTTGCATCTATTTAAAGTCCTGTTTCTTCAAAAAAACATTTAGTTGGAAGTAGCGCCTTGTCCGTCGTACATGTTGTTCTTTTAGTCCGCGTCTTCGTAGCGCTCTTTTCATCAACTATGCAAAACCAACTCGCCCACATCAAGCTTCTGCTCCAAGGCTATAATATTTGGCGCAACAAACAAACCGATAGTACAACATTGCATGCTTCACTTTCAAGATCACCAAATAGAAATAGTTCAAGTGCACAAGATACTTGGAGTATATTTTTCCTGTTATTTAAACTGGGTGTCCATACTGACTTCGTCTGCAAGAAACACTCTTCCGTCTGCGGGGTTCCGTCGTGATGTCGTGAAACCTTACCTTTAAAGTGTAAATTACAAGTTTATTACGCACATTTTTTATCTCCTTAACTACTGCAATTTAGTATGGGCCACAATGACCAAAACTAACATAAATAAGGTTCTCATACTGCAAAAGAAAATTGTTCGAATAATCGTCAATATTAATAATACAACTACCTCCAGGTATGCTTTTGAAGCACATAAGATTGTCCGGGTCAACCATTTGTATCACATTAAGTTGTTACAAAAAATGTATATTTCGACGGCATCCATTGCCGATTTTTATTCGACCCTGGCATCTTTGTACATGCGTCATGCTAACATAGTGCAGCGGTGGCGTAGAGGTAGAACACCCGCCTCGCGTGCAAGAGGTCCGTGGTTCGAATCCCGGTGCCGGCAATTTTCCACCCGATTAAAAAAAATCCGCGTGTTGATAAAATTGCACAAAGAGGCCTGGAGTGTGGCCTGATCCCGGTGACCAGAACCGGTAACGCACTCCCTCACCAGAGCAGGATTGGCCACCCTGGTGCCCTACTTGGCCACAACCTCCTATGAACACAACAATCAAACCCCGGCCCTCAGTCCCCAGCAGCTGCGAAGCAACTGACCACGGCGGCGGTCAGACCTGCGACGTAGCAGAGGGTGCTAAGAATCACTGGCTCCGGACAGGCCGCCATTGGAATATGAACCTGGCAACGTTTAACGCTAGAACGTTATCTAGTGAGGCGAGTCTAGCAGTGCTATTGGAGGAATTAGAGGGCAGTAAATGGGATATAATAGGGCTCAGTGAAGTTAGGAGGCCGAAAGAAGCATATACAGTGCTAAATAGCGGGCACGTCCTGTGCTACCGGGGCTTAGCGGATAGAAGAGAACTAGGAGTCGGATTCCTGATTAATAAGAATATAGCTGGTAACATCCAGGAATTCTATAGCATTAACGAGAGGGTGGCAGGTCTTGTTGTGAAACTTAATAAGAGGTACAAAATGAAGATTGTACAGGTCTACGCCCCTACATCCAGTCATGATGACCAGGAAGTCGACAGCTTCTATGAAGACGTGGAATCGGCGGTGGGGAGAGTGAAAACTAAATACACTATACTAATGGGCGACTTTAATGCCAAGGTAGGCAAGAAGCAGGCTGGAGACAAGGCAGTGGGGGAATATGGCATAGGCACTAGGAATAGTAGGGGAGAGTTATTAGTAGAGTTTGCGGAACAGAATAATATGAGGATAATGAATACCTTCTTCCGCAAGCGGGATAGCCGAAAGTGGACGTGGAGGAGCCCGAACGGCGAGACTAGAAATGAAATAGACTTCATACTCTGCGCTAACCCTGGCATCATACAAGATGTGGGCGTCCTCGGCAAGGTGCGCTGCAGTGACCACAGGATGGTAAGAACTCGAATTAGCCTAGACCTGAGGAGGGAACGGAAGAAACTGGTACATACGAAGCCGATCAATGAGTTAGCGGTAAGAGGGAAAATAGAGGAATTCCAGATCAAGCTACAGAACAGGTATTCAGCTTTAACTCAGGAAGAGAACCTTAGTGTTGAAGCAATGAACGACAATCTTGTGGGCATCATTAAGGAGTGTGCAATGGAAGTCGGTGGTAACTCCGTTAGGCAGAATACCAGCAAACTATCGCAGGAGACGAAAGATCTGATCAAGAAACGCCAATGTATGAAAGCATCTAACCCTACAGCTAGAATAGAACTGGCAGAACTTTCGAAGTTAATAAACAAGCGTAAGACAGCTGACATAAGGAAGTATAATATGGATAGAATTGAACATGCTCTCAGGAGCGGAGGAAGCCTAAAAACAGTGAAGAAACTAGGAATTGGCAAGAATCAGATGTATGCGTTAAGAGACAAAGCCGGCAATATCATTACTAATATGGATGAGATAGTTCAAGTGGCTGAGGAGTTCTATAGAGATTTATACAGTACCAGTGGCACCCACGACGATAATGGAAGAGAAAATAGTCTAGAGGAATTCGAAATCCCGAAGGTAACGCCGGAAGAAGTAAAGAAAGCCTTAGGAGATATGCAAAGGGGGAAGGCAGCTGGGGAGGATCAGGTAACAGCAGATTTGTTGAAGGATGGTGGACAGATTGTTCTAGAGAAACTGGCCACCCTGTATACGCAATGCCTCATGACCTCGAGCGTACCGGAATCTTGGAAGAACGCTAACATAATCCTAATCCATAAGAAAGGGGACGCCAAAGACTTGAAAAATTATAGACCGATCAGCTTACTGTCCGTTGCCTACAAAGTGTTTACTAAGGTAATTGCAAATAGAATCAGGAACACCTTAGACTTCTGTCAACCAAAGGACCAGGCAGGATTTCGTAAAGGCTACTCAACAATAGACCATATTCACACTATCAATCAAGTGATAGAGAAATGTGCAGAATATAACCAACCCTTATATATAGCTTTCATTGATTACGAGAAAGCGTTTGATTCAGTCGAAACCTCAGCAGTCATGGAGGCATTACGGAATCAGGGTGTAGATGAGCCATATATAAAAATACTGGAAGATATCTATAGCGGCTCCACAGCCACCGTAGTCCTCCATAAAGCAAGCAACAAAATCTCAATAAAGAAAGGCGTCAGGCAGGGAGATACGATATCTCCAATGCTATTCACAACGTGTTTACAGGAGGTATTCAGAGACCTGGATTGGGAAGAATGGGGGATAAAAGTTAATGGAGAATACCTTAGTAACTTGCGATTCGCTGATGATATTGCCTTGCTTAGTAACGCAGGGGACCAATTGCAATGCATGCTCACTGACCTGGAGAGGCAAAGCAGAAGAGTGGGTCTAAAAATTAATATGCAGAAAACTAAAGTAATGCTTAACAGTCTCGGGAGAGAACAGCAATTTACAATAGGCAGCGAGGCACTGGAAGTCGTAAGGGAATACATCTATTTAGGGCAGGTAGTGACGGCGGATCCGGATCATGAGACGGAAATAATCAGAAGAATAAGAATGGGCTGGAGTGCGTTTGGCAGGCATTCCCAAATCATGAACAGCAGGTTGCCGTTATCCCTCAAGAGAAAAGTATATAATAGCTGTGTCTTACCAGTACTCACCTACGGTGCAGAAACCTGGAGGCTTACGAAAAGGGTTCTACTCAAATTGAGGACGACACAACGAGCTATGGAAAGAAGAATGATAGGTGTAACGTTAAGGGATAAGAAAAGAGCAGATTGGGTGAGGGAACAAACGCGAGTTAATGACATCTTAGTTGAAATCAAGAAAAAGAAATGGGCATGGGCAGGACATGTAATGAGGAGGGAAGATAACCGATGGTCATTAAGGGTTACGGACTGGATCCCAAGGGAAGGGAAGCGTAGCAGGGGGCGGCAGAAAGTTAGGTGGGCGGATGAGATTAAGAAGTTTGCAGGGACGGCATGGCCACAATTAGTACATGACCGGGGTTGTTGGAGAAGTATGGGATATGCCTTTGCCCTGCAGTGGGCGTAACCAGGCTGATGATGATGATGATGATGCTAACATACACAGAAGAACTATTAGTGCGAAAACGTGGTATATTCCATGTACTAACTAGAAATTACAAATGTTGTCTTACAACCTGCCCCATGTTCTAAACACTTATAAACACAATAGGATATACCAAAGCTGAGCTGCGGAAATATTTTGTTCAAATGTGAATTTATGTCTTTCTTATGTTTTGCTTGATTATTCCTATTTAATCCTGAACAGTTAATTGTATGACCATATGAGCGTTTCTATTTTCGATTTTATTGTATAAAGTTTTGTGCTATAAATTATTAGACACTACGTATAACTGGTGATTCTTGTCTCTTTATTGACTGTAACTATTGTATGTATGTCTGATTTCGGTACAACCCATGTACTACTGCTTGTAGTGGTTTTCTGGACATAGTCAAGCTGCTCATGCAGCTTTCTGCCAGAAAATCCTCCAGTTGAACCTTTTAAATAAACTTACTAAGCTTACTTACTTACTTACTTACTTACTTACTTAGTTAGCTGAAAGCTTCTTCTCTTGCGGGAAGTGTTGGAACATCGTCGCGGCCGCTGGTGTTCTTGCAACCGTAGGGTGCACAGAACGCCGGCAAGATAGGCCCACCACTTCAATTGATGCTGCGCACGTCAACTATCACTCTACATACACACAAACAAAGGAATGCAGGGTCGAGCGAATCAGATTATGACGGCACGCACCCAGAAGCAAGTACAGTCGGGGACGGTCGCGGAGACTGCCAAGGGACGGAACACCAGTGCTGACGTCACTACGCCGCGGTTTCCGGTCTCCGCTCGCATCGTCAGCGTCAGCAGCATCGCGCGGCGCTCGACGGGGGGCCGAGCGACAGCGCAATTCAACCGACGATTACGTCACTCCTAAGTGAAAAATCCCCCCAAAATATTGTCTGCATGGTTTATGACGTTTCCTCATCCGTATATGAGCGTCTTATTGAATTCGACAGACTCTTCAGCTTCCCTTTAAGTAAAACAGCACGTGGTGCAGCTTGGTGACGTCGTCCCACTTGTTATGCTGGCTCAACCGTTCGTAATATGACGACCAATCCTCCACGTTTTGATCATCGGTGTCGCTAAAGATGGCAGGGTCACACTGGCGCAACACACAAGAAACGATGACCGCCGGAGGCTATGGTGCATCTTCCTGGGTGGTTTCGTCAGGCATGGTAGCAGCAGTCGGTAGCGTCCGGCTTCGGAGTTCCAGTTTCCGAGGCTACCCAGCAGCTCCACCAAATGAAATGGGGTTTATAGCAGCTCGTTCTAGGGATCGTAAGGAGCTCTTGATCACGAGTCCTAGCTTTTTGCATCAGCAGCCCGAGCTCGGGTGAAGCGCCGCAGCGGTGGCAGTCCGTACAGCGCCACATGCAATTACCCAGTACAACATCTGTACATATATATATATATATATATATATATATATATATATATATATGGTCATATCATACGAAGCCAACAAACATTGACACCAAGGACAACATAGGGGAAATTACTTGTGCTTAATAAGTGAAATAAAGAAACGAAGAATTAATGGAAAATGAAGTGGATGAAAAAACAACTTGCCGCAGGTGGGAACCGAACCCACAACCTTCGCATTTCGCGTGCGATGCTCTACCAATTGAGCTACCGCGGCGCTGTTTTCCCATCCACTTTCTTGGGTATTTATGTGTCCTAGTAGAACACTGGGAGTGTTAGCCAGCGCCACCACACACAGACCTTGGCGGCGGACGTGGGACGTCCTTTTTGCCGCAGGCGTCACGAGAACGTGATGTTTTTGGGTGAAGGCAACTGGTCAATAAACCCGCATATGCTACCTGAAGGCATCAATGTAGCCGGATTCGAGACCCTCGTTATGTAATAAACGAGAAGAAAGGGGATGAACAGAGGGTCCCGATTTTATTAGTCATATCATAAGAAGCCAACAAACGCTTAGTGCCTATATATATATATATATATATATAAATATATATATATATATATATATATACATATATACATATATACTTTCCTTTCCTTCCCTCTTCTCCGCCCTTAAACTGGCTCTCTTAACTACTACACGCAGAGACAAAGAAACAGCACGCGCTTTAGATCCTATAGATGAGATGAATATTTACAATTATTATTAGGGTTATAATTATATTCGAGTGCTGATTGCCGTGTTACAGTTTGTTAACGAAGCTTCCCCTCAAGTCTAAATATTGTAAGGCAGTTTGTCGTGTGCGTATCATGGACACACACGCTTATATCGCCTTCCGTTTCCCTACCACGGTTGCGCTTTAAAACCAAGGCGCTGCAATATTGCTTTCCTCTCCTTCCTTCTTCTCCGCCCTTAAACTGGCTCTATTAGTCCTATTAGGGTTATTATAATTACACGAAGGTATTTCGCCCTCGCCAGCAGCAGTACTTGAGACAGCTATTCCGGCGGCTAGCTTCCCACGCTATGCGTGCCGCCCTCGCACCTGTTTAAGCTTTTTCCTAGACGCTAGAGCTATACAATGTCCGCGCAACCTTGAGCGATCGGAAAGCGCGTTTTCCACCCTTGGCCGGCGGAGAGGGGAGGCTTCGTTCCGGCCGCGAAGCTCTCCACATCTCAGTAAGGTGCCTGGTGGTGGTCTCGTGCTGACGATGCCCTCTCGGTGAGCGCATATTTCCCCCCTCATCTTTTAAGAGATTCAATACATACAAGCATTTGTCTCGCAAACCAGATTTATTTCAAGGGAATTTTCCTCGTCTCAATAATTTCTCTCGTCGTATTCGAGTGCTGATTGCCGTGTTATAGTTTGTTAACAGAGCTTTCACTCAAGTCTAAATATTTTAAGGCAGTTTGTCGTGTACGTATCATGGCCACACACGCTTATATCGCCTTTCCGTTTCTCTACCACGGTTGCGCTTTAAAACCACGGCGCTGCAAGTTTGCTTCAAAGACTTTCCTTTCCTTCCCTCTTCTCCGCCCTTAAACTGGCTCTCTTAACTACTACACGCAGAGACAAAGAAACAGCACGCGCTTTAGATCCTATAGATGAGATGAATATTTACAATTATTATTAGGGTTATGATTATATTCGAGTGCTGATTGCCGTGTTATAGTTTGTTAACGAAGCTTCCCCTCAAGTCTAAATATTGTAAGGCAGTTTGTCGTGTGCGTATCATGGACACGCATGCTTATATCGCCTTCCGTTTCCTTACCACGGTTGCGCTTTAAAACCAAGGCGCTGCAATATTGCTTTCCTCTCCTTCCTTCTTCTCTGCCCTTAAACTGGCTCTATTAGTCCTATTAGGGTTATTATAATTACACGAAGGTATTTCGGCCTCGCCAGCAGCAGTACTTGAGATAGCTATTCCGGCGGCTAGCTTCCCAAGCTATGCGTGCCGCCCTCGCACCTGTTTAAGCTTTTTCCTAGACGCTAGAGCTATACAATGTCCGCGCAATCTTGAGCGATCGGAAAGCGCGTTTTCCACCCTTGGCCGGCGGAGAGGGGAGGCTTCGTTCCGGCCGCGAAGCTCTCCACATCTCAGTAAGGTGCCTGGTGGTGGTCTCGTGCTGACGATGCCCTCTCGGTGAGCGCATATTTCCCCCCTCATCTTTTAAGAGATTCAATACATACAAGCATTTGTCTCGCAAACCAGATTTATTTCAAGGGAATTTTCCTCGTCTCAATTATTTCTCTCGTCGTATTCGAGTGCTGATTGCCGTGTTATAGTTTGTTAACGGAGCTTTCCCTCAAGTCTAAATATTTTAAGGCAGTTTGTCGTGTACGTATCATGGCCACGCACGCTTATATCGCCTTTCCGTTTCTCTACCACGGTTGCGCTTTAAAACCACGGCGCTGCAAGTTTGCTTCAAAGACTTTCCTTTCCTTCCCTCTTCTCCGCCCTTAAACTGGCTCTCTTAACTACTACACGCAGAGACAAAGAAACAGCACGCGCTTTAGATCCTATAGATGAGATGAATATTTACAATTAATATTAGGGTTATAATTATATTCGAGTGCTGATTGCCGTGTTATAGTTTGTTAACGAAGCTTCCCCTCAAGTCTAAATATTGTAAGGCAGTTTGTCGTGTGCGTATCATGGGCACGCATGCTTATATCGCCTTCCGTTTTCCTACCACGGTTGCGCTTTAAAACCAAGGCGCTGCAATATTGCTTTCCTCTCCTTCCTTTTTCTCCGCCCTTAAACTGGCTCTATTAGTCTTATTAGGGTTATTATAATTACACGAAGGTATTTCGCCCTCGCCAGCAGCAGTACTTGAGATAGCTATTCCGGCGGCTAGCTTCCCACGCTATGCGTGCCGCCCTCGCACCTGTTTAAGCTTTTTCCTAGACGCTAGAGCTATACAATGTCCGCGCAACCTTGAGCGATCGGAAAGCGCGTTTTCCACCCTTGGCCGGCGGAGAGGGGAGGCTTCGTTCCGGCCGCGAAGCTCTCCACATCTCAGTAAGGTGCCTGGTGGTGGTCTCGTGCTGACGATGCCCTCTCGGTGAGCGCATATTTCCCCCCTCATCTTTTAAGAGATTCAATACATACAAGCATTTGTCTCGCAAACCAGATTTATTTCAAGGGAATTTTCCTCGTCTCAATAATTTCTCTCGTCGTATTCGAGTGCTGATTGCCGTGTTATAGTTTGTTAACAGAGCTTCCCCTCAAGTCTAAATATTGTAAGGCAGTTTGTCGTGTGCTTATCATGGACACGCATGCTTATATCGCCTTCCGTTTCCCTACCACGGTTGCGCTTTAAAACCAAGGCGCTGCAATATTGCTTTCCTCTCCTTCCTTCTTCTCCGCCCTTAAACTGGCTCTATTAGTCCTATTAGGGTTATTATAATTACACGAAGGTATTTCACCCTCGCCAGCAGCAGTACTTGGGATAGCTATTCCGGCGGCTAGCTTCCCAAGCTATGCGTGCCGCCCTCGCACCTGTTTAAGCTTTTTCCTAGACGCTAGAGCTATACAATGTCCGCGCAACCTTGAGCGATCGGAAAGCGCGTTTTCCACCCTTGGCCGGCGGAGAGGGGAGGCTTCGTTCCGGCAGCGAAGCTCTCCACATCTCAGTAAGGTGCCTGGTGGTGGTCTCGTGCTGACGATGCCCTCTCGGTGAGCGCATATTTCCCCCCTCATCTTTTAAGAGATTCAATACATACAAGCATTTGTCTCGCAAACCAGATTTATTTCAAGGGAATTTTCCTCGTCTCAATAATTTCTCTCGTCGTATTCGAGTGCTGATTGCCGTGTTATAGTTTGTTAACGGAGCTTTCCCTCAAGTTTAAATATTTTAAGGCAGTTTGTCGTGTACGCATCATGGCCACGCACGCTTATATCGCCTTTCCGTTTCTCTACCACGGTTGCGCTTTAAAACCACGGCGCTGCAAGTTTGCTTCAAAGACTTTCCTTTCCTTCCCTCTTCTCCGCCCTTAAACTGGCTCTCTTAACTACTACACGCAGAGACAAAGAAACAGCACGCGCTTTAGATCCTATAGATGAGATGAATATTTACAATTATTATTAGGGTTATGATTATATTCGAGTGCTGATTGCCGTGTTATAGTTTGTTAACGAAGCTTCCCCTCAAGTCTAAATATTGTAAGGCAGTTTGTCGTGTGCGTATCATGGACACGCATGCTTATATCGCCTTCCGTTTCCTTGCCACGGTTGCGCTTTAAAACCAAGGCGCTGCAATATTGCTTTCCTCTCCTTCCTTCTTCTCCGCCCTTAAACTGGCTCTATTAGTCCTGTTAGGGTTATTATAATTACACGAAGGTATTTCGCCCTCGCCAGCAGCAGTACTTGAGATAGCTATTCCGGCGGCTAGCTTCCCACGCTATGCGTGCCGCCCTCGCACCTGTTTAAGCTTTTTCCTAGACGCTAGAGCTATACAATGTCCGCGCAACCTTGAGTGATCGGAAAGCGCGTTTTCCACCCTCCGCCGGCGGAGAGGGGAGGCTTCGTTGCGGCCGCGAAGCTCTCCACATCTCAGTAAGGTGCCTGGTGGTGGTCTCGTGCTGACGATGCCCTCTCGGTGAGCGTAGTGTAGTGTAGCGATGCTAGTGTAGTGTAGAGATGCTCCTGTAGGCCGATGCATACAATCGATGTTCTGATATGCCCACTAAATTCCTGTACCCAACAAGCCCAGCCGAGATAGCAGACGTCATATCTACACTAAGGAATAACTGCGCATGCGGAGCGGACGAAATAAGTACAAAGCCTACAAAGAGCGTAGCGCAAGTAATATGTCATCCGCTTTCACATATCGGCAACCTCGTTTTATCGACTGGTGAATTTCCCGTGCTCATGAAAATTGCGAGAGTAGTGGCACTGCATAAGGGGGGTGCGTTAGATGACCTCAACAATATCAGACCCGTCTCAGTCCTTCCTATCTTTTCAAAAATCCCTGAACGCATTTTAAATAAAAGAATAGTTGGGCACTTGACAAAAAACAAAGCAATAGTACCAGCACAATTCGGGTTTCAGAAACAAAAGTCTACTGAGCAAGCGCTTTTGCAAGCGAAAGACCCCTTAATTAAGAACTTTGAAAAACAGACTTACACTATTGGAGTGTTTTTGGATTTCCGAAAGGCTTTTGACTCTATTAATCACGATATCTTGCTGCAAAAATTACCCTGGTAGGGCGTAAGAGGTGTAGCATATGCTCTAATTAAGAAGTATTTCAGCTCCCGTAAGCAGTTTGTTTGCCTAAAAGATTCCAAGTCCCAACTTCTTGATTTAAACTGCGGTGTTCCTCTGGGCTCAATCCTAGGCCCAAAATTGTTTCTTCTCTATATTAATGATATTGTTAACATCCCAAGCACACCGTGCATAACTTTGTATGCAGATGACACCAGCGTTTTCGTCTCTCATCATAACATTCAAGAAGCATTTAACGCTGCCGACAGATGGATGGGGGACCTCAACTGTTGACTAAATTCAAGTAGAATACAACTGAAATGCGAAAAAACAATGTATGTCATGTTTAGGCCTAAAGGAATGCAGCTGATGGGCCACTACGAGTTATAGGTTGGTGGGCGCATTATAGAAAATACGAAGTGCGTAAAATTTTTAGGTGTATGGTTTAACGAAAGCCTGTATTGGTCCATTAATGTAGAGACCGTCGGAGCCGACATTCGTAGAGCGACGGGAATGATTAACATGTTAAAGCATCTCATTCCAATGAATTTAAAGAAACCGCTATATTGCACACTAATACACTCTCGTCTACACTATTCCCTTCTGGTCTGGGGAACTACTACCAAAACTAAACTTATGTCACTATATAGGCTGCAATAAAGAGCCTTAAGGGCAGTTTGTAAACTACCTGTTCTTGCCCATACTAAACCGTTTTTTTATAAGCTTGGCATACTCCATATAGACCACCTGTTTTTGCATGAACTATCACTCGAGGCGTTCCGTCTCCGTCAAGCTGATCACATACGGTTTAATCAGACCTTCGCCATCAAAGAAACTCCGTATAATCTCAGACATGACCCAATCTCTATACCGCTTACTCACACGAACTACGGGAAACAGGCATTACACTTTCAAATATCGACGTTACTAAACAATAATCCCACAATCGTGGAACAATTACAAACCTCGAAATCAAGCTTGAGGTTCAAGAAATCTGTTAAAACGTATTTTCTTCGCTGCTTTATTGTATAACTTCCTTATGTACCTCAATTTTATTCTTTTGTTTTCCTTTTTTTAGGATGTTCTGATTAAGATTCGAATTCTTTATTGTTTTGATATGTTAACAAATTTTGAAAATTGTAAAACTTGTTGTGCTGTTGTTTGCTGCAGAGTGTCAACATGTTGAGGGTGCTGCAGCCTTTGTCAGGCAAGAATACTGCCTTTTGCTTCAGCTCCTGATACAGCTGCATGTCTCAAGCAACAAATAAATGAAATTATATATATATATATATATATATATATATATATATATATATATATGTGTGTGTGTGTGTGTATATATATATGCATCGTAGTATACTCCAGACCAACCGTCGGTTACACTTCGCTCCTAGAAGAGACAGGACGTGTGTCGAGTGAGGTGCTGAACAACACTGCAATTTTGCAAACATGGCATAACTCATGGCCCCGGGACCTCACAGAGGTGCGACGTAATGCTCACCGCATTTGTCTCGCATTTACCGCTAAATTACCAGTAATCTTTTTCCCTCCCCATGTGTACGGTAGCCAATCGCGCACGTCCGTGGTTAAACTGCTTTCCTTTTGCACTTCCATTATCTGCCCTTTTCTTTAGCACGTTGCCCTTTTTTTTGTCGGTGGCCAGCCTCATCTTTCACAGGACGAACCACAAAATAAAAGAAACCGAGCTGCGCGCAGCTTTTTTCGGATTCCCGATGTGTCGATTGAAAAGATGCGCTTCCTATCCAGGCCTAAGTGACAGCGATACAGGCGAGCTGAGTTACACTAGCTCGTGCGCTATACTCACGCAGAACTTTCGTCTTTCGCGTGCTTGTGAACCGGAGTGAAAGGCAGGAGGGTAACACGCCCTCCCAAAATGAAAAATTCGGAAGGGCCCTTTGTTCGAGGGTTGGACGTATGTCAAGGGCCCACAATACCAGACACGTTCAAGTGGGTATCAGCTTACAAAGGGGGAACTGAGATGAAGCGTTTTCAAGTGGATAGCATTTTAATTATCCTAAGGATATCTTTATTGAAATTTCCTTCCTTGCCATCAGGCGGAAGCGGACTAATAAGCATTTAAATTTTCTTTATTCTTGAGACCTTCTGTGAAATTCCAGGTTGCTGTCCTTTACAACTTCTTAGATTAAACATCAGTTGTGAATAATAAATTATTAGTATAAATAAGTAACGCACACGCAACAAAAATCCAAGTCCATTTCTCAGTATTTACTCAATGAAGATGTGGCACGTCTATATTGTCAAGTTGTAGTGATGTGAAGAACAAGGCATTTCCAAAAGAGTGAGTCACGAATGTAACTCATTACAAGGCGAGCTTGCGCTGGAAAAGAAAATGACAATCAAAGCACAACGATGGCTGCGCGCAAAATAGTGCTTTCTCTGAATCTGATCTACGAATCAAGGCATCGGCTAATTAGATTGGGAGGGTTGTACATTGCAGCGCAATCGCGGGCGCTGAAACGGGATCGAGAATGTGTACGCCGGTATTCGCTTCACCCGCACATTCTCACTAGATAACTCTCTTTCGCTATGAAACCCGTGACGACATTTTGGATACTTGAAATACATGCAGGCACGCCTTGAGCTAAGCGATAACTTGGGAACAGTGATGAGACGCTAAAGGAAACTCACCCATAAACTATGTACTGTTGCTTCAAGTATTAGCTGAAATATAATGCTGGTGTTAAAGGGGTCCCCAAGCCTGCACAAAAAGAGCGTTACGACCGGTGCCATTGCGATGTTCAATTCGCCCCAGGTGCATGGGTGCTGCTTTGGTCACCATGTCGTCGGGTCGGCATCTCCCAGAAGCTTCTCTCTCGCTACACAGGGCGTTATGAAGTCCTACTTCAAGTTCACGATGTCAATTACGAGATCACGCCGTTACAGTTTCATCCATCCTCAATTTTGCCGCCTATTGATGTCGTGCACGTTTCGCAGCTGAAGCCATATTTCGCTCGCAGTTCTTCGCCTACCATGAACCGAGACGGCGCTTCACCACATGGGGTTCCTGTTACGGAAGGATGAAAGAAGAGAGAGAGAGGAAGAAGAAAGATCGCGAGACGCTGGCTGCTGCGTGTTGTTACTAGTCAGCTATTTTTAACCCCATTGACTCTGCTTGTATATACATTGCAAATACATTCTTATACACCCAACATCCCCGTAACAGTATTTTAACGAAGTTGACTAAATCTCGTCGAAACCAGTTGCTAGATTATTCTTGATCTCGTATATTAATTGCATGATTTCCTCCGATGTCACAGGGGTTAGTACGACAGAGTTTATAAGGCTCAATTCATTTAATGTAAAATTAGGTATCGTATTGTTATCGCCTTTGTCTTCTGCACTTGCCACAAAATAGTCGTTCATCTTAGTAGCAGCTTCTTTATCCGGCAAAATGCCTGAACTGGTTTGTGTGCATAGCAGTGAAACCTCTTTTTTGTCAGTCATTAGGATGACAGACTTTCTTACTTCTTCCCACATCTTACAGTCATTTTTACATTCGCAAACAGCTGTTCATAGTACCTTATCATCGCGTACCTTAACTCAGTGGTCAATTTATTTCTATATTTTTTAAATGCATAAAGTGCCACTAAATTTCTAGACTGAACGAAAGTGTGGTACATGCTATTTTTAATCTCAATCATTTTCAATAATCGTGCATCAACCCACAGCTTTCTTGCTCGTTCTGACCGCAGGTTTCTGGCAGTCATTGGGCATGCTCGACTACAGCAAAAAAAATGACTCAAAGATGTCTCGTATGCTGCATCGGGGTCACCTTCTTCCAACACGCCTGCCCCGTCGATCAAGCGAATATATGGCGAAGCATTTCAAAGGCTACCGCACCAATGGTGCGGCCACTTTAGTTTTGCGTTACACTGCACACGGGACGGGGTTCCCATTGCAGTCTTTGACTTTGGGACCATCGTTTGTGTATTGTCTCTTACCAATTCATTGTATAGAAATAATAATAAACTGAAACTGAAAACATAAAATTGGCCGATGATCCCTTATATGAGCGGTAGCAGTCCAGCGATACAATGTGCCAAATGAAGGTTCGTTACACAGATGTCGAGCAAGCTAGTGTTTTTTCTGTTAGTCGCGGCTTTTGCGATAAGACTTGTGCATACAAAAGAGTTGATGATTTCAGTAATTTTTTAGGAGAAGAATTACCTGATAACATATTTATACATGCATGTTGCGTGTTTCTTACGGACGATGCACGCGGGCGCCCTGACGAAGACGACGAACGCTCTGTGGCTCTCGAGCTGTCGGCTGAACTAGACACACAAAGAAGAAAGTACCACAACCAGGCTTCGACTGGTAGCTGGCCTCGACAGAGCGACCGTTTTGTTGACCTGCAGTGGTGTTTTGGCCAAGTATCGGGTGGTTTCAGGTGTCTCAATAAACTTATTGATTGGTTGACCTGGTTAATTGGCATTCCTTGCGTCAGCCGTGTTGAGCTGATGTCGACCAGTTCTGCTGGCCAGGCGTGATTCGCTTGGTCAGCATCCCTGCCACCTAATTAATTGCCTATAGAATTATTTTTCCGCAGTGACGTCAGCACCATTCCTGTGGTGCTTGTGCCTACCAGTGGAGGTTCCATCAGGATCATGAACCCACAGGCTGTCCAGAAGGCACTTAAGACAACGTCCAACCACTTTCAGACCATCACTGATGTGCGTGCAGGCGGAGGGGGAGCTAGAGTGTGTCGTTCATTCGACCAGACCTGTGTTGAAGACCTCTTGAAATGCACTTCATTCGCTTACACCCCGGTTAGTGCTTTTATTACTCCTCACCTTGCGTGCACCAAGGGTCTTGTACGGGGCGTAGACTCCCGATTAAGTCCTACTGAAACACTGGACAAGCTATCCGCAGCAGGCGTCATTGCTATCTACCGTTGCAATCGACTGGCAAATAACGAGAGGGTGCCGACAGAATCTGTAATTGCAACGTTTTTGGGCACATCATGTCCATCTGAAATAAAGGTGTGGTCTCTTGTATTCTTTGTAGAGGCACTTGCGTCACATCCAATCCAGTGTCAGAATTGTTGGAGATTCGGGCACAGCGCAGGAGGATGTAAGTCTAGCTTGCGTTGCCGTACCTGTGGGGATGGTCATTCTTCAAGTGAACGCTCTACTCAATCTCAAAAGGGCTGCCTCTGTGGGGGAGAACACCCAGCAGACTATTCGAACTGCTCAGCTCGCGCTCAAGAAATACAAATCCTTGAAATAATTGACCGCCGTCGCTGCTCCCGAAGAGATGTAATTTCAGTTAACAAAGGCAGGGCCTTCGCATACTCTGGTGTTACAGCGCACAACACTCCTAGCATGGATCTTAATCTCTTAGAAGCAATTTACTCTGCTGTGGAAAAAGCAATGGCTAAAGCTATGGATAAATTGATATCCAGTCTCTCTGATTGCTTAGCGCAAATCATTTCGAGTCACATCGTGCAAATAATGCAGACCACTAAGTCACCAATGCAGTCCCCAGTATCTAACGCCACACCTCGAAAGCCTAGCAACGAGGTAGAGACGCCTCCCACAGTTGCAGAACATTCCACAGGCACTACTACGCTAGTCTAACCAGGCGAGGATGAGCCCTCTTATTCAGACACTGTTAGTGTCACAGATACGGAACTTGACACTCGAGCTCCCAAACGTATGGGGTCCCCAATTTCAAAAACTATGAAACCAAAATCAAAAAAGAGTCAACAATCTCCTGTGCTTACAAAAAGTATTCTAAACGCATCAGTTGCCGCTGCTGTGCGTTCAACACCATTGGACAGTTGAAAGTGCTGCAGTGGAACTGTCGTTCTATATTTTCTGCTTTAACAGATTTATCTTACCTATCTATTCAATTCAATTCAGATATCTTATTTCTTCACGAAACGGGGCTTTCATCGGAGAAAAATTTTCATTTAAAGGTTTTCGGTCTTTCCGATTAGATCGAGACTCGCGAGGTGGAGGATTAATGATACTTGCTTCCAGTAAAATTTGTCACAAGGCAAAAATTTCTTTTCAAATCATGGACTGCGACTGAAAAATTTTGGCCATAGATTTATGTCTCCCAGGATATCATCCATTTTCAATTATAAATGCTTATTTCCCCACCGGTGTGCAAAGTACACGTCAACTTGATAGGGCTGTGGCTGCCTCTGGAAAAGAAATTTTGTTTGTAGGAGATTTTAATTGGTATCACGTGTCGTGGGGGCTAAAAACAGATTTGTGTGGTAAGCGACTATGGGAGTGGACTATTGATAGTCACCTTTCATGTCAGAACACAGTACAAGTAACGTTTGCTAGAGGTCCTTTTCGTTCCGTGTTAGATTTAACATTTTGTAGCGCTGGCATCAAGGTTTTGTCGTGGGTAGCGGTTGACTCAGCAACCAACAGTGATCATCTTCCTGTGTCATTTGAAATCAATTGTCCGATAACATCTTTAGAGTGCCAGGCATGCACAATTGTGGACCATAAGAAATTTCAGACTTCCTTGCGTTCTGCCGTTTCGAAACTTGCCAGTGCCAATGATAAGGAAATCGCTTCAACGATTTCCTCAATTCTAGAGGATTCCAGGAAGCAAGCTGAATTTGTCATCCCTTCGGCTAAAGGCACCGCTTGTCGTTGGTGGAATAATGAGTGTACGCGGGACTACAGAAAAGGAAAGGCCGCTTGGAAAATGCTCCTGCGTAATCAGTGCCCGACAAATTGGAAAAATTATCAGTTTCACCCTGGTGTATTTAGTCGTACTGTTACTCGAGCCAAAGAGGAATACGATATTAGGCATTACGATTATCTAATTCAAAAAATAAGCGTGCTTTATTGGCATTTCTTCACGCTAGGAAGGTGCTACCAATACCCTTCACATTAGACTCAATTGTTTTGACCCCGCAGGAACTGAGCGCCTCCCTAGAGGAGATTGCCGAAGGCTTAGAAAATCGATTTACGGCCAGGCTTCCGGCTATTCAGTCTACATTACATCCTTGGGATGGCTTTGCTCCAATTTCTTTAGCTGAACTTCATGAGACTGCACTATGTTTACCGAATTCAGCCCCTGGCCCTGATGGTGTCACAAATGCAATGTTGAAAATATTGTTACATGAATCGCCTAAGGTTCTTTTAGACCTGGTGAATTATTCAATTAAATATGCTTGGATTCCGTTGCAATGGAAGCTCGCCAAAGTAATATTGATGCTTAAGAAACAAGAAGGAAGGTATGCATTGGAGAACATTAGGCCCATTGCGCTTACATCAAACGTTGTAAAATTCATTGAGAGGCGTCTATACCGTCGTATCATGAAATTTATTAATGATAATTCCATTCTTAGTCCCTGTCAGATTGGTTTCAGGGCCGGCTGCTCCATCTGGCATGCCCACGTCGACTTAGAAAGTCGAATACAACTCGCTTGTCTTCCTTAGTGACGCTCGATATCGCTAAGGCATACGACACTGTGGGGCACACTGTATTGATCAATCGGTTAACTTCCTGTGGTGTTCCTGGGTATATAGTAGCGTGGATTCAGTCATTTTTAGCTGAAGGAGAATTCTATTGCTACGAAAGCGGCGTTTCTTCTTCTGAGCACAAACAAACGAGAGGCGTACCGCAAGGCTCAGTCCTTTCCCCGGTGCTTTTTAATATTCTCATGAACACACTACCTTGTCATCAAGAAATAACTACTTATGTTTATGCAGACAATATTGCGTTTTTTTTTGCATCTGCAAATGACATCCACACGCTATACCAACGACTGCAAACTTACCTTTATGCTCTGGAGAGGTGGTTAGATATTATTCACTTTACACTCAATGCCAGCAAATGTGCTGTTCTTATTTTTCCGATACGTGACATAGGACACATTTCATTGTCTTACCACCTTCAAGACATACCACAGGTGGAATCTGTTAAATACATCGGCATTATTTATAGCGCCTCTCTCAATTGGCGCTCACACATAGATCATGTGACTGGAAAAGGTACCCGTGCAATTGGCATATTGCGTAGGCTCAGCAGTGGTCGAATAGGATTGAGAAGAGATACACTCCTAATGATATATCGTACGTACGTTCGCCCTGTATTAGAATTTGGTTGCATGCTTTTCTCTGGAGATCCAGCCTACATGTCCCGTCCTCTAATCCTCTTAGAAAGAGAAGCATTACGTCTGTGTTTAGGTCTTCCTAAATTTGTTGCAAATTCTATTCTTTAACTAGAATCCCGTGTTCCCCCTCCTTCATGCAGGTTCCGGCTCTTGACAGTGCAAACGTTCTTAAGGATTTATGAATCACCGCGGCGTCATCCCCAAACAATCTTTATTTCACAACCTGCATTGTTTTTCGGTGTCATCTGGCCACGACTACATACTCCTCAAATTATATTTATGCAAAAATTACTTGACTCTTTGGGCGTGCGCGTATGCGATGTACTTCCTATTCCCGACAGTGCTGTTGCAACGGATATTCAATTCGATGACATTTTTCCTAATAATCCAAAATTACTTCCACACCGTATTCTAGACGGTATATTACAAGCTCATCTGAAAAACCTTCAAACAAACATTGTAATTGTGACAGATGCTTCACAATGTGAAGAAAAGTCAGATGTAGGAATATTTTCCCCGATTCTCGATTGGACATTTTCTCTTCGGCTGCCAGATTTCATACCCATCTTTTTAGCCGAATTCATGGCCGTGGTGCTGGAATTACGCAAATTAGGACCATCAATTACGTCAGCCGTGATAGTCACTGATTCGTTATCATTGTGCTCATCCCTTACTGCTTCTAGTGATTCTCGCGTGATGAGAAGATTTCATTCATTATGACCTGGGTACTAGAAAAGCGTGCGTTTGATTTGGGTGCCTGGCCATAAAGAACTAATCATAAATGAAATTGCAGACGCTCTAGCCAAGGCATCGTTAAGTGGCCCGATTCTCCCTTGCTGCCCTTTGACTGCTTATGTTACTGCTGCTAGATTTCGCAGGAGTGTCATTATACAGACAGTATCAGGCTCCGCAATTAACGACTCTGTGGATTACGGACATCTCCTATACCCTTGGCACAGATATTCCTGCCGAACACGGAAAATTGAAGTGTCCATCACGAGGCTGCGCTGCCGTATACCTGCATTGAACTTCTAGCTCCACAGGTCTGGTCTGGTCCCATCACCATTATGCTCATGCTGTGGCGAGGCGGAGACAATAGACCATTTCATGTTGTCTTGCAGACGTTTTTTTTATTATGAGAAAACAAATATTCGAGGAGGAGCAGTAGATTTTAATGAACAGAAAGGAGGAGAGGTCGGCCTGGAGAGCGTGTCTCTAGCCTGCTACTCCTCACTGGGGAAAGTGGAAGTGGGAAATACAGGGAAAGGTAGGTGGCGGGTGATTATGTTATGGTACAATGAGATACTATATACACGTTGTCCAATATGCGGATGCGCACTGTAGACGCAATGCACGTAAGAGTAATCTTGTCCATACCCAGGGAAAGGTAGGTGGTGGGTGATTATGTTATGGTACAATGAGATACTATATGAACGTGGTCCGATATGCGGATACGCACTATAGACGCAATACACGTAAGAATAATCTTGTCCATACAAAAAGTAATATTGTCCCAAAAAGTTCTTGCGCAAACACATTTCGTACTGACTGCACGTCTCACAGCTTCTAGAGGCGATCGTCTAGACCAGTCTCACTTAAAAAGTTCAAAAGTTATTTTATGGCACGTTGCGCACAGTGAACACTTCTCCACGCGCCCAAAACCTTTTCTTCTGAAAAGGGGCGGGAGTCCAAGCTGTCAACTGTAGATTTGAGTGTTTTTCGTTCGGCCGCATATTGAGGGCACACACAAAGTACGTGAGCTATTGTCTCGAGAGTGTGACAGACGCTACATTCAGGTTCCCGTGCTTGTCCAATCTTGTGAAGGTATCGGTGGGTGTATGCCACACCCAGCCGTAATCGATGAATGAGTGTTTCCTGGCTTCTCCGCAACCGAAGTTGAAGCCGGAATTGTAATCCAGCGTCAAGTCTATGAAGGCGCTCTTGTCGATGTTCGGGGTTGTCCCAATGTCGTGCCGTAGAAGTTTTAAGGGTGGTATGGAGCAAGGCGTTAATGTCATACCGGGAAAAATGAACTTTTATATTAGTTCCGTCAGTGCGCACCTTTTTTGCTTCCGCGTCAGCCTGTTCGTTTCCAGGTATTCCACAATGGCCAGGAATCCACTGCAGCACGATGGTATGCCCGGAGTGAGACGCCTCAGCAAGTAGAGACATGATGTCATGAACCAGAGGACTATATGCGGTTCTGTCACTCATATAATTGCTGATGAGTTGCAGTGCTGCTTTTGAGTCACAGAACACTGTCCACTTCGAGACTTTGTTGCAGTGTGCAGCGAACTGCTTCTCGAACTCCGGTCAACTCAGCTGCTGTAGACGACGTCCTGTGTCCTATCTTGAATCGTTGTGCGATCCCCATTCCTGGCACCGTGTAGGCCGCCGCAAAAGAGGTCTGTGTCACAGAACCATCTGTGAAAACATGTTCGTAATATCCATACATGTAAGCAATGTATGATAGCGCGAAATGCTTGAGCCCAGCAAGCGGCATCTTCGACTTATTCGTTATTCCAGGGATTGAGAGTCTCACCGTTGGCTTTGCCATCGTCCCGAGTGGAACTTGGGGTATGTCATACGGTTGGAAGTCCGACGGCATTAAGTCTTGCTGCGACAACACGGCTTCTGAGTAGGCAGACAAAGGTCGTACGCTAGTGACGTTCGTGAGTGGATGATTCCTGTGTCTGGCCAGTAGCCTTAGATGCACTCGCAATGGCTCATGTTGCAGATAAACTCGAGCTGGGCACGCACGTGGCTCTGCAATCGTGCCCCAAGTAGATGCACATCGTGGTACTCCAAGGCAAATTCTCAGTTTGCGAGCCTGAGCACTTTCAAGTGTGCGTACAGCAGTTGTACAAATCCGAGAAAGTACAGGCGCACTGTAGCGGAAGTAGCCAACAAAAAGTGCCTGGTAGAGCTGCAGAAGAGATGACTTGGATGGGCCCCATGATTTTCCAGACATATGTCGAATGATCTGAGTAAAGCTGTCTAGCTTTTTTCTTAATCCAGAGAGGTGCTTCGACCAAGATAAGTCACGGTCGATGATGACTCCGAGAAACTTGTAGTGGGTTACTGAAGGTATAATCTTCCCATCAATCATAACGGGGTAGCAGGCCATTGACTTCCATGTAAATGCCATGGACACACTTTTTTCCGGTGAGACCTGCAGTCCGCGACTGCTTAAGTATGTCGACGTTATCGACACCGCGCGCTGCAGCTTCGTTTGCACTTGCAAGCGCGTTAAGCTCGTGGTCCATATACAGATGTCGTCTTCGTACACAGAGACCGAGTCTGTGCCTGCATGTTCTTTGACCAGTTCAATGAGAACGATATTAAATAAGGTTGGGCTCAATACACCTCCTTGAGGCACTCCACGATAGACGGGGTGGTTCTTTGTTTCACCGTCTGGAGTTGTCATGAATATCGTTCTCTCTTGAAGGTAGCTGGCTATCCATTGATGCATACGTCCGCCGACGCCACATTCTTCTAAGGCATTTAAAGTTGCATCATGTAGAACGTTGTCAAAAGCACCCTTGATATCTAGAAAGACAGCAGCCGTTAATCGACGGCGACGTTTCTGATGTTCAACAATTGTTACTGGGTCAATGACGCTGTCGATTGACGACCTACCCTTTCGGAAACCTGTCATTGCGTCTGGATATATATTGCGTTTCTCCAAAAACCACTCCAGGCGCGTCAAAACCATGCGTTCCATGGTTTTACCTATGCAACTGGCAAGCGCCACAGGTCTGTAGGAAAGCATAGCATGGGGTGTCTTGCCTGGTTTCAATAATGCCGCGATTTTGCTTGTCTTCCAGTGTGTAGGCACAGTTCCCGAGGACCAAGAGAGATTGCATAAAGCCAGGAGCTCTTCAGTCGCTCGAGGGCCTAGATGGCGCAAAGTAGAATAGGTAATGCCATCAGGACCAGGCGCACTTGAGTGTCTTGAAGAGGAAATCACTGCACGTAGCTCTTGCAGCGTGAATAGGAGGGCGAGACGATCGTCCATTGTTGGAGGAGCGCACCTGAGCACTGAAGCTATCGATGTTGTAGATCCAGAGAGGTGTATGCAGAAATCTTCCGCGATTTCCTTCTCACTGCGAGTCTCGATGATAGCCAAAGCTCGGAAGGGACGTAGCTGTTGTGGAGGAGATGGTAGTGCTCGTACAACATGCCATATTGTGAACAACGGTTTTCTTGGGTCCAGGCTGGTGAAAAAGGACCTCCAATGTTGTCTGTTGAGCTTGTCTAAGTATCTTTGAATTTTCTTTTGCACACGGCGTGCCGTCCTCAAGTCTGATATCAATTTAGTTCGCCTGTATTTCCTCTCGGCGCGACGACGGACTGCCCGCAGCTCTTCATATATAACGTCAACGGATGTTCTTGAATTTGATGTTTGGATGATGCGTGTTGTTGCGTGCATTGCTGCTCTAATGCGCTCTTCAATCCCTTTCGGTGAAATTACACAGTTGCAGGATTCTTCTAGCTTGTTCTGAAAAGCATCCCAGTCAGTGCGTCGCGTATGAGAACTTGGAAGTCTTGTACACCATCTCAGTTGTACTTAAAGGGGAGCTGAAACAGTTTTCGAAAAAAATGAGTTCTCTGCGGCATTCTACAGTTTTGAGTCCCCTGAACACGAATATCTAGATCAAAAAGGGCGGAAACAAACGCAGGCGGCTGTTTTTTCAAGAAAACGCGCACCAGCGCCTCAGGGCATTGCGAGAACGGCGCTGTTGCCCGTGATTGGTCGGGGCCGCTGTGACGTCAATTGTGGCAGTCGCCGGTCGGCGCCGCCTCACGCCACCGTTTCAGAGCGTAGCACGCTGTTCTGTTCTGGCTTCATAGCTGAGTTTTAAGCATTATGGAACGTTCTCGCTGTCTCGGACAGCTTGTATTTTCGCCGTACATGTTCGAACCGACAGCCGATACGGAAAACGATGGCGGCAATGGCGGTAACGGCGGCAACGACGATGTTGAGTGTGCCAACTGCGAGAGCTATTTGTGCACCTTCTCGCGCATTGGAAATCTTAGCTGGTACGTATGTTTTTTTTTTTTCATGTAGCTGCACGTTCCAGTGACGGGAGAAAAAATGCGCTAAAGTGTCACTGGGAACTTGCTGCTGGAAGAATGCCGAAGCACTAACTTCTCATTAGATAGTAAACACGGGTGCAATTCCGCGATGTAAAGCACCTTGCCGCTGCTTGTCTAAAGTCCCGTTGTTTTTTTAGTGTTGATACACGATCGCGAGCATAAATGCCGCGTTTCAAACCGCGCACATGTAATGCTTATCATACACATCCAGAGATGGCCAGAGGTATTATATGTGCAATATTCATACTATGGTTCGACGACAGTGTTGCGATTGTGGCTCGATCAAGAATCGGGATGCGTGCTCCATGCTAGTGTTGACATAAAGATATTAGGCAGTTTTAGCACCGCCGTGTGGTAAACACTATAACTGAAACCGTACGTCGAATGTCACCAGGCAAGCCTACACTCCATTTCATACCTCAGGTGCAACGCTGAGGAAGCTACGCACGAAGTCCGGTCACTAAAATTTATTACCGCGCGCGTTTCCGTCTATGCTTCGCAGCGTGCCAGCTGCGTTCGCTCGCGCGAGCATGCACGTGAACCTGCCGCGACGGACAGCTTCACGAAAGAACATTTTACGAAAATCGCAAAAGAAAACAAACGTGAGCGGCAGCGGCGGCAGATCTCTCGTAGCGTCGTTCAGCAAAGCGCAGTACGGAAAGAGGCATGCCAGTACATGCCAGCACGCCGGTCCGGCAGCTCGGTCGCCGCGAATGACGTCACTCTCGTCGGTTCTCTCCTCTGGCAACCACCTCACCAGGCGCTCCGGGAAGCGATGGGGGCGTGTCCGCGGGGGTGATTTAGAAAGCGATTTCCGCCCCTTATATTAACAAACGAAGAAAAAAAATTTGGAACCGTAAATTATTAGGTCAGTTCTTCCCAATCCCAGCAATTCATGGAAATTGAAAACAGTTTCAGCTTCCCTTTAAGCAGGTAGGTGATCACTGCCATACGTTTCACCATCTGTGCAACAGGAAGCAGAACACGAAAGGCATCGTGAAGCGATAGCTAAGTCGAGGCAGCTGCTGTACGTTGCGCCACGAAGAAATGTTGGTGAGCCATCGTTCAGGATGTCAAGATCATTGCTGCTTGTGAAGTTAAGAAGTTGTCTTCCTCGAAGCTTTGTGATCCTACTACCCCAAAGATGGTGGTGCGCGTTAAAATCACCTACAATAATATGAGGTCCTTGGCAAGAGTCAAGAACAAGTTTCAGGTGTACAGAGTCAAATCTTTCTCTGGGAGAAATATAGCCACCGATGATCGAGATTATCCGGCGCTTTAGCTTCAGTGTTATAGAGACGCACTCGTTGCTGCTATGCACCGGAACTTGGTTTAGTGAATACGTGAGGTCACATCGCACACATAGTAAAACTTTTGCTAGTATTTCCACTTGTCCCAGACGCGAATTGTTCATATCCAGAGAGTCTAAATGGCGATGTCATATTCGGCTCGCATATTACGATAACTGGAAACCGATGCTTGAGAACTCTGTTTAAAATCTCTCGGGCGACCCCGTAGACCTCGTGCGTTCCACTGGAATATTACGAAACCGCTTATCCTTTCCTGTAGTGACAACCTTGAAGTTGATGATGCCATGGCGTTTACTAGCTTTTATACAGCAGCAAGCACTGGTTCTAGTGCGTCGAGAATTTGCACCGCAGCCTTGGCAACGGGCGTCTTAACTCCGATGAGCAGCATGCGCAAGGAACGAATCAACTGTGCAAGCATTGCCTTGATTTGCCCATCCGACGATGAAGGTTCATGTTCGCGCTGGCGTTCCGGCTGTACTTCTGTACTCCGAGATTGCATGGAAGGCCATATAGTAGTGTCCTTGGTGTTCAGAAAAGTAGACGTGGTTAAAGGTGGCTCTGACGTTTGAGGACTAGCAGGAGCGCGCGACGACTTTTCCTGGAGTACAGGTTGTCCTGTTGTCGATGCTGATCTCCTTCTGCGATTACGCGAGGGCCTCTGGCGGCGGTGGACCTTGGTAGCCGCTTCTCTGTGCGTAGATCGATCTCGTACCATTTTCCTTAGCACGGACATTTCAGTCTTTAATTTTGGACAGTCCTTCGACGTTGCCTCGTGCGGCCCATCGCAGTTAGGGCACTTCAAGTCAGAGCCAGCACACGTCAACTCACCGTGATCACCACCACAGCACTTACATGTCCGATTTTCTGGCATTTACGGCACTGCAAGGGCCTAGGGATGTATGGACGGACAGGATGTCGCACATAACCCACTTTTACATGTGTTGGTAAGGTCTCCCCCTCAAAAATGAGTTTTATGCACCTCGACCATCCAAAACGGTGTATGTCTGTGATATGGACAGTTGAGGAGATTAGCGTTGGGAGATCGTCATTATCAATATCTGTATCGACATCGTAGATAACACCGGCGGTGGTGCTGCCTCCATGTACGATGAATGAGCGGACAAGTATATTTCCTAGCTCAGTTAGATAGATAGTACTTTTATTCGTATCAATTCTCATACACAAAAATCAGGCCTACCAAAGCCTCACCAAGGGCTTGAGTGGCAGCGCCTGGCAGACAGCGAATATGAGCAAAACAAAGAATAGAGATATTGCAACAAACTCGACAAGCAAACAAAAAAAAGAAAATTTAACAACTCAGAGAGAGATATGGAGACATAACTATTACAACATCAAAAGGGATGAGAACAATATGGAATTAAGATAGTAACACTCGATTAAATAATTACGGGGTAGGAAGCAACGCAGAGACGTACCGCAAAATTTTTTTCAGGGTGTATTTTGTTCTCATGCGGAATACACTAGGTGGCATAATATTGAAACAGGCAGGTACATAGTATTGACGTGTGCGCTTTCCGTACCGGGTTGAGGAGCGAGGAATGCAGTAACGGTATTTTGGTCTTAAATCACGTGCAGGAACATATGGAATGGTAAACTGACTGCACCAAAAATGTTTAAGCGCAATAGTTTCTGTTAATAAAGCGTTAAAATGTGGAAACTTTAATCTTCTGAAAATATCAATGTTATTACCGATGGGCAGGTCGTAGGCAATATTTTTTAAAAGTAAACGCAGAAGCGAATTCACCCTGCGCTGCCAGCGAACAGTGCAGTGACCATAAACAGTGATTCCGTATCTTAGTGCACTATAGGCTAGAGCGTGTGTAACACATTTACGGACAGAAAAAGGCATAAAATATCTAATACTATGCAGGACACAAGATACAGCACGAAGTCTTTGACAAACGAAAGAAAGGTGCGAGTTCCAAGAGAGATCACTGTCGAAGATCAGGCCAAGATATTTGACCGAATGCGCATATTTTACTGGAACACAGTTACAATTAGAACAGGAGGAAGTATGCAAATAAACAGGATGACTCAACTCAAATTTTTTTAAAGGGTTATGAAAACATATAAGTTGTGTTTTAGAAGTATTAACATTGATAAGGTTAGACTTAAACCAGTCCATAGCTTTAACAGCTGCCGTCTGTAACATTGTTACAGCATCAGTGTATTTCTTTGCGCGCGCAAAAATGACAGTGTCGTCAGCATACTGGAACAATGAAACAGGCACATTGTTAGCAAGATCATTAACGTATAGATTGAATAACAAAGGACTCAATATAGAACCTTGCGGGACTCTAGAATTAATTGCCGTGAAATCGCTATGGAATCTTGAAATCGACACATATTGGCGCCTATTTTGTAAAAAGTTAGTAAGTAAATGTAAAAACGAACCTCGAAATCCCAATGTAGAAAGTTTATCAAGCAGAAGAACGTGGCAGATGCTATCAAAGGCCTTGCTTACGTCAAGAAAAAGAGAGCATACGACTTCATTCTTATCAAAAGCTGAATTTAGTATGTCAGAGAATTCTTCAAGAAGATCTGTTGTTCCTTTTCCTGGTATGAAGCCATACTGACTAGGTGATAGAACATTGTGCGTATTCAAAAAATTCGTCTTGGTAAGTAGTAGATGCTTTTCAAGAATTTGGCCAATGCATGGCAAAATAGAGATAGGTCGGTAATTACTCATGTTTCTGGAGCCACCCTTATACAAAGGTATAACTTTAGCAGTTTTCATTGATGTCGGTATAATACCCCTGGAAATGATACTATTAAGGATAACTAGTAGGACACCCTTAATCGCTTCAAAATTTCTGCACAATTCAGAAACAATGAGGCCGTCATGACCAGGAGATTTGCTGCGTTTAAGACTGAAAAGTATACACCTTAAATCACTTTCGGTAATGTCAGGAAGGAAAGCAGATTCCATCACACTGGGAGGCATAGGACAGTCGTTAGGCGGGGTACCAGATGCACCAGAAACCAGAAAAAAATAGTTTGTTAAAGTCATTCGCAATGCTCTGTCCATCTTTCTGGAAATGAGATATGAAATATGTATCATTATAAATAGTAGCGCTCGCTCCTTTCAGGTTATTTACCAATAACCATGTTTTCTTGCTGTTAAAACGTGCGTCTTGAAACTGAGACCTAAAGTGGTTGCGCTTGGCCAGACGGATCATGGCATTACCTCGGTTTCGTTCATGTTTAAACTGCAGTCGTAGTTGAGAACAGTTTGGAGCACGTCTCGTTCGAGCCCAGAGCAGATCTTTTTCTTTAATAGCTTCCAGTATTACAGGCGACATCCACTTATTGTCTAAATTTCGTTGCTTAAAGATCACCATGCGTGAAGATTCGGCTTTGTGTGAACGAAAAGCCTCGACGAAACTGTCATATAAGTCTGCAGGGGACACATTGTAAATAAAAGAATCCCAATCATACTTTGCTATTCTTTCATCGAAACGCTTATAATCAAGTACTGATACGCTTTGCTGGCTGCGCAAAGGTGCAGGGTGGCTGGAGCCATCCGTTAACGAGCAGCAGACGAAATAGTGGTCTGCAAGCTTGACTTCAACCACAGCAGACCGCACCAACCGGTTTTGAGAACGCACATTTATGTGGTCGATGCAAGAAGAGACCAGCTGCCCAGATAAGTATTCCTCACGTGTAGGGCTGTGCATTTTAGTCTCTAGTCCCCACTTTGATAAAGTGTCAAGATAATCTGCGACTGTTGGCACAGTTTGGCGTAGAATATCGATATTCATATCCCCGATAATGCACATGTGTTCTTCACTGGAAAATGATGATAATGCAGAATCAAGCTCAGCTAAAAAGATTCGACCGTTACAACACGGAGGGCGATAAATTGCGAGTAGAATCAACGACAACCAAGGTGTACTTAGGCGGAGTGCAACTTCTTCTGCTTGAGTAAAAGGAATACTAATTTCAGAAACGGACCAAGAATCTAACAAAAACTGCGATTCCTCCTCCTGTTCGTTGTTGACGAGTATGAGAATGTAACTGGCATCCTGGCAGCGAGAAATGTGATAACACGTCTGACGAAACGTTCACTTCCGTGAGAGCAACAACGTCATAAATAAAAAGGATTAATCAACGCACGAAAATGGTCCCAACGCTTCCGTATACTGCGAATATTAACGTGAGTAAACTGAAATGAATTGCCTGTGTGATGCTGAAAGAACTGCTGGGCTTCAGAAAAATCGGAACACATCACGAAACCAATGTCAGACATGGTTATGTTAGTTTTTCAAGATCCGAAAGCTTGTTGATACGAATGAGAGGTGCGCCTTCGGACTGTTTTGCAAGGACCTTCCCATTTTTGGTCCAGACGAACTGAAAACCCTTTTCTTTGCCACGAGACCTTGCTAGACGGAACAACTCGCGATTAGCCCGAGATAGGTTATCGTTGAGAAACAGCCGAGGAGACTCATCGTCATGCACCAAATTACGAAGGCCCTTCCGGGCCCCGAGCCATTTCTGCTTAACAGAAACTGAGCGAGTTTGCACTAGAATCGGTGGAATATAGTCGCCTCTGGATGGCAGCCGATGCACTGTCGAGATATCTGCTTGTTCAAAATCGGTTATGTTTAGCTTGCCTGCCAAAGTACTTAAGAAAGAGTGTAAGTTTTCATCAGATTTGACAGGAAGGCCGTGAATCTCGAAGTTACATCTTCTGCTGTATTGTTCGAGGTCATTAATTTCCCCACTCATCCTGTCAATCACCTGTGTCTGGGAAACTGCTGTTGAAGCAAGCGATTGAACTTGTGATCGAAAGTCTGCAAGCTCATTCTGATTAGCGGCCACTGTAGCAAGCACCGAGTCGTACTTTGACGAAAGGAAATCGATAGCGGAGCGTATGTCATCGACTGCCGAAGCAACCTTTTCACTAGCTTCCCTGACCAACAACAGTTCCTCAATTTTCACCATCAATGTTGAAACAGTTGTAGTCAAAGAATCAAGTTTCATATTCAGAGCGGACAGTTGCTGTGAGAATGAACCTTCACCTGGGTTGGATACTTCGTCTGGTTGCTTAACCGAATCAACCTTGCATGAAGGACACTTCCACGTTTCGCGTGTTACTGTACTCATCTTTTTGTAGGCGTTATCAGAAACTAACGAGCAGTTTTTCCCCAGGTGGAATTCGCCCTCACAGGTAGAACAACTGATAAATCTACCATCTTTCGGTATGGCTTTTGAGCAAGAAGTACACAAAGAAGACATGATGCAGTCAGCGGCAGAACCCAAAAAGTGATGAATTACAACAGGTGTAATCAACACTCACCTGCCAAAATGAAGCAAACGTTCAGTCTAGGACAAAGGTTTGCCGCTGACTGCAACGATCCACGAAGTTGACGGCCTTTAAATAATCGGTGATCGACGCCAGGGGGACATTATTGGCAGGTCCAGAGCCAATCAGTCAAGGATGGCTTGCTACGTCGAAACTGCAGCTTCCCCGAGATCCGCATGCGTAGATCAGTCGCCAGGAACAGTTGCGAAGATGACAGCCGTTGAAGATACGAGCGGTTTTCCAGCTGATACTGTCCCACAGCTTGCAGAGCCTGCCAAAATGAAGCAAACGTTCAGTCTAGGACAAAGGTTTGCCGCTGACTGCAACGATCCACGAAGTTGACGGCCTTTAAATAATCGGTGATCGACGCCAGGGGGACATTATTGGCAGGTCCAGAGCCAATCAGTCAAGGATGGCTTGCTACGTCGAAACTGCAGCTTCCCCGAGATCCGCATGCGTAGATCAGTCGCCAGGAACAGTTGCGAAGACGACAGCCGTTGAAGATACGAGCGGTTTTCCAGCTGATACTGTCCCACAGCTTGCAGAGCCTGCCAAAATGAAGCAAACGTTCAGTCTAGGACAAAGGTTACAGCTTTCAAAGTGTCGAGGATGGTTCGTGTAGTCACATCAACAGTAAGTATGTTTCTTCTGGGATTAATTCGGACCTCTCTGATTTGCCCTGGAGCCAGCCTCTCCAGATAGGCAGTGAGAGTTTGCCTATTGAGGGAATTGAGGTTGCCTGTAGCAGCGACGGGGATGTAGGCGATTGTGTACGCTTGCTGTGTGGGCGGCTTATTGTAGTTAAGCTCACTCACGCTTGATGTCCTACGAAGTTTCCTCTTCAACCGACGATTTGTGACTTCGGTATATCCGCCGTCAGAATCCATGTCGTCGATGTCTGAGCAGCTCGATGACCTTGGCAGAGTCGCGTTGAGGTGGTCGAGCGCAGCAGACCGACTTGCAGCTTGAAGGCCAGCCTCCAACCTTGGCGGCAGAGGAGGCGGAACGTCCGTCATTGCTTTTGATATCGTACCCGCCACGCGAAAAAACCAGAGCGAAGCAGGACTAGCAGCTGATCAAGAACTCCTATTGTTCGTCTTATTCGAAATACCGCTTCGCTCTATGGGTCTAACTTTATCAGTGCCTGTGATCCTATCTTTTGGAGCCTCCATTATTGGGTTCAGCCACAGAAATGTTTGCTTGGCAATCGAAAATTACCTAATTGGAACCAATCGATTTCCATGTTAGACTGATTGTTCGCCCTCCCAACCATAACTTCCTTTTATTTCTTATGTATTAATAATAATAATAATAATAATTATTATTATTATTATTATTATTATTATTATTATTATTATTATTATTATTATTATTATTATTATTATTATTATTATTATTATATACCCGGTTTTCATCTGATTAGTTCCTTTTTTCTCCAAACACAAAACGATCACTTTTAAATTCCAACACTCAAATTGTTAACTCCCTTGTTATTATTATTATTATTTTTATGCACCTAATTGAACCACCCGATTCTTGGCCGATCCCCCACTGTGGGTATGTGCCACAGCCACTCAGGACAACAACAGCAACAACAACTGGACAGCGCTGTAGTTATCCTTTATAAATATACTTTGTAAATAATCTCGAGTTCTTAATCCTTCATTCGCGTAACATTTTGGTGGAAGGTGCTGTTCTCCGTCCTCGCCACGGAGCTCCGCAGCGGCTGTACCGTCCTGTTTTCCCTCTCCCTACCTGACGTCCGACCGGTGCCGACCCCTACGCCTCACGGCAATCTGTATCCCCTCCCATATACCGCAACCCTACCGAGTGGAGAACTCCAGACGACAAACCCATTTGCTTCCGTTGCCGCCGCATAGGCCACGTCGCTTGCCACTGTCGCACCTCCTGGACTTCGCCGCATTCGAGCCCATTTTCCCGTCTCCTCGCCCATATGCCGACCCGTGCCGTTACTCGCCTCGCCGTATTTCTCCTGCCTAAGGCGTATCCGTCGATGACAGTCGTCGTGCTCGCTCACCTCAGCGCCGTCGGTCTCCGTCGTTCCAGCCATGCCGCTATTCGTCGCCGACCCATTATGGACCCTCCCGGATGGAAAACTAGACCATGCAGCTCCTGGGGGTAGTGCTGCGTTATTTTCGTCGCGTCCACATCTTCCATTGATGCTCCCAACGAACCAGAATTTACTTGATGTTCACGTAGACGGTGTCCCTTCGATGTAATGAGTTGTAACCTCCGTCGTCGACTAAGGAAGGTTCTCACGCCTCCTACTACTCGAGCCGTACGCGTGCCCGATGGTAACACTGTTGACGTCACTGGAATGTGTGCTTCCCGTATCAGTCTCGCCGACTGCCACGTTCCTGTTCTTTTTACAGTGCAGACCAATTGTCCCCATGACCTAATCCTCGGACTCGACTGTCTTACGCCGCATTCAGCTTTGATCGACTGTTCTGCCGGTACCCTTTGCCTCGAACTTCCTCTACTCGTGTATATTCGTGTCGAAGTGCCGAACAACTTTAGTACGACCGCCTTCATCCGCCTTCCGCATAAAACCTTGACTTTATCGATTTACTATCATCTTTTCCTGTGCCCGATGGTGATTACGTCGCCACACCTATTCCTGATGTCCTTTTAATGCGCAATATCACTGTGCCCTAGTCCGTCGTCAGCGTCACCGATAACCAGACATGCCTCCCCAGCGTCGATTTTGGCCTGACAAAGGAAGTTCTACCCCAAGGCGTATCGGTTGCAACGCTGCGTGCTATAGGAGATGACCACGCCACGACATCTTTAGTTGACGTCTGCTCAGGTTCTTCACCATCTCCACAGGATGCTATTTGCCCTGACGCAACATTTCGTCCCATGATTGCTGTGGACCTATGGACCCTTTTCCTGGCATCACTCGAGTTCAGCAGACCACATCCAACCGCCGTCGCACCCAATTAAGGTGCGCAGAAGCGCGCCTAACATGCTCCCGGACCTGTCAGACAAGTGGCGACCCCCAACCGAGGCGCCGCACGTCCAGACAAGTCGGCGACGCCCACCTCGCGTGCCGCACGTGGAGCTATTGTCCCACTGCTTTTCTCTTCCCGAAAGTGCCACGGGAGCCTGGCACGGTTCCAGGTAATCTGGGTCCGTAGCGAAGTAGTTTTGCAGCTATGAAAGTACGCTCGAAAACAACCCGTCTCCCCCCGCTGAGTGCTTGCGAATCCGGAGGCAACGCCATGGCAAGTCATCCCTCGGACACTGGAGCCCTTGGAGCGATCCCCTGAGCCGCATGTGACTGCACTCGCACGGGCGCCTACCATTGGAGGAAAATGACGACACCTGAGCGCGCTCGACGATTGACCAAAAATGACTCCTGAGTGGGCTCGACGATTGACCGAAAATTAGGTGACCCCGAGACACCGAAGAGGTTAAAAGCCAGAGACAGGGAGCAGAGAGAAGCATTCCATCATTCATTCATCTCTTTCGGGCTTCTTGCCACAGGCCGGAGCGTCCGATTTGCTGCCGGCCGTCAATGACTTTATGACTGTTAATTACTTCGTATTTTTACTGTAAATAATATAAATAAGCATTCAGTTTTATCTCAAAATCCTCCTCAACGTCGGCCAACTCCCGCACTCAACGGCAAGATCCAATAGTTCCTACCACGACATCTTCGATCTCAACAATTGCCAATTGGGCCAGACTTCAATACTCGCATCCGCCGTTGTGACAAAAGGCATTGATAACCGGTTTAGAAAATAAAGGGCACGCTCTAAGTAGCCTTAAGAAATACAGTTTGCTTTGCATTGGCGAACTGTAAATTGAATAACTGAAACTACGACCTACTCCAAACGTACAGTCAGTCCCTCAAAACTCTTATTTATCTTTGAGAATTCTGAAATAATATCGTGCTCCTACGACTGCTTAACACATACGGTTACGCCGCCACCCCTTCTGTTTTGTCGCACAAGACCGTTGTACCAGTACTCGTCAAAGTGCGGAGGATTACCGTTTGCTGTTAGCCATGTTTCCGTACACATTAACACATAAAGTTGCTGGAGGTCGAGGTATCTCAGCCGCTAAGCTGCTTATTTTTATTTTTAAGGCAACACGTGTTTATGTGTAAAATCTTGAACCATTTCGAGCTACATGATATAGATTGCTTGAAATTCTCTACACCGTAACAGTTACATGCATTTGAGTTGCCCATATGTTAGGAAAATCTCACAAGTCCACGCAGAAAAACTCCCATATTACGCTTCTTCATTCATCTTTTCATTATTGTTAACGTTGGAAATTTTCAACACCACGGAGTTCTCGTCTCTCCTTGCAAACACTTTGCCTCTGCGGTCCACACAAATTTCCATCTTAGTTCCTTCTTTCTTTGCACTGTGGCACCAAGAAGCTGTTTGCCATATCTAGTTAAGTGTTCATTCACATAAATCTTTGATGAGCACTGAAAGCCAAGTGTTCTAGCATGCAATTTCGCCTTCCTTGCCTTACTAATAAATGTATTTCTCTTGGTTCTACGGACGAAACGCACAATTATATTTGATTCGTCGGGCCCAGCAGTAGGTACACGATGACAAACGTCAACGTCAGCCTCTGTGACCTCCTCCTGTAGGACTACACCAGTTTGTTTGATCATAGCTATTGGTTCACCTTCAAGAGGAATGCCTTTATCTCAATGTTGTTGGTGCGCTGGTGCTGTTCTAACTCTTCTATCTTATTAGTCAACTTCACAGTTTGTGAACGGAGTTCTCGGTTCTCCGTTAGCACTTTGTGCAACTGCTTCGTTATTTCGCTGATGTCTTCTAATATTTCCTTTAAACCTCTGATTTCCAACCTGAGCTCGCGCTTGAAATCTTTAAAGGCTTCAGACGTATGACGCACTTCCTTAGTCATTGTAACCAGAAAAACGGCCCAACAAGTTATTATGTGAAATAAAAGCAAAAATTAATTGTTCGGCAGCAGTGCACAGTTCCAACACACACCACCATAGGGTTATATTAAAATGCTGCTTAGCTGTAAAAGCAACCACAATATTTAGTTGTTATTCCGATGTGCACTGCCGCCGAACAATGGTCTTCGTTGCGCTGGTCCTTTTTATGCCGTTGGCGCCCTGCGCATTCCTCGTGAAGTGGGCATTGCTGGGTTGTTTTCCCGCGCAGATGGACTTGTACGAGCAGCGACGATGCAGGCGATGAGCTGGGCTTGTGGCGTGCGTCCGTGGTCCACTGGGTAGTAACCGTTTATTTTAAAGGCGGTGGGTTCATTGGAGCTGTCGAACTTGCACCAACAATTCCGCGCGCCATATGCTCATCCAGTACAGGTGGTTCTGGCGGTGACCATCTCCAGAGCAACACGCACACCTGCAGACACGCAAAGAAGACATCCGGGCAGCACAAACAATCGAATGAAACACTGTTAACTCACCCGTCCGTAAATGGTTTCGTGCAAGCTAACCCTGGTCACGCGGGCCATGGCTGCTCTTCTCGTAGAAGAAGCAATCTGAAAGGGCTGCCTGGAGTTTTACGCGTTGGCCAGCGTTTAAGATCAAATATGCAACCAACTTTCAGCAAGCATGATTCGCTGTCTACTGCAGAAGACCCTCTTTCAGAAGCTGAAATAGAGAAATTAAACCAGCACTGAAAACCAACACGTCACCTGCACGATGACAATGGTGACCAGCTTGGCAGCCAGTTGCATCTTTGGCTCCTGCAATGCTTGCTAAAATGTGCCGTAATTCTCGGTTCAACGTAAGAAATAGGCAAGGATATAAAAAGAAACAACGAACGCCCTTAACTGTTTCACCAGCGTGGGGCAGGAGATGGGTTTGCTCTCTTGTAAGGCCTACATTTAAGATAATGCTCAGTGTGCATGTTCACTGGGCAATTATCACAAAAGAGAGCAGGTGTAAAACTTTATCAACTACTGATGACAAAATACAGTTGCTCACATTAGTGTATATGGGTATAAGCAGAGATTCAACTTAAGAAGGAAACTTCTAATTGTTTTAGAATTACAAAGCTGGGGCAAAAACGTATTAGTGACAGCTTTCGTTAAATACCACTGAGGTTGCTCAATCGGACGCTATTCTGTGATTTGCAAGTGGTATTTTTGTCAACATGTCCTTAATGGACAACACGCATGCATCACCTCACTCTCACGAATCACTTTGGAGCAGCACTTGATTTTGGCTTTCTGTGATGTTTCCATTATTCGTACTCCCTTTATGGTTCGGATGCTTTAGAGAAAATTCTCATCCAAGAAAAAGTGCCCTAATACAAATTAATATCCCACCAGCTCCTCCAATTCCACTGTGTCCGCAAATCAAGCTGGACTCCTTCTGGTTTGTTTCTGCAGAAGCAAGAAGCACCTGTGGGCAAATGGTCTGTCATTTAAGAAACTCGTATAGTTGTCAACAAACTATAGTGCTGCAAGAAGCTCTTGCATTAACGTCAAATTATATTTCCAAACAGTGTGTGTTCAACAAATCTCGACTCGAGACGCTTAATGCGTGTGTGTCAATTGGTGCTGTACACAGTGGCTACTGTAAAATATTTATCAGGGTATACACAAATTTCTTCACCACCGAGATCGCATAAAGCCAGAGAAGCCATGAAACAAACTCAAGCTGCTTGCATAAAAGCAAGAGTCATAAAATGTTTTGTAAAGTTAGCTTGACTGCTTAATACACCGTGGGTATGAGTTCTTTCTTTAATTTCTTTTACTTTAGATCATCCGTCTGAATAAACATTCAATCACTAGGTAAGCTCGTTTTGTGTAATCTCTCTTTCATTCTTGCTGATATTTCCATGCTGTATTTTCACTAACGCATTATCATTTGTTGGCACATCTGTCGCGTCACATCCTTTTCGCTCTGTGCGAAACTTCACATTTTACGTGCCAACTTTGATAGTTTAATTTCGCTAGCAGAAACTATAGCACATTAATGTTGGCTTCATGTAGTCATTACAAAAATGGGCGTATGCAGGGATTTTACCGCAGAGGCCAAACTACTTTGCAGTTAAGTATGGACAGCTGGGCTAGTTGGTTATGATTAGCATTATGAAACATCGTTCCAGTGCACAATTGAACAAGGACGAGAAGAGAAAGACAACACGAACGTCGGACTTCAACTGAATGCTATACACGGGAAACAGGGCTTTATGTACACAGGGGGAGAGAGTGGGGGGCTGCTAGTGCGCCGGACCACTCAAAAATATTTCCTTGGTCTAGGCAACAGTCATCAGATGTGTCAAACCAAAATAAGAAAAAAAGAAAAATACTTTTCCCTCTCTTTTTTACATCACTCAGTGCAATGTTGCTCACCTCCCGCCCTACCTACCTGATTCGACACACCCGTTTGCCCTGAGATAATCAAGTTCTTTTTTCCCGAGTACAACAGAAGGACCACTGACACAGTAATCGTTTTCATTGGAGATACAAAACGCTCCAAAAATTTCCCGGTTTTTCTGATTGCTATATTTGTGCAACACACGTGTTCGTTCGAAAAACGCCTTGCATGCTGGCTTGTGCGAGCAACGGCTAATGTGGTCGGCTAAATGACCAGCGCCACTTAGTGAAGTAACATTCCTGCGATGCTCTAGCAAATGTTCATTCAGACACCGCCCGGTTTGGACAATATAGCATTTCCCACAGGTGAGGGGAATACTACACAGAACACCGACGTCACAGTCAACGAGGGCTTTGGTGTGCTTTATTTTGCAGGCTGGCTTGTTCTGGGATTCGTTTACTAGGCGACACATTCGTGCCAGCTTTTCCGGCGCTGAAAACACAACACGCACCCCGCACTTGTCGCCAACCTTCTTGAGGCGGTGAGAAACCTGGTGCCAATAGGGCACTACGACAGGGCGCTTTTGCGGGCGTGCATCTTCTTTCAGCGTGCGCCTCCCACCAACCTTTACCTCGCGAATCTGGCTCTCTACCACCTAGGCCACGATTTCTCCGTGGAACCCAGCCTTCTCCAGACGCCTTAGCTGGGCGCTGTCACGAACTTGATGTTCGCATGACTTCTCTAGAGCAGAGCGGATGTAATTTTTTGCAATAGCTCTTTTTACGAGCTTGGAGTGGGCCGATTGATAATTCAGAATTTATTTTTTTGAACGTGGCTTGTACTGCCAGCACACGCACGCTCCATGAAAAATAAGACTCAAGTCGAGATACTGGATGCGGTTTGACACCTCTGATGACTGTTGCCTAGACCAAGGAAATATTTTTGAGTGGTCCTGCGCACTAGCAGCCCCCCACTCCCTCCCCCTGTGTGCACAAAGCCCTGTTTTCCATGAATAAAATTCAGTTGAAGTCCGGCGTTCGTGTTGTCTTTCGCTTCTCGTCCGTGTTCAATTGTGCGCTGGAACGATGTTTCATAATACTTTGCAGTGCCTGTTCAACCCCCATCTAGCTTACTTTTCGCAAGCTACTCACCCTGGGACCTTTCAAGCATATTCAATGAAAAATAAAAAAACACCATAGAATGCAATATTTAATATTTATTCAATATTCGTTTACCGCCTTCCTACATTGTAATGCGCTATAGGCACCCCGCAATGCAGTTTGGCTGTACACGTCGCGCCACCTAGCAGCGGCGGTGAGCACCCGTGGGTAGGCCTTCGCCGCCGCAGCACCTTTGTACGTACGGCGCTCAAGCACGCCTGACAGCCTCGTTTTCCAATTTTGCAATGGATTTACCGCTGCCTTTCGGCAGCTCCTCCGTGAGAGGTGTGAAGAAGAAGAACAAGCGCAGATACAGCTATTGCCACAACTGCGAAGGGGATGACGGCATCAAATTTTACCGCTTCCCTTCAAGGCCGTGGGAAGCAAACCGGCGGCTGAAGTCGATCGTCGCGGTTCGGGGCGTCAAGTAAGTGTCGCTCTTGCGAATTTCCGTTAACGAACGAAGGCGCAAACGGCCAAGTGACAACTGCGTAAAGGCGCGTCAACTGATTCCTGCTGTTGTAAATTGGTTAAATAGTCGTTTAGCTCGTCTCGCTCCAAACGAAACGTGCAGTGGTTGTAACGTGTCAAATCTAGCTTTGTAAGCGCTCCGTACGGGAACTTTGTATGGAGTGTGCTTTTGTTGTGCATTCATAAGCCAACGTGCAGCTCGTATCTGCGCCGGAATCAAGACGCGAGTGCTGGAACCGGACTCAATCATGCCCATGTTTTCTCGCGCGTAGAACAGAACCAAGGCTGGAGTGCACTGCACCGCACGTCGAGTGTTCGCAAATTAGCAATTCTCTCGCGCACGCTAGCACACATTTGTTTTAAGTCTTCGCGTTGCTTAGTGTCAGCTGATTGCTCTCTGTCATGTTTCAGCGGTGATGACCTCTCACATTGGAGCCAGAATAACAATACAATAATTTCTTCGAGGCACTTCGTCAACGAAGAAAAAAGCAACATCGAGAACCATCCGGGTTACCTGCCAACAATATTCCGACCCGTCTACAAGAAGCGGTCCACAGCTCCTGCTGCACAGATTTCCAGGTTCAGCAGGTACCTGCTTTACTCGTGCCGCGGTAAATAATTGTATATGATACGTATCCGACGGCCTCTTGTACACGCGCTTACTTTTGTCGCTTCAGGAGGGTTTGGTGTTGGGCTAGTTGATACATAATGCAAAAAAGAAGCTAAAGAATTACATGAGGAAGAGTGACCAGTCAACACAAGATTGACTTTCAACTGATGGTTTATATTTGCAATAATGCAAAATATATTCATGCAACGAATTGGGGCACTGGGCTGCATGGGACAAAAAGCAGCGACAACAGAAGGCGAGGGTGATTCTCTTGTAGCCGCAACTTCAGCTGCATTTTACTTGCGATGCTGAGGCGTATAATTTTTTTCATATTGTTGAATTGCTGTTATTCACTCATCCTTATTTGTTGGTATGATATCACTTTTGCTAGGGATATGAATGTTTGGTTTTTATTGGCGCAAGGGCCAGGTATGGCCAAAGAGCGCCACTTTGCTAGGGATATCAAATATACTTCACACATAAGCCTTTCTTTCGATATTGCATCTTGCGTGCCTTCGTCATAAATAAAATATGGCCTGTTGTGTGGTATCACACTTTATACCAGACATGATTACTGGCCGAATTACATAGAGAGGTTGTCACACTTGAGCTTTCCGTGCGTTTGCAGATGGATGCACAGATCTGCTGCTTCGGCTACTGCAGCGCCTTGATCGGCAGAAGTAGCAGAATTTGATGCTGAAGACGCCAGCAGCAGTGCCATCTCTGTACCAGCCGAGGTGATTGGCGATTCTATAGATGCAGCAGAATGGGATGGCCTGAAGCTGTTGTGTGCTGCCGCTGAGGTCCACGTAGCAGCCAGATCAGTGGTGAGCTTTATAAGAAGCTGTGCACTAGCAGAAACACCCCACTGCATTTCATCAGCAGAAAATTTTGAACTAAACCTTTCTTTGCCTCTTCCTGCAATTTGGCATGAGTCTATGGTTTCTTGCCTGACATATTCGTGGATGCATATGTGAAGCTTATATGTGCTCTGAATGGTAGTACCAGCTTACAGGATTATATATACTGTATGTTAACCAACAAGGTGTGCGAGGTGCGAGGTGTGGATGACTGTTAAGTGTAATAAAACATTATTTCATACATAACACATTAGCCCGTAATGTAGGCCTGTAGGCCTGTAGGCATATCTAAAGGACACCAATTCTTTAATGAAGAAGCGCATTGTATTTAATGGCTTCCTTCAGGTACTTTATTTTTATGATTTAGCCATTCAGTATGTGCGAATTATTGGCTACTTTTCCAGAATGAGTATGTTCCACTGTTGCGTAAGGAATATATTATCCTTAAATGTATTTACAATTAAATGCCAACATGGCATAAGAGATATAGAAATTGTTGCGTTTGTGGCACATAAAAATAACTGTTGCATGAGATTACACGTTGCATATGAATGAAAGTAAACACAATTGGCAAGCAATGTCATTAGTTGTACAGCATTTACTAACCACTCCATTAAAGTTTTGCTTCATGAATACTCCAGCATTTGCATTTGGATCTGCATAATTCTTTCAGAGTCCTTGTTTTAAGGTTCTAATTTCTGTCATATCTTAAAGTACGGAGTCGATTATACCGATAGTGAATTTAGTACCTTGCTCACTACTGTAATTGTGAAGCACATTTCACAGTCATGTCAATAAAATACGTCTGCTGCACATGAAACCCACAGCTTTATGAATAGAATGCAGCGATATAAAAATGGTAGATCAGCTGTTGCACTGACAATTTTGTACCCTAGTTATCCTTACAAGATTTGACACATAACAAACCTTTTGAGAACATGTCAAATTCTACACTTTTTAATTGCTATCAAGTGTTAGAATTGTGAGAGGAGCACTTCCCTAATATAACATAAAATTTCTCTTAGGAAACTCAAACATCGGAGACGAGCAGCGCGACCACGAGCTTTTCAGTGTTTAATTGCTGCACTGAAGGCAACAACCTGTCAACGCAGATAACCCACCACGAGACACGCGACTGTGAAGTGCAACACCTTGCGAACGTTGCCAGCAAGCACAGTGGTCCAGACCATCGGACAAGCTATTTTGCTGGCCACGAAAGTGTTTCAAAGAGTACAAGTGCTCTTGAGGACTTATGTAATGTAAGTCAGGTGGTGTTCGCCGTGCTCTTGAGTGTGTTTCCGGTCTCGACAGAGCGCAGATGTGACGTATCTAAAGAAAACCGGCTGCTGCTGTTCCTGATGAAATTGAAACTTGGCATCAGCTATAAATCCCTGGCTACCCTGTTCAGCATTAGTGAAACATCAGCGTCACGGCATTTCAAAAGTGTCCTCAAAACCTTGGCATTTGCTACAAAGCAATGAATTTTTCGTCCTCCACTCAGAGTTATTCAGGCTACCATGCCAGACTGTTTTAGGTCACGTTATCCGGACTGCACAATGATAATTGACTGCACAGAAATCCGCACTGAGCAGCCACCTACTGTACAGCAGCAGAAGACTCTGTACTCGCAGTACAAAGGCGGCTATACTTTGAAATTTCTTGTTGGGGTTACACCTGGCGGGATGATATGTTTCCACTCAGATGCGTATGCGGGAAGGGTGTCCGACACACACATTACTTTCGATTCTGGTTTCCTTGATGTCATTGAGTCTGGTGATAAAATACTTGCAGACAAGAGATTTCCTGGGATACGTACAGTTATTGGTGAACGAAATGCTGTACTTGTTATGCCCCCATTTTCACAAGGCCCTCAGTTCAGTGCTCAAGAAGTTAGGGACACACATAATATTGCGCAAGTGCGAGTTCATGTGGAGAGGATGATCTAGAGAATTAAAGTGCATAATATCTTAAACAACAGGGTGCCAATTGAAATGATAGCACTCATGACAGACGTGTTTCACGTGTGCTGTGTGCTGGCGAACCTTCAACCTCCAATAATTAAATTCAGTTAAATCACTGAGAATCAAGTCATCTAGCATAGCAACTGCCTCATTTAACAGATCATTTTTGTCAATATCCACAAGGTGGAGGAAGGTTCAGAAAACAAAAATGAGTAAATGGCAGCTACACCTTCATGCCTAGCAGCAGACTGTTGCTGCGTCTGTGCATGCTCCGACGAAATGCACTTATTTTCAAGTAGAAATCGACAAAAAGAGCCTTGTATGTGTGTTGCACTAGAAATGGCTTATATGTTTATTTTATAATAGTAAGCTGTTGGGTTAGTTGGTTTGACATGATTTTTCCAAAGGGGAGTGCAGAAGCGTTGCGGAAAAAGGAGACCTGGACAGCAAAGACACTCACTTGCAACTAAGTATATTTTCAGAGACAAACCACCAGGAATGTTATTGCGTATGCACTGCCATCGAGAATCGTGAAAAAAAAATTTACAATTTCTTTTACATATAAAAATCGCCTAACAATGTGTCATGCATCACTACATCAATAATGACAGCAAGTGTAGGTGATAGATAGCAACAAGGCCACGTGCAAGTGGGCCGACAGAAATCATTCCAAAGAACCTTCGGGGAGAGGGGGACAGTGGAGGAGGCCTAGAAACCTCAGCCAAGGGTGAGGAATGTAAATTCCTTATCCATCTGATGCACTCACGGGGCACTAATACATAGGTTAGCGCAACGTTTCACTGCTCCCCTTGGCGAAAATCTTGTCTACTCGGCACAGTTAATATTGAAATGAGTGCTGCGACATCTGTGGAAGTAATCCTGTTGTGTGTTGTTACTCCACAAGGTTTAATATGTTTAGTATATAGTGGCGCCTTGACGTGTCCGTCGTAGGATATTATGTTTTTTTCATTTGTACCATTTGTACAGCAAAACATATGCTAGGATGCACTGTACAATATGTGAACTTATTCTGGTACTGCTATTGCTTCTATGTTTGCGCCGAACATAATTGTGTTTATCATATGTGCAGTCTGCAGTAAGGCAACAATATGTTTGTCATCACTTTTGTTTCACAACAGAATTTGTTGTGTCCACTAGTTCTCAATTCTTGATGTTATAGTTATTCCTCTTTAATTTCGTTAGCTTGCTTTGTTTACATTGTATGTATATTTCGTAATGTGTTTAATATCTTTATTTTGGCCTGAATTTGGGCACTATATTGGTGCAATGAGAAATTATATATGCACTATCAGAATAAATTCAATTGCAAACAATTTCAGAACAGCAGTGCCTCGTTGTTTTCAGGTTCACCTACATTTTTAATAAGCTTCATTTACTCCAAGACGTACACTTGGCACTCCTCGGTGCTTAGAAACTGGCTAGAGCATGCTCAGACATTGCACTTTACAGTTACACATAACAGGCGTTATGATCCGTTTTTTCCTGTTCGCATGTCAAATTTAAGTTGATGGTACATTATTCACGGATTTCCTCTGTAGCATGTTTCAAGGTGCGTACATTTAGACAGTGAAAACGAATTCCATTGGCTGATACTGTTGTTGAGCAACTGCTCTAGTCGGACAAAGAGCACCTCTCTTACTTGAATCCTGTCACCGGTTTTTGCAGATTTAAGACAGCAGAAAGATGTACTCACTTATAATCTGCCAATAAACTTTGGCACATCTGGACATTTAACAATCAGTATTTATTGTTCTCACTTCATTTCACAAGCATGAATATGTGGGTGCAGTTTTCTTTGACCATGTAAAAGGAAAAGGTGTTGCCTCAGATCAGAAAATTCAATGTGCGAACTTCCCTCAGAAATTTTCTAATGCTTATTAGACGTACATGAGCACTTAAAGCTTGCATAACTAACAAAGCTTGTCTAGGAAACACAAGTGAAAAGCAAAACTAAGACATCACAGTATGCATAATTACACTTCAGAAAAAATCATTGTTTGCAAAATAAAAGTTTAGTCTGGTTGGTTGCCTAAAGAATAAATACACCAATTTACCATGCGTGACAAGATGCATACAGAAAAATCAGATGAGCATTCACTCCGGTAATGCTAATACCACTGAAGAAGAAAAAAACTGCAGCACCACGCATCCCTGACCCTGGTGACTTGTATCACAGGAGGCTTACATGAAGTACAGATAATGCTTTGCTGAGAAATGAATATGAGGGCAGGCAGAAGCAAATAAACAAAGATCACTTTTTGCGCAATTACTAGTCTATTTGGTTGCCGAAAGAATAAATACACCAATTTACCACGCGTGACAAGATGCATACAGAAAATTTAGATATATATCTCTCTACCCGTGGCGTTTTGCTGGAGTATGTCCTTAAGCTGCCCACAAATTGCAGTAACAGTGGTGATGGTGTGTTGCTGCTAAGTACAAAGTCATGTGTCTCATCCACTGATAATACCAAAACGCTTATGCCATACGGTGTACTATACTTACAAGTAAATAACATGAGGGAGGACTTTCTGTCTCTCGGAAAAAGAAAAAAATTGCACATATAATAGCAAGTGACGACAGCGGGAAAAACAGGAAACGACGTACAACATAGGGTGTCCGCTGGGGCCATTACTCATTGTTACTATGAACTGCCGTGGCAAAATACAAGGACGAGCGCAGCCAAAATTTAGGCATCACTGTTGACGTCTTAGTTATGTCGGCAAGAGCTACTTCGTCCTCCATTCCATAAATGTTATTGAACAGGCAGCACTGCAGAAAGGCCTGTGGCGCAATCAAACATGGCTTCATACACATTAGTGATTGCGGGGGTGCCTAGTAATTTAGCTTACTGTAGTTTGAAGTGCCAGGGAAAATCAAGAAAAAAAGAAATTTGCTATATTCATTTCTTGAACCAAATATAATGCGATGCACGTTCCGACGCCTGAAATGTTGAACAGTCTCACGTTCACCGAAATACAGCATGGTATAGCCGCCAGGATGCAACAGTCACTTGCACTAGTCTTTATACTGTACTGTCTCTTCCAGATCCCTGCCCAAGCTCCCTACCCCGAAATATTCGACCTTAATTAAATCCAAAAAAATACAAGTCTGATGTCTTTTAAATAAAACGAAATGTATTCTACTTGTATACCAAGCGTTGAAAAACCCTATTCAATAAATAGAAGTACCACTCTAGAGCGAGGCATCATTCATTCTACTAACTTTGTTGCCTTACAAGTTCACGCAAAATCCACTGAAAATAAAATTGTTCAAGAGTTGGAATAGCCTCTTGAAGGAAGGCATCATCCCTACAGACAACCATGGTCACGCTCTGCTTCTTTGAATATACAAAAAAACACTGCTTTGCATTACGCAGGTACATTAAAATCTGGACCTGTGTATAGTATCTATGCGATTTCCTTAGTATGGGGTTTCCATCAACATGATGCTCATAGTCAAGGATGCTGTGCCCTGAATCATCAAAAATCCCTCTGTCAATGCATTTGTATGGGCACTTTATCTCCAACAAGCAAGTCTCGCCAGAGAGAAAAAAAATTCCATCAGGGCTTCCACAAAGCCATGGCTGTTGCGGGTGAAGTAGCAGACCCACCTGAAATGTCATTTTTTTGCTCATTTGTGTTACGCAGACAAAAATTGTTCCACAGATTATTTCTTTCCCCATTACTTATTTCAATATTGTCAACATTTCCTCGAGCTTCCTAACAGTCAAGATGTATATTTAGGCTAGTTGGTTCATATCCGTAATAAAACAGCGCCAGAGAACACAAGGGACCAGACGAAGAAAAATATGTACACAGGGTGCTTATGGTGACAAAATAAAGGGTTAATAAAACATGTTTTACAACATTAGTACAATTTGACAAAGATGTATAAAAGAAGCACAGTGCGAGACTGGGATAGTTGGTAATCCATGACGAGGTGCACAGCGCAACAATGGACAGAAGGGCACAACAAAGGCAAGCACTTGCCTCCCTCGTGCCTTTCAGGTCCACTGTCATGCTGTGCACATCAGCATAAAAGAGGACAATGTACTTTGATGTGTTGTCAGTTGAGGTATAGGCTGCCTGCGACAATATGCAGCACGATATGAGACGACATGTACTGTAACATTAAACATTGCATAGTTGAAAATGATTCTAACTATTATGTTTTTTATTTGTTATCCTTAGCTCTCCAGATAACGCAAGTGACGTGCTCACCTCTGTCACCGTAACACCACGCTGCTGCTCAAAGTCCTTCCTGGCCACTGGCTCCATACGTATTCCTAATGAAGAACATACACATGTAATTTATATTGCTTAATTAGATCCAACAATCTTAACGTACGATATGTTGTAGCCTCGGAGGAAAAAAAATGGACTTGAAAAGGCTGTGAACAATCTCTTTAGGGCCTCTGCGGGTACGCAAAATTGTATGAGCTGCTGTGCTGCTGATGCGCCCTTTGCGTTGCTTGTGCCACCTGCATAGACGTATATGTACACAACATAACGAAACGAACATGTCAGAAATATACCTATGCAATGCTTTCTGAACCATTGCTACCTCGGACAACTTGACTGCCCAGCAGTCAGCACGCATAGCTCATTAACCGACTCGCATACAACGAAATCGTTGTAAAAAGCCCTTTCCTCTGGTGTCAGCCCTTGCAGATGGTTCCTTGGGGCTATGGTTACATTAGGGAAGTCACCTAACACGTCCAGCATGTGAAGTGGTCTGTGTGGTGACTTAAGCAATATGTTATGCTTTTGCTGCAGCAATGCTCTTCGATCTTTTTCGAAAATTCGATGAAGAATTTCGCCACACCAAATCTCCGCATCACTTTTCTCCATCTCCTTAAGTGCGGTTGTAAAAGGGGACTCAATGCCCCCGACATGTTGGGGGACGTAGGTAGGCGGCAGCTCTGCAGGCTGCTTGTTTCCGACAAAGGGACTGTTCTTATCTGCAAACAGGAGGACATGAAAGAGGATAGGGCATTAAAATAATACACAGAAAGACCGATTTGACTTCGTACAGGAGTAGATTTCGAGCGAAGAAGCGGGAAGAACACTGCTCACTTGGTTATGTCAGGTTGCACAGTAAAAAAGATACACTTTCCCTCATAAGTGATCCATCGTTGGTCCAAGCAAGCGAATTCTAAAGGCATGCTTTTATTGCACTTCGTGAAATAATAAATAGCCATTATGTGCGTGTATATAGTAATGAACATTGCATGAGTAATTAAGAGTTCTTTTTCGTAAATTTGTATTGCTATAATGCTTTAGCGAAAAACTCGGCTGTTTCTATTCACGTGTAGACTGCACAGAAAAAATTCGGAGCGCGTACATAACACAAGCTAGGATAAAAAGGCTAAATAATATAGCGAAAGCACATAGAACAGAAAGTAAGAGCATCCGACCTCCAAACAGTGGCACTCTGTCGTCATGGTCGGGCTTCGTCGATGGTTTCCCCCATGACTGCGGGCCGCTCGTACACGACACGTCCTCGTGCAGGTTGATGTAAAATACCACCGCTGCGCAGTGTTTACAGTCACCGAGGGCGCCGTAACGGCACGCACACGTCCCCTTCAGTATAGTTCGAGGCGCGATCGACAGCTGTAAATGAAGACGGCGAACGAAAAAAAGAGGTTTAGGCATGACGCGCGGTGGCACACGCATACGTAGTACATCGCGAGCGTACTGTCGACGGGAACGAAAGCGTGAGCAGTGCCTGTCGTTTACCGGCACGGACGCGAGGTGCAAGTGCACTTCTGGTACGTAGCGCACGATAAACGAGAACAAAAAAGAAAGAGAGACGGACGGGGACACAAGCCTTCCCTTTTGTTCTTGCTCCTTATCGTTTACAACTCGCCAAAACTTCTACAAGTGAGAGATGCAAGGCACGTTCCAAGTAATTAAGCTACAAATGACAGTTGAAAAAGCTCTACAGCCGTATGTGCGCACTCAAGTGCAATAAAATAATTATTTGTCAACTTACTTGGAGTTTGACGTCGTAAGCCTGCTTGCTTTGTTGTGACAAGCACTTCGCCGAGATGTCCGTGCCGTTCACCTCTCTGACACGATATACATGATTGTTGTCGAAAAACCTGGCGTCCTTTTTCAAGTGTCGATGGTCGGAAATGAGCCTCGGGGTTTTCAAATGCCTTAAATCCACAATGCAGCACGACCGACATGATTCAAGCGAGTGCCGCAAAAGCATGCCGTCGTAGAAGCGGCCGCCTCAGTGTTTTGCAGAACTGACACGGTGGCGCTGATGGCTGAGCCGATCGCTGCGCCGCCTGACCATTGCAGGGTGCCTATAGCTGCTGTGCAATGTTTGTCTCCAGCATGGTATGGCCGATGGCTGCCTTGTCCACAGCTTACTTTAAACGACCTCTTATCATACATCAAGCCCTATGATGAAAACTAGTGCAGGTAAACAGTATTAGTGGCTCTAATTTTGTGCTACGAAATCCTGTCGTGCAGTCATAACTATCTGAGTTTCTTGTCAATGCTCGTTAAAGCACAATCAAAGACATGGCAAAGACGTGCCATAGTTCTAGAAATAAAATAAGCTTAACGAAAACTGGCATTGCGCTTTCTATGCTAGTACGCATTAATTCATTTGTGTAAAGGTTCTAAGGCTTGTGCAACCTGTCCTCACCTCTTTAGAAACGAATAGCTGAACGATCGTAACATAACTGGTGTAATGTCAACAAGTGGCAAAAGCCGAGAGCGCCCATGGGACAAGGACTCTATTTCCGCCTCCCCTCCACCGAGGCGCCCCTGTGCGCATCTCTATGATTACAATAATGATGCAGAGCAATAAAAAAGTACTGACTTAACGACAGAAGTGTGCACAGAGTTTGCAAACACTCATGTTATGTAAGCCAATGTAAGGCGGGCACACACTATCGCGATCGAGTTGCATCCAAATCTAATTTTTTATCGCGATCGTCAATGAACGATGCGACACGACCCAACAGTCCGGGTCAAGCTGACTGAGCTCTACCGCGCAGGGTGGCAACAAGAAGGTCCAAACAAATTTACTTAATCTACTGCAAGATCGCAGTGCACACATTAGACATTGCGACCGAACGCGACGCATGGATTGCAATTGATTGCGCATGTATTGCGATTCCGATCGAGCTCGCGATCGATGGTGTACGTGTAGCAGTAGTCAATTCTGATCGAGTTCAATCCGCATCGATCGGGTGCGATTGCGAATTGAAAATTATCCTGTGTCACCGGTACTATGCAATTTCGGCGGGAGGCGTACAAAAATTGCTTCGTTGGGTGTCGGCGAAACGACAGCACACAAAACGAGCGGTGAAACATCTCAGAATCTACTCACGTCTGCTATAGAGCTGCGATCACCAAAACTTCCGCTCAAGCACCAACGAAGCGTTCCACACCACACACGGCTCTCACCGTTACGCGTGCGAGCCTTTGTTGTTCTCAGGTTGTTCTTCGAAGACATGGTAGCCAGACGTATCTACAATCGCTTTCGGCGATTTCAGTAAACTAAAGCAAAGCCTTCGAGATCGGCTACTAAAATAAAGCCGACGTTACTGCGATCTGGGCCCCACTTATCGGTGCCAAATGTCGGAGGTCATGTCTTGGTTGTTGAGCGCCGTTTTCGTTCTATTGCAAAGCGCGTGTTTCCTATTGAGGTGCGTAAAATGAACTAAAAGGCACACAAAAAGGCAAATTATATTACTGATTAATAAATTTCAGAGTATAGAATTATAGTTGGTAGAAGTATTGAGTGCATAACATTAAATTAAACTGAGCGATAAAAGCTGCAAATCGCGATTCTTGTCGTTGAAGGGGCACGTCTGCGGAACAGTGTGTTGAGGCAATGGTTGAGGCGATGGTTGCGGCAACAACCGAATAGTATTCCAGCTGATTGTACATAGTAGGAGTTCCGATGGGTGCGCAAAATGATCCCAAAATGGTGCCTTAAAAAGCAAAATATGCAATAGGCGCCGGTCCTGTCGTGTGTGTTCATCTTGAGTTCTGTTCTTCTGCGCCTTGCCTTTACTAATTCACGCAAAATACGTTCTCTTTCCATCTAGCAGAGCAGAAACAGCGCCTTCGTTTTTCGGCAGAACACCAGATCGCTTTGCAAGGCGGAAACATTAGTAAGTGCACTGTGCTTTTATTGCGCAATTATATAGACACTCCGGGCACATTTCTGCCGTTGGCGTCGCCGTCACCGTGAGGTTCCGTGTCCCAGGGCGATGAAATTGTCGCCGTGTGTGCGAGCGAACGCGTGCGAGCCGGCCAACGCGGCTCAGTCTCGCGCGGGCCGGAAAGTGCGCTCTTCTCCGGAGGGGCCGCTGAAACCGCTGAACGATCCGAGAGTTCCTTCACTCGGATCCTCCTGGGCACCGACGGTGGCGGCACCTCGGCCGGATACAGACGCTTCCAACGTTCACCCCTTTGAAGGATCTGCTTGTTGCGTTTATGACAAGAGAGGTTCATCAATAAGTGTTACTCCAATAACTGCCGGTATCCACGTTGCACTGCTTTATCCAAGCTCCTTCCACGGCGATCACGTCAACTTCATGTGGTGTGCGCAAGCGAGCTAACGGTGCGTTTTTCTTGAACGGCGCCGTTTCATCAGCTTCATTTGAACTTCAGCGCCACCAAGATATATTGTAACAACATACGCTTTGTGTGTGGATATTTACATTTTGCTGCTTTAAAACACTGGCGTGGGGTCTAGGTTCTAACAGAACCGATGGTGGTGTATTACTTCCATAATCTGTCAAAGGCGCGTTTGCTCGTACTGCAATGAGGCTTGCTGTGGTATAAAGTTAGTAAACAGGGATAACGAGCCTCAGAAAGGCTGGCCAACATTTCGATAGGAGGACCTGTCTTCGTCCCCCCTCCTATCGAAACGTTGGCCAGCCTTTCTGAGGCACCTTATCCCTGTTTACAAACTTTATACCACAGTGTGCTATTCCATCTGTCTTGTTCCATCTTCCTTTCTTGTTTTTGGACTGCAATGAGGCTTCGTAATTCATTGGGCCTTAATTTCTTGATGCCGTAATTCCGAAGGATTTTGCTTTTAAATTGGTCTTCGGTGAAGTGATCCTAAGATGAATAAGCTAAGATTTCGTATGGCACAATGTTTTGAGATATTGACACGTGTACTTATCTTTATCGGGCAACCACGTTTCGCCGCCTAACAAATGTAATCGCACAGCGTGAGACGCGCCTGCATGTATCCGAAGTTTCTGGAAAGGTATCGATGCTTCTATCCGCTGTCTGTTGTCGCCGAACCTTATGTTATCTGATTTCATCACCGGACGCGAATAGTGTAGAACTTTGTGGAAGGCACGCGGGTCCGAACGATTAGTCTGGAACATTCGACGACTGCTGTATAAAAGCGGACGCGCTTGACCCGCTGATCAGATTTTCGACGATCGCCGACCGTGTTCGCCGCTATCCTTGTGTTATAAGTGTAGCCTGTTTTTGGGGCACAGGTTCGCCCAATAAAAATTAGTTTTGTCTTTCACAGTATTACCACTGTGTTCTTCAACGTCACCACCACGTGACAATATGATACAAGACACGGAAGAAAATATGCACCGTGACATTTCACAAATAATTTCGAAAATAAGAACTGTTGATATGTCAGCCCGCCGTGTGCGTGGCCATAACAATTTTATCAACGTCGAACGTTGAAAGTGGTCTGGGTCATTGCGCGCCCCATGGTTGGAGGGGTGTTTTACCCGACCTATCCGCATTAAAAATGTTTCAACCAACTAAGATTTGCACGACATTTTTGAACCCAGTAAAAATTCGGCTGTGTTTAACGGATGTCTCCGTTCTGATTTATTATGCGCGCAGATATGGCGCACACAAGATATAGTTGCCGTTACGCTGCCTAGGCACAGTAAATGACGACTTTGCCAAGGTTGAAGGCTGGTCATGTTGGTATAGCATATTAGAGGTTGGATTGCGCAACATTTTCACGAGACACACAGAAGAGAAACACACCACCACAGAGCGCTACTTGCAACAATAGTTTTTTTTTGTCGCCCTCCCCTTTGAGTATCTTCGTGGATTGATTCGGCTGACAAGGGAATATAACTATAGTTGCATGTAGCGCTCTGTAATGCGGGTATCTCTTCTGTGTGTCTCGCCAAATTGCTGCGCAATCCAACCTCTAATATGCCGACTGTGTTAACAAACCCGCAAATACCAATACATGCACTAATGCGCGCTACATAAAAGCTAGACGTGCACCGCGAGTAGCATGAACAGCGGGTCTCAAACGATGAGAACCGCTGTTTTAGTCTCGAGTTCGTCAGCAGAGGCTAACTAAAAAAAAAGAAATACGTCTAGCAATGCGCATCACTTCAGTATGCAATACGCGTCACTGAACGACTAGTCGAACTAACATATGAAGCGCAACTTTCGTGTCTAAGCCTAGCAATGATTCAACTACAACGAAACGAGTGCGCCAAGCATTGTGCCCAACGTCATAATGTAGCCTGCCGAACCATAAGCGGGAACGACGGGGCCCACACAGCACGAAGCACGGCTTTCGTAGCATCGAGTCAAAGTTCACAACTACAACCGTGCCGAACGTTATTTAGTGCAAAGAAAGGCTGCAGACGCTTGCGCTTCTCATCAAATCGTCCGAAAAAATACGAGTTACTTCTAATGAGCGGCCACTTCCCTCACAAAGGAGCGGGTCCCGCGTATATTCAAAGTTTGCCCGGCCTTTCTCCTGCAGCCAAATCTCTCGGTGAGCCGCGTTGCTTCTTGCGGATGGAATAACGAAAAGTCGTTTGCCTTCGCCTCCTGTGTTGCTGCACCCATAAGCACAACATAGGCTAGGCAACGCCCGCCAAAACTCCGCCGCCAGAAACTTACCGAGGCGCAATTTCGATACCCGGGAAGGGCGCCGGCGACTACAACGAACCAAAAAACCGCGGGCTAGCACGTAATCCCGGCGCTGCGACCGAAAGGAGGGTCGACTCTCCGGAGGTGTGGCAGGCGAGAGAGAAAGCGGCAATGTTCAGAGGAAGTCATTACTTTTTTATTCAGGGGTTTTAATCATAGAGTTACTGTATTCACTCTAGAAGACAAGCTACCCATAGGGCCCATGCTTTGAAATCGGGAACCGCAAGAGGGCCGCCATGTTGCTACGCGCTGAGGTTGCCAGCTCCCGAGACGCTTACTATACTTGGTGACAGTATTCAGTTTCAATCTGGCAACCGTAGCAGCATAGCAGCATGGCGTCTCGCTTGTAGTGTGGTGTGCGTGCAGCCGTGTGTTTGGGCTTTATAAGTTGGTTCCTTATTCTATGTTGCGGGTTGGTGTGGGTTTGGTCCATCTTGGCAGTGCAGGTGGCTGTTATGTAACCGAATGATGATCCTGTGGAAGTTTCGGGCGCTATGCGGTTTTCAGCGCTCACACCTGTTGCAGGAACCCGCCGTGGTTGCTCAGTGGCTATGGTGTTGGGCTGCTGAGCACGAGGTCGCGGGATCGAATCCCGGCCACGGCGGCCGCATTTCGATGGGGGCGAAATGCGAAAACACCCGTGTGCTTAGATTTAGGTGCACGTTAAAGAACCCCAGGTGGTCAAAATTTCCGGAGTCCTCCACTACGGCGTGCCTCATAATCAGAAAGTGGTTTTGGCACGTAAAACCCCAAATATTATTATTATATCACCTGTTGCAGGAGTGTCACTCGACGAGGTTACGAGTTAGGAGCTCGAAGCTGTGGTTAGGTTCCTCGTTCGCGTTCCGTAATTCTCTTCGCATGGGCGCGGGATGTTGCAAAAGCCGCTGGGCGGTTTTTTTTTTTTTGTTTTGTTGCGGGATGCCTTTCTCGTCGCGATGATAGATCGGTTTTCTTTACAATTACTGATCCAGCTGTAGGGCACATGTAACCGACAAACGGAAGTCTCAGGAGAGCACCTGAGTTTATAATAAAGCAGGTGGCACAGTAACACCAGGGCACCCAAGGGACAGTGAGGGGATCAAATCTCAAAGCAGAACGGTACGTAGGTTGAGGCCGCCGAGGCAGGTGTGTGCCAGGGAGTGTTCGCACAGACAGCTCCCCTGGCATGCGATGCGATGCCTCGCAAGGTCGAGGTACTTGAAAGGCACCTGCGCGCATGATCTTTCTTTTGCCTCGGTGCACTGAGCACAATTAAGAAGAATAACATGGAGGGCATCCACTGCAGTCGCGAATGCGAGTCATGGAATATGGAGCTGGCGTCGCCGGGTGTATGTAGCAATATCAGAGTTAGTTGTATGAACTTTATGCATAATACGCTTCGTTACGGCACCTTAAAGGAATGGGTCTAGAGGACGGTGTTGGTACGTTTTTTCGTACCGCCCTAATCCTATACCCCCTAAAAATACACACACATACCCCTTCTTTTGCTATATGCATACATACAATTCTTTCCCATGACGGATTGACCAGTTCGAGCGGTCAACTAGTCATAACTGTCATAGGAATTGCTGTAATAAACAAAATTGCAGGATGGGATTGTTTACTTTTATGTTTTATTGTAACACTGAAAACTACATAGAATGGGTGGATGGAAACAACCTTATTTTGAATCCGGCAAATTTGACTACCCGGGCTCAGGTCTCCCATGAAGGAACTTCGAGGCCTTGCCTCGTCGCCGCCTCTCGGGCTTGCTGGACAGCCCACTCTTGTGTCTTGAGGTTGGAGCTGCACAGAGCGGCGGCCCACTTCGACACAAGAGCCTCCGGAGCAACTGCCATTGTAGCTGATGTAATCCGACACTCCCACAACATATGTGACAGCGTCGCTCTAGTTTCCTGACATAATTTGCAAAGAGCAGTCGGGTATTGCGCGGGGAAAATGTGCTGCAATCGCACCGGACTGGGGAATGTTTGTGTTTGCAATTGTCGCCAGATGACTGCCTGGCGACGTTTCAGCATGGGGTGAGGTGGGGGCAGCAACCGCCTGGCTAGCTGGTAGTGTTTGGTGATGTCATTGTACCTGACCAGGCGTTCTCGCGTCTTTTGAACCAGGAGTTCCGAACTCGAAGAGGCGGTCTCCGATTCTGCGCGGCGGGTCAGTTCTCGCGCAGAGCGGTGTGCTACCTCGTTCAAGTTAATGAGGCCCTCATTGGTGGGGGTGGCGACGTGCGCTGGAAACCATATGATCGCGGTGTTATCGAAGTGCTGTCGACCAGCTTTCCTTAGAATCTGGAGAGCTTCCGAGGAAATGCGCCCCCGCGCGTAGTTGCGAACTGCGGATTGTGAGTCGCTAAAAACTACCTCGCAGAGGGGTCGGTGAGCGCAAGCGCAATCGCTACCTCTTCTGCTGTTTCGAGGTATTCCGTTGCGACACTACACGCGTGCGTAAGCCAGAAGCTAAAGTCTACGCCTACCGCCGTGAACCGGTGTTGTCGTGTGTATTCTGCGGCGTCTACAAAGCGCGTAGTCCTCTTTCCACCCAAAGAGCGCAGCAGTGCCTTGGCACGGACCTGGCGTCGGGCCCGATTAAATTCGGGGTGCATGTTTCGAGGTATAGGGGCGACAATCAGCGTGTCGCTGAGGTCGGGTGGAATGACCTGCTTCTGACCGTGTTGGACGTGGTAGTTGAAGCCGAGTTTCTGCAAGATGTACCGGCCCGTGGCTGTCAGAGACATGCGCTCGAGTTGAAAGGTTCTTTGCGCATCCACGATTTCCTCAAGCGCGTTGTATACCCCCAGCTGTAGCAGACGAGCAGTGCTTGTGGACTCCGGTAGGCCAAGGGCGATCTTGTAAGTCTTGCGTATAAGGGTGTTGATTTTCTGCCTTTCAGTGACATTCCAGTTGTGGAAGGCAGCCACATAAGTGATGTGACTGATTGCGAAAGAGTGTATGAGGCGCATGACACTGTCCTCCTTCATGCCCGTGTGCTTGTTTGTAATGCGTTTGATCAGGCGGGTAGCCGCTGTAACCTTGCCTTCGATTTTGCGAATAGCTTCTATGTTTGACCCGCTGGCTGTTATATGCATGCCTAGGATGCGTATCTTCGGGACTCGGGGAATGCAGGAGCCGTCTTGCGTATAGAGGATTATGTCGTCACATTGGCGCGATTCGGCTGTAGGCTTGGGCCGGCGGCACGGGCGGTAGACGAGCAGCTCCGATTTCACTGGAGATAGTCGGAGACCTGTGTCTTGGAGGTAGGTTTCGACTGCAGAGACCGCTGCTTGTAAGGTGCATTCTATCTGACCGTCACTGCCCTCGTTGACCCAAAGGGTGATGTCATCTGCATACAAGGCGTGATGGAGGCCATTGATCTCGTCGAGGTAGGCCGGGACACCCAGCATCACGAGGTTGAAAAGGAGCGGGGATATGACCGATTCTTGAGGAGTGCCGGTGCTTCCTAGTGTATGTTCGTCGGTTGTTATGCTGACGACCGCGAGGGTGACTGTGCGGCGCGACAGGAAGTCTCTGACGTAGTTGTAGCTTCGCTCACCCAAGTTGAGCTTGTTTATGCGGCTCGGGATTGCTGCATGTGCTACATTGTCAAATGCCTTTTCCAGATCTAGGCCGAGGATGGCCCGGTTGCCACTAGTTGGGTCATTGATAATCTGGTGGTAGAGCTGGAGCATGACGTCTTGAGTGGAGAGGTGTGACCGGAAGCCCGCCACAGTGGGGGGAGGCTCCAGTGTCCTCGAGGTGGTGGTTGATGCGGGAGAGGAACGCGTGCTCCATCACCTGGCCAACGCAGGATGTGAGGGAAATGGGCCGCTAGAGATCGAGGCTGGACGGCTTGCCTGGCTTCGGTATCAGGACTGCTTTAGAGCGTTTCCACGCCTCTGGGATTCGACCTGCTCGCCAGCATTTGTTGATGTATGCCGTAAAAGCGGTTATCGAGGCATCATCGAGGTTTCTTAGAGTCTTGTTCGTAACCTTGTCGGGACCAGGTACTGATTTGCCATTAAGGTCGTGGAGAGCTGCGCGGATCTCTGACTCGTGAAATTTTTCATCGAGTGTCACATTTGTCTATCCAGTGTAATCTCCGTGTTGAACATTGGGCCGTTGAGGGAAGTACTTGGCTAGCAGCCGTGTCACGAGCTGGTGATCACTCGTGATAGCCTGTTCCTTTTGCAAAAGGCGTTGCAGCTTTGCTCGCTCAGCAGACCGGCTCTGCGTTTCCCCCAAGAGGTGACGAAGGAGACGCCGCGTGCTGCCATTGTGGAGCTGCCCATCGACTTCGTTGCAGATGTCATACCATTGTTGGCGGCTTAAGGTCCGGCAATATTCTTCCAGCTGGCGATTGATATGTGCGATCTTCTTACGAAGCTTCCGGTTGTGCCTTTGCTTCTTCCATCTTGCGTTTAGTGACGTCTTGGCTTCCCAGAGGTGGGCTAGTCGGCTGTCGATCTTGTCAACCTGGACTTCGGGTGCGAGCGTCTGCGTCGCCTTGTTCATGTCGTCGTTGAGCGTCTCCATCCATGCCTCGATGTCATCGATGTTCTCCTCACCTCTCTGTTCAACTCGCTGCTTTCGGAATTTTTCCCAGTCCGTCCATTTGAATAGCTTAGGAAAAGGGGGTGTACCTGCCTGAGGAATTGGTGTTTCTAGGATCATGTGGTCACTACCGAGATCTTCAAAGGTATTGCACCACATTGCTTGAGGGATGTTACGGACCGCCGTCAGGCCTGGTGTCGTGTCCCGTGCCGTAGAGGTGCCCATGCGGGTCGGCGCCGTGGGATCGGTAATAAGAGTTAATTCGGCATCATGCAGGTCCTGCCACAGGCGTCGACCTTTGGCGGTAGTGTAGCCATAGTCCAAGGCCTCGTTCGGGGCGTTAAAATCTCCCCCCACCAGAAACTGCTTTGCGCCCGCCAAGGCAAGCGGCCCTAAAGCAGGTTTAGGTATAGATATTTAGGTTTAATAGGTATTTAGGTTTAATCTCTCGAATTTCTTGGGTTAATTGTAGTACGACCGTGCGTAACTGTGCGTTTTCGCGCTGCATTGCTTCTAATGCCACATCCCTAGGGTCCCTCTTATTATTGGGTTCTGAGGCATTAGCTCTCTGAGCCTTGCGTCTCACCGAGCCCTTAACCGCATCTGCCCAGCTCACCTTGTCAGGTAGGTCCGAATCTTTCTGGCCGGCTTGCTTCGGACGCCGAGAGCGCGAACGGCCACGGCTCGGCCCGGGGGTTTTGCTGCGCGCCCGGCTCCGAGACCTGCTCTGCCGGCGGGATGGGGGCCCCGCAGCTGAGCGAGACCGGGCCCGGCCTCGAGAGCGGGAGGCAGGTGGGAAATGTTTGTCGTAGTTCTGTTGCTGTAGCTCGAGGGCGGCCTCCGCCCTCGAGCCCGCCCGGCTCCGAGACCTGCTCTGCCGGCGGGATGGAGGCCCCGCAGCCGAGCGAGACCGGGCCCGGCCTCGAGAGCGGGAGGCAGGTGGGAAATGTTCGTCGTAGTTCTGTGTCTGTAGCTCGAGGGCGGCCTTCGCCGCTGCCCTCTGTCGGTCTCCGCGTCGTTTCTTAACAAGATAGGGGGTCTTGAATCGAGCCTTGCAGGTCTTGTCCGCAGTGGGATGCGCTCCCCCTCAAAGGTGACACCTTGGCATGCATGTGTGATTGGGGTCTGGGTTCGAGGCGCTGCAGCCTCTACACGCACGGTCTTGGGGGTTCGGGCAGACGTCCATGCGATGGCCGACGCGTCCGCACTGGTGGCACACGTCAATCTGCTTTCTGTACAAGGTACACCTGAGCATAGCACCCCCGTAGTACACCCACGTTGGTACTCGGCTACCATCGAAGGCGATGATGACCGACGTGGTCTTGCTGAGTCTTTTGGCCGCTAAGGCATTCGGGTTCGTCTTGTTGACGATATTGAGGTGAATGTCCTTCGCGTCTTCTTCGAGAGGAATGCCTCGGACGACTCCCTTGACTGTATAGTCGGCCGCAGTTTCACATGCCCGTATCGCGAACTGGTGTCCGTCGACCTCAAAGCTGTCGAGTTCGAGTCGGCGGTACCGTTTTGCATTAGGAGAGTGAGGGGTACTCATAACGATGATGTTTTGCTGCATATTTTAAAAGACAATGTCTTCCGTGGCGCCTTGTGGAGATACGTTTGCTGCCCTATATAGGGCCGAAGCGAGGCGGACGACCCCGACTGTTGCAACGTTCAAGCCGCCCTGTGGCCTGATAACTACTTTGTGGTGATCACGTGGAAGGGTGGGCATCTTCCCTGCCTTCAGAACTTGCTGCTTGTGAGCGCGCAGGCCTCGCTGCGCCTTGTTCGTGCCTCCAACGCCGGTTTGGGAGGCTGATGCAATGTTAGTGTTAGCGCGCTTGCCCCAAGGAGAAAGTCGTTCGCGCGGGCCAATGGTGCACCATCTTGCTTCTTCAGAAATCTCGGTGGGTGAGATATCAGTTCCTGCAACTTGTATTTCCATGGCGGCTTGAAGAAATTTGACGCGCAGCCGTAACTGCGGCTCACGTAGTGGCCGGAGCACTAAGCTTAGCAGTAAGCTTAGCTCGGCGGCGCAGCGGCTCGGCAGAAATGGTCCAATAAAGCGGTGAAAAAGCACTTCCCACCTTGAAGACGAATATCGGTAGAGTCAGGATAACTTGCGGGGGATGATGGTGCAAAATTACAGAGATATTTTGCAAAAGCACTGCGAAATCATTTACGAAAGACGGAGCTGGCGTGAAGTGCCAACTACATAGAACCTTATTTTGTATATGTGAGAAGAGTATAGACCTTTGGCACATGCGGATATTACAAGCTTAATCCAACTTGCAATACACAGACAAAACAGCTGTTAGAACATGATCTGCGTCGCCACACAACACATCCGTAATTAAAGGTGAAAAATACAGAGGGAAGCTTCAAAATACGCTCTGTAGCACAAGCAAAGTATAACATATATTGTATGTGTACACTAAATGTTCAAAAAAGCAATGCATCAATGTCCCATTTGCCTTCAAGTATATTATCGAGTTCAAGTTAACTGAAGTTTATTATGAGCATATGTGCAACAGGAATCTGCTGACACACTCGCAGTCAAGGCCGCTGTTCGAGGTGTGCTGGCTGCCTCAGCATAAGAAAAAGAAAGAAATTGGGTGAATGTCAACACTAGTCCTACTGCTTCTTGTTTCTGAACTTCACGTGCCTCCGCGGCATCTTTATTGGTGGAGTCCGCACAGGTGAGCTGGCGTGGCGAGGCGTAGGAGTCATCCGAGAGAAAGAATGTCGTCTATAGAGAAGTGACTGTTTACATCGCCTGTCGCTTTCCCTCAAATGCTTCCTTGGCGACTAGGGTGACACCCCCGTGGTTAAGGTGGCTGTTCGAGGTGTGCTGGCTGCCTAAACGTAAGAAAAAGAAGTTGGATGAATGTCAATACCAGTGCTATTGCTTCTTGCCTCTTACCTGCATTCGCCACCACGGCCTCTTAGCTTGCGGAGTTTGCATGACGGAGCTGCTGTGGCTAGGCGTAGACATTGTCTAGGCAAAAAGAAAAGGCCATTAAAATGGGGAAATATGGAAATAAATGCAGTTCTTATGTCTTCTTATTACACTGTTCTTGCCTAAAAGTGTTCAAAGATAGTGTCCAGAATACACCGGCACTTTGACTGCTTTTGCTTTTTACCTGCAGGTGTTGCAGTGAGATCCTTAGTATGGCTCTGTGCAGCTTTGTAACAATTGGTGGAGGTATTTGAAGTTGTAGCCAAAAATATAAAAAATAATCCTTGTCTGTGTGAATGCTTTCAATTTCTAAATGCAGTAGTAACTACCACTATTGGCGCAAAGCCCCCCACATCTATGCGGTAAGCGCTATAGCTCGAAACTGAATTTTTCCTTTAGTGTTTCACAAGGTGCCTGATATGTCTACATGAGATGTGATCCGTTTCTTTTTATTTATCCCAGTGTGGAGAGAGCATCATTCAATTGTTCTTTTTTTATTTACGTGGCTTGTTTTCTGCTTTGTTTCTGAATTTATCAAGCAGCAGCCTCATGATGCTAAAGTGACTCATGTAATCACAATCATCAGCTTTTGCTTTGCAGAAAAACAACGCATTTCCTGACCCATTGTTTGCTATCCCATTACTCACACAATTTCGCAGAGTATTCTACCTATATTGATTTGCTTGACCTCCGCTAAAGAGTCTTGCGTTTTCAAAACCATTCTTTCTTTAAAATCATTCGACACTTCTCATAATTTCTCTGCCTTGGGCTTCGATACTATGTATTCACCATTTTTGCTTGTTGTTTCTGACTAGAAATGGCTTCTTTAATTTAGAGCTTAAATTGTACCTTTGGAACACACAGAAGGGCTTGCCATTGCATATCTGCATAACAGGAAAACATGTTTCATTAAAGATTTGCAAAATCTAATAGAAGACTGATGAATGCAGCTTGCAGTGTGCTTTCACTGAATGAGCCACAAAAGTTACTCATCTCACTTGACAAACTAAAGCAAATATTAGTGTGATGTACAACATACGTTACACTGACGAGGTGGGTTCTCTTGCTTATACAGCAAAATATTCGGTGCGCGAGAAAAAAAATATTTTTGCATATCCCTTGTACCAACTGATTTAAGGAAAATGAGCTGGAGTTGTCCACATTATGTACTTATTTTACCTGCGAGTATACGCAACGAAAATGTGTCCCAGCTACTTAGTGGTATTTGAGATTATGCCAGTAGCGCATATGTGTGTGTTGTCTAAAATAATTGAATTTTGAAAATGCTCGTAGGGATTTTGTTTCATTTCATTTCATTTATTTACCTTAAAGACCCCACTAGGGGGTATTACATAAGGGTTTGGGTGTACATAAAGAATAAATGAAACATTCAAATTTGCGACAACAGATATTCCGTCACATTGGCAGAAAAAGATTGTGGACAGGTAAGAACGACGATATTTCGAGGAAGGCTGTTCCAGTCTTTGGCAGGACGATGGAAAAAAAACATGCTGAAAAATTAACAGTTCGCACACGTGTACGGGAAACTTGCAGTTGGTGACCAGTGCGAGTAGATATGTATGCGGGCGGTGTGATGTAAGGAGCACTGTTAAGTGACGAATAGGAAAGCTTATGGAATGGACAAAGTGTTGCTATGTGTCGGCGGAGGGATAATATGCATATCTGCAGTTTATGGATACATGTGAAAGACTCAGCATCAAGCGCAAGTGAACGGTCCCACAGGCCCGGAGTCGATCATGCAAATAGATTCTCTACACACATTTGTGACCAGAAAAGATATGCCACATGGCAGGCAATGGCATGCAAAGAAGTGTTGAAAATATTGCACAGTTAATAAAACGCCTACGCTATTAATATGTCGGTCGATGCACTCGATTTCGTCCGTATGAGGCAGTCGCCTCTTGATTGCTTCGTGGCACAGAAATATCAGGCATCAGGCTGTTTTTCTGGTGTGGCCTTTGTGGAAGAATGCAATTAAACAGATTCTATGATTTGCTTGGGGATTCGCCAGTACGATTCCCGTGCGCTGGTCCACCTGTCCAGCAATCGCCTACTGAAGGGAAACCTGCAAATAAAAACACCGCTCCGCATGTAAAAAAATTCTCTACTGTGACTGTGAAGTCTCTAGGAATCCCCGATAGCCAACTTTCAACGTAAGGCAAGTATTTCGCCGTTTTCTGGAACTTGTTCGCCGGCGTCGGTGCGGTGCTGAGCTAAGCCTAGGCTTGCTTCGCGGCCGCCAGGATCGGGCCGGCATGGAACCATACGACATGACGTCCGAGATGGAGACGGCCACGTTTCCGACGACATCGAGCCCTGGCCCCGGCCAGATGTGCGTCGAGGTGCAAGGGGAAGAGATTTCTCCTGATGAGTTCCACACTGTGATCGGCTGGTGGCAAGTGGGCCAGCGCATAACAGCCCCGGCGAGCCAGGGCTCCGCCGCTCGCCAGTCGAGGCCTAAAACAAGAGACCACTACAACAGAAAAGTGATCGCATCTAGAACAAGGGCAGCGAGAATGTCAGATGTGCTGCCGAGACAGGACACCAAAGTGATCGTGAGGCCGCGGTGAGGCCTAAACATCGCAAGAACGCAGACTGGGATGGTTGCCTCGGCCATCATGGCGGCGGCGCGGGCTTCGAGAGAAGACGGTGTGGCGGATACCTTCTGCCCCAACCTACACCAGAATATCATGGTGGTGAGTACCCCCGATATGGGGCGTGCTTTGTCCTATGCCAAGATTTAGGCCATCCGGATCCCGGACAAGATACACGAGGTAGTCGCGTACCAAACCACACCATATGGTACGGTGAAGGGGATTGTTCGAGGCATTCCCATCGAAGATACTCCGGCGGAGATTTACCGGAACGTTAACAACTCAAGAAAACCATTAGCAAGAGGAGCGCAAGGAATTGGCAATACGACTACCGTAATTGTAGTTTTCAAAGGCCAAAAGGTTCCAAATTATGGATGTTATGGGTCTGTGTTAACGAGGTGCAGTCTGTACCGCAAGCATTTCGATGTCTACAAACAGTGCACACAAGAGACGTTTGTCCTAACCCCAATATGAAAGTGTGCTTCGATTGTAGGGCCGATAACCGTGTCCATGGCTACGAGTGTTACCCTAAATGCAAGCTATGTCGGGGACAACACCCAAAGGCTGATAGAGAATGCCAGAGCAAATACAAATCTCCCTACGTAGTTAGAAAAAGGCAGTGGGAGCGCAAGATGGCGGAACAGCGCGTACAGCAACAACTAGCACCCTGAGAGTTTCCACCGTCGCTGATGTCAGCAGGAGCGAGCGGCACCGCTGGTCGTTATGAGTCACGCTCGCGCGGGAACAACAGCGAAAGTCGAAACAGAAGTATGAGCCGCCACCGCCGATCCCAGTCCAAAGACAGAGTCGCCTGGGCAGACGCAGTAAAGTCGGGGTAGCCAAGAAAGAGCAGCAGCAACAGCAGCAGCAGCGACAGCAGCAGCAGCAACTGCAGCAACAGTCACCGCCATTGCAAAGTGCTGGAGGGAAATTTAAAGACGAAAGTCAGGCAATGAAGGCGCTAATAGAAGCAAACGAGGCGTTGCGGAAGAAGAACACTGAACTAGAGGCGACAGTCAATAAGATCGGCAAGGAAATGGCAGAGATCAAGAGAATGATGACGGTCCAGCTACAGCAGCAGCAGGCGCAGCAGTTATCGCCACCGCCACAGCAGATGGCAATGACCGAGGATGAACCAGAAGTAGCGGTGAACCCGAGGACAGAGAACGCGACCGCGGCGGGTCCGGCACCTAAGAAAAGAGCAATTGAAAATCTTAAAGAGCGGAGACTCAGTGATAGGGTAGACAACCTTGAAGATAGGCTCAACCACTTTGAACAGTACATTCGCACGACATTCACAAACACAATCACCGACCATTTCAAAGCAATTGAACAGACGTGCCAGCAATTAACTACGACAGTACAGAATTTGGCGACGCAAATGGCTAACTTTCAGCAAACATGGATAGGACATCAACCACCGCAACCACAACAGCAGTGAAAGGCCTCCTGGGGTGCTATGCAGGATGCGCCGAGTTTCTCGTTCATTCGAGTTTTACCCGAGTTTGCTCGACGGCAGTCAGTGAACGGAGATAGCGCGGAACGCGCCGAAGGTGCAGGCAAAAAAATATGTAGACAAAAAGCCGCGTATGACAACATGAGCGCACCCTGCGCGGCACGCTGCTTCCACGTTTCAAGCGCAGAAGGCTGCACAACGAAACGCGCCAGCGCCACGTATTGTTACCAACGGATTATCGCAACTTAGCGAAACCGTGACTGTCCCGCTGCCTGTCTGCACACTTGCCGTGAGCCGCTTGCCACGCCTTTCCCGGGCGCGTCAAGGGCGTGCCTTTTCTTTCGGCCGCTATCTTTCTTTCCTCCATCGAATGCGAACAGGGTACATGCGGCGCATTCTTGCACCCACACTTTCACTCAAACGAATACGTTAAAGTACAACAAATAAAATAATGAACATTTTTATTTCTCTAAGTATCTGTTTTTTTGTTTTCAACGCTGGAAATTTGTGATGACAAACGCAGATCGTGCAAATTATTAAATTTTGCACTTCTTGCCGCGAGTGGCGACAGTGAGGCGAAAGCTTAGAAGCGGTACATTAAAGCGGGTCGCGCGCACGAGGGCGTTCATACGGTGATAAGTCGCCTAGGGGCGCTGCAGAGCTATTCTCAATAATGTCGGTCATGATCCATGGAGGGTCATGGCCACTCTTTCTCTATTAGGGGAATAAAAACGCAGCGCCGCGGTACGGCTGTTCATCGCAGGCGCTTCACTAGACCATTAAGGCTCCCGGTTTACCAGCTAAAAACGACACAACGGCTGTCGTTGCGAAATGGCGGTATGTTATTGTAGAGTGCGTAGTGACGCAGTTCAGTGAAAATGTACCAGTTTATCTTTGTGCGCGAAGCCTCTGCGATACATTGCGAAAAGTGCGTGCTTCCCCAGCGACACAATTCATCGCTTGCCCAGTGAAGGTGCCTCTGAGCGCATGTACGCAGTATATGAGTGTGTTGTGCAGTCGAAGGTGCTTGCAGATTACCTCTGCTGGAGCCAGCAGCGATCGCAGATGGATATCGTAACGACACCGTAGCACTCGCATTTTGGCAGGTGAGGGCTCTTGTGTGCAGATATGAAATCAGATTTCGAACGGAGAGAGGTGTTGGAACTGTTGAGTTCGCAGTGCTTGTGATGAAGAAATGCCATTGCACTGGGTCTAGAAGAGCGAGCGATTCTCAGACGCTGATCGTGTTTACGACGCTGTGGCTCCGTTTCATCACCGATGACAGAGCAGCCATCTCAGACGACTGCTGCAATACGCACTCCTCAGCATAGTCGTCCCCCTCGCCGCATCGACGCCTTGTAAGCAGTGACGTGCCGATAATTATTTACTGTGCGCTACGCGCCACAATGCAGGCCATGAAACCGTGTTGTGCGGCCATCTCAGCCCGAGAAGATGTCTAAGCCAGCGACAGTCAACGCTTTGTTTTCGATAGTGGTGCTCAGTACATCACCGATGACAGTGCGTTGTGCGCGTTTTATGTCGGCGGTCAAGATTGTTGATGCCTCTCAGCTCGACATCGCGTCGCAGTTGCCGGAAGATAAGTTGGGCGTGGCCCAACTGTAGTGGGTGCGCGCACAAGAGTTACATGCCTCGCGCGGGGCGTGACCTCTGGTTTTGATTGACAGGCGAACTCGTGCTAAACTCGTACATCGCGAAACCCCCTCCGAGTTCAACTCGGGAACATGGCGGCGGCAGCAGCAGCCTGTTTCATTGCATCCAGCGGCAGCAAGCGTCAGTATGAGCGTCTGGACCCGTTCACCTACATGACCGACGGGGAGTTTCAGCGTCATTTTCGCCTGTCGAAGACATCAGTGCGCTGGCTGTGCGACGAGCTAGGCGAAGACTCTCGTCTGCGGAGACAGCGTGGCGGGCTTCATTCGCTCACCGTCGTAGAGCAAGTCATCTGTGCGCTCCGTTTCTACGAGACTGGGAGTTTTCAGAGAAGCGTCGGCGCCGAGCGTTACATTGGACGCCATCACACTACTGTTAGCCACTGTGTCAGAGATGTGTCTGACGCGCTTATCGATGCGGCAGTGCGTAAGCGGTGGCTAGCTTTCCAGAATACTGCGGCTGAGCGGGCATATATAAAAGAATGCTTCCTACTTCGTGGGAACATTACGAACGTAGTCGGGTGTGTCGATGGAACGTACGTAGGAATTAAGGCGCCTTCAATGTCAGCGTTACTGTGATTAACATTGAAGCAATGTTTAGACACGCCATATTGCCAAATTCGTCACTTCTGTGTAGCCGACTTAAATTTTGTGTTAGCGACATCTCACATGCGGCTGCTAATGATACTGACTTTTTCGCTGGTTGATGACTTTTTGCCGATTGTTCTACTTGTCTGTCAGGGTGCCTTCCCAATGGCTCACTTTCTTGGGAAAGAGGTTAATTAAGTATAAATAGATAAATGGATAGCACAAATTGTGTGAAGTAACCTATGAATCCTAATCTCATAAAGAACTTGGGGTTCTTCATTGGTGAAGTTACTTAGTATGCACAATGCTGAATTTTGGTCATGCGTAATCTATCGACCACACTATGAAACAGCGAGGCATTGCACAATTTGTTGCAGCGCGAGATGTGGATGTTGCGCCAAGCCGGTTGTGCCTATGCATTTGTGGCGAAATGAAAATGCATTGAGAATCTTGGTGTGTTGGCTTGCATGAAGAAAATACTTCAGATTGTTTGCTCTGTTCACCGTCGATGCATGTGCCAGAGGTTCAGTGTATGTTCTTATTTTGGAGGGGCGGCGTTATTCTGGATGGATAAATTGTATATTTTCGTCTCATAATGGGGCTCTAACTCTTAAGCAGTAGAATAATGCGCATCCAATGCTCTGCAGAACTCTCTGTACATGATGTCATGAACCACCAAGGCAAAATTACACATCGGGAGAAATGTGGTGCAGATGCCAATGAAAAGTGCGTCTTTAACCCACCATGATAAAAATAAAATTGCAGAGCAAATAGACCATTTGTGCAGCTTTAGAGCAATGATTGCACAAAACGTGATATGCTCAAACGAGTAAACACTTGCTGCAATGCCAAAGTAGGCTGAGCGACATGCAGCGTATATTGGCATTGAACATGTCTCGTAACCATTATTTTTATTGTAAGCCCTCGCTGTCACACCTTTCCCTCCGGCACTCCCTTTACTTAAACGTACACTGTATTTCCTTTGGTGTCAGGAATCAAAGGGGCAAGCATTAACCAGCCTTGCAGCAGCAAGACTGGTTAATGCTTGCCCCTTTGATTCCTGTGAGTTTAGTGGTAAAGAATATGGCACGTGCATACATAAACCTGTGCTGCAAAATTTAACATTTGTGATTTTTCGGAGAGCTAACTTGTGTTGGGAAATTTCAAATATGTGCACCATTGTGGCCTAATAACTTGAGCATTGGTGATGTTGAAGACTGGATGTATCGGTAAACTAGCTTGAAGTTTAATTGCACGACAATTCGACGGGACACAAAGAAGAGAAATACACACAGCAGAATGCTTTGCTGTGTGTGTTACTCTTCTTTTTGTGCCGTTGAATTGTGCGATCCAACTTTAAATAGAGCATTGGGCTTCCTTGGTGCAGGACCGAGGTAGTGTGAGCTATTCGACAACATGCCAGTGCGTTGCCACACAATTATGGAAGTCGGAAGGTTTGCAAACAAAGCTTTGCTTTCAAATCCACCTGCTCATGTTATACAAGCACTGATTGAAAGAACCATCATACAAAATAATGGTGAAATCAATGGCCTGTGAAAAGTGTAATTTGTATATAGACACTGTTGACATAACAGGTGCCATACTGGCCTCAAAATTGTACTGGACAGAGCAGTTTGTTTCCTATGTGAAGCACAACCTCCCATTACATGCTGTGCAGACAACCAAGCTCAGTTTGTTTTGACGTGCTACACAACATTCACTGTAATCTGTTTTTGATTCTAAAGAAGTGCCAAACACCACCTCTTTCTCAAGGACGTCATGGGAATATTTGGCGAGACCTTTTGCAGCCCCTCATAATGGAAGTGTGGCCAGCCAGCTTTGCTTGGATGCCTTTATAGATTTCTGCTCCTGATCATTGTGTGCTATAGAGTTGCAGAAGTCTATGCAACTGGTGCAAGGCATTACGTGTTTCTATAGTCGGATACAACTTTAGGAGGCTGCGGAATCTGCACTTTAAGGCAGGTGAACACAAGCCTGCACCGATGGGCACGCACTCTAGACTGACATCGTGCCGCCAGACAGACTAATACCTGCTCGTTGGAGAGGGACTATTTCTTTAGACGTGGAGGCAATCAGCTGCTGCGTTTTGGTCATCTGGGCGGGGCCCCTCCTGTCTTCTGAAGTTTTTTCCGACTGTAAAGGATACTGCTTTTTATACATCACAAAAGGACAAAGTGTACAATTATTTGGCCTATGAAATGGATACATCAGAAGTGTGCTATGCAAGAGCTTAAGATGTGTGAAATATAGTACGTGCAATTATAAGACAATGTTAAAGAATATGTGGTATCGAACATGCATGTAATGGCACATTTGAATCGGGGTGTGTTGCAGTCATATGCACAGTCTATAGGTGATAGCATTATTAAGCTCCTGCTGTTTCCTGTCTTCATTGTGAATTACACACACCGTTCATCTTGTGGCTAATCAACACGCACTGTATTCTTGCACATAGAAAGAACAAACAGCACAATGACGTGTATGCTGCATTAGTGTATTTCTTATTTACATGGTCCAAGAGTGGCACAGGTTGTCTTATGTTTTTGCCTATTTTGAAGGGACACCAATGCATGTTACAAGTCTCCTAATATGCACATCACAATGTTTATTGCAATAATTTTATTCATGTTCTTGAATAATAAACAAAATAATAAACTGAAAGCTCCTTTCTAAGGTGCCTTCTGTGGGCTCGACAGGAGAGCAGTGAGGGCACCGATACTACTCTTGCAGAGCAGCCCTCTGGACCTCTGGCACACTCTCAACAGCACGTGCCTGGTGCTCGCCTACTGCCACCAGGCGGTTGAGTGCCTCCAGCAGCAGAATGTTTTGCTGCAAAAAAGTGTATTGGAATGAATCAGCCGCATACAAACCATTATTTACAAAGAAAAATGCTCGTTGCACTATTAGTACTAAGTTCCCTTAACTGTGGACACCTCTAGTGTAGTATGCATAATAAAACAATGCGTTGGGACAACGTTGCTTTATTTTTCATAACGGGTTTTCTTTTTCAGAGCCAATTGTCATGTTGATTAGTGTGCCAGCAGCTAAGGTGGCCCTGCACCTTCACGAGTCTCTACTGTCAGCACCACAAACCTATTTTTGCTCGCTGCAAAACAAATGCCTCACCCTACAGTCCCGTCTTATGCGAGCTGATTGCATCCTATGCCTACAAACATATTTTTTGTCCCATTACGCAATTTTCTACCACCCTCGGCTGCAGTTCTCTATCCTTGACATTCATTCTGTCATGCTTGTGTAATCACCTGTTATGAATTGGCAACAAGTGATTGAAGACGTGCATGGCCTGCCTGCCGATCCCATTTTTTTTCTTAATCTCAACTATCATATCGGTTGCCATGGTTTACTACGCCATTCTCTTCCTGCCTTAATGTTATCTCCAACAATTTTTGTTTCTTAGCTTTCTGCACAGTCCTCGACTTCTCAAGTTTTTTTGTTAACCTCCAGGTTTATGTCCCATATTGCATAACCGGTAGAATGCAATGATTCTAAACTTTTTTCAAGGATATCGGTAACGTGGCGATCACGATTCGGTAATGCCTTCCATGTGCTGTTCAACCCGTGAAATTTTTGTATAAGTTTCCTGCTTTATATCAGTACCTGCTATTGATATTTCACCTGGATAAAGATACTCTTCCATAAATTTTGCGGGCTTAATGTCACTCATGAATTTCTGTTATCTCACCAAGTTAGTGAAGGTTACCTTCATCTTTTCCATATTTTCGCGGGCCCACTTGCATGTAGAAGCACGAACACTCATTGGTTTTCACTGCCTTCTTTAAACTGCTGGACATTCAGTTCGTTACTACGAAAGCGACTTAATCCGTGCACTCTTATTATGCTAAACATCAAACAGTAGAAATATACTTATCTGCAGTTTGTCGATGTCTCCTTCACTGTGTTGGTAGCGAGATCCATCGTCGGTACCACCTCCTTGTCGCATCGTAGCTATATAAGATGTAATGTAACACTATGTAATGTTCGTGATGCTCGCAGAAGCAGCACCGGACAAGTTGTTTCTTCAGCACTGCGCCGTGAACAGTAGGTGCGCGTTGCGATCTGTAAAATCGCCGAAGCTATTGGCAGTCTTTCGGGGTGCACGGAAAGATTGCTCACGGAGGAACAGAACTATCCAAGAAATAGTGGTCATCGTCGAGCCTGATCACTACGTCGCGCACTGCAAGCTCGTTGTACGAGTTTGTTTACACTGGGCGCCTCCGATGCTTAGCCGCCATGCTCGCCCGGTGAATGGATGTGATGACGCCACCACAGCGTTCCCTCGTGGTATAATGCGAAGCGTACTAAATTACAAATTAGTCTAATGCACATTCAGTGTACATGCTGTAAGCTTTAAAATGCTTCTAAACCACGTTAAACTAACTAATAATATTGTACTAAATGCGTTTGTATTATAACTCGCTTGTGCATGTAATGCACTCGGTGGAACGACAAACAAGTGAAAGAAGGCACGACCATGCACCGACTTGGCACCGACGGTATGATCACGTGAGCCCCAGTTAGTCGACCGCCCAGAAGGCAACGCCCAAGGAATGATAGCCAGCCAGAGTGAATCTAGATAAACCAATGAAACTGGAGGCTTGTCGAAAGATAAACTGTGTCTCTGTACCATTCGTGCTTTCATCTTGGGGTGCCGCCAGAGCTCGTGAACATCCCGAGTTTCGCCAAACTCGGCGCATCCTGCATAGCACCCCTGGTCTGGCATTGGAATTGCAACGGTTTTGCTGGGAAAAAGACTGTACTTCAGCAACACTTAGAACAAGTACGTATCAAGAAAGCCAGCTGTCATCATGTTGCAAGAGACCCTCATTGAGGAAGTCAAGCTTTCAGGTTACCGGTCCCACGCCAGCCAGCCAAGCCTTCGGGCCGCGGCCGGCAGTAACGGCAGGGGAGTTTGCACCTTGGTGAGAAAAGGCATCACGTACGTCGAGCAGGAGTTGTTGAGCAAAAGAACAATCGAGCACACCATGGTTGAAGTGGTTACCGAGAAAAAGCAGAAGGAAAGCACTTTTCTGATAAACGTGTACAGTAGCCCGTCACACGGAAAGCAGAAATTCAAAGCACTGTTACACAAAGCGTGCAACGTCGCGGGGCCTGACAACAGGTTGGTAATCTGCGGGGACTTTAACGCGCCGAATCAAGCCTGGGGTTACCCCAAAACATTGGCAAAGGACAGGGACTTAATTCAAGATGCTACCGACTTGGGACTAAATCTAATCACCGACCCAGCATACCCTACAAGAATCGGCAACTCGATCACCCGAGACACAACGCCCTATCTCACTTTCCTCAGGGGTAACGGCGGTGGTATGGCGGACTTTGAATGGTGAAACACGGGCCACGAATTGTGCAGTAACCATTACAATGTGGAGGTCGCTGTCCTGCCCGGTGGTAACGACGAAGTCGGCAGGAGCTTTCGGAAACATAGATTTACTGATTGGGATGCGTTTCGAGGATTGTTACCCGAGGAGCAGACCGAAATTACAGACATTGAGGAGTGGTCCACCGAGATTTTAAACAAGGTAGAAAAGACCATCAAGGTAGTCGAGACGGACGAGCGTCTCCACAGGGTCGACAGCCGCCTGGCCCACCTCATCGCAGCCAAGCAGTCCATCCTGTCAAGGTGGAAGACGCAGCAGACAAACAGAAAGCTACGCAAGAAGGTAGCCGAACTCACTCGCGAGATCGAGTCCCACAGCAGACTGCTATGCACTCAGCAATGGAATGAGGTTTGTAACGCAGCGGACGGCCAGGTGCACTGCGGCAAGACGTGGAGTATGCTGAGGCATCTTTTGGATGCGACCACGACCAAGTCTCACCAGCACCACAACCTGGTCAAGATCATCCACAGGGCGCTGACCCAGCACGGGAAAGACGAAGTGAAGAAACGCCTCGACGACAAGTACCTGCCGGTCACTCCCACAGAAACGCACCCGGACTACCTAGGCGAAGCAAACGAGTGGCTAGATCGAGACATTGAAGTATGGGAACTAAGGGTTGCCCTGCACGATCTCAACAGCAACTCCGCCGCTGGTTCCGACTGCGTTACGAACAGAGCGCTAAAAAATCTTAACGAAGCGGCCATCGAGAACCTCACGGCATACTTCAACACTTGCTGGCGAGCCGGGTCACTACCCCGGCAGTGCAAAGCAGCCAAGGCCATCTTGATTCCCAAGCCGGGCAAGCCACCCAACATTGAGAACCTCCGGCTGATCTCGCTACGCCCTGTGTGGGCAAAGCATTGGAGCATGTACTCATGAACAGGTGGCAGAGGTACCTGGAAGATTCGGGGCTCTACCCAAACACCGTCATCGGGTTCCGAAACAAGCTCGGAACTGAGGACGCCATGGTACAACTGAAAAATGAAATCCTGGATGACACTACCAACACGAAAGACAAGCGAGCTATCTTGGGTTTGGACCTGCAGAGCGCTTTTGATAAATTGAGACACTGCGATCCTGGCTCAGGTGTCACGGCTAAACATAGGCAAGAGAACATATGCGTACATCAAGGATTTTTTGACGGAGCGGACTACCAAAATCATCGCCGGTGACCTGCTGCTCCAAAAGAAGAAGCTCGGCAGTGTCAGGACCCCCCAGGGCTCGGTCATCTCGCCATTACTTTTTAACCTTGTAATGATAGGGATGGCCGAGCACCTCTCGCGAGTCGCGCGGGTCCGACACACCATCTATGCCGACGACATAACGCTCTGAGTCCCAGGAGGAAACGACGGACACATCGAGAGTGCATTGCAAGTGGCGGTTGACGCTATCGAGGAGCAGCCGGACGGGTCTGGAGTCGTCTGCTCTCCAAGCAAGTCTGAGCTGTTGGTAATTCCTCCGAAGAGAGCAGCTAGGAAGACGAAAGGCAACGAACCTTCGAGAGAGCAAGAGACGATAAAGATCAAGACGAGCGGCGGTCACACGATCCCGGTCGTCGAGATGATCCGAGTGTTCGGGATGCCGATTGAGCGCAAACGAGTCAACGGCGAAACGGTCAACCGTCTGGAGGCCAAAGTCACCACGGCCATCCGCCTCACGAAGAGGGTGTCTCACAGAACAGCAGGCATGAAGGAAGAAAGCCTCACCCGGCTAGTGGAATCCTTCGCTATAAGCCACATTACATACGTTGCTGCTTTTCACAACTGGAGGCAGTGCGAGCGAAATAAGATCAATGGGTTCATACGCAAAGCGTACAAAGCTGCACTTGGACTTCTCGACTGCAGAAGCACGGACAAGTTCCTGGCCCTGGGAGTGCATAACACCCTGGAGGAAATCGCCGAGGCGCAGAGGACCGCTCAGCTCACGCGGCTATCGGAAACAAGAACGGGCAGACAAGTGCTGCGTGACCTAGGCCTGGTGCCAAAGGAAACGGGACCCGAAAATACAGAAGTGCCTGTACCGGACGCAATTAGCAGACGGCTATGGGTACGTTCGGTGCCAAGAAACATGAACCCTGAGTTCCACAAAGAGCGGCGGGCGGCGATGGCCAAGGCGCTCATCGATCTCCATGCCAAAGACAGGGGTGCCGTGTTTGTGGACGGGGCAGAGTATCCACATGACAGAAAGGCATTCGCCGCTGCAGTCGTCGGGGCATCGACCGGTGCAACGAGAACAGCGGCGAGTGCGCGGACTCTAGGGGCGCATCCAGCCGAGGAGGTGGCCATTGCCCTGGCCATCGCCGACCCCGAGTGCACGACTGTGCTCTGGGATTCTAGGGCGGCAGTGAGAAATTACGCCAGAGCAAGGTTGTGTGGTGAAGCCGTGCGTGTGTTGCGTGCGGTCGATCTCGCGAGGGAAAATCGGTGTGTCGTGATAAAGTGGTTTCCGACCCACATGGGCAGTGATGTGTCGAACCGCGGCAACGCAAACCACAACGAGACGGCGAACGCGGCGGCGCGAAGACTAACCAACCGTGTCGCTGCTACTGCGGTCGACCCGTCGTGGTGGTGGGAAACCAAGGACAAAATGACTTCCTACAACGAAATTGTGATGTGGTACAGACTAGAGCAAAGAACTATGCCGCCACCTCATCCGGGCTTGACCCCTAAGGAAGGGGTTCTATATCGACAACTTCAAACGGGGTCGTTATTCACCCGGGTGCTGATGAGGCACGTGTGTCCAAGTGTTTATGTAAGTGACCTGTGTTGTGTGTGCCAAAAGTAAAGAGCTACTGCAGCTCACATCCTTTGGGACTGTGCTAAGAATCCGCACGAAGCTGCAACGATAACAACGATCCCGCCGCGGCTCGAGGCTGCAACGAGGTGCTATGATCAAGATGTCCAAGCCCAGGCCGTCCAGCAGATCTCGGCGGCACTCGAAAGGCAACGACCGAGCGAAACCGGAGGGAGGCTGCCACCCCAAAAGAGGGGCAGGCGCGGTCGACCAAAAGGAGTAGCGCGGCCGCGGCCGAAGTAGAGGCGCCACACGCCGCGAAGACGTCATGGCCGCGTCACGGTGACGCCTCCCTAACAGGGGAAGACTAACTATTCTGCAGGCATTCATAACACAGTTTCTTCACTCACTCACTCTACTGTGACGCTTCTGAAACGATTGTCATGCATCACAAGAGCTGTGTACTCGCGTGATGTTCTGAACAAGAAGATAGATTCATTTACGTACATGTGAAGGTATATGCCAGAGCACTTCGGGTCTAGGGCGGCACAAAAGGCATGAATGTGCCATAGCGTCCGATGTAGCTGCGCGATCGCAATTCAAACCTAAACTGTACGAGACTGCTACGCATCCAAAAAAGGGAATTCGCGTCATCCGTTATTGCAAGACTGCGTGCATCGTGATTTACATAAGTGGCGCACTTAGCAAGTGCTTTCTGTAAACTTAATATTAACGCATCACCTTCATAAAGTCATCAGGTGTGCGTTTTTAAACGACAAAGCATAAGGTGACGTATACCTGTTTTCAGCTCTTTCAATAGTAACTGCGCTGGCCACTTTGATGCGTAGCAACAGGGCGGCGCCCTAGCGGTTCCCACTTTTTCGGACCAGCTTTTCCTCTAGAGTTCTTTATATTAATTTTATGGTTTTAGAGGCTGCTGCTTACGGCGCCGCCGTGCAAGCGCGGTATCTTGAAAGCGATCTGTGACGTGGCCAAAGCATAGAGTAACATAGTAAACGATAAGAGTGGACACTCGAGCCGTTTCGTGGCCGAGCTATGGAAATTCGCCGATTCCGCTAGGCGGCAGCGCACATCGAGAAAAATGCGGCCGTGGCTGGCAACGTGACGGGCGCCACGACCCGACACGTGCGAAGCCCAGTCCGGCCTCGGGGCGCAGTTGTTCTGCAAAGTGCGTCCGACGATTGAGGTTGACTTCGTCGCCGGCAAGGTCACAGTAAGTGCTTTCTCACGCTGTTAAAGACTTATTCTCTACTTTATTCGTTATGTCACTGCTATACGCATGAACGAGTGACGGAGGGGGGCATGGCGGCCTTGGAGCCAGAAACAGCTGCTGCCCATTTGCAACGCTCAATTTTATTTTCCGTTGTTTTTTTTATCATCCGCAGCAATGAATGGTGATGCCATCGATTACAGCGATGCGGCAGTGTCCGTGCTGCGAGGCACGTTCGAAACAATGACGAAGTTCGAAAATAAAAAGAATCGTTCGTTAAAATGTGCGGCCTATGAACACATGCCATTCGGTGCAGAGGGCTTTATGTTGATCTATTGAAGAAAGTTAATGAATTGAATTGTGGGGTTTTACGTGCCAAAACCACTTTCTGATTATGAGGCACGCCGTAGTGGAGGACTCCGGAAATTCCGACCACCTGGGGTTCTTTAACGTGCGCCTAAATCTAAGTACACGGGTGTTTTCGCATTTCGCCCCCATCGAAATGCGGCCGCCGTGGCCGGGATTCGATCCCGCGACGTCGTGCTCAGCAGCCCAACACCATAGCCACTGAGCTACCACGGCGGGTGAAGAAAGTTACGCGCAGTAGCTTCTGAAAAAGTATGTTACGCCAGTTTTGAAAAAGAAATGTGGCTATTTGGATAGCCATGTATACACTTGCAATATTTGCAATATGGCAATAATGCGCGATCTCTCAACCTGCATAGTTGACTAAGTGCGCTCTAGCGTGGTTAACTGTTTCGAATTGGGCTGAAGGTAGTGTTTTCATGATTTAACAGTGTGTGGAATCTTTACCGTAGAAAGCTTCTTGTTTCTTAGCATCTATGACAGTGCTTCCGTGACCTTAGATCAGAAAAATATGCATTACACGACGGAACGTAGCATCTACATTCAATAGCTTTGAAGCCTCCAGTGTTGCTTGCCTACTGCCCGCCATTCTACGTATTGCAGGAATCTCCATTACTCCTTCCTCAGAATACATTCTACAGCCAAAGGACATCATGCATATTCAAAAACAAATTTACAATCATCAGAAGACGACTGTAAGGCTTCCAAGACAGCAGGTAAAGACTCCCAACACAATCTAAGTGCTTAACTGACTGAGATGCCAATATCTTACAGCTGTTTAATGAGGGACTCACTGGATGGCGCATTCGAGATCAGGATGTTGGCGCGTGCCCAATTTTTTTTTTGGCCATTTTATTTCGCCACGCAACCACTCACGTAACTTAGCTACCTTAATTCACCCTCCTTCATAGAAATACATGAAAATGCGTCAAATTTAATCCTTCTAAAATAATGCCATGTTGAGTAAATTAATTGTGGCTTATTGTCGGTATAGATATTATTTTTCATATTCTGAATAACTGCAACGCGTCTTATGTGTGTTGTTAGGCTTGTTTAAAGTTAATTGCCCCCACGTTAATAATTTCCGGCTATTCTTCAGTGCTTGCATTTCGCACTTCCCATTATCATGTGTCTCCTACTTTTCTCACAATCGTGGTACGATAAATTGTTGTCTGCTATTTTCGTGTTCTTGGCTGTCCACCAAGCTGATTGATATTAAAGGAACATAGCGCATTTATTTACGATACTCCTTTTGGCGAGAGTTATCAGAAGTATAATATCACAAACGATAATGTTGTACTTCCTCATTAACAGTTGACATTATTGTTACGCTAAGTTACACCTCGAAACATAAGCTAACGTAAAGCTAACGTAAGCTAACGTAAAGTGAAACACATTTTTGCGCTCCTAGTCGCTACATATAAACAGCGGCTCAAGCGCCTGTATGAAATCACTCGATTTACGTAACGCTACAGGTCACAGAAAAGGAATGATAAAAAAAAAACGAGAGTGAAATCATGGCCTCCGAGATTGGGCGGCGTGTGACGATCATCTTTGAGGCTGGAGAGTTTCGCCGATTCCTCTAGGGGAGCTAAAAGCAAAAGTCGGCCCCTGCGGCCGATTTTAACTCTTACGGAAGTGTCCACTCTTTACGTTTACTATAATACTCTATGGCCAAAGTGCGCACCCGCGCGGGCCTCATCTTTAAAGAGATCTGCGATGATTGGAGAGCGCGCGTAGTGCCGGTAGCTTCGTATGCACGGTGCTTTCGACCTTTCGTTCGCGCTGAAGCGAGATATGCACGAAGGTCAATTTCATCGCTGCTGCTGCCGCGATTCCTCACCCCTTGATTCTGACAGCGAGTTTCCGCGCTCAGCGAGCGGGATCTGTTGACGTTTACCTGTGCCTGCGTGGCACTCTGCTTGTTGATTTAGTTAAAACACGTTGGCGGGATGGTTGGTTTAAATCCATGAGAGAATGTGTAAGCGGGACTGAACGAGAACGTAGGAAGAAGCAGACACAGAAAAACAGCGTTGTTGCTGTGTGTCTGTTTCTTTCTTCGTCCTCGTTCAGTCGCACTTACACATTATACCATTGTTAACTTAGTTAGTATACGAATGTTTACAAGTTTACACGGCCGATAAAACGACTATCCTTACTTCGCATAGCTATCTACTAATTTTCTATCGCCGTCAGTGCTTCGCCTTTCGGCCGTAACTGTGACTTATATATATAAGCGCGCTTCGAGTGTCCATTTGCTTGGTGCGAGTTGTGTGCGTTGTAGAGAGCGTCGTTCAATGTGCATATAACCATATGTAACTTGATCGTTGTATGATGCAAGCCACCGTTCCGTCATCGCCGAAAGAACAAAGCCGTGTTCCCCCCCATGAGCCATCAAGACAGCTTCCATGCGCCTCTCCTTATAGCGTAGCCATGCTTTTTGCAAGACTGGGTGCACGCGCCCATCTTCACGTGTGGTGTTCGAGTGTTTGCCACACCTGTGTCAGCTTATTTTCAGTGAAAATAAAAAGCAAGGCGTGTTGTAACATTGCTCGATCGCGACGGAGGCGGGGACGTAATGTCCCAACCACTGGCACGCGTCGGAAAGCTTCGGCATGCGCCGAAGCGTCCAAAGCGTGAAAAGCGTCGGTCGGTAACACGGCGAAGCGTGACGACGCGCCGCGATTATGTCCACTGCCGATGCTAGAAGTTTGCCGACGCGAGGCGAAGCTGCGCTAGCGTGTACCAATGAGAGGCTGCGACGCGTCGCAGGCGTCAACCAATAGTCATTATACTATAGTCAATAGTCATTATAGTCAAAAATCATACTATAATCGATAGTCACTAGTCAGTAGTGTAGCTATTATGGCCTGCGAAGCCTCCGGCTGCTATGCCTATAATGGCCGCCCATACGAAGGCGCCGGGGCACCAACGATCGTCCGAGTTCTTTGGACGCACGACGCGCGCGACGGTGTTGCTGAAAGACAGTGTTGTAATAGTAGGCCGACAACGACACCACCGACCGACCGACCGAAGACCGTGGGTCGTGGCAGTGCGACGTGGATTCGAAGCGACTTCGAACGACGCCGACTAATCCAACCTGCCCACTGGGTTCCGCCAGGCTCAGTGCGATCGCCTGCTAAAACAGCCAACCGAATCACGATTGCCGCAACGTCTGTGCTTGTTGTATGTGTATTTTCTTGGGCTCAAAACGAATGGAAACATGTTTACTAGCTCCGAAGTCTGCATAATCAGCACTCGCCTATTGCCGATGTTGTTTACGTTACGCGTGGGCCTAACGCGTCCATCGAGTTCGGAACTGGCGAATGAACGAACTCAGCTGAGAAACTCTGTCGAAGGAAATGAATTTTCAGTTCCGTTTGGTGCTGCAGTGATTTAAAATATGGCACTCCTGACCTCATGTGATGTGGTGAATGAACCGTGTGGAACCTGGGGTGGTCAACCGCGGCGTGTTTCGTGTGGTGTCGGGTGACTCAAGTTTTAACGAGCAAGCCCTGCGCTGTTTCCAGTGGCAAAGATAACTTCCGAAAGCTAAAGGCATTAGTAGCCCAACTATGGGAAGTACTTACATAATCACCCATGCCGCCCGTTTCAGCTGACATTGCACTCTTCTATTCGGCATGTGAACCCCGTTCCACACAAGTTGGCTGTAGTCCTTCACTCACTTCTTTCAAGCGCATCCGTCTTTTTCACTAGTTGGGGATAAATCGCTCCTGTAGCAATCAAGAACACTGACGCACTGAAGCATACATGACAACGCAGTCATGTTTGAGTGAGTGTGTCCTTAAACTTGAGCACTGCAAAAAGAAATTATCTGTTTGCAACGTGCGCACCGTGTGCAGCACATAGCAGGACCTGCATCATGAAAGACCTATGCATGTAGCAGCGTATACCACGATTGATTCGATGCCTGCTTCAGAAGCAGCCAGTACTGAGTCAATGAAACTGTAATTGATTTTTAACTCACTTTTTCTTTATGGAAAGTGTAGATGGTGTGAGTGCATTGTGGGGAAGGTGAAAAGGTGCCATCAGTGTTTTGTGCAGTCGGTATGCTTAAATTGCTGGAATCCCTTCAGGTTCAACTAAAATGTTTCCTGCTGCGATGCTATGAATTGTAGTTAGGACAAAGATCTGCTCAAAACCAAGTTACTAATGCATCTGCGCAGAATGTGTTTGTTTTACACGTTAACACTTCCACAACAACAATATGCCGATGCACAGCATATGTGTTTGCAATAAATACATTCCGTAAAGGTGAACGACTGGGCCTACGATAAAAAACTTTGTAGAAGCCCTGCAAAAAGTGCTGCCATGCGTATCAGCCACAACAAAACTGCTGCACATCCAACCTACTTCCTTGGAGGCACCTCTATAAAGACGGTTCGGGCGCTTCCCATTCTGGATGTAACAACATTTAGCTCTTCTCTCAACATTTCCGCATATGTCACAAGCACTGTATCTAAGCATCGGCCCATTCTTGGGTTTGTGTCCCGTGTCTCCCTTCCCTGGTGAAGTAAGGTTTTCTGAGCACTCTACGCTTCTATCATTCTGTCACGACTTGAGTACTGCTCATCAGTACAGTTCCCGAACCAAACTCGCGACGCTAACAAACTTAAGCTTGTTCAGCGCCGGACAAAACGCACCCGCTACTTCCTCTTTTCGTTTCTCGTAAGCTCATGCCAGCCTACGAGGATTGCCTTAAACCCCTTAAGTAGCACACCCTGCAATACCAGTGCAACATTGCACTACTTTATACTGCAGGGTGCTTGACGGCTCTCTGGACAGCACTAATCTTTCTTCAGGTCGTCTGAACAAGTGGTGAGCACAGCCTGAGCCCTCATCGCGCCTCTATGGCCCGACACCACAACTCCATGATTATATCTGGCATACAGAGCTTTCTCTCCACTCTTCTTGGTCATTTGTATTCTCCTTCCTTGGAACCAGACTGAATTGGCACTCCTGTGTGTTGTGCACCCGTCGAATGTGTGCGTGTGTGCCGTGCTGTGTTATTGAGCAAGTGTGTGTGTGTGCGTGCGTGTGTTTGCACGTGGAGGGGAAGGAGCTATCTTCTGCATCCTGCAAATTCCTGCTCTAGATGGGTGGTTATCAGATGCTCTAACATAAGGCATCAGCCTTTTTTAGCCTAGAGTGCCAAGTTACCACAAATATTATTATTATTATTATTATTATTATTATTTGGTTGGAGCATGCCCCAACCGCTGGCACGCGTCGGCAAGCTTCGGCGCGCGCCGACAAGCGAACGCTTCGCTTCGCGTTAATCAGAGGAAGATATAATGCCCCAACCACTGGCACGCGTCGGCAAGCTTCGGCGCGCGCCGACAAGGGAACGCTTCGCTTCGCGTTGGTCAGAGGAAGATATAATGCCCCAACCACTGGCACGCGTCGGCAAGCTTCGGCGCGCGCCGACAAGCGAACGCTTCGCTTCGCGTTGGTCAGAGGAAGATATAATGCCCCAACCACTGGCACGCGTCGGCAAGCTTCGGCGCGCGCCGACAAGGGAACGCTTCGCTTCGCGTTGGTCAGAGGAAGATATAATGCCCCAACCACTGGCACGCGTCGGCAAGCTTCGGCGCGCGCCGACAAGGGAGCGCTTCGCTTCGCGTTGGTCAGAGCAAGATATAATGCCCCAACCACTGGCACGCGTCGGCAAGCTTCGGCGCGCGCCGACAAGGGAACTCTTCGCTTCGCATTGGTCAGAGGAAGATATATTGCCCCAACCACTGGCACGCGTCGGCAACCTTCGGCGCGCGCCGACAAGCGAACCCTTCGCTTCGCGTTGGTCAGAGGAAGATATAATGCCCCAACCACTGGCGCGCGTCGGCAAGCTTCAGCGCGCGACGACAAGGGAACGCTTCGCTTCGCGTTGCTCAGAGGAAGATATAATGCCCCAACCACTGGCACGCGTAGGCAAGCTTCAGCGCGCGACGACAAGGGAACGCTTCGCTTCGCGTTGCTCAGAGGAACATATAATGCCCCAACCACTGGGGCGCGTCGGCAAGCTTCAGCGCGCGCCGACAAGCGAGCGTTTCGCTTCGCGTTGGTCAGAGGAAGATATAATGCCCCAACCACTGGCATGCGGCGGCAAGCTTCGGCGCGCGCCGACAAAGGAACGCTTCGCTTCGCGTTGGTCGGAGGAAGAGGGCACGCCACCACTGGACAGAAGCTCTGACGCGCGCCGAAGCTCGCTTCTCGGCTGCGGCGCACCATTGCTGGACTATTTTGTCTTCATCCGCCAAAGTCCGGCCTAAAACAGCCTGGTGTAAACTAAGCTTGAAACAATAAGTTAGTGATTTGTATGTGCTTTTAGATATAAGAAAACCATTTCAATAATGAATATACGCCTGCCGCAAAAGTTTGTTTTTATTTTTGAAGTAAAGATAGTGCACAAAATATCGACATCAGCGCTCGCGCGTAGTCTGTCTGCTAGACCGCTTTGCAAACACCTGCATGACGATGGCATATCATATCGAAAACTGTTGTGCCATTTCATTTTTGGTAGCTCATTGCACAGCCAACTATGTAAGAATTAGGCGTGCAAAGTATCACTGAAAAAATCGGTGTTGGAAATATTGTCACGTAGTAGTGACGGTAAATAAATAGTGCAGACCCAGTCGCAACGATAGCGGCGAGCAATGTTGGCAATCGTCGAAAATCTCATCTGCGGGTAAAGCGGGTCGGTTTGCATACATCAGTCGTCGAAAGTTACAGCCTATTCGCTGGTGCCCGCGCACCTTCCAGAAACTACTACACAATTCGTGTAGCGTATGCAATCAGACTAGCAAGGTTCGTTAAATTAAATTATGGGGTTTTACGTGCCAAAACAACTTTCTGATTATCAGGCACGTCATAGTGGAGGACTCCGCAAATTTCGACCACCTGGGGTTCTTTAAAGGGGTGGAGACATCAAAATTTTCGTTCATGCGTTTGTTGATTCAAACGTTGCTTCATGCTTCAGGGAGCACGATAGACACAGCGGGATTCATATATATGCGATAAATAATTTAATAATAGCATCATTATACCGAGCAATTTCGGTTTCGGTTTCTGGGCTCCGGGGGAAGCTATGACGTCCCAGAGGAGGAAACGCAACATGGCTTGGTCACGTGGGCCACAAAAAGTAGTGACGTAAAACTATGCTGTGTCGTCTGCTCGCGCACACGCGTGCTCTGCCAGCAGAGGTCAACAAGTGGCGATTCGAAGTGCATGTCGCGATTATTATAATTATTGCGAAGAGCGACAACAACGGCAAGAAAATATTGCGGCTTGTGAGAGTCGGTGATTCATTCCGAAGCGCCGTAAACTCTAACTTTGAAGTGAACCGGAAAAGGCCTAGCGACGATATCGGCGGCGCCGAACGATCAGAGGCGGTGAAGCTGCCGTCGGTGCCAGAGCGACCACTCCTCGGTCGCTGATTAGCCGCTTCGCCGTACGGCTGCTGCACAAATGGGTCCCGGGCCCGTCCTCTCTACGGCACGGACACTCGCCGCACGCCGTTTGCCGTTCGCGGGCGCCCGTGCGACGGCGGTTCCCACGAAACACGAAAGCAGCTATTTGATGTCTAAAAGATGTCTTGAACGGCTAATTCAAAAGCCTAGTAGCTGTCTTGATCAAGACATTTTGTAGCCATGGACGTCTAGAAGTACTTCAGTAAGCCCTGCTAACGTTACGCTAAAAGTTGGCTAATGGACGGCTTGACAAGAACAACTGAAGACTTTTATTAGACATTCCCATCAATTTTTTTGCGGCAGCTGTTACAGTAACCCGACGTTTGCCCACAGTTACAATTTATTTTAAACGAAGCATGGACATCAGAAAAAAATGTATATTGTCGGATAGAGTGATGCACAGGTAGTTTTTCCAGATGTGAACCATGGGAATAGTGTAGTAAAGCCTCATTGGTCAATTAGTGCTTTTTAATTAGACCGATCAATTGCATGCCGCCTGTCAGAATTATTTTGCAAATAAAAGAAGTTCTGTATTGTATGCTGATATCATTCCAATGTTCGCCCATTGACCTAAACAAGAACATCTCTGCATGAAACACGTCATTATTGACAAAACTTCGCCCTGCTGGGTCTCCACCAAATTGAAATAGTTTCTAGCAAAGAAAAATTTTGTGAGTGATGCTGCAGTTCAGGCAAAAATTACATTGTTTTCAGGTACAGGAGGCGCAATAGCCTGATACCAGTATACGAAACAGAACGCTGTAGTGCAATGAGTAAAGAAATAAAGGATAGTACACATCTGGAAAAACACTCTGCGAACCACTCTAACTAGCAATATAAATATATTTTTTCTGATGTCCATGCTTCATTTAAAAGTAAATTGTAACTTACTCTGTGGATGCCTCTTGTAAGGTAATGCCACATGCTTGCACAGCATCACGCAGAAATAATGGCCAGTTCTTCGGCATATCGTCCATTAGTGAATTCCTTGTACGTTGCACATTACCAAAACTGAAAGATAAATCACAATATGCTGTTATTTTTTTCATAAACTGTACCATGAGCTTTTCATGCATAAAAGATGGTTGCAAGCGAAAATGCAGCAAGACATCAACTTCACACCACGTCACATACTCATACTTTATTACCTAATAAATGAGAAAAGATGCAGAAAGTGTAATTAACAAGAGTGACAAATAGCAGCAAAGGTGATCATGGATAAATCTTGAAGATGATTGCCGCCGCTGCCAGAGCAGGCCAGCCTTCGTAGGAGAGCACTTGCTGCCCACAAAAGCTTGCTGTCACAGGCCACGCGTGACGGTTCTTGTAGACATAGGCAAGCAATACCTGCACAGAAGAGGGGGAGAAAATGCGAGGGAGGAAATGGAAATATTGAAATTGGAACTTCAATTAGCAATATGTGCTAAGTAAGAAGTTTGCCTCACATTAAAAATAAATATAAGCACTCCTTTCCCTTAAATTACGGGTATCTTAAGGCATGAATGCATGTACGCTTAAGGTATGTACGCTTAAGTATTTCCTGGCATATAGTCATTAAATTGCATAGCAGAGTCAAAGTCAGCCTTTAAATTAATATATGGTATTTTGTGGCTAAAAAGCCACTTATCAACCTGTCAAACAAGTCTGAGAAGAAAAGAAGAACTATTTTAATGACTGGAAAATGTAGAGAGGTCAGCCGGATAATGGAGCATCTGGCCTGCTATTCTACATAAGTGAAGGGGAAGAGGGGAAGAAAAAGGGTCCCGATTAGGCGGCGCCTTCACGCGCAAATATTTGCACATTATTGGACGGACAGACTCCCCGGACTGTTCAGTTTGTGGCACTGTAGAGACTATAGAACATGTGCTCGTGGTGTGCCCTGAGTATGCGCGCGAAAGACTGACAATGGCAGATACCTTGAGACATTTACACATGGTCCACTGTCGGAGAACCTCTTGATAGGCGCATGGCCACAGAGTTGGCAGACGACAGAGACAATGCGTGCTCTTTCACGTTTCCTAGGTGACACGGGCCTGGACTTACGCCTGCGATACCAGTTGTGTAATGTGTCCTTCACCTCGTTCCTCCCATTATCAAGTCTGAGAAGCTTCCTGCAAGATATAATCAGTTTAAAATAGTAATTCACTCTGCAGGTAAAAGATGTACTAGCTTAATTAAAAAAGTTAAACAGCATTTTATATTGTTAACTAAAAGCAAGTTTGGCATTTTGCACTGCCTTTCTTTCAAACTTAAACGTGACGCAGTACAGAGTAAGCAGGTAGCATGCAAAGGAGGACTGGTGATAAAGTAGCGTTCCAAAGCAACACTCCTAGCTGGATCAATCACTTTTGTTGATATATTTTCATGTGACCCTAATTGGTTTAGGGCAACACCTCACACAAATGATGCGTCATACAATATTGAAAGTATCTCATGATGTGATCAAACGATAAAACTGTCCACTGTCTTGGAAGTGTTAACATGCTGTTTGCGCGAGAAAGTGCAAAGTGATTCGTATAGGTAGCAAATTCATCAGTGCATCTATAGCATGGGGTAATTATGAGCATCTACGTTGACCCACAATTGAGAAGCCACTGCACACAAAAAGGTGTATTCAAGTAATGGTCCATGCTGAATAATTGCCCACCTAGTGAAAAGTCAAATATGGCAGGCTAATGGGCCAGGGCAAATAAATTGCTAAATTCTGACACCTCCAATTATATTATTGAAACAGGTGACAAAAAACAGCACAGGTAAAAAAACAGTTATGAGAAAATTTTAAAAGCACCTCTGCAAACTGCTGGAACCCTCAGCATCATGCCTGTTCTACACGCACATCTGTTGCAGCACAATCTATATCTCAGACACAGGCGCCTCCACACATCACTTCGTGATGTCCTCACAATAAGGTTAAAAAACAGTCTGACACAAGCTACCTGATGTGCTTCATTTTGCAAGCGCCAGCCAACTGCTGACGGTGGTAGAGCGAAATTGAAGTTTGTCCTTGTATGGAAGCCTCGGCCCATGTTTTATCAATTCTAGCGGCAAAGCACACCTTTTACAGCACACAAATCTTAAACTGAACTGCTTGCTGATGCTGTACAGTAAATTCCTGTAAAAAAACTAAATCACACAGAAAACATTTAGAATACCAAACTAATCAAATGCTGGCTTGAGGGAAACAAGGTGTAACGTACACTGTTGTAGCAAATTTTCACTCATGTATGGAATACTTGTATGACACAACAGAGTTAATTTGCGAGTTCTTACGTAGCACTACCTAGAGTTAAATTTTGTAAGGCTTTGGGGGAAACTAATAGTAGAACTGTGTATGTACACTGGCACTGAGAAATTGGTTATAATAGTGGCAGCTTATAAAGAACCAGCGCAAAAAATGCCCGTTTTGAGACACCAACTAGCTATTTTACCACGAAGCGCTCCCTGGCCTTAACCCATATAAAAAGCACTGGTAAGGCCAGAGAGGGTACAGTACATTGGCTTACGCTGATCACGATGAGGTCCCGCCATCCAGCTAGCGCCAAGCTACAAGAAGGATGTCCAGCCGTCTATAGAGTGAAAGGAACAAAAGAGAGCATCAAGTCAGTTGAAAGGCAGATTTGCAATTACAAATAAGGTGACCCCCAGTCACAGTCATTCATTAATAAATGCCAAGCTGTAGTGATTTCACTCCCAGATGAAGCACCTACTAGGTTAAAGGTTCTGCTGCTTATTTAGAACAAAACACAAGTGAAATTTGTACATCAGCAGACGATTTAATTTGGGAAGTAAACATTGCAGTTATAATTTTGTTTTGCTATAAAGTGGGAACGCTACAAGCTGCATAGTCACTGACACACACGCGCGCACACGCAAGAACAAAAGGACACAAAATAGGGCGAGTTCAGTCCGGTTCAGCATTACAGCCAGCGCGTCGTCTTCGAATGCACTCCTTCGGTTGGTTCGTGCTACGTTAACCACAGACTAACAAGCAGGGCAAAGTTCTAACTGGTGTTGCGGAAGTCATGGAGCGTGGTAGTGCTGGACGGCTGAACACAAGCAGAACCCTCATATAAAAGTAAAGACGAAAACTCGCAGAGCAGGAGAGCCCATCTATCAAGAACTGTCGTGGGTAACACCTAAAAATATTCACATTGTTGACGAAAAACGAAGTGCAATGTATTTCACTTACCGGAAAAAGTGTTATCCGAACGTGCGACGTACAAAGACACACCGAGACACGAAGGCCGCGAACGCAGATCCCGCCATTGTGGTAGTAAGCCGTCGGCGAAAACAGGCAATACAGCCGATGTCACGAAGCACTAATGCAAAACACACGCAAAAAGCATCAGCACAGCTAAATGACTCCACTTAATATCCAGTATAAATGTACAGAACGGCTTAGAATGACGCACAACTGGCATAACGAACCCACGTACGAAACATTACGGGCGGCAGCGACCGTTTTTTCGAACTTCCTGCCAGCCAGTGTTTCCAGCACGGAATGAGATGTCTGACAAATTTGGATTGTGCCGCCGAAGTGATCGCAGCGCGGTGGCTCTGTGACACCGCTTTGCAACGCCGGCGTTTCGCTCCTGCTGCTGATGGTTTCCAGGCATCGTGTGCGCGCCCCGTATGGAAAACAATAACACGCCCTTGATTGTTGAAGTTCTGGTGTGAAATTATTTAACATTAAAGCCAATTAACTTATGTTGCTTCCAACGAGTTCGATTTGTCTGCGGCGTTTTTTATTCGCTAAGGCCGACGGTAACCGCACTTTTAACACGTTGTTTGGCATTTTATGCGCTTTTGGACAAAAAGATCTAGAAAAGTTCTTGAGTTAGACATTCTGAATGTGTTTACCAAAATAGACTCTAGTGACACCAGTAGTGGGTTTTGCCGCAGGTAGAATATATACTAGCATATTCCAAGTGCTGAAATTATGTTTAGAAGAAATTCTATTTTCAGTCTTATCATAGACCAAGACGTCTATAGCCGTTTGTAGCCGTTTCAAGAAGTTTTTAAGAGGTTCTGTGTTTCGTGGGTTTTGCTCGCGAACGGCAAACGGCGTGCGGCGAGTTTCCGTGCCAGTAACGTGGACGGGCCCTCACATTGAGAAAGGCCAAGCGAACGAGAGACCGCTCCGAGCTGCCGAACTATGCGACTATGCGAGGAGAGAAGCGGACAACACGAACGCCGCATATCCTGGTCCCTTTCGGAGTAGGCTGGCTAGTGTTACACTCAAACGTGTAAAGGCCCGTCCGCACGGCAACTCGCAGCACGCAGTTTGGCGTTCGCGGGCCGCCGTGCGGCGTTCGTGTTGTCCACTTCTCTCCTCTTGTGTCCGTGTCTGCACGCCTTACCCCTTCTTTGCATTAAGAAAGGATTTCTATATGCCTGTAGCTCGTTCATAGTGGAGGCTGGCTCGGTCGCTCGGCTCAGCAGGCTCCGTAATCGGCATTTCATCGCTACTCTTCATACGTCACGTTTTTGTGCTAGTATGCTATGACGTCAATATTTTCGTTCCTCCTCTGTGACGTATAACTGCCGCGCTAGCGATGGGTCTCGACTACGAGGAGGAGTTTTTAATGGCTTTTTGGAGCTAAATTAAAATTATTTTGAAGTGTTTGCAGCGTCCAATACTTCGTTCTGGGTGTCCTTGCATACAGAAGCAGCCTACAACATGCTTTTTATAGCCTCAAAATTTGGTGTCCCAACCCCTTTAACGTGCACCTAAATCTAAGCACATGGGTGTTTTCGCGTTTCGGCCCATTCGGAATGCGGCCGCCGTGGCCGGGATTTGATCCCGCGACCTCGTGCTCAGCAGCCCAACACCATAGCCACTGAGCAACCACGGCGGGTAACAAGGTTCGTCGACAACAGATAGCGCCATCGATAACATTCGCGAAACTTCCGATCACCTTCAGGCGCATCCTGCACCAAGCGATAACGTTTAACACTTTTTAGCCGGTGAAAGACGGTCACCGGATACAGATAAAGCAACCGTGTCAATATAGTTATGCTTGTTGGTGCATGAAAGAAACGTGAAAAACTGGGTTCTGAGAAAATCAGCAAAAAAGAACTGAAACACCTGCAGCACTCACAAAAAAATGTAGAATAGCTAAAATTTATGGAATTCCTTGCTTGTCTCCCCCCGATTTTTGATCCTGTCAAATGTAGCCCATGAAGCACCTCTAGTATTCTAGGTTGTTTTGATGCATCAACACCGCATCCGGAGGCCTTCACATTGAGCTTATTGCTACAAAACATTTTCACAGTGTAAGGGCCATGTTCTTTTGTAGCTGGTTTCCACATGTCAAGTTTGTCTTTCTTTACGATAATGAAATGACATACCGTCAGATAATAGAAGCTTGAGAATTGGAGGGTTTTAATAGGGGTCTTTCGCTGCACTTTGCCAAGTCGTACTATTGAAGCGCTTATTTGAATGTATGGGAGCAGCTCATTTGCATCATCATCATCATCATCATAATCGTCATAATCATCATCCTGGTTACGCCCACTGCAGGGCGAAGGCGTCTCCCATACTTCTCCAACAACTTCGGTCATTTGCATGATATAACAAATATATAAAGAGGTTATTTTCGCAATTTATACACTTCGTCACCACAAGAAAATGCTGTTTATTGTTTTCAGCCTGCTATTATGTTTTAACAGAGAAAGATATATATTCAATTTGTTCTACGAGGCAAGCAATAAATGCTGTGGCATATTATTTTATTGCACAACACTGGATACAGTAGCTAGCCATTATTAAAACTTAGAAGAAATTAAAGCACAATGCATATGATCAGGCACATAGCATATTATTATTGCACTTTCTTAGTTCATGCCCTTTTTTTAGTTGCACAAAAGCTACTGCACTGAAATAGTATACTAGTACATACTTCAATATGCGATTTTATACTACGATAATAACTAATCATTCAAATGTTTATTTTACTGCCCGGGAACAGCTAGAGAGCCTTTGTACTGGTGCACTTAACGAGCCCTATGTGAGACAAAATGTACAGAAAACATGACTGTGGTAGACAAAAAATGCAAGATAGAGAAACAAATAGGGAAAAAAGGAAACGAGGAAAAGTAAAAGGGAGTTAATCCTACGTGATTATCTACAGATACACAAAACAGGAAATGAACTCTCAAGTATGTTTTGGAGTCGAATCTTTATAGCACAGTCTTGCATCAAGGCCAGGCAACGAATGTGGAATGCTACATGGTATACTGTTGCGGCACGGACAAATGCATATGATCAAGAAGCTTTAGGGAATGTATAATGTCATGGCCCACCTTATACAGGAACAAAAGGTGTTATTAATCAAGTCTTGAATCTAGAGGTGCGAGTTGAAATATATTTGAGAAGGCTCAACTGTGGTCGCCAGAAAGACGAAAGTGGTGCTTTAAGATAGATATGAATTTAGTCTGGATGCGTTCAATGAGGTCAGAATTAGATTTGCTCGTTGCACCCCCTCTTACAGAGGCATAGTCTAGTAGTTGGAGGCACACAGCAGAATTTCAGAAACACAACAGGTGAGTGGAAATCATGCAATATACGGCATGCAATTTCAAAAGCGTGAAGGACATGTTGTGTAATTATCTATGTGAAGAGAAGCTTAGCATTTTGGCGAAGTACAGACCAAGATCTTTCCTTTCATCGACCCTAAGGAGTGGAGCATCATGTTGGGTGTATCAACATTTCACATGGTGCGTTTTCTGCTTATAACTTAATTCCATAGTATTAGAATATTTAAGAGTACTTCTTGTTTCTGCACCAGTTTGACAGTGAAAAAATCTCTTTTTGGAAGTCGATGCAGTGGTGAACACTGTTGACAGACTCAAATCGTTATAAGTCGTCGGCACTCAAAGTCAGGCTGTTCATTTATTAAAATGCTCTTAGCACTAACAGAAAGCAAGGAATCGAATATCGATTCCAACACTTCTGACGAACTGCAAAGGATAGATATAGGTCGGCAGTTAGTAACTGCACATATAGCACCTGATTTGTGCATAGGCAATGTCCATGCTACCTTTCAAGTGCTAGAAAACGTACTAGACTTTAGAGAACTATTGAATATGCTTGTGAGAACAGCGAACAATGCTTCCATATGTTTTAACCCTTTCAGACGCCACTTTATCCCGTTGATTGAAAAGTTGCTTTCACTACATCTCTTGCATCTTCAGAATCGTAGAAATTGTACACCTGCGGAAAAGATTAAGAATTTTCAATTGTTTAGCGAGTTTTGTCAAGTTTACAAAATTTCTACTGCCTGCGAAAACTCCACACAGGAACACAAAATATGAGAACATTTACTATTTCGTGTTTTGAAAAGCTTGAAAAGCACTTATCCAGCCACTTGAAAATTATGCCTGGTGCATGACATTGTAAAAAAGAATGAAAAAGTGAACCCGCTACATACAATATACTGACACAGAGTAAAAACACCCAGCCGTCTGCCTTTCCACTCAATTTGCTAAAACATTCTGCACGTTATTCGAAATTGCAGCACAGTTCCAATAATAAGTGTTTCAAGATGTATGAAACACATTTTAAATACCATTATTTTCATCAGTGCTTTTGCTATTGATGCACTCTCCTGCTCTGAACAATTGTGTAGACAGCGTCTCAAAGGGTTAAGCTCTGCGGGAGAAATACCATCAACACCACAAGAAAGGGAAGGTTTAAGGCACTTCATACACTTGAAAACAACGTTTTCATTGACTGATAGCGTACACAATGTGCCAGACTGAAAAGGAAGGTTACTTGAAGCATATTTCACACCATATAGCAAACAGAAATGTTCTGCAAAGGTATCAGCAGTGTTCGAGAGAACACCACTATTTTCATGAAGAAGACGTACATCTTTGGCACTCTTTTTAGAAGAGTGAGAGTCCACAAAGCTCCAGAAATATTTTGAACTATGTGTCATGCTGGCTTCAACACAATCAATGTGGTCGTAGTGATTATATTATTAATAATAATAATAATAATAATAATAATAATAATAATAATCTTAGTGGTAACTTGGCACTCTACACTAAAAAAAGGCTGATGCCAGTATGTTAGAGCGTCTGACAACCAGCCATCTAGAGCAGGAACTTGCAGGATGCAGAAGACACCTCCTTCCCCTCCACGTGCTACACACGCACTCACACACACACACACTTGTTCAATAACACAGCACGGCACACAAGCACACATTCGACGGGTGCACAACACACAGGAGTGCCAATTCAGTCTGGTTCCAAGGAAGGAGAATACAAATGACCAAGGGGAGTGGAGAGAAAGCTCTGTATGCCAGATATAATCATGGAGTTGTGGTGTCGGGCCATAGAGGCGCGATGAGGGCTCAGGCTGTGCTCACCACTTGTTCAGACGAACTGAAGAAAGATTAGTGCTGTCCAGAGAGCCGTCAAGCACCCTGCAGTATAAAGTAGTGAAATGCTGCGCTGGTATTGCAGGGTGTGCTACTTAAGGGGTTTAAGGCAATCCTCGTTGGCTGGCATGCTTTTTACGAGAACCGAAAAGACGGAAGTAGCGGGTGCGTGTTGTCCGGCGCTGAACAAACTTAAGTTTGTTAGCGTCGCGAGTTTGGTACGGGAACTATACTGATGAGCAGTACTCAAGTCGTGACAGAATAATAGAAGCGTAGAGTGCTGAGAAAACCTTACGTCATCAGGAAGGGAGACACGGGACACAAACCCAAGAATGGGCCGATGCTTGGATACAGTGCTTGTGACATATGCAGAAAAGTTGAGAGAAGAGCTAAATGTTGTTACATCCAGAATGGGAAGCGCCCGAACCGTCTTTATAGAGGTGCCTTCAAGGAAGTAGGTTGGATGTGCAGCAGTTTTGTTGTGCCTGATACGCATGGCAGCACTTTTTGCAGGGCTACTACAAAGTTTGTTATTGTAGGCCCACTCGTTCAAAAAAAAGCTTTACGGTATGTATTTATTGGAAACACATATGCTGTGCATCGGCCTATTGTTGTTGTGGAAGGGATAACTTGTTAATCAAACCCATTCTGCGCATATGCATTAGCAACTTGGTTTTGAGTAGATCTTTGTCCTGACTACAATTTATAGTATCGCAGCAAGAAACATCTTAGTTGAAGCTGAAGGGATTCCAGCAGTTTAAGCATATCGACTGCACAAAACACTGATGACACCTTTTCACCTTCCCCACAATGCACTCATACCATCTACACTTTCCATAAACAAAAAGGGAGATCATAAATCAATTACAGTTTCATTGACTCAGTACTTGCTGCTTCTGAAGCAGGCATCGAATCAATCATGGTATACGCTGCTACATGCATAGGTCTTGCATGATGCAGCTCCTGCTATGCACTGGATACGAGGCACTCGTTGCAAACAGATTTCTTTTTGCAGTGATCAAGTATAAGAACACACTGTCTGAAACACGATTCCGTTGTCACGTATGCTTCAGTGCGTCAGTGTTCTTGATTGCTGCACGAGCGATTTATCCCCAACTAGCCCAAAAGACGAATGCACTTGAAAGAAGGAGTGAAGACGATCGCACTGAGCCCGCCGGAACCCAGTGGGCAGGTTGGATTAGTCGGCGTCGTTCGAAGTCGCTTCGGATCCACAACCCACGGTCCTCGGTCGGTCGGTCGTGTCGTTGTCCGCCTACGATTACAACACCGTCCTTCAGAAACACTGTCGCGCGCGTCGTGCATTCAAAGAATTCGGACGATCGTTGGTGCCGGCGCCTTCACATGGGCCGCCATTATAGGCATAGCAGCTGGAGGCTTCGCAGCCTACGATTGGTTGACGCCTGCGACGCGTCGCAGCCTCTCATTGGTGCACGCCGGCGCAGCTTCGCCTCGCGTCGGCAAACTTCTAGCATCGGCAGTAGACATAATCGCTGCGCGCCGTCACGCTTCTGACGCTTCGGCGCGTGCTGAAGCTTTCCGACGCGTGCCAGTGGTTGGGGCATAAGGCTTACGGTGCGACTTAGTCCAACACCGATGTCTGTTTGGCGCAGGCTGAAAAAGCTGCGCTCTGTGGTGAAGTCGGGGGTCCGTGCGGCCATCGAATTTTCCATGGATGGTGCCGTGCCAGGTGCCGGGAGAAAGAGTTCCGAGCGGCGTTTAAGAGAATGAAAAAAAAAGAATTATATTTAAAAAATGTACACGGTTGAGTTTTACAGTACGGCTCCAAATAACGGAGCTCACTATGGTAGCGTGTTAGCATGTCCGAGTGTCACACAGTTTCCTAGCGTCCCTTTCCGTCCTTTCAAAGCCGTCTGGATCCGCTTTTTATGCTCTGCGTCGTCGTTGTTCCGTCGATTCCCGGCCTCAGTAAAACGATTACCTCAGGTACCACCAGGTTTGTTGACCTTTCCCTCCGACGGGAGTTTTGTCGAAACACACGCACATCACGCTATATGATCGCGCACGCTATGTGAACACAACAATCCAATCCCGGCCCTCAGTCCCCAGCAGCTGCGAAGCAACTGACCACGGCGGCAGTCAGGCCTGCGACGCAGCATTGGGTGCTAAGAATCCCTCGCTCCGGACAGGCCGCCATTGGAATATGAACCTGTCAACGTTTAACGCTAGAACGTTATCTAGTGAGGCGAGTCTAGCAGTGCAATTGGAGGAATTAGAGGGCAGTAAATGGGATATAATAGGGCTCAGTGAAGTTAGGAGGCCAAATGAAGCATATACAGCGCTAAAAAGCGGGCACGTCCTGTGCTACCGGGGCTTAGCGGAAAGACGAAAACTAGGAGTCGGATTCCTGATTAATAAGAATGTAGCTGGTAACGTACAGGAATTCTATAGCATTAACGAGAGGGTTGCAGGTCTTGTTGTGAAACTTAATAAGAGGTACAAAATGAAGGTTGTACAGGTCTACGCCCGTACATCCAGTCATGATGACCAGGAAGTCGAAAGCTTCTATGAAGACGTGGAATCGGCGATGGGTAGAGTCAAAACAAAATACGCTATACTGATGGGTGACTTCAATGCCAAGGTAGGCAAGAAGCAGGCTGGAGACAAGGCAGTGGGGGAATATGTCATAGGCACCAGGAATAGCAGGGGAAAGTTATTAGTAGAGTTTGCGGAACAGAATAATATGCGGATAATGAATACCTTCTTCCGCAAGCGGGATAGCCGAAAGTGGACGTGGAGGAGCCCGAATGGCGAGACTAGAAATGAAATAGACTTTATACTCTGTGCTAACCTTGTCATCATACACGATGTGGACGCGCTCGGCAAGGTGCGCTGCAGTGACCATAGGATGGTAAGAACTCGAATTAGCCTAGACCTGAGCAGGGAACGGAAGAATCTGGTACATAAGAAGCCAATCAATGAGTTAGCGTTAAGAGGGAAAATAGAGGAATTCCAGATCAAGCTACAGAACAGGTATTCGGCTTTAACTCAGGAAGAGGACCTTAGTGTTGAAGCAATGAACGACAACCTTGTGGGCATTATTAAGGAGTGTGCAATAGAAGTCGGTGGTAAGTCCGTAAGACAGGATACCAGTAAGCTATCGCAGGAGACGAATATTCTGATCAAGAAACGCCAATGTATGAAAGCCTCTAACCCGACAGCTAGAATAGAACTGGCAGAACTTTAGAAGTTAATCAGCAAGCGTAAGACAGCTGACATAAGGAAGTACAATATAGATAGAATTGAACATGCTCTCAGGTAGGGAGGAAGCCTAAAAGCAGTGAAGAAGAAACTAGGAATTGGCAAGAATCAGATGTATGCGTTAAGAGACAAAGCTGGCAGTATCATTGCTAATATGGATGAGATAGTTCAAGTGGTTGAGGAGTTCTATAGAAATTTATACAGTACCAGTGGCACCCACGACGATAATGGAAGAGAGAATAGTCTTGAGGAATTCGAATTTCCCACAGGTAACGTCGGAATAAGTAAAGAAAGCCTTGGGAGCTATGCAAAGGGGAAAGGCAGCTGGGGAGGATCAGGTAACAACAGATTTGTTGAAGGATGTGGGCAGATTGTTCTAGAGAAACTGGCCACCCGGTATACGCAATGCCTGATGACCTCGAGCTACCGGAATCTTGGAAGAACGGTAACATAATCCTAATCCATAAGAAAGGGGACGCCAAAGACTTGAAAAATTATAGACCGATCAGCTTACTGTCAGTTGCCTACAAACTATTTACTAAGGTAATCGCAAATAAAATCAGGAACACCTTAGACTTCTGTCAAGCAAAGGACCAGGCAGGATTCCGTAAGGGCTACTCAACAATAGACCACTTTCACACTATCAATCAGCTGATAGAGAAATGTGCGGAATATAACCAACCCTTATGTATATCTCTCATTGATTACGAGAAAGCGTTTGATTCTGTCGAAACCTCAGCAGTCATGGAGGCATTACGGAATCAGGGTGTAGACGAGCCGTATGTAAAAATACTGAAATATATCTATAGCGGCTCCACAGTCACTGTAGTCCTCCATAAAGAAAGCAACAAAATCCCAATAAAGAAAGGCGTCAGGCAGGGAGATACGATCTCTCCAATGCTATTCACAGCGTGTTTACAGGAAGTATTCAGAGACCTGGATTAGAAAGAATTGGGGATAAAATTTAATGGAGAATACCTTAGTAACTTGTGATTCGCTGATGATATTGCCTTGCTTAGTAACTCAGGGGACCAATTGCAATGCATGCTCACTGACCTGGAGAGGCAAATCAGAAGAGTGGGTCTAAAAATTAATCTGCAGAAAACTAAAGTAATGTTTAACAGTCTCGGAAGAGAACAATAATTTACAATAGGTAGCGAGGCACTGAAAGTGGTAAGGGAATACATCTACTTAGGGCAGGTAGTGACGGCGGATCCGGATCATGAGACGGAAATATTCGGAAGAATAAGAATGGGCTGGGGTGCGTTTGACAGGCATTCTCAGATCATGAACAGCCGGTTGCCTTTATCCCTCAAGAGAAAATTGTATAATAGGTGTGTCGTACCAGTACTCACCTACGATGCAGAAACCTGGAGGCCTACGAAAAGGGTTCTGCTTAAATTGAGGACGACGCAACGAGCTATGGAAAGAAGAATGATGGGTGTAACGTTAAGGGATAAGAAAAGAGCAGATTGGGTGAGGGAACAAATGCGAGTTAATCACATCTTAGTGTAAATCAAGAAAAAGAAATGGGCATGGGCAGGACGTGTAATAAGGAGGGAAGATTAGCGATAGTCATTAAGCGTTACGGACTGGATTCCTAGGGAAGGGAAGCGTAGTAGGGGGCGGCAGAAAGTTAGGTTGGTGGATGAGATTAAGAAGTTTGCAGGGACGACATGGCCACAATTAGTACATGACCGGGGTAGTTGGAGAAGTATGAGAGAGGCCTTTGGCCTGCAGTGGGCGTAACCAGGCTGATGATGATGATGATGATGATGCCACGCACATCACTGACACAAAGAGGGGAACTGGGATGGTACGCTCACTCCGTCTCCGGCGGGGTTGTGCCAAGTTGGGCTGCTGACAGGTGTGGAATATCGTAACCTTGCGTGGACCGCAAATTCGGCTTTGACATACAACATCCCATTTGACGAGGTCGTCGGCTCGTTTTCCATAATCGCTTGATCCGTGACCAAACTTTTGTCGCAGAGTGAACGACTGACCATAACGGCCTTGATTGGCTCTTCGTGACGGCCAGCAGAGACGACGTTACTCTCTTCATGCGGGCTGCGTTGAAGTAAATGATTAGGCGTGGTAGCTGCATGTCACCGGGGTGGCCTCCCCCGTTCTGAAGTGCCGCCGGGCACCACAAGCGAGCCGCCTTGAAGTGAACGAAGAGGCGTGACAGCTGCATGTCGCCGGGGTGGCCACCCCTGCTCTGCCCCGCAGGGGCGTCTGCGTGAGTAGGCGTTTGGTGTGTTGCGACACCAGGTACCCGAGTACACGAGGGTTGGACCCTCCCGCGTGTAGCCGTGCGTGGCTTAGCCATGTCCGGGGAAAGGGGGATCCTGGGGGTTGAGCCGATGCCGGGTTTTCGGACCGTTAAGGCCCCCCGGCGGAGGCAACACACCCCTTTGGCCTCTGCTACACGTAGACGGCACCCCCGGACTGACCCACCCGGGGGAAATCGGTAGTTGCCTTTTCCTGTCTCTCTCTCCCTACAACCTTCGTGTTTTCCTTACTTTGCCCCTTTCCTGTCTCCTTCTCATTTCTTTATTACTTCCGACCTTCCTGGCAGCAAGGGTTAACCTTGTGTGAGTAACCAACCTTGGTTATGTCATATTGGGTTATAGTGGTAACGTACAGCTGGCGCTTGCAGGCCGTGTTTCACGGGTCCTGCAGCATCCCCTTGTAGGACTCCACGGTGGGTGGCTGGCGTTACTGCCGAAATTACAATCTCCTATGGCTACCTCCTTTCCTCCACTACCTGATCGCTCCCTGTAGAGGGGGCGCACCGATGATGTTTTAGAATTTTTCGCCCGTCAAAAAGAAACTTTTCCTTGCTTCCACGTAGTCCACTCCGAAATACCAAACAAACCCGTACGAACCATCTCACCATGCCTCGTGTCCAAGTCTCTGGCCCAAGTTCTTGGTACAGGTTACAAAGCATCCAGCATGACTAGCGGTTATATCCTCTTGGAGCTCCGCAACCTGAAGCAATATGAAAACCTACCCAATCTAGTATCATTTGGCGACACCAAAGTGACAGTAACTCCGCATCGTACTATGAATACCACCCGTGGCGTAGTCTCTGATGGTGATCTCTTGGAGCTGACTGAGGCTGAGCCCTTGGAGGGCTTCAGTGAGCAGAACGTCATCAACGTTAAACGAATTAAGATGAGGCGTGACAACAAAGAAATACAGACGAAACACCTGATACTTACTTTTGCAACAAGTGTTTTGCCCGAGTCCATCGAGGCCGGGTATATCAAGCTCCGTGTTCGGCCATACATCCCTAATCCCCTGCGTTGCTTCAAATGCCAGCGTTTCGGTCACAGTTCACAGAGCTGCCGAGGCCGCCAAACCTGCGCGAAATGCAGTGCTCATGAGCACACTTCTGAATCTTGTGAAAACTCTCTCCACTGCGTAAACTGTGAAGGCGCGCACGCTGCATACTCGCGGTCGTGCCCATCTTGGAAGAAAGAAAAGGACATAGTCACAATTAAAGTAAAAGAAAACATAAGTTTCAAAGAGGCACGCAGGCGGGTATCCTTCCTGCCAAAGCATACCTTTGCCGATGTGGCGCGTCAGGGGGCAGCGCCACAACGGTCTCCGGCGGCTGTCCGACCCACACCCAGTGAGGCGGCAGTGACGCCATCCGCCCCCTCGGCGGCTGCAGCTAACGCTGCTACGCCAACACAGCAGACAGGGCCATCGACCCCGAAGGTGGGCGCAGCCGAGGCTGCTCCAACCTCCCCGGCCCCTTCCAGCGCTGGCAGCAGCATGGCGCAGCCAAATTCCGCAGGGTGCCCCATCGATCTCCGGGCTGGTGGGCGCAGGGGTCTTGCCCTCCAAGGCAAGACTCTGTCTTGTAACTTCTCGCTCTCAAGAGCACGTGTCCGGCGCCTCACAAGAGGCAATGGACACTACACCTGTCCTCAAGGCGCACCAAACGCCTAAGGAGCGGCGAGGCTCCCTCGACCGCTCCAAAAATGGCAGAACCCCCGTTACAGCGCCTCGAAAGAGCTCTGTAACCTAAGGCATCACTTCCGTTTCCGTACACACAGCACCAATTTACTCTAAATATGGATACACAAATTATTCAATGGAACGTCAGAGGTCTTCTTAGAAACCTGGATGACGTACAAGAACTCATACACAAACACAATCCAAAAGTGCTGTGTTTACAGGAAACACACTTAAAATCAAAACACACAAACTTTCTCCGACAGTATATAACTTTTCGCAAAGATCGCGATGATGCTTTCGCATCATCGGGAGGTGCAGCTATTGTTATCCACAAAAGCATTGCGTGTCAACATTTACAGCTCCAAACGCCTCTTGAAGCAGTGGCGGTTCGAGCTGCTCTCCTAAACAAACTCATCACCGTTAGCTCGCTTTAGATACCCCCACAATACAAATTAAACAAACATGATTTTCAGTCCTATATAGATCAATTGCCAGAACCTTATGTTGTTCTTGGCGATTTCAATGCGCACAGCTCGCTACGGGGCGACTCTCGTATAGATGTGCGAGGTCGTCTTGTTGAACAGTTCCTTTTCTCTTCTGGTGCGTGCCTTCTGAATAAGAAGAAACCCACATATTACTGTCTTACAAACAAAACTTTTTCTTCAATTGATCTCAGCATAGTTTCCCCGTCTATACTGCCTGAACTCGAGTGGGAAGTTGCGAACAATCCTTACGGAAGCGACCACTTCCCCATACTGTTAAGAACACTTAAAGAAAACGAATATCTACCACAGGCTCCTAGATGGCTGATTGACACAGCCGACTGGGAGAAATTCCGAACAATAACTAGTATATCATGGGATGACATGTCCTCGCTAGGTATTGATGCGGCTGTGGAGTATTTTAGAACCTTAATAATAGATGCCGCATCTAAATGCATACTTGAAGTAAGTGGCTCGGCATGCAAATGGCGTGTCCCGTGGTGGAACGATGAATGTAGAATCGCACGTAGGAATCAGAACAAAGCGTGGGGGTTGCTACACGCTTCGCCCACTGCAGAGAATCTTGTCAACTTCAAAAAAGTAAAGTCGCAAGGCAGGAGAACCCCCTGACAAGCCAGAAGAGAAAGGTGGCAGAAGTTCTCATCGAGTATTAACTCGTTTACAGATGAGGCGAAAGTCTGGAACCGCGTATATAGAATTAGAGGGCGACAAACATATTCACTCCCTCTGGTAAACACACAAGGTGATACGCTGCAAGATCAGGCAGACTCACTTGGGGAGCACTTTGAGGGCGTGTCAAGTTCAAAACATTATTCGCAATCCTTTCTGAAATTTAAACAAATAGAAGAATGTAAGCCACTCAAACGAAAATGTCTACAGAATGAATCGTATAACTGCCCTTTCAGTATTGCCGAGTTGAGAGCTGCCTTGAGCTCATGCAAGAGCTCTGCACCGCGATCTGACAGAATCATGTATGACATGATCAAAAACCTACACAATGACACCCAAGTTACACTACTCACAATTCTCAACACCATTTGGGCTGCAGGATACCTTCCAACTGCATGAAAAGAAGCCATTGTGGTTCCTGTTTTGAAACAAGGCAAAGATCTTTCCTCAGTGGCAAGTTACCGCCCGATCGCCCTCACAAGTTGCCTTTGTAAGGTATTTGAAAAAGTGATTAATCGGCGACTCATCCATTTCCTTGAAATGAGCAAAATGCTTGGTCCTTATCAGTGCGGCTTCCGAGAAGGGCGCTCCACAACCGATCACCTTGTACGTATTGAAGCAAACATCCGCGACGCATTTGTACACAAGCAGTTTTTCCTATCCATATTCCTCGATATGGAGAAGGCATACGACACAACGTGGCGCTACGGAATCTTGAGAGACCTGTCAGAAATGAGAATCCATGGTAATATGCTAATCCTAATAGAAAACTATTTGTCCCCTCGTACCTTCCGGGTAAAAGTCGGCAATGTCCTCTCACGTCTTTTTACAAAAGAAACTGGTGTTCCCCAATGAGGCGTGCTCAGCTGCACGCTCTTTATCGTGAAGATTAACACGCTTCGCGCTTCATTACCACCGGCCGTCTTTTACTCTACGTGGACGACATTCAAATAGCTTTCAAATCTTGTAACCTCGCAGTCTGCGAAAGACAGTACAGCATGGCCTGAACAAAGTGTCAATGTGGGCAGAACAAAAATGAATTCAAGATCAATCCTAACAAAAGTTCTTGTGTTATTTTTGCAACAAAAAGAGGCCTGATCCCAGATCCTTGCTTAGAACTATGTGGACAACAGATATCTGTAAACAAACAAAACAAATTTCTAGGTATTATACTTGACTATAGACTCACTTTCGTCCCCCACATTAAAGATCTTAAAGAAAAATGTCTGAAGACAATGAACCTAATGAAACTTCTATCCCAGACTACGTGGGGTAGTGACAGGAAGTGCTTAATGTGTCTTTATAAGAGCTTGATTCGGTCACGATTAGATTATGGCGCCGTGATCTATCATCTGCCGCCCCGAGTGCGCTAAAGATGCTAGACCCTGTTCACCATCTAGGTATCCGCTTAGCCACGGGCGCTTTCAGGACAAGTCCCGTTGAAAGTTTATATGCAGAATCGAGTGAGTGGTCACTTCATCTCCAGAGAACATACATCAGCCAAACATATTTTCTGAAAGACCTCTCTAATCCTGAACATCCCTGTTATAATACCGTTAACGAGATCACATGTGCTACACTCTTTCATAATCGTCCCTCCATAAGACAGCCTTTCTCGTTGCGTGTGAGGGAGCTTTGTCATGAAATGCATGTTCCACTCCTCGAACTTCGCATAATGCATCCAGCCAAGCTGCTACCTCTTTGGGAGTGGCAGCTGATACAATGCGATATATCTTTCATGCAAGTTACAAAACACGCTCCAGAGATTGAAACCCACATGCGTTTCCGGGAACTCCAGCACAAACACGACTGCACGGAGTTCTACACAGACGCATCGAAGTCACACGACGGGGTGTCCTACGCAGCCGTCGGTCCATCCTTCTCGGAAACCGATGTACTGCATCCGGAAACTAGTATCTTCACGGCTGAGGCCTACGCACTATTGTCGGCTGTGAAGCATATCAGGAAATCAAAACTCCAGAAATCAGTCATATATACGGATTCCCTTAGTGTTGTGAAGGCCTTGATGTCATTCTCTAACCACAAAAATCCGGTAATTAATGAACTCTATTCCGTTCTGTGTAAAGCGTATATAGGTAACCAGCATGTCATCATATGCTGGGTGCGAGATCATAGGGGTATCGAAGGTAATGTTCTGGCGGACCAGATGACCACGTCAGTTGCATCGCATTCTGCTAATCCCACCGCTGCAGTTCCTGCCACAGATCTGAAGCCCTTCTTACGAAGGAATCTACGGAACCACAGGCAACGCCTATGGGACGCGGAAACAAATAATAAGCTCCACGTGATAAAGCCACAGTTAGAATTCTGGCCCTCTGTAACAAAATCACGCCGAACAGATGTCCTATTCTGTCGTCTCAGAATAGGACACACATTTGGCACCCATAATTTTCTACTCACCGGAAATGACCCTCCAACCTGCGGTAGATGCGAGGAGAGGCTTACCGTCCTCCACGACCTGCTGGAGTGTCGGAAAGCCGAATCTGAAAGAAAGAAACATTTTCCCTTAGCATACCGGCAGCACATTCCCTTTCATCCAGTAATGTTACTCGGCCCAGAACCGCTATTTGACACCAACGCAGTCCTAAGTTATCTGAAAGATGTTGTGTTGCATGTTGTTAGCCCCACATGTTCGTAGCGTCTCCTCTCTTCAGTGGATGCCGCTGTGATAGCTCTTTCGTACAGCACGTGCTTCTAGGCCCTTGTGTTTCAAGGGCTCCGGCGAGGCAACAGGGCTCCAGGTATTTTTATCATCTCATATATTTTCTATTCTGCGTCATTCTTTTACGATGGATTTTAATGTTCATAGTATTCGTCATTAGTCATCGGCATAATTTTATAGCACGTAGATTTTACACACTTTACAGCGACTATTTTTAGGCCACTTTACAGCCAAGTCACATCTTCTTCACAGGACCCATCATTCCACCGTGAAATCAATAACACTGTCTTGGCGCTCTTTGGCCACATCTGGCCCTTGCGCCACTAAACCGCACACATCATCATCATCATCCCCCGCTATGAAGGGCCGCCGGGCACCACAAGCGAGCCGCCTTGAAGTGAACGATGAGGCGTGACTACTGCACGTCGCCGGCGTGGCCTCCCCTGCTTTGAAGGGCCGCCAGGCACAACAGCTAGTTTCACGGAATTTAACAAGTTTTGCTCAGTGACGACAAATGATGCCAGTGATATTGGAGCCGTAGTGAGAGACCCCTCATTGGCGAGTGTCAGCTACTGCTGAAAGGGAATAGAAGCACAATTGTTTTGAGAGGTTAGCTGTGCAGTGTGCCCTAAGAAACCTATTGAAATGCAACCAGAAAGACGGACTATTCGTGTGCAGCGGCTGTCAGGTGCACATTAGTAAAATCATCCATCCGCACTACCTTGACTACTACCTATAGCATATCATGTTGTGCCAGGTTACTTGGGAATTTTCAACATTATGGTCCACAGGAAAAGGCGGTTCGGTTGACTTAAGTAGTGCGCGGATTTGCTTCGGTGTCAACACTGATGCGAGTTATTAGTCTGCAATTTGTTCTCTCAGCCAACGAGATTGCCTTTCTTAACTGCGCGCAAAAAGAATTGCACAGGAAAGCAAAATTACGCAAACAACAAGACGTAACTTGGGAGCGTTGTTGACTAAAATGCACATTAGTTGCTTTGCGCTATTTTGCTGCAGCGAGTGTAGCCAGGAGTGGAATGCACCACTTGATGAATGTTGAAATTGTACAGCCACGGACTCGACGTGAGTGGCAAAGTGATTTACATCTATTAAAACAGCCATATTTTTATTTATTTGCATTTCATCCGATCATCAAAGGACTGCTACTACAAACAGTTTGCATGGTATGTCACATCTCTCGTTCCTCCTGACCGTGTGCCATTGCCGAGTACCTCGCATGCATCGATGTGTGTTCCTCATTCAGTTCAATCCCCGCATGCTGCATGTTTATGGTTTCAGGAGCTGTGCAAGGGCAAAAAGATAGAAGCCCCGCAATTCGCCCTTTCTGCAAGGACGGGTGTGTTGGACTGAAGGGGGCTTGCAACTACAGAGAAAGAGTCGGCATGTGTGGCCGCGTAGGCTCGTACAAACTGTGCGTTGGTGCGAACGCGACTTTAGAAGCGGAGCTGCTGCCAGTCACAACCGCAAAAGGATATGATTAAAATTACCAGGTGCTATCTGCGAGCTACGTCACAATGCAAGAACTAGAGGTCTGCGAATCACCACAGCTTCACAAGTGTGTGAGGAAAGCAGCAGCAAAGCGCCTGCCGTCAGGTCACATCCCCAAGCGAGATAAGTACATGAAAGCAAGCGAATTCCCTTGCATGCGGTAGTGAAATATTTGCCCTCTATATGCTTTTAGCGTCTCCGTTCACATACCGCCGGCTGGTTGCAGAGCCTCAACTGTGCGTGCATATTAAATATTTTTTTTGTCTCTGTGTGCAGCTTAATCAAGCGCTTGCTGCCAACTAAGCCTTAATGGGGAACTGAACCACGCCTTGAGCTTAGTAAAAACATTTCATGAATAGCATATGCACATATGTCAGCGAAATTTTGCATTCTTGTGAGGCACTTGTGGCTCACAAGTGGAACGCGAAGTCACCATTTTCGCAAACGCTCTCTTTTCAGCAGAAGCCTTCTCACTTGTTTTGGGGCTGCTAGCACCTGCTATATTGAGTCTTGTGCCAGATTCTTGTACTACCGCTGCTATTGACCAATAGCTAACATCAGCCAAGAAGCGGGAGCCGACTATTGTCTGCTCACGCTTGGCCGCGGCTGTCCACACAGGAATGAAACTTTGGCCAATCTGCTTATCGGGTGTCGATCTGTCGAGCCGGCGAGGGCTTAGAAAGTGCTCATACTGGTGGCTTATTTAGTACTTGTCTGCTGCGGTACAATTTCTATGGTGGTACTCATGACCATGCGTGAACTAGAGCAAACGTGCCCTGTTTCTCACAGTCTCAAGGATACATGATTTCTGTGTATCCACTGTGCAGAGTGGGTGCGTTCGTATTTTTATGCAGCCGGTATCACTGTGCTGGTGTTTACTCATGACGGCAACTGCGTAAAGATTTTTCAGTTTTGCCTGCACGTGGCACGGAAAGAGTCAAAATGTTTTGCTGATTTCTCTAATCTGTCCATTATAGGCGAACTGTTGCAAAAGTTAACATATTTGCCAGGTGAATGATTCCCCCATTTCTTTGCAATAATTTGAAGCAATTGTATTTCGCCACTTATCTGCGGAGAAGTACAATAACCGCATTTCAACTTTGTGTTCTCGAGGGCAAACGACGTGATTTCAGAGATTGAGATGCCTTACATCACAGCCAAAACAATATGCCTTGCACAGCCACAAGGAATCTCATCGCATTAGCTCTTACTTGGACTGAATCTAAAATGTTTTGGCGGCTTTTCAAGAGCACCACCCATGCACTGAGCACAACTTGGCGTTTCCAGCAGAAGGAGCGATAGGCAGGCAAAACCACGGCCGCTCGACGAAATACATGGCCTAGAGTAATGGCAAAACACACCATGACACTCCGAGGTGCTCTCGACCTAGGAGAAAACGTGCTCTACGCAACACACGGGCGACCTTTCGTGGAAGACGCGACAAGTACCGAGCACAACATCGTAATTACACATCATAAATGTATAATCTATGTATCATTCATTCTAAACAGCGCCAAAAACATACGCACAAGGAAGAGTACAAGACCAGCGCTGACTGCCATCTATGTATACGGCACGGCGGCCCCATCGGATTGCAGCCTGTTAATCCATTCGCCTTCTTTATGCAGTTACTCGTCGTTCTGCTGATGTTGCCATCTGACTGCGAAAGACTGGTGGAAATAACTTCGAGAGAGACATTCGAAGATAGCAGGGTCCTCGTGCCACCGAAGCCGCTGGTACTAAGCAGTGACATGGGCGGCCCGCGCCTGGTCACACCAACCAATACGGGCGCTACATTGAACGGCAGCCTAGCGCGAAATTGGTCATCGTGCGATAAAAAAGTCGTGTTCGAAATTCGCGTGCGTTATGGCAGCGGCGGCATCATCAGAATGCAGTTTGCTCATCCAGAACGGTGCGAATCATTTTGAGAGAGACATTTCACGATAGCAGGGGCCTCGTGTCATCAAAGCCGCTGATACTGAAAAATTACATGGGCTGTTTCCGCCTGGTGACAGCAACCAATACCTGTGAGATGTTCAACGGCACCCTAGAGGGAAAGTGGTCATCGTGCGATACAAAAATCGCGTTCAAACTACGCGTGCGTTATGGCAACGGCGGCACCATAAGAATGCAGTCTGCTAAAGGAGGCGCCTTCTGTACGAAGTTACCCGTCATTCTGCTGACGTTGCCATCTGACTGCGAAACACCATTGCAAAGCATTTCGACAGACACATTCGACGACAGCAAGGGCCTCGTACGAAAGAAGTCGCTGATACTCAAAAATGACATGGGCGCTCAGCGCCTGGTGACAGCAGCCAATCAGGGCGATACATTCAAATACACCCTGGCGGGAAAGTGGTCATCGTGCGATATAAAAGTCGCGTTCGAGACTGTGCGTCATAGACACGGCGACACCATGAGAATGAAGACCGCTAATCCAGACGTCTTATTTATGGAGTTACTCGTCGTTGTGAGGATGTTGACTTCAGACGCCGAAAGACTGTTCCAAAGCATTTCGACATGCACATTCGACGATAGCAGGGGCCTCGTTCCAAAGAAGAATCTAATACTGAAAAATGACATGGGCGCTCCGCGCCTGGTGACAGGAGATAATAAGGGCGCTACATCATCCAAAGGCACCCTGGCGGGAAAATGGTCATCGTGCGATATAAAAGTCGCGTTCAGGCCGCATGCATCATGGGCACGGCGGCATCATGAGAATGAGGCATGCTAATGCAGCCGTCTTCTTTGTGAAGTTTCTCTTCGTTCTGCTCATATGGCCATCTGACTGCGAAACACCATTGCAAAGCATTTCGACAGACACATTCGACGATAGCAAGGGCCTCGTACGAAAGAAGCCGCTGATACTCAAAAATGACATGGGCGCTCAGCGCCTGGTGACAGCAGCCAATCAGGGCGATACATTCAAATACACACTGGCGGGAAAGTGGTCATCGTGCGATATAAAAGTCGCGTTCGAGACTGTGCGTCATAGACACGGCGACACCATGAGAATGAAGACCGCTAATCCAGACGTCTTATTTATGGAGTTACTCGTCGTTGTGAGGATGTTGACTTCAGACGCCGAAAGACTGTTCCAAAGCATTTCGACATGCACATTCGGCGATAGCAGGGGCCTCGTTCCAAAGAAGAATCTAATACTGAAAAATGACATGGGCGCTCCGCGCCTGGTGACAGGAGATAATAAGGGCGCTACATCATCCAAAGGCACCCTGGCGGGAAAATGGTCATCGTGCGATATAAAAGTCGCGTTCAGGCCGCATGCATCATGGGCACGGCGGCATCATGAGAATGAGGCATGCTAATGCAGCCGTCTTCTTTGTGAAGTTTCTCTTCGTTCTGCTGATATGGCCATCTGACAGAGAAAGACTGTTGCAAAGCATTTCGACAGACACATTCGACGATAGCTGGGGCCTCGTGCCAATGAAGACGCTGATATGAAAAATGACATGGACGCTCCCCGCCAGGTGACAGCATCCAATCAGGGAGCTACATCCAAAGGCACGCTGGCCGTAAAGTGGTCATCGTGCGATATAAAAGTCGCGTTCACACTGAGCATCATGGGCACCGCGGCACTATGAGAATGAAGCCTGTCTTCTTTATGGAGTTACCCGTCATTCTGCTGATGTTGACAACTGACTTCGAAAGACCGTTGCAAAGCGTTTCGACAGAAAAATTCGACGATAGGAGGGGCCTAGTGCCAACGAAGCCGCTGATACTCGCAAATAACATGGATGCTCCGCGACTGGTGACAGCATCCAATCGGGACGCTACATTCGAGGGCACCATTGTAGCAAAGTGGTCATCGTGAGATATAAAAGTCGCGTTCAGACTGTGCATCATGGGCACCGCGGCACGATGAGAATGAAGCCTGCTAATCCAGGCGTCTTCTTTATCGAGTTACCCGTCGTTCTGCTGATTTTGCCATCTGACTGCGAAACACCATTGCAAAGCATATCGACAGAGACGTTCGGCGATAGCAGGGGCCTCGTGCCAATGAGGCCGCTGATATCAAAAATCACATGGATGCTCCGCGCCTGGTAACAGCATCCAATCGGGGCGCTACATCCAAAGGCACCCAGGCGGGAAAGTGGTCATCGTGTGAAATAAAAGTCGTGTTCAGAGTTCGCGTGTGTCATGGTAACGGCGGCACCATCACAATGAGGCCTGCCAATCCAGGCGTCTTCTTGATGGAGTTACCCGTCGTTCTGCTGATGTTGACATCTGACTTCGAAAGACCGTTGCAAAGCGTTCGACAAAAAAATTCGACGAGAGGAGGGGCCTCGTGCCAACGAAGCCGCTGATACTCACAAATAACATGGACGCTCCGCGACTGGTGACAGCATCCAATCGGGACGCTACATTCGAGGGCACCATGGCAGCAAAGTGGTCATCGTGCGACATAAAAGTCGCGTTCAGACTGTGCATCATGGGTACCGCGGCACGATGAGAATGAAGCCTGCTGATTCAGGCGTCTTCTTTGTGGAGTTACCCATCGTTCTGCTGATATTGCCATCTAACTTCGAAACACCATTGCAAAGCATATCGACAGAGACATACGGCGATAGCAGGGGCCTCGTGCCAATGAAACCGCTGATATCAAAATTGACATGGACGCTCCGCGCCTGGTGACAGCATGCAATCAGGGCGCTACATCCAAACGCACCCAGACGGGAAAGTGGTCATCGTGCGATACAGAAGTCGCGTACAGACTGTGCATGATGAGCACCGCGACACCATGAGGATGAAGCCTGCTAATCCAGGCGTCTTCTTATTGGAGGTTCCCGTCATTTTACTGACATTGACATCTGACTGCGAAACACCGTTGCAAAGCATTTCGGCAGACACATTCGACGATAGCAGGGGCCTCGTGCCAACGAAGCCGCGTATACTCGAAATTAACATGGACGCTCCACGCCTGGTGACAGCAGCCAATCAGGACTCTACATTCAAGAGCACCATGGCAGCAAAGTGGTCATCGTGCGATATAAAAGTCGCGTTCAGACTGTACATCATAGGCACCGCGGCACTATGAGAATGAAGCCTGCTAATCCAGGCGTCTTCTTTATCGAGTTACCTGTCGTTCTGCTTATGTTGCCATCTGACTGCGAAAGACTGTTGCAAGGCGTTTCGACAAAGACATTCGACGATAGCAAGGGCCTCGTGATAACGAAGCCGCTGATACTCGAAAATAACATGGCCGCTCCGCGCCTGGTGACAGCATCCAATGAGCGCGCTGCATCATCCAAAGGCACCCAGGCTGGAAAGTGGTCATCGTGCGAAATAAAAGTCGTGTTCAGAATTCGCGTGTGTCATGGCAACGGCGGCACCATCACAATGAGGCCTGCCAATCCAGGCGTCTTCTTGATGGAGTTACCTGTCGTTCTGCGGATGTTGAAATCTGACTGCGAAAGACAGTTGCAAAGCATTTTGACAGAGACATTCGACGATAGCAGGGGCCTCGTGCCAACGAAGGCGCTGATACTCAAAAATGACATGGACGCTCTGCGCCTGGTGACAGTAGCCAATCAGGGCGCCACATTCAAAGGCACCCTGACAGGAAAGTTGTCATCATGCGAATTAAAAGTCGCGTTCAGACTTGGCATCATGGGCACCGCGGCACCATGAGAATGAAGCCTGCTGGTCCAGGCGTCTCCTTTATAGAGTTACTCATCCTTCTGCTGGTGTTGCCATCTGACTGCGAAAGACCGTTGCAAAGCATTTCGACAGACACATTCGACGATAGCAGAGGCCTCATGCAAATGAAGCCGCTAATATCAAAAATGACATGGATGCTCTGCGCCTGGTGACAGCATCCAATGAGGGCGCTACATCATCCAAGGGCACCCAGGCGGGAAAGTGGTCATCGTGCGATATAAAAGTCGCGTTCAGACTGTGCATCATGGGCACCACGGCGCCATGAGAATGAAGCCTGCTAATCCAGGCGTCTTCTTTAAGGAGTTACTCGTCGTTCTGCTGATGTTGCCATCTGACTGCGAAAGACTGTTGCAAAGCATTTCGACAGAGACATTCGGCGATAGCAGGGGCCTCGTGCCAATGCAGCCACTCATATCAAAAATGACATGGACGCTCCGCGCCTGGTGACAGCAGCCAATCGGGACGCTACATTAAAGGGCACCATGGCAGCAAAGTGGTCATCGTGGGATATAGAAGTCGCGTTCAGACTGGGCATCATGGGCACCTCGGCACCATGAGAATGAAGCCTGCTAATCCAGGCGTCTTCTTTATGGAGTTACCCGTCGCTCTGCATATTTTGCCATCTGACTGCGAAAGACCGTTGCAAAACGTTTCGACAGAGACATTCCACGATAGCAGAGGCCTCATGCCAATGAAGCCGCTGATATCAAAAATGACATGGACGCTCCGCGCCTGGTGACAGCATCCCATGAGGGCGCTACATCATCCAAAGGCACCCAGGCGGGAAAATGGTCATCGTGCGATATAAAAGTCGCGTTCACACTGGGCATCATGGGCACCGCGGCACCATGAGGATGAAGCCTGCTAGTCCAGGCGTCTTCTTTATAGAGTTACTCGTCCTTCTGCTGATGTTGCCATCTGACTGCGAAAGGCCGTTGCAAAGCATTTCGACAGAGACATTCGACAATAGCAGGGGCCTCATGCCAACGAAACCGCTGATACTAGAAAATAACATGAACTCTCCGCGCCTGGTGACAGCATCCAATGAGGGCGCTACATCATCCAAAGGCACCCAGGCCGGAAAGTGGTCATCGTGCGAAATAAAAGTCGCGTTCAGAGTTCGTGTGCGTCATGGCGGCAACGGCGGCACCATCAGAATGAGGCCTGCTAATCCAGGCGTGTTCTTTATGGAGTTATTCGTCGTTCTACGGATCTTGACATCTGACTTTGAAAGACCATTACAAAGCATATTGACAGACACGTTTGACAGGGACCTCGTGTCATTGAAGCCCCTGACATCAAAAAAGGCACGGACGCTCCGCGCCTGGTGACAGCATCCAATCAGGGCGCTACATCATCCAAAGGCACCCACGTGGGAAAGTGGTCATCGTGCGATATAAAACTCGCGTTCAGACTGTGCATCATGGGCACGGCGGCACCATGAGTAGAAAGCCTGAAAATCCAGGCGTCTGCTTTATGGAGTTACCCGTCGTTCTGCTGATGTTGCCATCTGACTGCGAAAGACCGTTGCAAAGCATTTTGACATAGACATTCGACGATAGCAGGGGCCTCGTGCCAACGAAGGCGCTCATACTCAAAAATGACATGGACGCTCTGCGCCTGGTGACAGCAGCCAATCAGGGCGCTACATTCAAAGGCACCCTGGGAGGAAAGTTGTCATCGTGCAAATTAAAAGTCGCGTTCAGACCGTGTGCATCATGGTCACCGCGGCACCATGAGAATGAAGCCTGCTAATCCAGGCGTCTTCTTTATGGAGTTACCAGTCGCTCTGCTGATTTTGCCATCTGACTGCGAAAGACCGTTGCAAAGCATTTCGACAGAGACATTCGACGATAGCAGGGGTCTCATGCCAATGAAGGCGGTGATATCAAAAATGACATGGACGCTCCGCGCCTGGTGACAGCAGCCAAGGGGGGCACAACATTCAAGGGCACCATGGCAGCAAAGTGTTCATCGTGCGATATAAAAATCGCGTTCAGACTGTGCATCATGGGCACCGCGGCACCATGAGAATGAAGCCTGCTAATCCAGGCATCTTCTTTATGGAGTTACTCGTTGTTCTGCTGATGTTGCCATCTGACTGCGAAAGACTGTTGCAAAGCATTTCGACAGACACATTCGACGATAGCAGGGGCCTCGTCACCGCCGGACGACACCGCCGTCAACACCGCCGGACGCACTATGTGCTCACCCCTTCTTGTAACACAGGTTGCTCTCGCTGTCTGGCTCGGCCCGCTTGGAATGCTCGTCAAACGTGTTCTGGGAACAAGCGCAACGGATGAAGAAGCATCGACCCTAGGGCCTTTCATCCAGCCGGGTGTTCTACAAGCCGGAATCGTCTCCGCGCCAAAACATGAGGGCCTCGGATTCGTCGGCTGGCAACCCGGAACCACAGCAACAGTATTTAATCGCCCACCTACGTCGCATTCACCGGGGCGCGACACCGCCGGACGCACTATGTGCTCACCCCTTCTTGTAACACAGGTTGCTCTCGCTGTCTGGCTCGGCCCGCTTGGAATGCTCGTCGAAGGTGTTCCGGGAACAAGCGCAACGGATGAAGAAGCATCGACACACGGGCCTTCCATCCACCCGAGTGTTCTACGAGCCGGAATCGTCTCCCTGCCAAAACTGGAGCGCCTCGGATTCGTCGCCTGGCAACGCGGAACCACAGCAACAGTATTTAACCGCCCACCTACGTCGCATTCACCGGGGCGCGACACCGCCGGACGCACTATGTGCTCACCCCTTCTTGTAACACAGGTTGGTTACATGAGCCATTGCGCATGCATGCGAACTTCAAACCCATTTTTATTTGAGGTGTCGTGCCCCAGTGACACCAAGGACTGGCTATTTTGGTTTGTTAACCGTTGTACGTCCGCGGTGTGCCACTTTGCGTTGTCACAATTGCTGTTAGCTTTGTCAGGCGACGTGCAGTCGAAACCAGGCCCTGATAGCGTTCAGGAATCTAGTGCGCAGACCGACGCAGGGGATATCTCTGCTGTCTTGCAGATGCTTACCAAGCTTCAGTCAGGTCAAGAAAAAATTTTGTCGGATTTAGCGGACATACGAACCAAACAATATGCAACTGACGAAAAAGTGAAGAACTTGACGGAACGTGTCGACCTTCTAGAGCAAGGATGCTCGCAGTCCAGTAACTCTTCGGCCGCTTCGAAAGCCGCGTCTGCAGGAATAACTGCTTTGAAAGCTTCCACGGATGATTCCGAATATAGGCTACGCACGAACAACCTTCTCTTTTTTGGTTTTGAGGATAACCCGCTGGAAACCTGGGAGCAAGCCGAAGAAACTGTTCTTGCGTTCTGCTCCACTAAGCTCGGTGTATCGCTTGACCCATTGATCGAGCGCATAGACTGGGCACTTACAGTGAAGATAAAAACCGCCCCATAATTGTTCGCTTTGTTAGATTCAAAGATAAAGATGCGGTATTGGGGGCGGGTCCGACGTTGAAGACAAGTGACATTTCCATCAGGGAAGACTTCTCTCGTTCTGTACGCTTAGCCCGCAGGAAACTTTCCGAATTTGCAAAGGCTCGGTCCTCCTCGTACAAAATAAGGCACGATAAGCTTCGTATGGACGGACGAAACTCCATTTACGACGCTGATAGTGATAATATCGTGCTGCAAAAAAAGTGAACTGGAAACGGCGTCGAGCTATCCCTGTTACTGAAGTTAACGGTTCCGTCAGCGTTCCCCGATGCCGCTCCATTGAGCATGTGCCGTGCCGTCCTTCATTGGTAAACGTCATGCTTATCAATTGCCGAAGCGTCAAGAACGAAACCAACGAGTTAACAGGGCTCGTATCATCTTTTGGTCTTCACATTGTTATCGGGTCTGAATCTTGGTTGGATGAATCGATTTCCAGCTCTGAAATATTTCCTGCGGAATACGTGGCCTATCGCAAAGACCGCAATACGCACGGTGGGGGCGTTTTCGTTCTGGTCAGGCACAGCTTGCCAAGTTTCATAGTTGTCTTGGGGGGGATAACAACTGTGAATCTGTTTGGTGCAAAATTGTTCTAGAACATAGCAAACAGTTTACAGTTGGAGCATTTTTTCGTCCGCCTAATGACAACAGCAGTCGTACCTTTAATACCCTTTCCCATTTATTACTTACGGTCTCAACTGATTACTTTCTCGGCGGTGGTGACTTTAATATGCCAGATGCGCAGTGGATTAATAAGCTGCCAGTACTTCCTTCGTGCTCATCCTTGTCGTCGGCTTTTTACGATCTTTTCGCAACGCATGGTCTTTATCAATTCGTGGAGGGACCAACACGTCGCCATGGCAATGCCGCTTTCACCTTAGATCTTCTGATTTCAAACTCTCCTTTATTGCTGCAATCTGTTTCCATAGTTCCCGGAATAAGCGACCATGATGCAGTGGTTGCCCGTCTCGTTGCTCCCAAGCTGTACATACCGCCACCGAAACCCAGAAAAGTTTATTTCTTTGATAGCGGAAATTACTCTCGTATTGCTGAAACGCTTGAGTCAAACTTCGATACTTCCTCAGAACAAAGCAGCACTGTATCTGTCTCCGAGTTATGGCTGCTGTTCAAGGAACAACTTTTACAGCTCATTGACTTGCACATTCCATCTAAGCTTCTTTCTGTGAAACACCGAAAAAACAAACCTTGGTTTGATAAACCCATAAAGGTGCTACTTAATAAGAGGAATCGTATGTTCAAACGGTATAGAGAAAAGGCCGATCCACTGCAATTTTCTAAGCTTCGACAACTTGGTTCTGAAATCCAGATGAAAATCGCAGAAGGAAAAAAGCGGTATTTTGACTCTCTTGGTTCTAGAATAAAAGAAAATCCAAAGGAACTTTGGAAACTAGTGAAATCAAACAGTAAAGACGATGTTGGTATCCCTCCATTAATCCACAATAGTGCAGCTGTTACCCATGATAGAGATAAATCAACCTGTTTTAATGATTACTTTGTTTCTGTGTATTCCACGCTAGTACCTCAACATCTTCCAGTCTTCTTGAGCAACGCGCTTGATGATATGCAGGATATTGATATTCACCACTTCGGAATAGTCAGCCTTCTCCAAAAATTAAAACCACACTCGGCACCAGGTCCAGATAGGATACCCAATTTTGTTTTGAAATCCTGCGCATATGTCATATCAAGGTATCTAGAAGTACTGTATCGCAAATCTCTTGAAACCTCAGAATTACCTGAAGGCTGGAAGATGGGCGACATTGTTCCGATTCATAAAAGCGGGCCCCGTGACAGTGTCATGAATTATAGACCTATATCCTTAACATCTGTGTGTTGCAAAACCCTGGAGCACATAATTTACACTAACATCTTTTCCCACCTTCAAAACAACAGTTTCTTTGTTCCTTACCAACACGGGTTTAGAGCTGGTCACTAATGCGTAACTCAGTTAGTGGAATTTACCCATGACATATTCACATCATTTGACAAAGGACTGCAAACAGACGGCATACTATTAGATTTCCAGGAAGCGTTTGACAAAGTGTCCCATGTTCTCTTACTTCATAAGCTTTCACTTCTTGGTTTACCAGAAAAAAATACATTATTGGCTCAAAAACTACTTGACAGGTCGTTTACAAAGAGTGGTAATTAATGGCACAGAATCAGAATATGCATGCGTATCTTCTGGCGTTCCGCAGGGTTCCGTCTTAGGTCCTCTTTTATCTCTTATATATATAAATGGAGACATTGGCACAGGAATCACCTCGAAAATCCAGCTGTACGCAGACGATTGCGTCCTTTACAGAGAAATTAATGATTCCGACCGAGTAGCATTACAGTCAGACCTAAATAAAATTTCTTCATGGTGTGACAGGTGGCTTATGTCCCTCAACATCTGAAAATGTAAGCATATTTGTTTCACCCGCCAGCGGCAACCAATCCGTACACGGTATTACTTGAACGGCTCCCCTTTATCAGAAACACGCGAAGCTAAATACTTAGGTGTCACATTTTCCGCCGATCTGACATGGAATCGTCACATTCAAAGCATCACTTTAAAAGCAGGGCGAGTACTTAATTTTATCAAACGGAACTTTAGGCACGCGCCACTAGATGTCAAGAGAACACTTTACCTAAGCAGCGTTCGCCTGATTCTCGAATACGCGTCTGTTGTGTGGGACCCGCATACACAAATTCTTGTGAATAGCTTAGAAGCGATACAGAAACGTGCGGCCCCTTTCATAACCGGCATTTACTCGTTTCCAAGCAGCATCACAGAAATAAAACGGCACATATGTTTAGAAGATCTTTCACTACGCCGTGCTGTTTCCCGCCTCTTTCCTTCGAGATATCGTCTTCAATCGTACACCACTAAACAAAGAGACTTATTTGCAACTACTAACATACTTATCCAGGCGCCGCGACCACTTACTTAAGATAAAAGAAATATGCGCGTGCACAACAACATACCAAAACTCCTTTTTTCCCCGTACAATACACGAATGGAACCTGCTGCCTCCTGAGCTAATTGAAGTTGCTTCTGATGACGCATTCCCCGCTGCTCTCCAAGCATATGTTTGCAGATAAATATGCACTCGCCATTTGAAATCTTCTTTCATGTATGTTTTGCAATGTTAGCCAACGTGCTGTGACAATGAGTGTATCTTGATACCTGGGCGAAATTTGTTCTTTATGCTGTCTCATGCGCTCCCTCAGAATGTAACACATGTATTAGTATTGTACCCATGGTCTCAAGTGTATAACCTTTTAAGAATGTGCAATCTTGTATTTTATATTGATTATCTGTCCTCCCTACTGTAATGCCCAATGGGCCAAGTAGGTATGTAAATAAAAAAATAGATAAATGAAGCCGCTGATATCAAAAATGACATGGACGCTCCGCGCCTGGTGACAGCAGCCAATCGGGACCCTACATTCAAGGGCACCATGGCAGCAAAGTGGTCATCGTGCGCTATAAAAGTCGCGTTCAGACTGTGTATCATGGGCACCGCGGCAATATGAGAATGAAGCCTGCTAATCCAGGCATCTTCGTTATGGAGTTACCCGTCGTTCTGCTGATGTTGCCATCTGACTGCGAAAGACTGTTGCAAAGCATTTCGACAGACACATTTGACGATAGCAGGGGCCTCGTGCCAATGAAGCCGCTGATATCAAAAATGACATGGACGCTCCGCGCCTGGTGACAGCAGCCAATCGGGACCCTACATTCAAGGGCACCATGGCAGCAAAGTGGTCATCGTGCGCTATAAAAGTCGCGTTCAGACTGTGTATCATTGGCACCGCGGCAATATGAGAATGAAGCCTGCTAATCCAGGCATCTTCGTTATGGAGTTACCCGTCGTTCTGCTGATGTTGCCATCTGACTGCGAAAGACTGTTGCAAAGCATTTCGACAGACACATTTGACGATAGCAGGGGCCTCGTGCCAATGAAGCCGCTGATATCAAAAATGACATGGACGCTCCGCGCCTGGTGACAGCAGCCAATCGGGACCCTACATTCAAGGGCACCATGGCAGCAACATGGTCATCGTGCGCTATAAAAGTCGCGTTCAGACTGTGTATCATGGGCACCGCGGCAATATGAGAATGAAGCCTGCTAATCCAGGCATCTTCGTTATGGAGTTACCCGTCGTTCTGCTGATGTTGCCATCTGACTGCGAAAGACTGTTGCAAAGCATTTCGACAGACACATTTGACGATAGCAGGGGCCTCGTGCCAATGAAGCCGCTGATATCAAAAATGACATGGACGCTCCGCGCCTGGTGACAGCAGCCAATCGGGACCCTACATTCTAGGCCACCATGGCAGCAAAGTGGTCATCGTGCGCTATAAAAGTCGCGTTCAGACTGTGTATCATGGGCACCGCGGCAATATGAGAATGAAGCCTGCTAATCCAGGCATCTTCGTTATGGAGTTACCCGTCGTTCTGCTGATGTTGCCATCTGACTGCGAAAGACTGTTGCAAAGCATTTCGACAGACACATTTGACGATAGCAGGGGCCTCGTGCCAATGAAGCCGCTGATATCAAAAATGACATGGACGCTCCGCGCCTGGTGACAGCAGCCAATCGGGACCCTACATTCAAGGGCACCATGGCAGCAACATGGTCATCGTGCGCTATAAAAGTCGCGTTCAGACTGTGCATCATGGGCACCGCGGCACCATGAGAATGAAGCCTGCTAAATCAGGCATCTTCTTTATGGAGTTACTCGTCGTTCTGCTGATGTTGCCATCTCACTGCGAAAGACCGTTGCAAAGCATTTCGACAGAGACATTCGACGATAGCAGGGGCCTCATGTCAATGAAGCCGCTGATATCGAAGATTTTGCCCCAAGTACGCGCCTTGCACGCTCAAAATTGTTAAAATTTATCAGGCCCCACGAATGCGCGTTTAAGCTCAGCCTGGACAAGCTGCATGTAGGCAGCAGATGCTATTTTTATGATACTACATCCGATAGAGTCATTGAACATACCACAACAACTAAAAGCAATCAAATGCCAGCTCCAACTGGTACCTTATCTGACCAGCCGCAGTGACAAAGGAGAAATTCCGTGCCTGCTTCATCCAAAAACCGCCCTGATTCATTTTTAACATTAGCGTGGTTTTCACTAACATCCGCAGTATAATTCCAAAACGCGACGAACTCGAAAGCTTCATAGACGACACCACAGCCGACATGATTTTACTAACGGAAACGTGGTTAAATAAGGACGTCGGCGACCACGAAGTTTTTTCATCCTACCCTAACTTTACAGTTTACCGACGCGATCGGCACGATAGGCGTGTTGGAGGTGTACTAATCGCCGTTAAAGACAGCTTACCATCATCCCTGATAAATCACGACGACAACGTCGAACTAACATGGGTAAGCCTGCAAAGTACAATCGGCAAAATAGTGTTTGGAATCTGTTACCGTCCACGAGATAGTAACCCCTCATTTTGCAATTTCTTACGCCTCTCTTTAGAACAAATAAAAAAAGATATGCCCGCATCACCTATATTTCTTTTTGGAGATATTAATCATCCCAGCATCAATTGGCCACTACTTTCAGTACCCAACAGAACACTTTGTAGTGAACCCAAACAGTTTCTTGAATTAACACTAGACTTTAACCTCCACCAAGCAATAACATGCCCAACTAGGGGCGACAACACCCTGTATCTCTTATTAACATCTAGCCCGGAAACATAAAAAATATGACTTGGCTCCCTGGCTTCAGCGACCACAATGTACTTCATATGGGCATTTGATTACCATTAAAAAAGAAAGCCCCAACGCAAAAATTAATCACTGATTACAAGAAAGCTAACTTCGACGCATTTAACCGCGAACTTGCACTCTTCTACGAAGATTTTCGACAGTCATACTCTGCTCGCTCGGTCAACGCCAATTGGGAATTATATAAAAACACTGTGCTAAACTTAAAAAACATATATATCCCCACTATCCTTATAAATACCGACAAAAATAACCAGTGGTTTACGCAACACCTAAAACGTCTACTTAATAAGAAAAAACGCCATTATCGAAAAGCAAAATTAACTAATAACCACAGGGCTTGGGATAGGTACGAACTAAGCGTCAAAAAATACATCAAGGAATTACCCCAGGTGGTCAAAATTTCCGGAGTCCTCCACTACGGCGTGCCTCATAATCAGAAAGTGGTTTTGGCACGTAAAACCCCAAATATTATTATTATTACATCAAGGAATTGAAAGCTTCCAAAAACAAATTTTTTTCAACTGACCTCTTATCTATCCTTTAGTCCAACCCACATAAATTCTTTCAGATTATCTCCCCGCCTAAGCGCCAAACTCAGCTGCAGCTATCAGACGACGACAATGTACTGATTGACACTGAAAAATGTGCTACAGCCCTTAACGATTTCTTCACATCAGTATTTTTTCCTGCTATAAACTTCAGTTCTGACGAATTACCATGCCACTCGCTGTCCACAATGCCCGATATCCATATTAACGCTCATGGAATAGCTGGGCTAATACAGGCTCTAAAATTATCCTCCTCGGCTGGTTGCGATCAAATCAGCAGCAAATTACTTAAGAACACCAGTTCCCTGTCAAGCGCAATACTTAGCTTAATTTTCGAGGAATCAATCAGTACTGGTGAAGTTCCCCACGATTGGAAAAAGGCTCAAATCATTCCCGTCTATAAATCTGGTGATCGAACAAAAGCATGTAACTATCGTCCAATTTCTCTAACCAGTATCCCCTCTAAACTGCTGGAACATATCATAGCAACCAATCTAATGCACTACCTTGAATCAATTAACTTCTTCTATTCATATCAGCATGGTTTTAGAAAACTATTATCCTGCGAAACTCAGCTCTCTGAATTCACCGATGAAATCTTACAACACATGGACGATCACCTTCAGATTGACGCCATCTTCTTAGACTTTTCGAAGGCCTTCGACCGCGTCCCTCACAATCACCTACTTGCCAAATTATCTACTCTTGGAATCCCCCCATGACTGATTACTTGGATCGAACATTTCTTAAAAGGATGCGTACAATACACATCCGCTAACTCTCATGACTCACACCTTTCTGATGTTACATCCGGTGCCCCCCAGGGAGCAGGCTTATCCCCGCTTTTATTTTTACTCTATATCAATGACCTGCCATGTAACACAAAAACTAGACTTCGCCTTTTTGCTGATGATCGCGTCATCTACAACGCCATCCATAACCCTGGTGACTCCATTCACTTACAAGAAGACACACACACTATCGTTTCATGGTGTGAAAAATGGTTCATGCCTCTTAACCTTAATAAGTGCCAATGTATGTCATTTTCACGTAAGCGCAGCATAACAAACTACGCGTACCACATAAGCTCAACTACAATAACACGAACAGACTGCTATAACTATCTAGGTGTTCGCTTGACATCATCACTATCATGGCTTACTCCCATTGAAACAATATTCGCAAACGCCTCGCGCACACTTGGTTTCTTGCGTCGCAATATGAAATCTGCATCGCCCGCTATAAAAAAACTTGCATATCAGACATACGTTCGGCCAAAACTGGAGTACGCATCATCTATCTGGCACCCCTCGCAAGCATATCTCACCTACGAATTAGAAGCCATTCAGAATCGTGCTGCACGCTTTATCATGTCAAACTACTCAAGTAAAACCAGCATAACTGAACTGAAACGCACACTCGATCTTCCCAGTCTCCAATCACGTCGTATCATCTCGCGTCTCTGCATGCTTCTCTTCCTACTATCACCCAATAGCCAGACACCCTCGACTACAACCCCCGCCTAGAATCTCTACCCGCCTCAACCACAGCTGTCCAATCGCGCACATTCAGTGCCGTACGTCTTCGATGAAGGATTCTTTTTTTCCAAATGCAATAGCGCTGTGGAACACTCTGCCCGACTGTATTGTCCTTTCCGCCGACCACACGACTTTCCGTGAGAAACTAACAATCCACTACACCTAGAATGGTTCGTCACAAATGCATTTGCTTACTGACCCCTTTTAAGTAATTAATTGATAGTGATTCGTTCTCAGGCATGATATTTTTAAGAGTATTTATGTAGTATGTATTTTGTTGTATATTATGGTTTCTTTACAGTGATTTTGATGATAGTACTGCTTGCTCGGCTCCCTCTTGAGCGTTGTTTCCTTTTCTGTTCTTCGTCTATCTTTTCTTCCTCTTTTCCCCCTTTAGCGTGATGAAGAGTTCCTCACACTTTGTTTGCCCCCGCCTTATGTAATGCCTCCGGGCCTTTAAGGCTTCAATAAATGAAAGGAAATGAAATATCAAAAATGACATGGATGCTCCGCGCCTGGTGACAGCATCCAATGAGGGCGCTACATCATCCAATGGCACCGAGGCGGGAAAGTGGTCATCGTGCGATATAAAAGTCGCGTTCAGACTGCGCATCATGGGCACCAGGCACCATGAGAATGAAGCCTGCTAATCCAGGCGTCTTCTTTATGGAGTTACCCGTCGCCCTGCTGATTTTGCCATCTGACTGCGAAAGACCGTTGCAAGGCGTTTCGACAGATACATTCGACGATATCAGGGGCCTCGTGCCAACGAAGCCGCTGATATCAAAAATGACATGTACGCTCCGCGCCTGGTGACAGCATCCAAACAGGGCGCTACATTCAAAGGCACGCAGGCGGGAAAGTGGTCATCGTGCGATATAAAAGTCGCGTTCAGACTGTGCATCATGGGCCCCGCGGCACCATGAGAATGAAGCCTGCTAATCCAGGCGTCTTCTTTGTGGAGTTACTCGTCGTTCTGCCGATGTTGCCATGTGACTGCGAAAGACTATTGCAAAGCATTTCGACAGACACATTCGACGATAGCAGGGGCCTCGTGCCGATCAAGCCGCTGATATCAAAAATTACATGGACGCTCCGCGCCTGGTGACAGCAGCCAATCGGGACGCGACATTCAAGGGCACCATGGCAGCAAAGTGGTCATCGTGCGATATAAAAGTCGCGTTCAGACTGTGCATCATGGGCACCGCGGCACGATGACAATGAAGCCTGTTAATCCAGGCGTCTTCTTTATGGAGTTACTCGTCGTTCTGCTGATGTTGCCATCCGACTTCGAAACACCATTGCAAAGCATATCGACAGAGACATTCGACGATAGCAGGGGCCTCGTCCCCCTGCTATCAACTGATAACCCAGTCAACCAGAATCACACCACAAGTCGCTTACACCCTTGACCTTCTGTTAACAACACGACCCGATTTTATTTCGAACATTACTTACTTACCATCCTGAAGCGATCACTCGCTTATCCATTTCAACATCAACATTTCATATCCGAAATCAGAAAAAAAGATCAAGACAATTCACGACTATAAGAAAGCTGACTTTGAATCAATTAACAACGAGCTCTCTATATTCCTTGATACTTTCCTGACTGATTTCGATAACCGCAGTGTTCAATTGAACTGGAATATGTTTGTTACTAAAATTCGTGAATTAACAGGAAAATTTATCCCTACCTACACTCTTTCCTGTAATGATAACGCTCCCTGGTACAACACCCACATTAGGCGCCTTTTAAACAAAAAGAAACGTTCGTACAGACTAGCTAAAACATCTGGAAACGCTCAAAAATGGGCAGCTTACAAACGCGCTACATATAACTACATAACAGAGCTTAAACAAGCTAAAGATAACTTTTTAAATAACACATTGCAATTCATGCTAACTACTGATATGAAAAAGTTCTGGCGCACTATTAAGCCAAAACATGACGACGCCATAACCCTTGTTGATAGCACCGATACCGCAATTCCCCCTGCCGATTGCGCATCTGTATTAAATGACGTTTTTGCGCGTAACTTTTCTGAACACGGTCATGTAACACGCCTAACTACACTATCTTACGACTACGCCACAATGCACCCTTTAATAATCGAACCCGTTGGCATAGAAAAAATAATCGCCTCATTGAAACTCTCATCCGCTCCTGGCTGTGACCTAATTAACGCTAAGTTTCTAAAAAACACTAGCACATATTGTTCCATTATTCTTGCAAAGATTTTCCAGCAATCACTCGACAAAGGTTCACTGCCTGCTGATTGGAAGGTGGGGAAGGTGATTCCACTCTACAAAACAGGTACTAAACATTCCCAATGAACTATCGGCCTATTTCCTTAACCAGTATACCATGCAAAATTATCGAGCATGTTCTCTCTTCTCATATGGCCAACTTCTTAGAAGAAAACTCCTTTTTTTCTGAGTTTCAACACGGCTTCCGCAAAACGTATTCATGTGACACCCAACTAGTATCATTCACGCATAAACTAAACCTATTGCTTGACCACTCTTCAGTTGCAGATCTAATTTCTTGGACTTCGCAAAAGCGTTCGATAAAGTGTGGCACAGCTTATTAATATACAAACTGCAACAACTAAACCTTGACCCTAAAATTCTGTACTGGCTTGAGGTTTTCCTCACTAACCGTTCACAGTTCGTTTCAGCTAACGAAGTAACACCTAATCTGAGTCCTGTTTATTCAGGTGTACCACAAGGCTCCGTGCTTGGACCCCTCCTATTTCTCATATATATTAACGACTTACCTTCCTGTGTTTCATCTCAAATTCACCTATTTGATTACGACTGCGTCATTTACACCGAAATAACTCGCGACGAGGATGTTACCAGGCTTCAAGCTGACCTTAAGAGGAAGCTTTAGCTCGGGCCCAACTCCGACGCGGCCTATTCAAATACATGTAAAACGCGAAAACGTTTTTATGAGATAGCCCTTGTACCGATTTTGATGAAATTTGTTGCATTTGAAAGAGAAAGTTAAATTCTAGTGACTGTTGGAAGCAGAATTTTGATTTAGGGCTTGAATTTTCTTAAAACAATTTTCAAATATTTGACCGTTAGAAAAAAATAGAAGCACGAAGTTTACAAATTCATAGATCTGCATCAAGAACTGATATCGCGGTTCTGTAAACGGCATCTATTAGATCATTCAAAGCGGACAAATTCAATATGTCATTTTACATCTCACGTGAATTTGTTACGTTGGTTACAACGGTTTTGCAAAAGTTGTATTTTCCTATGATTAATTTTTTTTTATATTCATGTGTAACATATCAATTTTGTCCGCTTTAGATGTACTATTAGATGCAATTCACAGAATTGTATTATCATTTTTAGTGGTTGAGTTACAGAGTTTTAAACTTGATAGTTTCGTTTTTTGAAAATGTTCGATTTTTGCCAATTTTTAATAAAAAATTGACGACCTAACTCAAAAATTCGAAACCAACAGTCACTAGATTTTAGGTTTGTCTTTTAAGTGCAACAAACCTAGTCAAATTTGGTGCCGTGGTTGCTGAGAAAAACGAATTCTCCTTTTACATGTATTTAGATAGGAGCACTCGAGCTAAAGCTTCCTCTTAACGCCGTTTCTCCATGGTGCATTTCATGGTTAATGGAGCTAAATGAAAACAAGTGTAAATTCATGCGTGTATCTCGAACTACCAGTGAACCACCTCTGTACTCCCTTAATAACGCTCCATTAGAATTGGTGACAACTTACAAGTACCTTGGCCTTCACATCACCTCTGATCTTACTTGGAATACCCACATCACCCATATAATAAGTAACGCTAACAGAATGCTAGGTTACTTACGACGCAACTTTTCCAAAGCACCTTCTTCCTTAAAATTAATCCTCTATAAAACTCTTATACGACCTAAACTTCAGTATGCTGCTTCAATCTGGGATCCAGGTCAAGTAAACCAAATGCACTCACTGGAAATGGTTCAGAATAACTCAACTCGTTTCATTCTTTCTAACTCTAATACAACCGCGCGTATCAGTGCCACGAAATCTAGCCTTAACCTACCGTCCTTGTCATCACGTCGAAAATTGTTCCGTTTGTGCCTTTTTCATAAATTATTTCATCACCCGCTGCTACGCAACAAACTCCTTTCTCCGCCTCCATATGTATCGCCCAGACTAGACCACATTCATAAGGTCGGCATTTCATTTTGCAGATCCAACGCTTTCTTGCAGTCATTTGTACCACGCACCTCCAATGAGTGGAATCACCTCCCCGCCTGGATAGCCACTATCGCAGATCACCTATTATTCAAGAATGCAATAGCTAGCACTGTATAACTACGAACCTTTTTTTCATATTGTTCAACCTTTACTCACAAACGCCTTAGCTAACATTGTATATCTAGGTGCCATTTGTTAAATAGTTTTGTTTATACATATTTATATACATAATTTTCTGCACTAGTAATTCCTGTTTGTTGCATTTACCCGTTTTGCTTGTAACCACTCCCCTCTATAATGCCATAATGGCCGTGAGCGTAAGATAAATAAATAAACAAATAAAAAAATACATCAATCCGCTGATATCAAGAGTGACATATACGCTCCGCGCGTGGTGACGGCGTCCAATCAGGGCGCTACATTCAAAGGCACGCAGGCGGGAAAGTGGTCATCGTGCGATATAAAAGTCGCGTTCAGACTGTGCATCATGGGCACCGCGGCACCATGAGAATGAAGCCTGCTAATCCAGGCGTCTTCTATATGGAGTTACCCGTCATTCTGCTGATGTTGACATTTGACTACGAAAGACCGTTGCAAAGCATTTCGACAGACACATTCAACGATAGCAGGGGCCTCGCGCCAACGAAGCCGCTGATACTCGAAAATAACATGGACGCTCCGCGCCTGGTGACAGCATCCAATCAGGGCGCTACATCCAAAGGCACCCAGGCGGGAAAGTGGTCATCATGCGATATAAAAGTGACATTGAGACTGTGCATCATGGACACCGCGGTACCATGAGAATGAAGCCTGCTAATCCAGGTGTCTTCTTTATGGAGTTACCCGTCACTTTGCTGATTTTGCCATCTGACTTCGAAACACCATTGCAAAGCATATCGACAGAGACATTCGGCGATAGCAGGGGCTTTGTGCCAACGAAATTGCTGATACTCGAGAATAACATGGATGCTTCGCGCTTGGTGTCAACATCCAATGAAGGCGCTACATCGAAAGACACCTAGAAGGCAAAGTGGTCATCGTGCGATATAGAAGTCGCGTTCAGACTGTGCATCATGGGCACCGCGGAACCATGAGAATGAAGCCTGCTAATCCAGGCGTCTTCTTGATGGATTTACTCGTTGCTCTGCTGATTTTGCCATCTGACTGCGAAGGACCATTGCAAAGCACATCGACAGAGACATTCGACGATAGCAGGTACCTCGTGCCAATGAAGCCGCTGATATCAAAAATGGCACGGACGCTCCGCACCTGCTGACAGCATCCAATCAGGGCGCTACATCCAAACGCACCCAGGCGGGAAAGTGGTCATCATGCGATATAAAAGTGACCTTGAGACTGTGCATCATGGGCACAGCGGTACCATGAGAATGAAGCCTACTAATCCAGGTGCCTTCTTTATGAAGTTACCCGTCGTTCTGCTGATGTTGCCATCTGACTGCGAAAGACCGTTGCAAAGCGCTTCGACAGAGACATCCGACGATATCAGGGGCCTTGTGCCAACAAAATTGCTGATACTCGAGAATAACATGGATGCTTCGCGCTTGATGTCAGCATCCAATGAAGGCGCTACATCGAAAGACACCTAGAAAGGAAAGTGGTCATCGTGCGATATAAAAGTCGCGTTCAGAGTTCGTGTGTGTCATGGCAACGGCGGCACCACCAAAATGAGGCCTGCTAATCCAGGCGTCTTCTTTATGGAGTTACCCGTCATTCTGCTGATGTTGACACCTGACTGCGAAAGACTGTTGCAAAGCATATCGACAGAGACATTCGGCGATAGCGGGGCCTCGTGCCAATGAAGCCGCTGATATCAAAAATGACATGGACGCTCCGCGCCTGGTGACAGCATCCAATCAGGGCGCTACATCCAAAGGCACCCAGGCGGGAATGTGGCCATCGTGCGATACAAAAGTCGCGTTCAGACCGTGTGCATCAAGGGCACGGTGGCACCATGCGAATGAAGCCTGCTAATCCAGGCATCTCCTTCACGGTGTTACCCGTGGTTCTGCTTACGTTGCCATCTGACTGCGACAGACCGGCGCAAAGCATTTCGACAGAGACATTCGACGATAGGAGGGGTCTAATTACATCAAAGCCCTGATACTCAAAAAGACATAGGTGCTCTGTGCACGGTGACGGCAACCAATACGGGCGCCACACTCAACGGCACTCTGACAGGAAAGTTGTCATCGTGCCATACAAAAGTTGCGTTCAAGCATCGCGTGCGTCATGGTCACGGCGGCAGCATCAGAATGAAGCGTGCTAAACCAGGCGCCTTCCTATGGTGTTACTCAACGTTCTGCTGACGCTGCCTTCTGATTGCGAAAGACCGTCGCAAAGCATTTCGACAGATACATTCGACGATAGCAGGGACCTAGTCACTTGGAAGCCCTGATACTCAAAATGACATGGACGCTGCACGCCTGGTGACAGCAACCCATACGGGCGCTACACCCAACGGCACCCTGGCAGTAAAACGGTCATCGTGCCACATAAAAGTTGCGTTCAAGCTTCGCGTGCGTCATTTCAACGACGGCAGCATCGGAATGCACAGTGCTAATCCGGACGCCTCCTTTATGGGGTTACTCGTCGTTCTGCTGATGTTGCCATCTGACTGCGAAAGACCAGTTTAAAGCCTTTCGACAGAGACATTCGACGATAGCAGGGGCCTAGTGACATCGTAGCCCTGATACTCAAAATGACATAGGCACTCCGCTCCTGCTGAGAGCAACCAATACGAGTGCTACATTCAACGGCACCCTGGGGGGGGGGGGAGGGGACATCGTGCCATAATTAATTTTTAATTGTGGGGTTTTACGTGCCAAAACAACTTTCTGATTATTAGGCACGCCGTAGTCGGGGACTCCGGAAATTTCGACCACCTGGGGTTCTTTAACGTGCACCTAAATCTAAGCACACGGGTGTTTTCGCATTTCGCCCCCATTGAAATGCGGCCGTCTGGGCCGGGATGCGATTCCGCGACCTCGTGCTCAGCAGCCTAACACCATAGCCACTGAGCAACCACGGCGGGTTGATCGTGCCATATAAAGCTGGCGTTCAAGCTTCGCGTGCGTCATGGGCACGGCGGTAGCATCAGAAAGAAGCTTGCTAAACCAGGCGCCTTCCGATGGGGTTACTCACCGTTCTGATGATGTTGCCATCTGACAGCGAAAGACCTTCGTATAGCATTTCGACAGAGACATTCGACGATAGCAGGTTCCTAATGACATCGAAGCCCTGATATTAAAAATGACATGGGCGCTCCGCTCCTGGTGACAGCAACCAATACGTGTGCTACATTCAACGGCACTCTGGGTTGAAAGTGGTCATCGTGCGGTATAAAATTCGCGTTCAGGATTTGCGTGCGTCATGGCAACGGCGGCAGCATCAGAATTCACCCTGCTAACGCAGGTACCTCCTTTATGGGGTTACTCGTCATTCTGATGATGTTGCCATCCGACTGCGAATGACCGTCACAAAGCATTTCGACAGAAGCATTCGATGATAGCAGGGATCTATTCACAGCTAAGCCGTTATACTCAATATGACATGGGCGCTCCGCGCCTGGTGACGGCGACCAATACGGGCGCTACGCTCAACGTCACCCTACAGGTAAGTAGTTATTGTGCCACGTAAAAGTTGCGTTCAAGCATCGCGTGCGTCATGGGCACGGCGGCAGCATCAGAATGAAGTGTGCTAAACCAGACGCCTTCTTATGGGGTTACTTGTCGTTCTGTTGACGTTGCCATCTGACTGCGAAACACCGCTAAAAAGCATTTTTTTTCAATACTGCAAACCTTGTACAGATCCAAGCGGGTTGTGTTGAATGACAACAAAACAATAATAACAAAGTTAAAAGCATCCAAGTGGGGCGAAAGGCAATAAAGAATCATTCCAGTCGGTTACAGTGCGAGGAAAAAAATGAAAAGTTGAATAAATTAATTCGCTGAAAATACGGCGTCAGGGAATTAGCATGATGGTGGCGAGTAGGCCTAGACGTTGAAAGCGACAGATATGGAGAAGGGTTAATTGCTAGATCTTGATTCCAAAGCAAGAAAAGAAATAGCAAACGTAAATTTTTTCTTCGTTGTTCAAGACATTGGATGTCGTTTGTCTGCATTAATTCGGAGGATGAGTGATTCATGGAAAATGTGGACTAAATGAACCTTACAGCTTTTCTCTGTACCTGTTCTAGGCGGGTGATGTTGTGTTAATAAACGGGTCCTAGACATCGCATGCATATTCAGCTTTCGGTCTAATTAGTGAATTGTAAGCAAGTAATTTTACGCTAGGGGGAGAATTCTTAAGCTGCTGTCTTAAATATTATAGTTTACGGAATGCGCAAGGGCAGATGTTATCTATATGTAAATTCGATGATAAAGTATTAGTAAGTGTGACACCCAAATACTTATATTTAGTCTCTTCCAGCAAAGTTGAGGAACCTAGCCTGTCGTTGTATGAAAGGCAAGCTTTTTTTGCGAGAGAAGCGACGAAAGACGGTCTTATCAGTGTTAACTTTCATGTCCCACGTTTCACACCATTCAAAAATCTTAGCAAGAAAGGAGTTAAGATGGATTTGGTTGTTAATTGAAGTTATTTCTTGAAAAAGCACGCATTCATCCGCAAACAACCTTATTTGGACATCGGATCAAGTTCAGCAGTAATGTCGTTATTATATAATGAAAACAATGATGGCCCCAGCGCACTTCCTTAGGGCACACCAGAGCCGACCGGAAGGCAACCTATTGTTGCTCTATAACTGCTACAAATTGGTAGCGTTTGGTTAAATAGTTTTATATCCATATGATTAAAATTTCTGGGTGATTAAATTTCCGGCTTTCGAGAGAGACATTCGACGATAGCAGGGGCCTAATGACGTCGAAGCCCTGGTACTCAAAATGACATGGGCGCTCCGCACCAGGTGAGAGCAACCTATACGGGCGCTACTTTCAACACCCTGGCAGGAAAGTGGTCATCGTGAATTGAAAATGGGTTTAGAGTTCCTTTAGAACTCCTAATGAGTTCCAATGGAGTCAAAAGGGGCTCTATATAGAATTCGCGATCTATAGAGTCATCTGCATAGAATGTCTATAAGAAGTCTAAGGAAGCCTGTCTATAGAAACAAGTTATTTCACACACAATAGATGTCCAACAGAGGGCATATTGACGTTGTTTGTACTGAATCCTATAAAGTAATTTTTATAGACTGTTTTTAAATCTTCTAACGCGACCTGCCTGTAGAATGGCTTTCCATTCGCCCTCTATAAATGTTCTGTGAGGGTGTGCACTGATATCATATGTACTAAATTCTATAAAGTAATGTCTTCAGAAAGTTTTTAATACTTCTAATGCGGCCTGTCTGCCTAATGGCTCTTCATTTCGATTCTAAATATGTGCCATCATATGACATATGTACTGAATTCAATAAAGGAGCGTTTATTGGAAATATAAAGGAGCTAAAGTGCGGCCTGTCTAAGAACGGCTCTATACTTTCACTTTATAAACATTAAACAGAAGGTGTTGTTTACTGTCGAATAATATCTCTTTCTAACTTGGAAAGGCAACAGCGCACCCATGGTAAATTCTGTACATTGAACAAATGATATGAACAAGTGATGTACATTACTTCAGAGCGAATTGCACAATTGAAATTGCCGTTAACGTGTTGCAAGGCCGACCTCGCACCACGTTAACTGCAATTATGTGTTGTGTCTCAGTGCTGTGGGCCCACAGCACTGAGAGCGCAATGAGATATTGACGCATTATAGTAAGATTCACGCACTTTTAGACGTATAGATATTTTGTTTTTTTTTTAGTTCGATGTACAGAGCTGTATCACTAAGTTCTTGTAAAATTACCACTCACGCACTTTTCGAGGAATAAAAAGCCTGATTATTTCAACCCTATATCAGAGGTTTCTTTTTAACTATCAAGCAAGAGCATTGTTAAAGAGACACTCGTTGACGAAGGCGAACAAGACACTAATCGAAATTAGAAAAACCAAAGTAATGTAATAGAAGCGCGAATTGTGATTTCTATCGCATATGCAGGTAAATTACAAAGATAACCTATAAACTCAAAGCAAAACTGTGCGTTAGCAGCCGCGTCAGATCTATTTGCTGGAACACAGTGACTGCAGCACTTGGGGCGAGAACACATCGAACGCCGCTGCACACTTCTCGCACACAACACTCAAATGCTACAAATTCACGCTGTAGAAACGTGAAGTTTTTTTTCGAGGAATCTTCATGTGGTCACACAATGCACAGAGAATGCACAGACGACATGAGCGCGATCCACGCACGATAAGCACACCACCACAAAAGCAAGATACGGAACACATAAGCGTCGCCTGCGCCTCACGGGTAAAATTAAAAATCATGGTATCTTTGGGGGGGGGGGGGGTGAGTTGCTGTGCGACGGACACAGCTCCAAAGCGCACGAAAACATCACACACTGCACACGTGTACCTCCGAAACTGTGTCCACAATTTCTGGGCTACATCTAAAAGACAGCAGTAAGTTACTTCAAAGAGAAACCAAGTGAGCGCGCATGTAGTGCAGGTAACGGCTAAGCATAAGTGCATTTAGGCCTTTAAGGCCAGTGACCGAAGTTGAAATCGTTAAAATCACACCCCAGCGATTGCGTTGTCATAGTAAATTGTTCAAATCTTGAACGCCATGCTTTTGCAGACTGCATGCGGCATAAGCGATTCTGCACGTAATATATTTCTGCCCTAAACTATAGCATACAATAGGAGCATGGGAATGTTTCTTCTTGACTCGCAATATATCTGTGCAGTTGGGCCCAGAATGTCACAAAACTTGCTGTAGGGGTTATTATTGCAGGCATCATGGAGGCCACAACGGCCTCAGAATTATACAGACGGCGCTGGCGGCGCCGGTTCCAGGCAACGCAGGTTCCGCGGTTCCACGGTTCCAGACACAAAAAGCAGGAGCGCAGGGGTCAGTGCCCCTTGTCGAGTCCGAATAACGCGGAAAAGGACAAAGGGAAGCAGGGAGAGGTAGGAGAGAGTGAAATGGTGATTATCACCTGCGGCTCAAATCTCGCTAGGTGCTCACAAGCAATTGGGGAGAGAATGAAAGGCGATAAAAGAGTGGCGGTAGGGACATTTCCAGGGTGGACACTGGGTTCTGTCACGGAGCGAGCGAAAGCAAAGCTCGCGGAAAATGCCCACGTGCGCAACCTTGTCATAGTAACAGGGGGCTAAATGACGTCCTAAGCAGGAAAAGGCCAGGACTAGCCAAGCGCTTGGCGAAGGGGGTGGACGACTTGCGCGAACTATCCCATCAGGTCAGATTGTGGTGTGCACGGTGCCGGAGGTACCTGTACGTGAAAGACACGTACAAAGGAAAGAGCCGTAGTGGCTGCTAATGAGGCGATATGGAAAATGATTCGAGAGAAAGGCTTCGACGTTGTCGAAGTAAACAGGGATGTGAGAAGGTGTGTTAGTTTTCAACGAGACGGGATCCACTTCAATTACTGGCTTGCACTAGATGTGCACTTGAGGCTTGCTGGTCGCGCTCTTGCTTCTTTAGGTGGCCCACAGGCGCTCATGAGGCCAGAGTAGGTAGTAATGAAGAAGGTCCAATAAGGGAACCTCAGTATAGCATCGCCGTCAATAACAGAAGAAGGAGGAAAGCAAGAAAGAGAGCTCACCGTGCAATAAGCTACATAAACATGCAGGGCGGCAGAAAAAAGGAAAAGTGGGCAGAGATTCAGGAGCACCTAGACACCAAACAGTGTTGTATGCGGTTACTAAAACGCACCTTAGAGGCTCGGAAGAGCCACCTGTGATTGAGAATTATGTTTGGGAAGGGTTCACCAGAACTAAGTCGGAAAGAAAGGGAGGGGGAGCCGGAATACTCATCCACCAGGGAGCCAAATGGAAAAGAGTAAATTCAAGATCTCAAGAGTATCTTTGGATATCAGGTACAATGTGTGGGAAAAGAACTTGGCTGGGCGTTACGCCTTTGTGCACCGGAAATAATTGCACAGAGAAGAATAAACACTTAGTGGAATGCGCTGATATTAAGTGTTTTGGGAATGGTGCTGAAATTATTCTATTAGGTGACATGAATGCCCACATACAGGATTTAGATGGCTATACCGACACAACGGGAAGTCAATTCTAGACCTTTGTGAGGAACCTAACCTCGTTATCGTGAATACAGGGCCTAAGTGTGAAGGGCAGATCACGTGGGAAGTGGGAAACCGACAATCAACCATTGATTAATGTCTGATGACAGAAGGAATTCATTATAAGTTAAGAAAAATGGTCATTGATGAGGAAGGGTTAAGCAGCATAGGGAGTGACCATAAACGCATCATTTTTAAAATGGGATATGTAGCTGGGAAAGATAGCAAGGAGTGCAAAATGGTTAGTTGAAATTTGAACACTGAACAAATAACAAATATAGTCACTAGAGTCGAGGAAGAACTTGGTAAATGGCCAAGAGTGGTAATATAGTGAGCTTCTGAGTCTAATAACGACCGAAATACGGAAAGAGAAACAACATATTTCTTGGAAAGGAAAAAAGAAACCGAAAAGCTGGTGGAAAAGGGAGATACCAGAAGCGATCGCCGAACGATAAAAAGCATCTCCAGAGCACAGGCAGGCAATGAAGGCACAGTTGCCACAGGATGAAGCAACCAGTAAATGGTAGATGTGCCGGTAGAGAAAGTCTATGGTTTACATACTGGTGCAAGCAAAGATAAAAGGTTAAAGATAAAAGGTGGACGTTGGTTGTCAGAAATGCGTGAGAAAAAGAAGGCCGCACTTAGAATATTTTGGAACTATATAAAATTATTAGGCAGGAAGTGAACAACAGTACAACATACCCTAGACAAAGATGAAAACAAACTGGAAGGAGAAGCGGCAAGAAATTACATCCGAAAAATAACAGCCCAATCTTTCCAAGGCAATGACGAGGTTCTATTTGAAAACAAAAAGAGTATGAAATTGACCCAGGTGGAAAAGGAGCTGGTGCTGACAAATTTCAACTTGATGAAAGGTGAAGAGAAAATTCCTTTTTGCGCAGCCACGGGGCTAGACGATGCTCCCGTTAGGTTGATTAATGGACTAGGACAAAAGAGTAAGGAAGCTCTGGCTAAAGCAGTGTTAAAAACTTAAAAAATAGACAAATAACAGACAGTTGCCGACAAAGCAGAATGAATTTAATTTATAAAGGTAAGAGGGAGAAAGATCGAATTCACTCGTACAGACCGTTGACCATTACATCGGTAATATACAGGCTAGCAATGCAGGCAATCAAATTAAAGCTTCAAGCATGGACAGAAAATAATGGCATTTTGGGAGAACTTCGGAATGGCTTCAGAATAGGTAGGCGTTTGGATGATAACTTATTTCTTCTTACTCAGTGTATTGAGATATGAAAAGTAGAAAACCGACAGTTATGTGTGGCCTTTTTACACATTAAAGTAGCCTATGACAACGTAGACCGCAACATTTTGTGGGATATTCTGGAAGGGGAAGGCTTAGGTCACCATTGTCTACAGCTTTTGAGAGAGATTAACCTAGAAAATACCGTTTGCGTTAAATGTGAAAGGATGAGGAGCTAGGAGAAAGTTGATATCAAGAAGGTACTGAGGCAGGGGTGCCCTTTATCCCCACTGCTGTTTATGATGTACATGCTGAGGATGGATAGGGCGCTAGAAGTAATATCGGGTTTAATCTCTCATGCCAACAGGCGGGTACAGTAGTAGAGCAGCAGCTTCCAGGTTTATTTGATGCGGACGACAATTTGTTGCTAACTAACAAGCAAAGTGATTTGCAACGTCTGGACAGGAAGGCAAGATTTTAGGTTTGAAATTCAGTGTTAGAAAATCAGTTGTTGTGGTGTTCAATGAAAACAGTGAACAGACAGTGGCAATACAGGGCCAGGAAGTACATCGGGTAAGAGAATATAAATACCTTGGTATATGGATTAACGAAGGCGATAGATATATGGAAACACAGGGAAAAAAATCAGTGAAGGGGTAGAGAAATGCAGCCATAATGAAGCACAGAGCGCGATGGGAACACAATAGGTACGAGGTGCTCTGGGGTATGTGGAAAGGTGTAATACTTACAGGACTTACTCTTGGAAGTGTGGTTGTTTGCTTGAAATCAGGGGTACAAGCAGGACTCGATGGGAAACAAAAGTCCGCGGGATGCCTGGAATTATGTGCTCACGGGAAGGCTACAAATGAAGCTGTGCAGTGTCAAATCGGCTAGACTAGTTTCGAAGTTAGGGAAGCTCGCAGCAAAATTGATTATAAAGAACGACTCAGGAATATGGAAGAAAGTAAATGGGCAGGGAGAGTGTTGAGATATCTGTACAGGAAAAACATTGATTCACAGTGGAGGAAAAGAACTAGGAAGCTTACCAGCAAGTATGCGGCCTGTAGGGTGGGCAACACAGCAACAAATAACGTCATGCGGAAGGTCAGAGAGGCTGAAATAATCTGATGGGTGGCAGCAATGACGAAGAACCCTGCCACGAGTAACTACTTAAGAGGAAAATACGAAATCAGGAAAGAAACAATTTATGATAACTCAAAGGTGAGCTCATTACTTTTCGAAGCGAGATCGGCATGCCTTAGAACGCGCACCTATATATCGACATATAAGAAGGAAGAAGCATGTGCTTGCTACGGTAATGCTAGGGAAACGATGGAGTATGTTTTATTAGAATATGAAGATATCAGCCCAGCGGTCGAGTTAGGCACCACTGGCCTTTTTGAAGTGCTTGGGTTCAATGAGAGTAGGTCAAAGGTAAACATTTCCACCATTAAGATTAGTAAGAAGCGATTGGAAGATTGGTGGAAGAAAAGTAGGGAAATGACAAAAAACGGAGACATACAAAAGCAAAGTTCGCAATAGGAGATAAGAAAATTTGGTTGTGGGAGTACATAGTGTTTGTTTTCTCTGTTTTTCTTTTTTAACCTACGTAGGACATTAAGCTGCATAATAGCAAGAGATTGGTGGCACAACCCACCACCCCGTTTCAGAGGGGCCGCTCATAACATTCATCCACCCATCCATCCACGCGACCGGCAGAATACGAAAATACGGCATGTTGTTATTGCTCCGTCTTCAATCGGTAGTGTGAGCTGCTTCGATGTGTTTGTTTGATCGTGTTATTAGTTTCGCTGTGATGCAATGACACGTAGTTCGCACGCACGAAGGTGCCAGAAGATAATTTGCGTCTCGCTTAAGGACGCCGTATGCGTGGCGCGCCAGCTAAATGTACACCAACGATTTTCATGCCGTGGAATGCGTTTCCTTTGTCTCCGCTGGTGGTCGTGCAAAGTTTGGTGGACGTCGGAAAGTAGAGCGTATTATTAGCGTGCCTCAGCGCGTCTACTACGCAGCGACATGTATGCTGCGCATGACGTCATGGACGCAGCACTGGAAACTTGGAGAGTGTCTTTCGACCTGATCGTACTGTACAAACGGTAAGCAATCGTGCTCATCAACTACACGTTCGTGCAGGCGTGTTGTGTGTGCTTCTTGTGTGTGTATAAAGTGCCTTGCGAACGTAGGAAATGCAACACCCAGGACAGCAGTGAAACCTGTACTGATGCTTGCTGCGAGCTGGTTGTCAGAATTGTGTACGCAACTCAATTGCCATAGTGCGGAATTGATAATCCTGATAAGCGTTTCCTTCCTCTGAGAAAGGTTTCAAAAATCACGTTCACCTTGTGCAGCTATGCATGAGCTTCCGCTTGTCTGCTAAAGTTGCGTAGTAACATCCCGTCTGCCTCTTCACCGATTCTTCCTTCAATGACGTTTCCTCGCTTATATATGCTTCGACGGTGTGCACAATCTCTGTTACCAGGTTTTCGGTTAACTAACCGTTCTAGGGAAAAATGTAAGCCAATCGCAGCTTGCTACTAGTACAGCTTTATTTTCAATAGAAGATGTGTTGACACAACTTTGACTTAACATGGCAGGAGACACTTGCTTAAACTTAGTAATGAAAAAAACAAGAACATTACATTGTAATGTGCTGTTGCGGCGTGTTCAAAATTTTATTTGATCAATAGGTCCCTATTATCATGACATTCGATGATTTCAAGCATTTGCTCTCTTTCCACATTAGTCCAGACATTGTTTTCATGACTCTTTGAGGTGCTGATTGCATGTTTTCACGATATCACAGCTTTATTGTGCCACTGCTGTAAGCTAACATAGAGCTCATTTTGTAGTGGTGAGACCATGACCCACAACATAAACCACAAGATCGAGGAGCCCCTAGAAACGTAGACACCGTGGATATATGGCTGCAGCAGCTTGGCCTGTGATCTGGATAGTCATCTCAGGTGTGTATGAAATGTATGTATTCCAAAAAGTGGGCTTGGTATCATTCATGGTGAAGTTTATCAACACATTACTTAACGCAGCTTACTAAACATACTAAATATTTATGCAACTTTATTGAACTTGCTGCTTATTTGTGTGCATAGCCATTATGCCCACATTATCTTGTTCTGTGTAAAACCATACCTAACTTTTCCTGATGTTTAGTATTTATTTTGCATAAGTTGCTTGGCTGCAAGTTAAATTTTACTTTTGCTTTATACGTAGTATAGTAATCACTTTTTACTGTAGTTTTATTCGCTGAAAACTATTTCCTATGCTGTACCCTTTACTTACATATCTTCTTCTGTTTGTGCCAAAATCTCGTGCAGTTTTCTGTGCATGCAGAAATTTGAAGTGTAGTGGGCTAAATATGTCACAGGTCTAAGCACGTATCACCATTGTTTATCATTGATATCCTTACGGTTATTTGTGTTCCCATAGTAACAGCCGCTGGCAAATACACATTTGATGAGCTTGAATTTCTTGAAAATTATTATGAAGCCCAGTATTTTCGATGCTGCATTTACTTCAGTATTAAATAGGCACAGACTGATTTGGATCCCTTGTGACCTGCACAGGCTGCATTGTTCTGTTGCATTAAAAATCGGGGGTCGCCCACATGTCTTGCTATATATGCGGTATGCCTCATTGATTTCAATTGTCAATTTTTACGGTGGATTTTTTTTTATTTATTTAGTCATACTGTTGGCCCTGAGGCCGTTACAGGGGTGGGGTACAGCACAGAAAATGAAAAACATAATGTACGTTATACACAATGCACGCAAATTATACATAAAACACTCTTTTTGAGCATACATTCATAAAAAGAACCAGGAAACTAGTAACAGCACAAATACAAAAGCAATATGCAGGGACAATAAACACAATCTGTGTTAATCTAACATAATGTACATAATTTTGTTTAGGACATGATTTGCCTCAGATTGTTTTCAAATTGTGTTGCGGTATCACATTGAATAATGGCTATTGGTAGTCTGTTCCACACGTTTATTGTTCTGGGGAAGAAAGAATTGGCGTATGCATTAATGTGCAGTTCAGATATCCGAAAATTATGTTCATGTGTACCTCTTGAGTTTCGGCCTTGTTTTGGTGCTAAATAGGGAGTAGTATTTATGTTGAAATGCCCTTTCCAAAGTAAAAAAAGAAACTTAAGTCTGGCTACATGGCGTCGTTCGGCTAAGGAAGGTAAGTTAAGTAATTGCAGCATTTCTGTAACAGAATCAGTTTGCGAGTAACGAGACCGAATAAATCGAGCAGCTCTTCGGTGGACTCTTTCAATCATGTTTATCAATCCTGTTTCATAAGGGTCCCAAACAATGCTGGCGTATTCCAGTGTGGGTCTTACCAGATATAGGTAGGCAGTTAACTTAGCGTCTTTCGAAGCAAGCTTGAGCTTCCTACGCAAAAACCAGAGTTTCATTTCTGCTGTCGAAAAAATGTTTTTAACGTGCTCCTTCCAACTCAGATTCTTGGAGATAGTTACGCCTAAATATTTAAGCTTATCAACTGCGGCAAGTGTAAATGAACCCAGGGTGTAGTTAAAGTCAACAACATGTTTTGTCTTGTTTGTGACACGAAATACAAAAGTTTTACTTCTGTTAATTTTCATTTTTGAAATTTCACACGACTGTTCAACCCCCTGCAGAGCTTCGTTAAGAATTTTCGAATCGTCCTGGTTGTTTATCTGTTTATAAAGGAGACAATCATCTGCGAAAAGACGCACGCTTATGTCTTTGTTAATACATTGCGCAATATCGTTAACATAAACAAGAAATAAGACTGGACCCAACACAGACCCCTGTGGAACACCCGATGTGACGTCTAATAATTCTGATTTGGAGCCATTAATTTCTACGTACTGAGTTCTGCCTGTTAGGTATGCACGAATCCATTGTGTTACATTGTAGTTTATGCCAAGATGAACCAACTTATCAATGAGTTCTGAATGAGGGACTCTGTCGAAGGCTTTGGACATGTCAAGACAAATACAGTCAATTTGCCCCTTGTTATCCAAAGCCCTCGCAAAATCTTCAATTGTTTCAACCAGTTGCGTCACTGTCGAAAGGTTTCGCCTAAAACCATGCTGATTGGAATATAGAAGTTTTTTGTCTTCCAGGTAGGTGTATATTGATTTTGATATTACATGCTCAAGAAGTTTACAGCATACACAAGATAAGGAAATGGGGCGGTAATTTTCAATTTTTTGCCGGTCTCCTGATTTGAAAACTGGAACAACCTTGGCCACTAACCAGTCATTTGGGACGCGTTTTTGTTCAAGTGACGCTTTAAAAATGATCGTAAGATAGTGTCCAACCCATTCCGCATATCTGCGTAAAAAAGCATTTGGTATATCGTCGAGACCATTAGATTTTCTTATGTTAATGTTTAGCAGGAGAGAAACGACGCCTTCGTACGTTACGTTTACGTACAGCATTTCCGAAGAACGATGACCAGACATCTGATATTGCGACGCATCACCACCAGACTGCGGGGAAAAAACAGACTGAAAAAACGTGTTATAATGTGACGCTATCGTTCCGTGATCGTGCAGAACGGAACCGTTTATGATAATGCTATGTGGGTTATTTTCGGGCTGTGATAAGTGACGCCAAAAAACGGTGTCGGGAGGAGACCATAAAGTTGGACAAGGTTTCGGCGTAATACTTCTCTTTGGCTGTGTAAAGCTTAGTTCGTTACTGCCGTGATAACAGAGCTATTTTTTCGTGGTTCCTTTTTCTCTTCAGTCTTTGGCGGGCGATCTGTCTCTTTAAATGAATTATTTCTCTGGTTACCCATGGGTTTTGTTTCTTTTGTCTTTGTTTTCGCAACGGTACAAATGTTGAGATACAATACGAAACAATATCTTTAAACCGCATCCATAAGTCATTGACGTCACTTTCCGCTCTGAAACTGTCCAACGTAAATGATAAGTAGTCGATAATGCTCGTGTTATCGGCTCTGTCATACTGGCGAACAAATGTGGTTTTTTCTTTAAATCGGGCTGAAGTAAGATCGGTTTTAAGTTCAACAGAAATAAGTTTGTGATCAGATAGTCCACTTTGAATTAGTACTTTGTAATTATACAGACACGCATCAAGAAGAACTAAGTCAAGCGTAGACTGCGCTGATCCTGCTATACGTGTGTTTTCACGAACAACCTGCGTCAAATCATGATTGAAGGCGATATCAAGAAGAACTTCACAGGAAGCCCGCTCTTTCGCATCAATTGTCAAATTATTCCAGTCAACACCCCCGAGGTTAAAATCACCCTGGAGAATCAGCTTACATTTCGAGGGTTTAAGTCCCTCCAAGTGGCGTTGTAAATCTTCTAAATATGATACGTGCGCGCTTGGTGGCCTGTACAACGCTCCAATAATAAATGACGAATTTTCAAAATTTATTTGACACCAAACACTCTCGTGATTCGGAATGCCTTACATCTGTAGGCACTGAATATTTTCTTTCACTATGATGGCTACACCTCCTCCTCGCGATTCTCGATCATTGCGAAATATTTTGTAGCCGGGGGGTATAATTTCATGATCCTTTATTTCGGGACGGAGCCATGTTTCACTAATAGTGACAATATGTGGATCGTAGCTAGCCTGTAAGTATTCTAGATCAGTAATTTTATTCGTAAGGCTCCTAGCATTGAAGTTCATTAATCGAAAATCAGAACACTTTAGGCTCACATGGCTTCATTCTGAGCCTTCGGCCGGCGGATGGTTATTTCGGCGTATTCGTACTCGGCGGTTCTTAGAGTAATCCCAGGCAAACACCTCGCTGTTTATTGTTAACTTGTCATAATTAAGGTGGACTCGTTCACCATCACTTTCCTGTTTTGCCGAATTCCAGAGCAGCTTGCGTTTTGCCAGTGTTTCCTTGGAAAAGTCATCGCCAATCGAAATACCGCTTCCTTTAAGTTTCTTGCAGTTTTCGTATAGTTTTGATTTTTCTCTGCAGTCATAAAGTCGCAAGATCACTGGTCGAGGGTGCTTACTATTTTTCTTGCCAATTCTGTGAATTCTTTCTACCGTAGCCAACGTCACACCAAGTTTTTCTTCAAAAACTTCACTTAGAACTTTTGTGTTAAGGTCATCAGCGGATTCTTTTTCGCTTTCTTTGATTCCAAAGACCACGAGGTTGTTTCGCCGGCTTCTGTCCTCTAAATTTATCAACCTCTCCTGTTGCTTCACGACGGCCTCATTTAGTTCTTTAACACTTTTTGTTAACTTAACTATGCCATTTGCTTGATCCCTAACAATTTGAATGCTCTTTTCTACACACTCGAGCCGCTTTCCGAGGCTATCTAGATCCTTTTGAATTGCTTTTTGCCCATCGCAAAGCTCCTTCAACAAAACCTTAGTGTCAGGCCCGGGATTTAGCTCTACATCACCCGACAACAATAGGCACATAGATGCAAATTCGGAAAAAAGCACACTCGGGCACGGCAGCACTACAACAAAACGGTTGTCATTTCTGTAACCAAATTTATGAAAACAGATGAACAGATGAAAACAGATGAACGATTGTAATCCAACATGAAGCCCTGTCATGGAAATGTGCGGCCAAGTTGGATGATCATACTGGTATTTTGAATAAAATATGGTGATCTTTTATACACACGATAATACACCGGCCAGTATGCCCCATGTACGCTTGACCACATGTGAAAGGGATACAGTACACTGCTTGTGACACACTGGACAAATACACCGAGCAAGCCTCCCTTGCCTGCTTGCCTTTCTCAACTCACTTGCATACTGCCGTGCGTATGCTGCATAATTTCTTTTTCACTGGATATATATATAGGCACCCTGACAAGAAAGGCTTGCTTAACGATACCACTAAATTTGTCTTCCGTCTGTCAGGGGTAGTGTAGTCTATTCCTGTGATCATGTGTATATTTGGTCAAATGTACATGCAGCAGACTGGCCGGTGCCTCAACACGTGCCTAAGAGAGCACCATAATTCACTCACCGGACCAGTATGTTAGTCCCACTTGACCATGCTCCGATGGAACTGGGGCTGCGTACCACATTTAGACTGTTCATCTGTTTTTTTCACCTACGGCAACACTCTGACCAACAATATTGCTGAGGAATGCCACATAAAAAGAATGGGTCACAATCTGTTTACTGACTTGTCCGAAACCTCCAGTGGTAACAAATTTGTTTGTTCTAACTAGTTTCAGGCACCTTATTTCTTGTCAAATCTTCTACTTGACCTATACAGCAGTTATGGTATGAATATTCAAAGTCACGTAATTCCTGAGTATAATTCTTGTTTTCTGTTTTTCACATGCTATGTTGCAAGAAGCACCATTTTTAATTAAAGCTGAATTGGCTTTTCTGTTATAATTGGGAAGTCTCATCATTGTGCTCAGGATACACATCAGTATACATAGCCGTACTAGATTAGAATATAATTGTTTCGATAACTCAAAAAGCACAAGTATATTGGGCCTATTGTATCTAACAGTGACACTGCGACAGTGTTTCAAATACCACAAATTGGTAGTTTTCCAACATAATTTGCGGAAACAACTTAAAACATTAATAGTTCCCGTGCAATGGATACTTACATGTATTGTCATAATTGCTCAATCTTAAGCTCCACGTGAGAAATTTATTATTGGCATATTAAGCATAGTACATACCTCCTATGGCTAACAGTGGATGGAATATTAATTTTGTTGACCGCTCAACAATAGAAGCCAGTAGGTCATTCCCTTCTTTTCAAAAAATTTGTTGGCTATGCATAATGTGACGTCTGTGCGGGACTTTTAGCTCATGGGTGTTCTTACTTGCTTATGTTGTAAATGGGAATGTGTTGTCATTGCTAGATGAGATTAATGTGTGACTGGGCTGTTGTCGTTGGAGATACTTTTTCTGTCATTACCAACGATATTCCAGGGCCAAGCACATTGGCCCAGCGCTAATGTCACAGAATGTTGAGAAAGTGAAAATATTCTCAAAAATTATTCTCAAAAGAACTGCCCCTGTTTGGCAGAGTGGTCCGGGAGGCGTGGCGTTCTGCCATTTTTTGTTATATTTTTTTCTAAAATACTGAAATGAAACTTAGCATAGTGCTACAACTATATAGATATTTGTGGCATGTTTGTGCCTGCTAATACATTATGGCTGAATGTTCATTACAGCTTATAGAAATTAATTTCAATTGTATTTTCCAGGCTCCACCATCTCCGATTACTAGACGGACCAAATGAGGCTAAAAACTAGCCTTTCCTTGCTCCTTTTCTGGGAAGTGAAATAGAGCAGGTGATCATGTAAAAATGAACTTGCAGCACGTGAGCAGTAGCCAAAGCTCCATACAGGTCATGCTGGTGGTGGAATGCTAAAACAAACCATAATATTTATTTGTTTACTTATTCATTTAATATTAATATATTCATATCTCATGAATGCTTTACAGGTTTCCAGCAAAAAATCAGGTAAAATATAGAAACATCATTGCATTAAAGTAAACATGTTATTCACAATTCACGTAGCACAGTACCATGAAGAAACGTTTTTAGGCAACAAGTCTGCTTTTGATACGAATTCATGAAAACTGCAAAATTTGAAGAAACAAAGCTGGAAGGTTAACAAATCTTACTCATAAGTAAAAAACGAGATCACATTTCTATTGGACCTAATACCATAATTTATTCTAGCAAATTTGAGATATCCTATGCTGCTCTAGTATACAGTCACTAATTTTTGAGCAGATGCGCAAAACTCTCAAACACTGCAACAATTTCATGTAAGCTGTAAATTCAAATATCAAATTTGCTGACTTGAGACATAGCAGATGGAGTCTGCAGAACTGCAATATCTGTTTGTGGTACAGAGAGGTGGATTAGTAAGCTTCGGGGTGTTTTTCTTAAACCTGCCAATTTTCAATAGTTTTTACCTCTAGGCTCTAAATCAAATAGTTCTTCGTGCAACGCGTAGAAGTTAACTTTCTGAAATGCCACAAACTTAATTCAAATTAGTCCTGTGGTTGTCTCAAAAGTATTTCTGCATTTTGGATGTATTCGAGCAGGAAAATTTACAGAATTAATGGTAGTTCTTTTCTTGTAATTTACAGTTGCAAACCGAGTGAGTTCTTTTCCTTGAAGTTTTGCTACTTTCAGAAATTTTTAATAAGAATTGATGGAGTTAATGTAAAAAGTATGATTTAAAATTTTTAATGTATAAAACCTCATCATATTTGGTCCCATAGTTGCGGAGAAAAACGATTTTACTGTTTATGTGCATTACATAGGAGCTCCCGAGCTAAATCTTTTTTAGACATTGCGTGTGTTCTTCTGGCTTGTATTTCTCACCTTAATTTTAGCGTATTGGTTCTGATCTCAAAATTGTTTCCCTTACAATGAAATTCAAGCTTTTAAACTTTGTGCAATATATGGTGTACTTCTCTATGCAGACCACTATTTGCCACATTTTTGCAAGGACTGCCAGTGTTAATTTTCGCACTTAAACATAAACTAAAATGTCGTGTGGTTTCGTCAGGCTGGCACAATATTGCAGTGCAAATTCATATCAGTCTATTTTCAGGCTTTATCATCCAGCCATTTATTGTGCACTGCTGGAACAGGTGGTCCTTTTGCAGTTTTAATGGCAAGGTTTCTTGTCCTAGTCAAGCCTGTTATTTCCAGGTGTGAACTGTAATGATGTGTGCCACTGATTTTTTTACCTTATTTTTCGTGTGTTCGTATCACCAGCTTGACCCGAGAAGCATGTTGACAGCTACAGTTTGTGTGTTGGAAGTTCTAGTCTGAAGCATGTATGTAACATACATGAAGCATGTATCTAGTCTGAAGTGCAATAAACATTTCAAACTGAATACTTTGCGGTTGTAGCACAGATTTTTGTCACTGCATTTACTGTAGTCCTTATTTCCTACAGTACAGTTCTCTAGAACCTTGGTAAATTGCAAGCACGTTACACACATCGGCCTAGCTTTTATAGGCATTTTCCTATGGAGACTTGAAAGCAACTGCATAGAAATATTCTATAGAAATTTGTCTTTAGCATCTCTAAAGCAATTCGATAGAAGTGTTCTATAGAAATTTGTCTTTAGAACTTTCGAAGCAACTCCATAGAAATATTCTGTAGAAATTTGTCTTTAGCATCTCTAAAGCAACTGGATAGAAATATTCTATAGAAATTTGTTTTTAGCATCTCTAAAGCAATTCGATAGAAACATTCTACAGAAATTTTTCTTTAGCATCTCTAAACAACTCGATAGAAATGTTCTACAGAAATTTGTCTTTAGGATATTAAAAGCAATTACATATAAATGCTCTATAGAAATGTGGCTTTAGAGTTTCTATAAGAATGCGGTGGCAAAATAACTTTTCAAACTCTATAGGAAAATTATATAGGCAATCAAAATAAACACAATAGAGTTGTATAGAACAAATTCAAAAGACTTTCTAAAAAAGACATTAAAAATATTTGTTAGGGTGCGGTTTGCATGCGCCCTCTGGTTGTCCAAATAGGTGACCAGCAACTGGCAACATGCATCAGCCAGTGGCAGCCTCGTGTGCTAGCGAACAGCAAAATTTCGCGCCGGGCAAGCATTTTGTTATTACGTTTGCAACCTTATTAGTTATTTTTTATTAGTTAGCTCGAGCGGTTCGCATACGCCGGCATCCGCACTTCGGTTTGGGGACGCGACGTCTGTTGAAAGCTGGCAAACGTTCAGCAGTGCGCAGAGCAACACTGTTCGAAGTCGGCAACTATCGCCAACAGCAGACGACACTGGCCTATTTTTGTCGATAGAGGTTGAAGCTTTCGCGTCAAGGTGAAAACGGGACTCTTGTACTGTCATATTCTGTGCTACATGTGTGGCGTTGACATGTTGACCCACCTTTGGAACACTGCGCAGTCGTCTTACCTGTGCCGCTTTTTTGTTGTTTAGTGCTACCGCATAATGTTGCGACAACATACGTCACTATGTGCTCGGTTGTGTCCGGCGCGATGGCACACTTTTTGTAGCTGTGCTAGCGAAAACTTGTGTTGTGGACAAGCGACGCACCACCGGTCCTCGGCTGGACGAATCACCAGCGCGAAAGAAACAGGAAGCGACCCCATCCCAGGTTGAGTTCTGATAATCCTCCGTCGGGGGGCCCTCAGCGTCTCGGCTACCGGACAGGGACCGAGAGTTTGCCCCCTCGAACACATGCAGCTCTCACCTGCGTCCTTTGAAGAAAATAAACGCAGTCTGTTTTCTGCCACCAACCGATGCGCACTCCTTTTACGGACGGGGCCAGACCCCGTTGTTTTCGAGGGCCATGGCTACAGGACGAATGCACGGCGCTGTCGAGCCTTTTTCGGGCATTTCTTGGGAATCATGGATCCAGCGCCTCGACATTTACTTCGTAACGAGCGACGAAGCGAAGAAGCGGGCACTTCTCACGCTTCGTGGAGCCGACACTTCCGAACACGTTGTACACACTTCTCGGGCGGCACTTCGACACCAGGACATCCGAGCTTCACAGCCGGTACGTGTTTCAAAGACCCGACCAATGGCCAGACGAGTCGATCAGCAGCAACGCTGCGGCCCTCAGAACCTTGACAGCCGACTGCAACTTCGGAACGCTGCCTTCGGCTACGATATCAATTACCTCACCTAACACCCAAACGACCGCTTCAGGAGCGAACCCAACTATGCCACCCCAAGATGTGATGCTCCGCGACAGGTTCCTCGACGGCGTCTGGGACGAACTGTCCGCAGAAAAAGGCCTGACATTTCAACGCGCTCTGGACTTAGCCATGTCAGCGGAAGGTGCGTCAAGGCATCAGCGAGGAATCAAGGGAGTGGCAAACTTAGGGGAAATTCACAGGATGTCGTAAATCAAGCCAGGAGGCAAGCACACGTCAGCACCACATTGCTAGCGATGCACGACCCTGAAACATGCAAATTCAAAAAGCTGAGTGCCGTTTCTGCTCCAAGGAAGGTCAGGTCGAGCGTGCCTGCATCTCAAAGAAAAAGAAAAACATGGAACCACGCTCCGACAACAAGCAACTACAGCCACACAGTGCCAAACCACTGCCTGTCAGTGAGTCCTGCTGCAAGCTGCACACAGTGAGTGTACGTACACGCTGCCCTAAGTTCCTCATGGACTTGAGAGTGGAGGGAAAGCCAGTCCAGTTTGAGGTGGACACAGGTGTGGCATGCTCCCTGATAAGCGAGGTCACGGACTACAGAACGTGGAAGAAAAACACTCCGTGGCTTTCAAGCGAGCCGCTCGATTTGCGCACATGGTCAGGTAAAGAATTACGCGTCCTGGGCTCCGCGCAAGTTCGTGTAAGGTTTAGATCAAGGACTATCTGCTGCCGTTGTTGGTCATGAAGGGCACCTGGTGCAACCCCTTAGGAAAAGATTGGTTTTCGGCACTTCACATTCAGGTGAAGGGGATCACGTTGGAGAGCCAGCACCAGAAATTACAGAGGTCCTGAGATGACACCCAGATCTCTTCAACGAAGACATTGGCAGCTGTACGGGTCCTTTAATTCACGTGGAACTCGATGACGGTGCGACAGCAAAGTTTTGCGCAGCTCGTCCGATTTCAGTGACGCTGCAAGCGCTTATGGAACACGAGCCTGATCTTCTACAGCGCCAAGGCATCCTAAAAGCAACGCAGCATACCAAATGGGCAGCACCACTGCTACTTGTTCGGAAGACCGACGGTACACTCAGTGTCTGTGGTGACTGCAGGAGTACTGTTAATGCAGCAGCGAAGGAGGCAGCGTACCCGCTACCAACTACAGATGAAGTGTTGGCAAACCTACATGGGGGAACCCTCTTCTCAATGTTGGACCTTTATCAAGCATATCAGCAACTGAAAGTTGACGAAGAAACAGCAACACTGCTCACAGTGAACACCACAAAACGACTATTCAGGGTGGAATACCTCCCGTTCTGAATTTCCGCTGCGCCAGCTATCTTTCAATGCATGATAGAGACAATGTTACCTGCAATTGCAGGGGTGAGTGTTTACCTTGACGACATCACTGTCAACGGGAATGGTGCAAATGAGCACGCACAGCGTCTGAATCAGGTTCAGTTCAGTTCAGTATATTGTCCTTAAAGACCCCCAGAGGGGGTATTACATAAGGTGTGGCTTTAACATAGGTTCCACATTTGGTACACCTCATTAGTTATATTCAAAGTGATCAATCACACGCTGTAGGTATAAAGACAGGCAAGTGATGCTATTACTTAAATGCTATTGCGCGACACTAAAAAACGGCACGGACGTGAGAGAAGACACACCAAGCGCAAGCTTTCAACTAAGTTTATTGTGCGACTGCGTCAGTTTCATGCATGGCAGGCAGCGTAGATCGCGCATGCGCTTACAAGGAAATGAAGAACGAATTCATGTAACATGGTTACGAGTCATGTGATGCCGCGTCCAAGAAACTTAATTCTTTTTCTGTGAGAGCCAGAGACGGGAAGCTATCACACTTGTCACCCAATTTTGCGATCATCTGCGCTTCAGATATTTCACGGATGAGCTGCGGGCTGCCACGCGAAACAATCGTGCATTGATCTTCAAGAGGCTTGCATCCATGATCGCGACAGTGGATCGCCAAGAAACCACCAGAGCCGTTTTTTACATTGTTGCTCTATTCGCGGAGCCGGTCAATGAGGCGACGCCCAGTTTGTCCGATATATTTCTTCCCACATGAAAGCGGGAGGTTGTACACCACCCGGTGGACACACTCGACAAACTTTTTGCGGTGATGCTTTCTGCACTTATCAGAAGGGACGGCATTTGGATCCGTCAGCCTGCAAAGCCTGCCGAGCGTGTTGGGAGCAGAAAAAGAACTCTTACATTCGCCCTTTGGGCAATCTTTTTCAAGTTGTGGGATATCCCGTGCATGTAAGGTAAGACACTTACTTTAGGGGGTGTGCCGGGAGGGGCATCAGCAACTGATTTCTGAGTACTGGATCGCGCTTCTCTCAATATGCGTCTCCGCATTTTGAGAATAATACGAGCACATTCGACAGCAATGGCGGCACAGGAGTGCGGGCTCGGCAACTGCATCGGGAAATAATTGCTAGATTTTTAGCAAAGAGAGCGTATGGTTTCATAGTAAAATATTTTGCGCGCACAATTGACAAGGACACAGTGAAGGGAGACACACGAGCGCTTACTCACAACTATTTTATTTTCGGAAAGATACAGAACATACATATCCCAGCTATCAGCGCTGAGCATGTGCAACAAGAGTTGTAAGTATAAACAGAAACAGATTAAAAACAGATTAAAAAGGTTCAACCAGTATTTAAGAAAACAAATTCATTTTCAGTGATTACAACCGATGGTTGGCTTATGCATTTTTCAGCGCACTTTTTCATATGAAACGCTTCTGTGATTTCACGTGTTAGTTTATTTTTATCTGAAAACAAAATGTCAATGTTAAAAAATACCGGATCACAATGACAGATTACAGTGGTTCGACAAGTGCGAATGGTTTTCTTTACCGAGAGAACGTTCATGTTCTTTTAGACAGGTGTTTATGCACCGACCGGTTTGTCCTATGTACATGTTGCCACAGGTCAACGGAAGCCGGTACACAACACCTGTTCTGCATTTTGTGAATTCTTGATCGTCTTTTAGGCCTCAGCTGCATTTTTTACCCTATTGTCTAACTTATTGGAAATAGCTTGGCACTGTTTTTGTACCTTCTTAGGAGCGCTGAAAACCACTTCAACGCCATACCGGCTGGCAACATTCTTTAGCACATGGGAAAAATAATTGACGTAAGGTACAACTGCAAGGCGCTTTTTGTTCGTGCTAAGCCTGTTCCTTGAATCTGTGGGTTGTACACCCTTTACTATTTTTATTACCTTTTCCGCCGCTGTGACTATTATGTGTTCCGGGAATCCCACCGAAGCTAGTCTTGTTACCTGATTAGAAAAGCTTTCTTTTATTCGATGGCAACAAAATTTTACTAAAGCAGCCCGAAGGCAAGACACCGCAATTCCGCTTTTTACAATTCCGCTTTCTGTACCTTTCCGAAAATAAAATAGTTGTGAGTAAGCGCTCGTGTGTCTCACTTCACTGTGTCCTTGTCAATTGTGCGCGCAAAATATTTTACTATGAATTCGTACCAACTCGCCCAACTATCAGTTCTGCTGCAGAGTATATTGGTTGACTAACCTGCATTGCAAGAGCGAAAGGTTTAGCGAGTTGTGCAGATGCGCTCTCGCCGAGCCCACAAAGCTGTGTCGACGGCCACCCCCAGTTTATATCTGGTGACTGCGTTGCCGTTGATGACGATGGGGATTGCCACCCCCGACTGAGGACCACCGGCCGCCACTTCTTCTGTAGGAAGTCCGGGTACGACGCATCGCTGGTGCGGAAAACCTGGATGTTGGCTGGCTGGTTTCCTTGGCAGTCGACCGCGCCCCTCGACGAAGCTGACGTAGCAGCAGCAAATGCACGGTAGCGAAGGTGACGATCTGCAGTGCAAAAGCAAAAGGTTAAGCGAGCTTACCGGTTCTGTCTAGGCTGAGAAAGGCCTACGCCTCAAGAAAGAAATGTGCAGGTTCGGAATTACACCAGTTGAGTTTCTGGGACATCGAATTGACGCCAATGGTGTTCGCAACACCGAGAAAAACGTTGAAGCTATACTTCAAGCACCCAAACCATCTGACAAGATACCCCTAAGGGCTCTTTTGTGCCTTACTTCATTTGACGACTGCTTTTGTAGTACAGAGCGATGGTCGTGGTGGAATTGTATAGGCTCCTAGAGAAAAACACGCCCTAGAAGTGGAAGAGCTAGCATCAAGCCGCTTTCGAGGCTCTTAAGGAGGTGATCCGTGCATCTACAGTGCTCGCTCACTACGACGAGACGAAGCCCCTTCTTTTGTCCGTGGACGCATCGCCGTGCGGCGGTGGTGCCATCTTCGCACAGGAAAATGCTATTTGCCGAGAAACGCCCATTCCATACGGTTCATGAAAACTGGGAATCGTCGAAAAGAACTACTCCCAGCTCAACAAAAAAAAGTGTAGCAGTAATGTGCGGCATCAGTCATTTTCATAAGTACATAGCTGGCTGGCATGTGACCATAGTAACAGATCACCAGCCATTGAGTGGAATCGTGAGTGAAACAAAGTACCCCGAGTCCTTTCGTCAAGGGTGACGCCGATGGTGCCTGAACCACCCCTCGGGCTTGGTGAAATAATATACTCCGCGGGTAGCATACGCTGTTGTGAACATCTCAGCCAAGTTCTGCTGTCGTAAGCGGTCCGTGGAGCTCGCAAGCGGAGTGCGAAATCACCTTTTTCTCAAACGCTCTCGTTACAAAAACCCCATGCTCCTCGCTCTTTTCTGTGTGCTTTATTTCGTCATAAAGCACACTCCAATACACGGCTGTTATTGGTCGCTGCGCTCGGCTACACCACGGCCGCCGCGAGGTACTGCCACAAGTCCAGTGGCTAAGCGCAGTGCGGCTCTCTGAGGACAGCGGCATTTGGCTTACGTTTAGCGCGGCATAGGCACCAAATCGTAAATTTCAACTGCGCGCCACGGTAACGTCTCCGCCGTAGCCTTCGCAGTGCAAGACATTGGAGGAGGAAGGGGAGCACAGATGAAGCCGTGTTTGATTGCCGACAACTCCGCTACTGCTGAATGCATTAAAGTATTTTTGCGGCAAAGTGGTTCTGAAATAGCCTATCTTCACTTCAAATGTCTTTCTCCACTTCGATAAAAAGTGGTTCAGGGCCCCTTTAAACTAGCTACGTACAATTACATGTTGGTGTACAGGCCTGGCCTACTGCAGCAAAATGCGGACACTCTAAGTGGACTTCCACTACCGGCACAAGTTGATCAGCCTTACCCCCGGGAGACGTGCTCATTTTGGCTACCATGCCCAGTTTCGAGCTTTCACCGCGCCAACTAGCACGAATGACTTGAGAGGACTCAGTTTTGTCCCAAGTGCTGGAGGCTATCTGAAACGGTCAAGTTCATAGACTGCCAAAAGAACAGTTTTCATGGTGCCGGAAACTGTAGACAGAGCTTTCAGTGCAGGAAGGGTGCCTTGTTAGAGGCTCGCGGATGGTAACTCCAATAAAGGCGAGAAATTGTATTCTTAATGTCGCACCTGCCAATCACCGCGTAATTGTGGCCATGAAGGCATGCACACGAAGGTACTTTTGGGGGCCAGCCACTGACGCAGATATCGAATGGCTCGCTAGAAACTGTGCAACTTGTTGGCAACACCAAAGGACACCAGCCAGGGTACCAGTGCCCAAATGGGAACGCACAAGAACGCCTCGGGACACAGTTCACGCAGACTTCGTTGGTCTCGTCGAAGGCAGAATGCTGCGAATTGTTGTGGACGCATACAGCAAATGGATGGATGTGTGCTCCATGCGCAATACACAGTCTGCCACATTCATTGAGGAACTCCGGTACCTTTTCGCAGCTTTTGGGCTCCCCAAAGAGCTTGTGACTGATGAAGCTTGTTAATAGAAGCTGAGAGCTTCCTAAAGAACAGGCTGACCAATGTAACAAGCGCACCATATCATCCTACAAAGAATGAACAAGCAGAAAGGATGGTTTTTGAAACACAACAAGCATTAGCCGAAAACAAGGACGGAACATTCGCGTGTAGGCTGGCCCAGTTTTTGCTAAAGCAACACACCACCATCTGCACATACACGGGTGAAATGCCAGCTGCACTTGTGTTCTTACGTGAGCTGGATACAGCTCTCACGCTCATTCAGCTCCAAGAAAAAGCGAACAAAATCCATACCAACTGCAACAGGGACACAAAGTCGAGAGTACTCGCTCTCGGACAAGCAGTTTACTTTCAAAACTTCGGAGGGGACTCGATCTGGATGGAGCGGATGGCTTTGGAAAAGCTAGGCCACAGATCGTGGCTCATTAAAGGCCCTAACGGGTTAGTGCGATGACAATGTGACCACATCAAGCAGGGCGCTTTGAGACACCCCATAGACGATTCGGCGACACAGGATAAGGGCTGTACGCTACCCGCGAGCAGTGTCCTGCTCCCATTTATGCTTGGGAGCAGATAACTGTACGTCATCTGAGGCCACTCTCTCAGGAACGCTGAAGCCTTCGTAATCATCAGTGACTAAACCAGAGATTGGCACTGCCGCTGAGACCGAGCCCAACACGACTGCAGGGTCACGCCCGCAGCGGGAATGACGCCCTCCGGATCGCTACGGTGACTCCATCTGAGAAGGGAGGAAAATGCTGTGTACAAGCGACGCACCACCGCTCCTCGGCTGGACGAAGCACCAGCGCGGAAGAAACAGGAAGCGACCCCCACCCCGAGTCGAGTTCCAAGAATTCTCCATCACCGCCAGCGTCTCGGCCACCGGACAGGTACCGAGAGTTTGCCCCCTCGAACACATGCGCCTCTCATCTACATCTTTTGTAGAAAGTAAACTCAGTCTGTTTTCTCCCACCAACCGATGCGCATGCCTTTCACGGACGGGACCAGACCCTGTACGCAACAGCTTGCAAGAACGCGCGTACACGAACACACAGGCGTATCTAAGCCAATGAGCAAGGGATCTGTCGCATCAACAGCGTAGCACGCTGAAGCGCCGCAGGGTTATCTATTAACATACTCCTATACACATTGTTCTATTATCACGGAATACAGCTGTGTTGACTGACGAGTCACTTCATCACCGAGCACGCGTGTGAATCTTCAACAATGGCTTGCTGATTTATTTACACTTTGCTGCTGAGGTTTCTTTAGTAGCTGTCAAATTAATAGTGAGCCTACAATTGATTATATGATGTTATATGGCATCGCACTTCGGAACAATGATGCAACACCGAATAAACATGCAGGAGCGCTGTGTGACACACACGCACAGAGCTAGTATTTGTTCGTTCTATGTTACGTCATTGTTTCAAAGTGCCCTGCCATATTAAGTCATGGCTTACCAAGTAGCCCACCAGTACGTCTTAAGCAATTGATTACAATTATGACAGACGTAAAGGTGATATATAAATAAAATAAATATATGTGCGTATCATAGTTACTTCTTCAGGCAGAGATGCTTCTCAGATATGATCTCGAGACAAGGATGTTTGCATGAAAACAAATAATAATTCATATTGCTGAAAAGACACCCCATGTAGGCGTGAATTGACGTAATGTTTCCATTTCTTGTTGGTGCTAAAATGTCCCTGAAAATAGAGTAGTGTTATGTCATTCATGCCTTAAGAGATGACAGAGGTTTACGGGGGCACACAAGGCAGCAACGCCCACGCATAAAGGCCTGGGTGGCAAATCTGCTGCCCATTCACTATTTATCCATACCTCTATCAGCATTTAAACAATGTACAGCCTGCGGTCAAAGTTAATACAGGCATGCTTACTCTATCAGCAATGGTGACAATCAAGGATGATTGCTTTGAGTCCGTTTGCTGCTGTCAACATCATTTATGCATGCATTGTCTTTTTATTCTTTTGCCTAGATAAAAAAGAAGCTTGCACAGGCTGCATTAAGTCAGTGAGCTAAAGCAAAGTAATATTATTTGAATGCTTTGGGCATGGCCCAAATGTCATTCATGTAGTGACAACCTAGCTAGCTAACGCGCAGCTACATTAAAAAGAAAGAAGTGCTTAGGCTAACAAACAGGTGCAGAGTACCTGTATTTCATCTCAAAGCAAACTAAGATTATCAAGCGACTATAGTGATCTAGATTAAGGGGACGCAAGCATTGAGGCCCCCTAGTACTTGGGGTCCCAATGATTGCATCCCCCTGATCGAAAACTCTCTAATCAGCTTTGTAATGAGTGCGGTGATCTTGCATGCGAAATGGTTGAAGTAGTAAGTCGTTTTATATTTGCCTTTCTTAATCAGTAACTGCTTAAACAGGTACACGACAATGAAATGAAATGCTGGCTCATATGGTGCACTAGACACAAGTAGGGGAGAACATTGGCCATGCCAGCTGTAACACTAATTACAACATGCAGTAGCTTGTAGGCAAAATGCATGTTCATTCTGTCAGTTCAACTTGCGCCTACATTTAATGAAAGAACAGAATGTCTGCATTGCACACATTAGTTCATTAGCATCATGTGCGGGGCAGAACAAGAAAGTAAGGGATAGTTTGTTGCCATTTTTTTATTTTCATAACCAACGCGCAGTTACTTGGGTGTAGCTTTGTGACGAATTCATAATATGTTCTGTGTAAATCTGCAATCCGGACATCTATTATCCAATCACTTCATAAGTAGTCAAGCGAATGCAGATAGCCCCATCAGCACTGTGATACGGAGCGCAAAAATTTGCAGTTAAGAAGCGCTAGTGACTCACACTCTGTGCTGAACATAAAATAGAAAAAATTCGTAGTGGTAAATTAGGTGCACATTCTCATCTGCCATACAAATCGATATATTACAAGTAATAGTTCACTCGTTCTCGTATTGCTTACAGTTGCACGAACCCTACTGCAGCATCTTCTGTGAGGTAAAATAATCTTGCAACTCACAACGACTTGTTCACTCTATTACCATATATTAGCCCCCAGGCTCTCCTGTATTCCTTCACACATGCTACAATAGCATGGCTGTGCTCAATCACCTCTTTCCATTCCACTGAAATGAACATGGCGTATATTTGTTACCGAAATATGCTCTAAAGCATAGCTGTTTATCATTCTTTAAGTCTCTAAGAAGTAAGGATGGATGTTCAGCCTTGCTGTTGTGGCATTTCATAGCTTTTAACCCACCGTCATATTTCTAAACAAGCAATGATTAAATTATATAGCCAAGCCATACCATTAGTACAAGTGAAGTATTACTTCCCCAGGGAGTCTCACTGCGTCCTCACCAATTTCCTAAATACTTAGACATGTTGAAGTTAACTTCACAGCCTGTATTTTAACACGACAAATAAACCAGATTAATCCAACAGCTCTTATATCATTCTCTTAATCACTGGAAATACTAACTAGCACATGTCACGTAGTCACATTATATTCTGTTTGTATATTTGGTGAATTGCACAAATCATTTTTGTCGCCCTTACAGCCTAGCTGACGCTATCCTTCTTTATAATAATTAGGCAATAACCTTACTTGGTGCATTGCTGTAAGAACTATACCTAGCTTCACAGTAGCACTGCACATGTACCCTCAGACCACATCGTAAACATGCTTCTATAGATACTAGAGGTTGTCCACAATCAGCATAATTTTGAAATCAAGATGAACATGGTGCGACTTTATGTGCATCAAATAAATGTCTGTTCAATTGAGAGGCTGTGTATTTGTGTGCGAAATAATTATCAATTCACTATAATTATGGCAGAAGAACAGAATACACAAAACAACACAATCAAGTTCTCTCTGAAAAGCGGCTTTTTGCCACTATTATATGCAGCCAAGTGAGACTTCAGAAAGCACAAATAAGGCTTGGACACATTTTTGTTCATTGTATAAGAAGTAGAGGTGGGCGAAGGTTAATTTTTTCAAACACAAATTGAACAAATATAGTAAGTATCAAATATTGAATAGTGACACGACGACGTAAGTACTTGTAGTAGCAATATTTCCATATATTTAGGTACTACCTCTTAACCAACTAGGGAAAAAGAGACCTAACTATTCGGGACAAAGGATAAGTTTTAAATGCAAGGCGACAAATTGTTATATTAAAAAAAGTTACGTGAATAGTCTATCAACAACTTTAGAGCCTCGTTGCAAAGCAGCTTTCAAAGAAATAATGGCTGCTGTATGAATAGCTTCCAAAAATGCACAATAAAGTGTTTCCAAAAAACATGAAAGTTGTAGAAAAATAAACGTAATGAAGGACCAACGTTTTGCCGACACATGTTAAAGGACATGTTGCAAGGAAAACAGCACAGACTTGTCGCATAAAAGATAAATCTGCTAGATCAAGAGCTGTGTGGTTGGCTTTTACGCAAGAAAAGCCTATGGGAAAGTTTTGTGCCAATATGGATAAAGGATACTTTCGTCACTGTGCTTGCCTTTGGGAGGCTACATATGCTTGTTCACATGCAAGTACTTGTCACGTATTTGTTAAAAACTTCCAATTTATATATTGACACAAAAGCCTCCTCTGATCACCGGAAAAGAATAAAATTGTCATGAGTATACATAACATTTAGTTTGAAGTTTTTTGGAGTTTGAAGCTTATTTCTTTCTTCATTACAGAAAGAGGTAACAAGAGCTAAAGGTGCCTGACAGGGGCTCTTGCTCCTAAGCGCGTTCGGCTTACATGATGATCCAATGTATGAAAAAAGCAAATATAACAAGAAACAAGCAAGTACGATGTATATACAAATAAACAAGATAATGTGTACATTATACAATGACAATGTGAAAAAGACATTTATGCGTCAAATTTTTTTTGTGCATGCACATTACAGCGCAGATTAAGAAATACATATATAGTGCATAAAAAATTTTAGTGCAATAGCATTTTATGTATAAATAATTTAATTGTGTATGAGAACATTTCTTATACATTCCTTAAAGTTAGGCGCACAGAAATCTTTTTTTTTTGCTCAACGATGTTTAGTAGCCTTGGTATTTGATAGTTTATATCCTGACGTCCGTAGTTAGCACGCGTACTAGAACAACAGGGTACTATTTTTCACATTACACAAATACTCATGAAAGACAAAACTGCAGGAAACAGCATAAAACTTTGGCATAATCCGTAACTGATTATGTCAATTAGTTTCCCAATTCATTTGGCTAAGTTGCATAGGGCAGATGGGATGTGACATCTGTCATTCAGAGATGCATTATTGTATCTGGGCACAAGTATTATACAAATTATTATTGTGAGAATAAAGGAATAAGAGGCACTGACTAGCAGTATGTCATTATGTCACTTCTATCTGAAAAGTGACTTTCATCTCAATTCAAACTTGCATTGAGCATCATGTTTATGTGCCCATATATGTGTACCCCATGAACCGTTGCTTTGTTATGACCAGTGTCTTGTCATTCCTGTGTGTAATTGTGGTTTTACACAATACACATATAAAACTTTTGATCAGCATCCTAGTACATTTCCTTGTATTTGCACACAGGCTTTATTTATTCATTTTATTTATTTATACATACTGCAGCGCAATGTGCGCTATAGCAGGAGTGGGTTAAGAAAAGGAACAGAAAATACATTGGAGTATACAGCCGTAGACACAAGTGAACATTTTTAAAGAGCACTGATGAAAGGAAAATACACAAATAAACACAAGTGAACACTTTTCAAAAAGAGCACTGATGAAAGAAAATGGAAGAAAAATACACAAGAAGTTATACAAATGCTGTCAGACATGGGTGAGCACAATTATGCATCTGGGATGGCGGTTGCAAAAATTTGGGATGAGCATGAGCGAATGGACCCAGGTAATGAATTCCAGTCTTCGGGGAAAAAAAGCTGAATTCGAACATGTTAGTACGTGAGTAGTACGGTATCAAGTTTAGGTCATGATGTCTTCTCGTTGATGATCCCGGCGCTAAGTGAATGTAATTATCATTTGAGAGCCTGACTAAAGAAATGACAATGCAATGCAATAATTTTAATGATGCGACACGGCGACGAGAAGAGAGCGTGTTTAGGTTCAAGGAAGGAAGTGTTGAAGAGGGCGAAAAGTCGCGATCGTAACGATGACATATAAACCGCACAGCTTTTTTCTGTATAGCTTCTAGTTTATTAATCTCTAACTGCTTATGCGGGCTCCAAACTACGGATGCATAACCAAGAACAGGGCGGATTAGAGATTTATACATTAGTAACTGTCTTTAGGAGATCGGGTTAGCGTTCGCCTCAAGTAACCTAATTTTTTTAGTGCTTTACTGCATATGTAATCAATGTGTTTGGACCATGACATGTTATGCGTAAAAATGACACCAAGATACTTATACTCAGAAACCTTATCTACAGCACGGTCATTGAACTAGTAACTAAAAAGGTAGGGGCAAGATTTGTTGCAGAAAAACATCAGAACGGGTTTATTGAAATTAATGTTCATTTGCTAAGTGTTACACCAATCGCAAAACCTTGAACCATAATGATCATTAGAAGAGTTAATCACTTCATATAGAGCGTAGTCATCAGCATAAAGACGGATGTTAGAAGAGCAGTGAAGTGGCAAATCGTTTATATATAATAAAAAAGAAGCGGCCCAAGAACGGAGCCTTGGGGCACACCTGATGTCACATCAACAGTAGCGGAGTCAGTCGAACTGTAAGAGACGAACTGGGAGCGAAATGAGAGAAAGCTTAAAATCCAGTTAACTAAATGAGGATTAGTCAGTACAGCATTAAGTTTAGCAATAAGTTTAGAATGTGAAACGGCGTCAAATGCCTTCGAGAAATCTATGAAAATGGCATCAACCTGGTTGCCTACATCAAGGTTAAATGAAATGTCATGCGTGAACTCAACTAGCTGCGTTATCGTGCTAAAACCGCGCCTAAACCCATGTTGCATATTAGACAGTAAATTATTTGATTCCAGAAAGAGCATGATGCGTTTATTAATGATGTGTTCCAACATTTTGCATGACTGACGTCAGTGAAATTGGTCTGTAGTTCGACAAACACTGCTTATCTCCAGATTTATAAAGAGGGAGCACTTTGGCTAACTTCCATGAAGAAGGCACAGTAGAGGATGATAAGGACTTTCTGAATATGACTGACAGATATTTTGATGACCACAACGAATAGCGAACGAGGAACGCGTTGTGTATCCCGTCCGTACCGGTGCATTCCTTAACATCCAGGTTTAATATAAGGTTGAGGATGCCTTCGCAATTTATCTCAACGTCACTGATTGCTTCAGAAGAAGCTATATTGGTAAGTGTCGGGATAAGGTTGTCATCGGAAACAAGCACGGATAGGAAATACTTGTTTAAAGCCTCGGATATCACCGCCGTGTCGTTGATGACGTCATTATCTATTCTGAAAAAAGTGGATGAAGCATCGCCAGGTAAAATAGAACACCAAAATTTTCGTGGGTTAGTTCTTAACAAATTGTGCAGGCGAACGCGAAAAAAGAAATACTTGGCATTGTGCAACTTAAGATTCAGTTCATTCTTTGCCTTAACATATCTATCGAACGCCATGGGATCAGCGCCTCTTATGGAACGCCTTAACCTTCGAACGCGACGGGACAAATGCAAGATATCACGAGTCATCCATGGAATGTTAAAATTTCTTTTCTTAGTTTTGATGGGCACAAAACGTTCGATACATGATTTGACAAGACGCTCAAAGTAATTACTTTGGGCAGTTGACGTCCTGGTTGTCTGCAAGTGCACTAAACGTATCGAAATGATGAGATAAGACATCAGTGATAAAATTGTCGTCCGCACGAATGAAATCAGGGAAACTAGTAAACGTGTAGGGGGATTTAGAAATTGGACAGGAGAGTGACACTAAAACGCCTTTATGGTCTGAAATACCATCAATTACCTCGCAAGAAAAGTCACGTTCGGCTAGGTTAGCGCTTAAAAAAACTAAGTCAAGGACGGAATTTATTCTGGTTGCACTAGGAACAACCTGGGTGAGGTCAAAGGACAAGGAAATGTTTATTAGTGCTTTACAAATAGCTGTGTCGCGACCGACTACAGACAATGAAGGCCAGTGGATGCCAGGGGCGTTGAAGCTACCCATACAGATCACACTCGACGAAGCAATGTTAATCTCGCTCATGAAATTTGCAACAGCATGAAGAACATCAAGAGTAGAGCCGGGGAGACGATATATAACGCTAATCACAATACACCGATTATGATGGTAAATTTTACACCACACGGATTCTGTTTCTGGGGGAGAAGGCAAGACTGAGAATCGTAGATCCGACCGGATAAGCAGTGCCACGCCGCCACCAGTACCGCAAATCCTGTCTAAGCGCAAGGAAACAAAACCGGGTGGAGTGCACTCAGATTCGTAAATACCATTGTGCAGCCAAGTCTCTGTGATGCCGATAACATGGGGGGAATGAATAGATATAAGGGACAATAAGGCAGAAAATTTTTTAACAATACTACGAGCGTTTATATTTAAGACAACAAGGTTCTCGAAACGGCCAGGATGAATTCAGGAAGTGGATGGAACGGAAGTCAAACGGCCAGACTCAGAAGAAACACATTGAGCGGGTGCCATTACTAATGAGTTTGAACTGTCATCCCAGTTCTAACGAACCTTGTTAATAAAAGCAAGATCCTATCTCATCTTCACAACAGAACCGCTGTCCCGAAAAGAGGCTGATGCGTCCCAGATTTTTTTCCGAATGAACCGAACCCTAGAAGATAAATCTTCTTTAATGACGAAATTTGAGCCCTTGAGTTTTGAGACGTTCCTAAGAACCTCGGTTCTGTCGCTGAAGTTAGAAAGTTTTTGAATGACGGGACGAACGCAACCAGTGCGTGCTCTACCGAGCCTGTGGCAGCGCTCAATATGAGGGCAGCTAGTCTTCGGGTGCTCAGTAAGCACAGATGAAACTGCAGTCAGCAGGGTGGTAGCGTTTTCATTCATTGCTTCAGAAATACCGTGTATTATCAGATTGTTTCTACGAGAATGATTTTCAAGACTCATTTTTTTAAGACCAAGTCCGTTGCCTTAGTAGTCAAGGCACTTATTTCAGTACGTAAATCACACAGTAAACTTGAGTCTTTAAACATAGGAGTGGATTCTAGTGCATGAACACGGGACTCTAAAACATCAAAGCGACGCGCGACTGACTGTTGAAATGACTTAATTTCCGCAACATCTCGTGCCAACTGAGTCTGCCCCTCCAATAATTTAGAGAACATTTCGGCTACCGAAGGGTCGTTTTTGTCATGGCTATCAAAGGAAGGGCGAGCATCATCATTCTCATCGAGAGCGGAACCGGATCCACGCCTAGATTTAGACCGAGGGCCCGGGCCAGGATTGATTTCCACATCTCCGCTGAAGAGGAGACAACTTGCGCAATACAATGCATGCGAGCAGCAGGATACAAGACGTTGTGGGCAATGGAGCAGCAGCAGAAAGTGATCATCAGATCGGATACACTCGGCATCAGAATAGTAACATACCTGCATGAAGAACAAGCAGCGATTAAACATGGTGCCGGTGCCGCTGCAGCCTAGTCCACTGAAGAGTCGGTCCGCGCGCTGGACATTTATGCCGTCGGCTGTCGACGTCACAGACCGAGAGTTGTCGATGATTGGCTGATCAAAAGACAGGACACCGGGGTGACTGGCATGCTGTATCTTGAAGTGGGACACGCCGAGGTAATCGCATATGGTAGCGATAGAGCAATTCCTCGGCAAGCACTCGATGACATCCACGTGCTCGACCGCGAAGGGAGCCAAGTGAGACGAAGCAGTTCCAAGCCATGTGATGCCGCAAAGGCGGGGTACAGCAAGGAAGCCGAAGAACTGCATGAAGAACAAGCAGCGATCAAACATGGTGCCGGTGCCGCTGCAGCCTAGCCCACTGTCACAACCACAGCCTTTCTGTCCCAACACCCACTTCACCCCCCCCCCCCATGATAAATGCTGCAGTCAGTAAAATAGAGCTTTAGATTATTTCCTAAACTGCTTTCATTCCAGCAAGTAGATGCCGAGCAGACGCTGTGTCGCAAGTGAACATTTATGAGGGCGTTCATCCTTCCTGCTTACTAAGGTGGCTGCAAGGTAAATGGAGGGAAAGTGTACAGGTGAAGCAAAGCATGCACGTAAACAAAGCTCATGGTTATGGCGTCAAAACCTTTTTTGCTTCAATCCTCCAACCATGGAGCATGTACTGACAGGATGGAAATCAGACAAAAGGCAGACGATTCAGCGCGAATGAACACATCTCGAGGAGCATTCAGCCTTCCTATTAGCTAAGGAGCCCAGTAGTTTTCCCAGTACTGCAAGGAACTACTGAGATGGAGTGCAGCTCACAAAACGCATTGTTAGCGTGAAAGGTTGGTGTCGTGTTCCAGGGCTTCCGTGAACGAAGAGGCAGATTGAATTTGAAACATGTTTTATTGCATGGGCAGCAACTTAATGTGGCAGAATGACAGCCAAAGAATATAAGGACAAAAAAGCACCCCACAGCTTGGCGGAACAGCGATTATATACAAATAGTGGGCGAGGGTGATGTGATCGCGATATGGCCCGCGTGAGGGAAAGGGAAACGCTATCACACATGTACACGTGCACAGATATGCGACAGTTGGCCAGTGGCAGAGAAGGTGTTTTGCTGTGTCGTCACATGTGCAAAAAATTGCATCTCGCACATCTACTCGACTTCATAATCATCTCAGTTTCAGGCGCATTTTTGGCCGCACACAGTCATTCAATAACTCTGCATTACCGCGCGCCATCGCACTATGGAATAGCCTTCCAAATAATATTGTCTCAATAAAAGATCCTGCGAAATTTCGTGAACATTTGGAACTTCTCATGTTCGCTGGACTTCGTTGTACGACTTTGTATTGTATTCGCCTTTGTATTGTTTTTGGACTTTATTTTCCATTGTATTTCCTTGAATTTGTATGTACTTTTTCCAATGTTTAACAGTGTTCCTTTTTTTCCAATGTACAAATTTATTTGTTTTTCTTACTATGCAGTTCCTTTCTTTGCGTTAATTATTTGTCATTTTTTTGTAACCCCCCCCCCCTACTCAATGCTCATCCGAGCCTGTAGGGTAAACTGAATAAATAAATAAATAAATAAATATAAGGAGCATTTGCATAATTTACATTACAGCAGATGACACCTAGCACAAAACGAATAATTGCAACACGTGGAGCAGTGATATACTTTCTAAGCTGTTGCCTAGCCTCCCTTCTTCATAAAGTGTAAAATGTGCAGATGGAAACAAGCGTGTACAAAGCAAGGAATCTGCTTTGATCCAACACCTATATTGAGATGCATAAGAGCATAAGCGACCAGCGATGATTCTGCAATGTTTATTACTTCAAATGCAATTGACAAAAAAAATGACAGATGATTACGATACTCCCTAATACGAAATTTTAGTGCAGCTCTACAAGTGTTGTCATTACGTAGGCGTGGACAATCGGTCTCGTGTGGCATGCTGCAAACGGAGCGAAGTGTGGCGCCACTGCCTTGCTAATCTGGAGATCACGTGAGCCAGCGCACGGGTTACGCATCGGCGTGATTCACAGAAGCCACCGCCAACAAACCTCCCAGATATTGCGTGCTACTCTGGCACCATCCCGTAGCTACCGTCACCGGACTTCGCTTTTATTCTCACACTTTCGCCATACACTTCTCTGCTTCCTGCCTTATGGTTCTGCTGCACCTTCACCTCCGCTTTCCTTCTAATTCCTCTTCTCACTTGCCGCTTTTTTCATCTCCCACTGCATGCTGCATTCGCTCGGTTAAGCTGAGCGAACCAGTGGTCCTCACAGCACGACGAAAAGCTAAAGGGAATGTGCTTAAAAGTAAACGGAATGACCAGCGAAAGCAATACTCTGAAGGCATGCACCATAAACCACGTTAAAGGATTTATTGAATGCACAATAGACGTGGTCTACAAGATACCTTTGACACATGGGTCTGATTACGTGGGCCAAACAGGTAGGCGCATAAATGATTAACTGTGCAAACATCGATACAACCGCAGTCTGATACAAGTAAGTGGAGGCCTTGCCATACAATGCGCTTCATGCCGTATCTTCCACAGGATGGTGATCTTGCTGAAATGTAGTAACCAATGAAAAAGAAGTCGTGAAAGACTACGATATCAAGATGACTCCATGTACCATCTATATCACTCAGCAAAGAGATTAGCTTAATGACTGACAATAGATGGCGTGGGTAGACTGCGAAGAGCATGCATACGCATGCGAGTAGGCTATATGAAAGTCTCATTTACGGAAAAATAAAACAGTTAATTTGCACTCAGGGGTCGTGCATTGTTTTTATCCCTTAAGTCCTGTCCCTTCGTCACTTTGCGCAACAGTGTTATGCCGAAACAACTAGCCAACTGGGAAATTTTCTTTTATTGTATGTAATATGCTCTGAGTGCACAATTATATAAGTCTTGTTTGTAATGCACATGGCAAAGACAGCACAGAAAAGATGCAATATTAGATGTGAGCAAATAGGGATTTTTGGGACCGAATAGAATAATGCTAGAAGCAAATTCAATAGAATACTTTTCTAAACATGAATAGCCATTGTCCTAATTAATAAAACTGATATTTACATACCAGCGTTTTGGAAGTTAGCAAGTTTCTGTTATCATATCGCACCTTATTAAGTATTGCATTTGAAAAACACAAACTGAGCATTACGAGCAAGGAAGTACTTTATTCTCATGCACAGGGCTCTTCACATGATGCAAATTATCACTGTAGAGCTTGTAAAGTGTGGCTGCCGGAGTGACCTAGCCTGCTCCACTACGCAAGTTCTCATGTTTTATGGCTATAGTATGCCTATCGTGGTTAAAATGTATCGCACTTTTTGGCAATTTAATGCTTATGTAGGTGCGGTTGGCATTTTGAAATACCCGAAAGGTATGGAAAAAATATTCACATTTACAAAAAGTGATCACCGAATCAAATAGGGCACTATTCGATGCAGTACTACAAAGATGCAAATATTCGCACACCCCTATGCAATATAAACAGCTTTAAATAATGGTTTCCATGCTTACATTCACACTGCATGCTCCAGCAGCCAACAAATTATCATATATTGATAAAAGTGTGTTTGACTGGGCTAGTTGGTTCATTCCTCGAGGATTGCGGCGGCAGAACTTAAGAGACACGGACACAGAAGGAACGACTAGACGAGGACGCAGCTGCACTGTCAACTCATTTATTTATTGGAATTCCCGCTCTTATTCATTTCGCCGCCATATCTCTTGTCTATCTGAGGCTGTCTCAAAAAGGTGACTTCCTTTCTTGTCAAGGCGACTCACGGGGTGCTTACACATTGCACGCCTGTTTTACTTATCTCAAATGTCTCAACAATCTCCCGACTTAGCCTATCATTGTCCTTTTCAGGACTTGCAATTCTCATGAAATTTGGGGGTTCACGTGCTTACTTGGCTATTTTGTCCCTTCTTGTTCATTTCGCAACGTTTGCAGTGCAAGGCCAGATTGCTGTCAGGGGTCCCTGAAAGTGATGACGTGTGCTCTCTTGGTCGATCATTAAGGCATCTTCCTGTTTGCTCTATGTATTTTTTTTCCACAGGACAGGGGGATGGCGTACACTACTCTTTTGACGCAATCGCAGTCAAATCGAAATGAGCAAGAAAGGACAAGATAGCCAAGTAAGCATGTGCTCCCCCAAATTTCATGAAATGCAAGTCGTGAAAAGGAACGACGATAGGCCAGCTGGGGAGATTCTTGAGGCATTTGAGATAAGTAAAACAGGAGCGTAATGTCTAAGCACACCGTCAGTGGCCTTGACAAGAAAGGAAGTCACCTTTTTGAGACAGCCTCAGATATACAAGAGATATGGCGATGAAACAAATAAGAGAGGGTGTTTCAATAAAGAAATGAGTTGACAGGGCAGCTGCGTCCTCGTCTAGTCGCTCCTTCTTTGTCCGTGTTCCTTAAGTTCTGCTGCTACAATCCTCGAAGAATAAAACAACTAGCCCAGTTAAACACCCTTTTGACATTCATTTTCAGCAATTTCTACTTGTTTCCTGCATCTTCGTGACTCACGAAAAATATGTCTTCGCATTGCTTTCTTCACTTGCCGGGCTTGCTTATTCTCATGTTGCATCAAGAATGTTTTGGTGGAAGACGTTAGGTTGCTACTCGGGATGCTGTCGCCTTCCCAAGGACATGCAAGAAGAATTATGAAGATACTGCGGTCTGAAATGTGAAAACAGATGCGCCTACCCACCGACTTCCTCAAGATGAGCTCTCCTGACCAAAAATCCTATCGCGTTCACTCGGCCATCGCCACTTTTAGCACTGAACACATGTGGAATAAGTGGCTCCTGACAATTCTGAAGTCAATAATACAAGGTCAAAAAGAGTACGAGAAGATAAGCAAGAACTCAGCGGTCAGAGTAGGACAGGTGCAGCTCTCACAACCTTCTAAGGAAGTATTGGAACTCGGTCCAAAATTTGCGCTTGCACATGCACCCCAAATTTTATGAAGTGGAAGTCCTGAAAAGGAACAACAATATGCTAACTCGGGAGATTCTTAAAGCACTTCAAATAAGTAAAACAGGAGCGCAATGTCTAAGCACAACGTCAGGACACCTTGATAAGAAAGGAAGTGACCTTTTTGAGACAGCCTCAGATAAATAAGAGAAGAGATATGGCGACGAAATAAATAAGAGTGGGAATTTCAACTAAGAAATCAGTTGAAAGTGCAGCTGCGTCCTCGTCTAGTTGTCGCTTCTGTGTTCGTGTTCCTTAAGATCTGCTTCTACAATTCTCGAATCACATATTCACCATACCAGTTGTTCTGTCGTCTTCATACTTTGTTACATGCATATGGCTTTTTATCAAAAAATGCTAATTTGTCAAGGATCAAAAGGAAGTATCTAGTTTTCATACATTATATGCTCATCATGCCGTGACACTGGTGTTTGCACAGTGTTTACTCTGTTTACACTAACAAGCAGCTGAATTTCTTGCACATGCAAGGCGCTCGCATCCCTCAGTATAAGATTGTATACTTTGCTTAATATAGAAATACGCCGCAGGATTTGTACTGTTCACACCAATGTCGACATGACAAAAATGAAGAGTGCCCAAAATTCGCGTTCATCAGAACAGTGCATAAGCGCATCTACATTCACGGCAGCGCGCATGTACGCATGTAACTTTTAAGCTGTTCCCTGTATAGCCCTCACCTATTACGAAGACCTTCATAGCACAGAAATTACTTCTAAAAAATACACAAGGTAAGTGAACGAGGCAGAAAAGGTTGGAACCAACACTCGCTCGAAACGCTTATGCACGGTTCACTTCAGAACATATGCATATTGCATAAAACGAACACTTATACGTCTTGCAAGACGGTGACACATTGCACGTACACATCGCAGTACACTTACACTTCGTATAAGTAAGAACCCTGGCGCTCGAACGTTCTGTACGTGTTCGCGGTCACCAATGCGCATCGCAGCCCGCGAAACAGCTCACAGGAAGCAAGACACAAACAGCACAATACGAATGACTGCGATGACACGACAATGAAGCGCATCGCTACACGTGGTATCAACACTTCTTAAACACGAACAAGCACTGCACAAGCATACAATTTCCGTATCGATGAAACGCGCACACACAACATATGCTGAGGTGGGCTTAGGTGGGCGATCGCAATCTTTTCATTTTGGCACGTACCGAACATGTGTCATGCTTAGAATGCAGGTATATGCGATGGCCTTCGCGTATGTCATGCCCACGCAAAAAACGGCCTAAAACACACGATATCGGCGCCTTCATTCCTTCCAGACCTCGCGTAAACACAACACGCATCCGTTTGTTTCCCTTGTCGGTCGCACGTACTGAAGAGGTCAGGAAGGATACAGCGGCTTGCCGCGTTTGACAAATAGCTTTGCAGGTGCTGAATACCTCTTGCCACTAATCACAAAAAAAAACACGCACACAAGAAACAAACTGCCACTGCAGCCTAGGGGCTTAGGCCTCGCGCTCCGCTTCGCTCCGAACCAGCGCCACGTTTGTGCGGTTTCCGCACGGAGTCAAAAGTTCACGACCGTCTCTCGTGACGTCAGTTCGGCCATTACTGGCGGACCGCCCACTTGCGGTGCTGCTTGCAGCGATGGGCGGCTCGAGCGTAAATCCGCCTTAACGCCTGCTTCACCTTCGCCGCGGGTAGGCCCGGCATTGCACTATCTTCGGGATCCGGCCATGTATGGGGAGCGCTTAACGCCTGCTTCACCTCCGCCGGGGATCGGGCCGGTATTGCACTATCTTCGGAATCGGCCCACGTATGGGGAGTGCTTAACGCCTTCACCTCCGCCGGGGATCGGGCCGGTATTGCACCATCTTCGGGATCGGGCCACGTATGGGGAGTGCTTGACGCCTGCTTCACCAACGCGGGTTGGCCCGGCATTTCACTATCTTCGGGATAGGCCCACGTACGGGGAGTGCTTAACGCCCGCTTCACCTTCGCCGCGAGTCGGGCCGGTATTGCACTATCTTCAGGATCGGCTCACGTATGAGGAGTGCTTAACGCCTGCTTCACCACCGCGGGTCGGCCCGGTATTGGACTATCTTCGGAATTGGCCCATGTATGGGGAGTGCTTGATGCCTGCTTCACCGACGCAGGTTGGCCCGGCATTGCACTATCTTCGGGATCGGCCCACGTACGGGGAGTGCTTAACGCCTGCTTCACCTTCGCCGCGAGTCGGGCCGGTATTGTACTATCTTCAGGATCGGCTCACGTATGAGGAGTGCTTAACGCCTGCTTCACCACCGCGGGTCGACGCGGCATTGAACTATCTTCGGAATTGGCCCATGTATGGGGAGTGCTTGATGCCTGCTTCACCGACGCAGGTTGGCCCGGCATTGCACTATCTTCGGGATCGGCCCACGTACGGGGAGTGCTTAACGCCGGCTTCACCTTCGCCGTGAGTCGGGCCGGTATTGTACTATCTTCAGGATCGGCTCACGTATGAGGAGTGCTTAACGCCTGCTTCACCTCCGCCGGGGATCGGGCCGGTATTGCACTATCTTCGGGATCGGGCCACGTATGGGGAGTGCTTGATGCCTGCTTCACCGACGCAGGTTGGCCCGGCATTTCACTATCTTCGGGATCGGCCCACGTACGGGGAGTGCTTAACGCCGGCTTCACCTTCGCCGTGAGTCGGGCCGGTATTGTACTATCTTCAGGATCGGCTCACGTATGAGGAGTGCTTAACGCCTGCTTCACCACCGCGGGTCGACGCGGCATTGAACTATCTTCGGAATTGGCCCATGTATGGGGAGTGCTTGATGCCTGCTTCACCGACGCAGGTTGGCCCGGCATTTCACTATCTTCGGGATAGGCCCACGTACGGGGAGTGCTTAACGCCCGCTTCACCTTCGCCGCGAGTCGGGCCGGTATTGCACTATCTTCAGGATCGGCTCACGTATGAGGAGTGCTTAACGCCTGCTTCACCACCGCGGGTCGGCCCGGTATTGGACTATCTTCGGAATTGGCCCATGTATGGGGAGTGCTTGATGCCTGCTTCACCGACGCAGGTTGGCCCGGCATTTCACTATCTTCGGGATCGGCCCACGTACGGGGAGTGCTTAACGCCGGCTTCACCTTCGCCGTGAGTCGGGCCGGTATTGTACTATCTTCAGGATCGGCTCACGTATGAGGAGTGCTTAACGCCTGCTTCACCACCGCGGGTCGGCCCGGTATTGGACTATCTTCGGAATTGGCCCATGTATGGGGAGTGCTTGATGCCTGCTTCACCGACGCAGGTTGGCCCGGCATTGCACTATCTTCGGGATCGGCCCACGTACGGGGAGTGCTTAACGCCGGCTTCACCTTCGCCGTGAGTCGGGCCGGTATTGTACTATCTTCAGGATCGGCTCACGTATGAGGAGTGCTTAACGCCTGCTTCACCTCCGCCGGGGATCGGGCCGGTATTGCACTATCTTCGGGATCGGGCCACGTATGGGGAGTGCTTGACGCCTGCTTCACCAACGCGGGTTGGCCCGGCATTTCACTATCTTCGGGATAGGCCCACGTACGGGGAGTGCTTAACGCCCGCTTCACCTTCGCCGCGAGTCGGGCCGGTATTGCACTATCTTCAGGATCGGCTCACGTATGAGGAGTGCTTAACGCCTGCTTCACCACCGCGGGTCGGCCCGGTATTGGACTATCTTCGGAATTGGCCCATGTATGGGGAGTGCTTGATGCCTGCTTCACCGACGCAGGTTGGCCCGGCATTGCACTATCTTCGGGATCGGCCCACGTACGGGGAGTGCTTAACGCCTGCTTCACCTTCGCCGTGCGTCGGGCCAGTATTGCACTATCTTCGGGTTCGGCCCACGTATGTGGAGTGCTTAACGCCTGCTTCACCGCCGCAGGTCGGCCCGGCATTTATTTATTTATTTATTTTACCCTCAAGGCATACAAGCATTATAGAGGGGAGGGGTCAATCGTTCAACATAAATACAGTTATTTGCACTTACTCAATTAAAAAATTTCAAAAAATTGGAACTAATGTAATTTCTAATAACAACGAAAATTCACACTGTCATGCAAGGCTTGCACAATAATTACCGCAAGAAAATACTATTGCTGCCGATTAAGACACTAAATGATGTAGTTTCCGACCGACATAGAGAACGTTTAAAGAAAAAAAAATGTTGGAATGCATTAAATTGCGCGGGAAAGAGCTTCCCGAAAATGGTCAGATAGTGGCATTGCACTATCTTCGGGATCGGCCCACATATGGGCAGTGCTTAACGTCTGCTTCACCTCCGCCACCGGTCGGCTCGGCATTGCACTATCCCCGGGATCGGTCCACGTATGGCGGGGAGAGCTTTTCGCTTATCGCAACGACACGAAAATTTCTTTGGACGGTAAGGGTATACAGCTTCGCTGTAAAACTGGCAATTTTCCGACGTAGCATGACAGCTTCGTGCAGGAAGTCTGCAGCGGAGGCCAAGTGTTCTTGTGCTGCTCAAATAGCTGTCGGGAAACGACGCAGGTCAGGGAACCCGTATCGATAAGCATTGATACGTCAACACCGCCCACATAAAGGTGCGTCGCATTGGGGGCTTCACAGTTACCTCCCGCGTCGATTTTAGCGCCCAGATGTGCAAGCTGTCCTCCATGTGCTCATGTGTCTCCCCTTCCTTAACAGTCAGTACTCTGCCTCGTATTCCCTGGGATCCTTCTTGAGCTCGAGAACTTGCACTTTCTTCGTTCCGGCATTTTCTTGCAAGGGGACTACGTCGACGCAATGAAAACAACGAGCATTACTCCAACAGCAGCCATTGCTGTTGTGTTTTAAGCTGCCACAGCGCCCCCCCCCCTTTCGGCGGATAACTCTTTCATTCTGGCTGATTGCGCCTTAATTTTAAACACCGCCGACGTGTCTGCGGCAATTTCATTGGCATCATCTGCAGCCTCAGCTCAGAGCGCCATTGTTTCAGCGTTCTCTAAGGACAGTTCTTTGTCGAGAGCTGTTTCTGCAGTGCACTCTATCTTATGCCGCGCACAATTAACTCCATTCGGTCGAGCATGGTACCAAAATTGCAGTTGTCCGCAATTCGATTAATTTCAGTAATGAATCCTTGAACAGACTCGCCGTCAAGCTGGCAGCGGTTGAAAAAGCTTTCTGTAATCTCATGGCGCTTGGGGTCAAAAAACTCGTCCAAGACTTTCACGAGGTCTTCGTATTGCAAAGAATTCGGCTTTTCCGGTGCTGCTCTTCCTGCTAATATTTGTACGGTGCGCGTGCTTAAAGCTGTTACCAAAGGCGCCCGTGTCTTCGCCGTCACACCCGTTGCCTCAAAGTATGCCTTTGCCTTGATGACATACGCTTTCCAGTTGTCTGTTTCGTCATTAAGTTGGGCTGATGGGCCATCGTCGATTCGTCGCCCCGTGGCGTAGCGTAGCTGCCGTCCTGTGCTTGAAGGTTTTTGCCAGGGTTTTCTTTCCGTTCCTCGTCGCCACTGTTACATCGTGCGTCGGACACTGCGAAGGCGAGGTAAGGCGAGGTAGACGCAAGCTGGCAGGCTGGAAGAATGAACGTTTATTTTTAGTTCCTGCCGTAATGTAAAGACAGGTGCAGGAAAGAGAGGAAGGGAACCATTGTGAGGGAAACATAAGATAGGCAGCCAGAATGGCACGTGTAGTTGTCGGCTTCGCTTGAGCCAAGAAATGCTAAGAAAAATGCTGCAGTTACAACAGAAAGTAGGGAATGCGTCGTATGGAATCCCAACCAAGATCACACAAGTTTACAGAAAGCCGTTTGAAGCCCTGCTATTGGGGGTCTGGGCTCTCCACCAACTGCACACAGGGTCTCGGCCACATTGGTTCTGCAGGGTAGTCATCACCGCTATGTAAATAGCACACGCGGTCTACTCGGTTGCAGCTGGTAAATTTCCCTAGCTCTACATGTCTGCAATTTTCTTTCAAGATTTGAACTAGGCATCGACTCGGCTGCTTTGTCTGTCATACTAGGAACTTCAATAGTACAATTGAGGTTCCCAGTACTTTCAAGACTGCATTCATATATTTGGCCGTGCGAGGTCTTCTTGCAGTGAAACTAGAGGCAGCACGAAGCGTTCGCTTCTTGCTGCCAGCGCTCTTCATCACGCCGACAGCGTTGTGACAGCGGCGAGTGGTCGTGCTCATCGAGTGAGATGTGTGCATGTTTGTCTGTGTGCGCATGAAACCAGGCTTGTCTACTGGTGTGTGTGTGTGTGTGTGTGTGTGTGTGTGTGTGTGTGTGTGTGTGTGTGTGTGTGTGTGTGTGTGTGTGTGTGTGTGTGTGTGTGTGTGTGTGTGTGTGTGTGTGTGTGTGTGTGTGTGTGTGTGTGTGTGTGTGTGTGTGTGTGTGTGTGTGTGTGTGTGTGTGTGTGTGTGTCGTTCTCTCCGTCGCAGCCGAACGTGTGTGCAACCTCGTTAAGAAACACATACATAACAAATAATTGAGAACGACTTCAATGAACCGTCGGGATTAACCCAGTGATAAACACCGGGGCCGCACGTTTGAGCTTTGCTGATTAATCATCTGTACGGTGTGCTTGGGCGGTGTATTCTCATCTCTTTACGGAAATGGTTTCTATTTAGGAATCAGCAATTTTTTAAATGACTTGAATGAACGATTGGCAATATTTTAACGACTTATAAATTACAAAGGTTGCCTCAAAAATGGCCTCCAAGAACGCACTTTAATATTCAAACGCTATATAGCGGAGCAGAGGACAAATAACACACTCTTGTGTCTGCTGTGCGCGCGATCAGCGTTCGTGTACAGCCAGTGTGACCTCAATTGCGTCAGAATGCAAGTGGTCATGCAAGTGGTCGAAACGAAACTAGCTTACGACGCATAGGCTGCGTGACCATGATAAAGCAACGGTTGCCTTCCCATTGATAGCCTTCACACTGCGATTGTGTTTCACAGCACAGTGGTCGTCATAGCCTTGGCATTGTGCTCACCAAATTCAAGTTTCTTTAATATTTACTAAACCAATTTGAATGCCTTTAAACTCAGTGGGTTCAGCGGTGTCACTAAATCGACTCGATTGGTAGAAGTGCGCAAGCGCGTCAGAGAGCTAATTAACCAAAACCAAATGGAATAAATTTTGTGTTCCGTTTCAGAACACAGCAGGTGAATATATCGACTGCGTCAAAACAAAGACGGAAATATCGCAACGGCCGAGCTCGCCCGCGCGCGCCTCACGGCTCCCGGAGCAGTCAGTGCCGTTCAAGCGCACATTGAGGGCTCAGAAGCGGCGCCATTTGACAGAGCTCGGGTGAATGTCATCGCCCCGAGTCCACCCCAGAATCTACTCTTGCTACCACGGGCGTCGAGAAGCACAAAAATTCAGCAAAATTTTAAGCTGCACGAAAAATAACCAAAACGCACACAAACGGCGGACTTCCTACTGACTTTATTTCGTGAAGGCAGAAAATTGATAAGGTTCTACAAAATAAATAAACAAATAAACAATTTCATCACGATTGTTTGTTCCTTGTTTATTTCTTTTGTAGAACCTTATCAATTTTCTGCCTTCCCCAAATAAAGTCAGTTGGAAATCAGAGCTTTGTGTATGCGTCTATGCTTCTATTCATGTCCCGTCTTCTTCGCAAAGTTTAAAATTTTCCTGAATCTATGAACCGACTAACCGAACAACATGCCTTACTTAAGCACAAAAAAGTTGTTAATATGTAGACTAAGCGCGCTTTCGCGCCAGGAAAACTACGTTGCTTGTGTTCTTTTGAATCGTGCTCTATTTGTAAACTTTAAATATGAAGGTATCGAAAAATTTAAGCTGTCATAATCCATTCATGACATAAGAGGTTGGCGATTGAATATCGACTTTTTCGAATACGAATAGTAAGTATCAAATATGAAATCGAATAGACAAACGCAGACCCACATATTTGCAGCAGGAATACTTGTTTGGGTATAATTAGGAATACGTTTGTACTAAATAGTCAACTATCACGGACAATCAGGATCGTTTTAAGCGCAAGATCACTACAACTGTCATGAAAAGAACTGCATGAATAGCCTCTTGGCATCTTTAGAGCCTGGTGGCAAACAAGATTTCCAAGAATGACAGGCTGCTGCGTGACCAACTTTCCCAAAACGCAAAATGAATATTTGTTGAGAAAATACCAGAAGTTATGCAAAATGAAAAGAAAAAGCTAATTAGATATTTGTGTGTCCTAGATACAATAAAGGGCATGTTACAAGGAAAACATCACTGGTTGCAAAGTGAAACATAAAGCTGCTACATACTAGACTGCCCGAAAAAATAATTGGCAGGCCAGTAGCTAAAATAACCGGTTGTCAAGTATTGGATGAAAACACGGGGGACTGAGGGGACTGGTTTTGGAAAATTTTTTTGTAAGAACGCTCGCACATATTTGTGAGAACCATGTGAAACCAACAGATAACGAAGAAAAGGAAGTCATGGGGGAAATTATAGCTTTTAATTGAGATGTAAAACTGAGAACGTAAAGAGCACGCAATTTGCTGATGTTGAGAGCCGAACCCACAACCTCCGCATTGCGCTCATTGCCAATTGTGCTCCGGTGGCGGCAGTTGCGGCGTACTTTTGGGACTTCCGCCGTTCGTGAGCGCACGGCGGCTCTCAATAAGATTTCTGTAAGTACGAAGGAGGTTTGAGGGCAAACCGAAAGCGCAGAACACACGCTGTCACCGAACACGGACGGCGAGCGAGTCACCCGAGCCGGCTTGTCGGCGACCATGCGAGATGTTTCTCACAGTCTGTGTACCCCAACGGAGCACAGCAGAATGAAGCCTCAGCGATCGCAGCGACCCAATATGTGCAAGTGCACCGTGCCGTGAACCGCAGTAAATGAGGAGTGCAGCCATTGTTCCGCGCACACTATGGGAGCTGTTCAAATTTCGTTATAACTAGGGGCGCCCACGACGGCGACTTGTGATGTGCCGTCGCGACGATTTCATCCTTTTCTTTCTAAAGCCTTGGATGTTTCACTATAATTATTGCTCAAGTTTCGTCGCACTTATCGGTCTTCTCAGCGAGCAATTATCCGCTGCTTCTTAATCCAGTACATTTCATTGTTTGCTGCTACACAAGCATAAGTCTATGCCTTTTTTTAACGTGTTTTTTACCGCTCCCTTTCCATTCCGGTGAACTTGCCAGCGTCTGACATTAACAAGTTCACAGACCAAAGCTTCATGACGTCAGCGGTGCGGCGCGCGCGGGCGTCCCTGTGCGCGCTTTCTCGCCGGACATTATCAGAGAGCTTCCTCGCGGACGCGCTTGCAGCACACCCGACTTGTAGCCGATGGCTGCTTGCCAGTTCTAAGTTTCGTGATCCACGCTTGAGGCAGCTTCTTCTCCCGCGGGTACGTGTGAAGGTTGACACCGGGCTCCGTTGCGTACGTCCGGAACTGCGGCACCAAGCAGTAGCCTACCATGTTGTACGCCTTTACAGGCAGCAACTACCTATTCTGGTGCTGTCAAGTGTTGTCAAGTAGACACCCGAAGCGGGAAAACCTCCCCGCTTAATCAGAACCGCAGGGCAGGTGTGTCTTTAAACTCGTTTTCAGCTCGCTTCGGCGCTTCCGAAGCAGCCGACGCGGCCGCTGTGTCCACGTGATCTCTCATACTAAGTCACTTCGATGGCGGCGCCAGCTTTTCCAGTGGTGGAGCTGAATTATGTGTACAAGATCTAACCCACGGAGTGTGAATGAGCGTTACACTTGCGCCGCAAAACCGAAAGCAATGCTTGCATACCAATTTTGTTACTGCATTGCGTCAAAAACTTTGTCGCTGTTTTACTTGTGATAATTATAATTTGCGATACTTTCTTCAACAGGTGCAGAACAGCAACCCGATATTAACACTTGGTTGTTGCGAAATATTTGGTCAGTTTTTATATTCCGAAATACCGCTACACGTATTCGAAACTTGGAATATTCTCCCACCCTATAGTAAATACATTAGTAAAGCTAAAGCCCTGTATACCCTGCTGGTAAATTCATTGTTTTCCTTTAGCTGCACTGTCATATGTAAGAGGCATGGGACACAAAAAGAAGAGGACGATGTGCGCCGAGGTGTGATCGGAGGAGAAGCGGCGCCAAGCTGTGATTATCGACGTGGGCCAAGAAGGTTGGGGCGCCAGCTTCGCACTGGCGACGGGAGCCACGGAGGTTCGGACTGGCCCGTGACGCTGGCGACCCAGGGTGTGGCCGTCGACCTCGGCGACGTTCGAACGAGGCTCCCTGGACCTGCTGCAGCTTCCCACGGCAGTGCCGGGCACTCCAGGAATTGGATCCCTTTTCCTCGGCAGACCAGCACGAACGGTAGTTCCCGGGGCTTCTCGTCGGCACTCGAAGAGGTAGCGGCGGTAGGCATAACCAGGAAGGCCGGAGTGCGACGTCACCGACATAGTTCGGGGCACCGACATCCGAGACCGAGGACCTGGCCGGTCGATGCCACGACAACAAAGCTTGCAAGTCGGCAGGAGCACCGACTGGGATCAAGAGACGACCTACATCGGACTCGGAGTTACGTGCGACAATGGAACTTTGTAAGAGCGTTCCTTTTTGTTAGCGTGCAGCCATAGGCCAGGGTTGCCGGACTTTCACGCGAAACGCGCTAAGGACGCAAGTAGGCGAGGATTAGGACATTGTTTTGGCTATGTAAGTGTGGAGTTTTATTGTTCGCCAATTGAGTTTTGACTTTTCCTTTTCGAGTTTTGACTTTTCTACTTGGAGTTTGAGTAATTTAATATCTGTTTGCTGTACTCGCCTGCGTCTCCCGACTCCATCTCTCCCAACATCCGCACGGCCCCGACATCAGTGTGACATGCACGGACATTAGACAAACATGAAACGTCTAGGTGAATTATTTACTTCACATTAGCTTGTATTAGAGTGTTTCAAAACACCTACAGCTTTAAACTGTACAGTTATAGCGAGAATCTGCGACTTTTTTGTCTCACTTGAGTCACGCGCTTTGGAAAACAATGTAGGCGACATGTTGTAGTGTCTATTAGCGGGATTAAAACCCATATCGATCGATAACAAAGATTCACTGGCGTATTTTTTCAGCCTTTCTTTATTGCCTTGGCAATCGGGTAATCCGCAAGGCAGGCGATCTTTACAGTATACGTGCCACCTGGGCCCGCGCTGAGTTTGCTCCGCCAAGTAATGAACGTGAACTTGTGCATAATCTCCAATGAATATCTTACAATAAATGAACATGTCATTATTACATTAAATAAAATAACGTGTCGTTGTTTGTTTGTCTACGACCGCTAAATCGGCATCCCCTTGGCCCTCCGTGTCAGGCTTTGCGGCAAAGCATACGAAAAACGAACAAGTGCTGCAGAAGGGGCAAATTATATGCCCGTTTACAGCAGTACAACTTCTATTACGGACTTGGCGTCAGAGTAGCGGCGGCAGAGCGGTGCGGCACGTGCGGCACTTTCCAGTCCGCAGCCTTTTTCCGTATCACATGAATGCTTCTCTGGGTGATCCAGTTGTTGTAAAAGCACAGATAACGAATGTGCGAAACGTTTGTTTTTTGCAATGTTTCGGCCGGCTCTTGCCCTCCAACCCTAAAAATATTTGGTACACCACTGGTGCGAAGAGCAGTTTTTCAGATTAAATCGAATACGAATCGCATCGGATTGAATCTTGAATACCTTTACATTCGAATAAGGAACAGTTGTTTCCACTATTACTATAACTTAATATTTGTCTCCTAGTATTTACAGTGTCAACATGTGTAAGGTAAAATCTATGGCGTCGACCAGATTTCCACAGATAGTAAATTTTTCTTCACATACGCAGCACTCTTCGGCGAGTGCGAATAATTTCCAAGCCCAGAGCAATGTTTCTTCTTCTCTCGCGGTGCTCCACTTGTGCTCCAATCTTATGCTTGTTTTCCGCACTTGCAGATTTGAAATTTTCAAAAATTATTCGAGAAATAATCATATTTACCAGTATCTACTATTCAATTCACTATTGGAATCAATAGGATACGGTATTGTAATCGGAACACTCCTGATTCGTTATTAGTAAGTTTCGAATATTCCTTAAGATCTGTTCACATGTGTCATTTGATTCCAAAGATTTGATTGATGGGCTAGTTGGTTTTCCATAATTGTGGTAGTAACATAGTGCAATGACAACCACAGACACAAGAAAGGTAGACAAAGACAAGCGCTTGTCTTTGTCCACCTTTCTTGTGTCTGCGGTTTTTATTGCGCTAAGTTACTTGTTCAGTTAAGCCACACGATTATTTGTGCAATTTCCATGAGATGTGAGATAAAGGTTTTTCTTTATTTCATCGATTACCGTCGCCTTTTTAAGCACTTAAGCTTTCAACGTTTATAAGGTGCTACAGCTATGTTTAACGATTCTTTCCTTTTGCCAATTACCGGAATCTACATCCAGACTGGCTCGTTCATGAGCCTTATTAAGCCACAATTACAGCGATTCCATAACATCTGCTTATCAATCAACGCACAACTTCTAGAAATTTTGCGTATTTCTTGTACACGTTCCTAGTTCTCAGCGGCTGCGGAGCAACTGACCAAGGTGGCGGATAGACCTGCGAAGAGCCAGAGGGTGCCAAGAATCTCTGGATTCGGACAGGCCGCCACTGGAAACTGAACCTGGCAACGTTCAGCACCCTCTCGGATGAAGCGAGCTCAGCAGGCTTCTTTCAGGAATTATCAGGCATTGTGTGGGATATTATTCGTCTTAGTGAAAAGAACTGGGGACGGTTATACAGTGCTCACTAACGCCTACCTCCTCTGCTACAGAATAATTCCAAACAAGGAGCAATAAGGGGTAAGATTCCTAATCTATAAGGAGATAGCGGGTAACATTGACGAATTCTACAGCATTAGTGAGAGGGTAGCAGTAGTCGTAATAAAGCTAAATAGTACGTATAGAATAAAGGTAGTACAAGCCTGAGCTCCAAACTCCAGTCACGATGATGAAGAAATAGAACAGTTTTATGAAGATATTCAATTAGCGATGAGGAATGTGCAAACTCAGTATACTGTAGTAATGTGTCACTTCAATGCAAAAGTGGGGAAAAAAGCAAGCTGGTGAACAAGAAATTGGCAACTACGGCGTCGATTCTAGGAGCCCTAAACCAGAGATGCTGGTAGAATTCGCAGAAAGGAATAAGCTACACATAATGAACACCTTCTTCAGGAAGCGTAGCAACAGAAAGTTTACCTGGAAAAAATATAATGGTGAAACAAGAAATGAAATCGATTTCATACTTTCTGCCGATCTCAGCACAGTGCAGGATGTAGAAGTGTTAGGTGGAGTAACGGGCAGTGATCACAGGTTAGTGAGGGATAGGATTCACCTCAATTTGAAGAGAGAAAGAGTAAAATTGGTCAAGAAGAGACAGGCCAACCTAAACGCAGTAAGGGTAAAAGCAGACAAATTGAGGCTGGTACTCGCAAACAAATATGCAGTCTTAGAACAGAGAAATAAAGATGGCATAGAGGTAATTAATTAAACCGTAACTAGGCTGGCTTCAAAAACAGCAATTGAAGTGGGAGGTAAGCCACCGCGGCAGCCAATATGTAAGCTCTCCCAAGTAACAAAGGACCTAATAAAAACTGCAAAGCGTGAAAGTGTCCAACTAAAGAGATCAGATAGAATTCGCGGAATTGTCAGAATTGATCAACAAGGACAAAGTAAGGAATATTCGAAATTATAACGTAAGAAAAACTGATGAAGCAGTAACAAATGGACGCAGCACGAAATCAGTGGGAAGAAAACTTAGCATAGGACAAGCCAAGATGTGTGCACTGAAAGCTAAACAGCCTAATATCATCAGCCATTTCCAAGATATAGTAGAAGCAACGGAAGAATTCGATACTGTCCTGTACAGTACCCACAGCAGCCACTCTACCTTCATTCGAAGTAGTAATGAACGGGTTACAGAGGCTCCTTCTATAACTAGCGATGAAGTTATAAGGGCCTTGCAGGACATGAACCGGTGAAAATCGGCAGGAGAAGAGGGAATAACAGTCTATTTAATCAAAGACGGAGGAGATATCATACTTGAAAAGCTGGCGGCCCTTTATACACAATGTCTGACGACTACAAGTGTTCCAGAGAATTGAAGAATGCCAACATTATAGTAGTACACAAAAAGGGAGACTTTAAAGAATTGAAAAATTATCGGCCCATTAGTTTACTTTCAGTATTGTATAAAATATTCACCAAGAAAATGTCCAGTAGAACAAGGGCAACACTTGACTTCAGTCAATCAAGCGAGCAGGTTGGCTTCAGGAAGGGATACTCTATAATGCATCACATCCATGTCATCACTCAGGTAACCGAGAAATCTGCTGAGTACAATCAACCTCTCTAATGGCTTTAATGAATTATGAATAGGCGTTTGATTCAGTAGAGATACCAGCAGTCATAGAGGCATCACGTAATCAATGAGTACAGGGGGCTTGCGTGAACATCTCGGAAAACATCTACAAAGATGCCACAGCTACCTTGATTCTCGAGCTGTAATGTAGAAAGGTACCTATAAAGAAAGGGGTAAGACAGGGAAACACAATATCTCCAATGCTATTCACTACATGCTTGGAAGAAGTATTGAAGCTGTTAAACTGGGAAGGCTTAGGAGCGAGGCTCAATGGCGAATCTCAGGAACCATCGGTTTGCAGATGACATTGTCCCTTTCAGCAACACTGGGGATGAATTACAACAAATGATTCAGGACATTAACAGAGAACGTCGAAGACTGGGATTAAAGATTAATATGCAGACGACAAAGATAATGATCAATGGCCTTGCAAGGGAACAAGAGTTCAGCCTCGGTCAGCCTCTAGAATCTGTGAAAGAGTACGTTTACCTAGGTCAATTACTCACAGGGGACCCTGATCATAAGTAAACTTATAGAAGAATAAAAATGGGTTGAATTGCACACGGCAGGCATCACCAGATCCTGATTGGTAGCTTACCAGAATCATTAACGTTAAGGCGTAACGTCAAGAGACAGGAAGAGAGCGATGTGGATCAGAGAGCAAATGGAGATAGCCGTTATTATAATTGACATTAAGAGAAAAAAATGGAGCTGGGCAGGCCACGTAATGCATAGGATAGATAACTGGTGGACCATTAGAGTTACAGAATGAATGCCAAGAGAAGGGAAGCGCAGTCGAGTACGGCAGCAAACTAAGGTGGGTCGCCGGCGCAAGTTGGGATCGGTTGGCGCAGGTCAGGGATAATTGGATATCGCAGGGAGAGGCATTCGTCCTTCAGTGGACATAAAAAATATGATGATGATGTATATGTCGCAGCAATTTTATTCACTCTGTCCCTGTGTTGTGATGGCCACGCTTATTGATGTGTTTCCTGTACCTTACGCAATAACTCACAAGGGTGAATAAATCGTGGGCTCGTTGAATGCCACCTACTTAATCCTGAGGCTTGCATTAAGCGCTCGGAATGCAACACCAACTCGCTCAGCGAACCATGAAGCGAATCATTTCACTCCTGGAATCACGCAGCAGCTGCCAAGACAAACTGCTTTTCTTGCTGTTGCGAAAATTTGGAATAGCTTACCGGCTAATGAATAATGTTCATCAACATTATCATCGTACCAGCGTTCACGTACAACAAACAATGCAACGTTGTCAACTATCACTACTTTAATGTATTTGTTCCTTGTGTATTAATTTATATCGGAATGGACGCCTTTTTATTAGTGTATTCTTAAGAAACTAACAAGAGGTCCCGCTGCAGTTTCTACTTGTGGTACACGTGTGTGTATAACATCTATATAGTTGTACCACTAATGAAACAATCAAATTGAAAGTGAATCCAAGAAAAATATGGTGACGATGAATCATCAATTAATTATGCCAGCATCAAGTATCGCGAGCTCTCCCTTGTACCGATGGGAGGCTCGAATGCTTCCCGTAACACTGCGTTCTCGGCTTGCATTAGGGCGGCTCGCTCCTTATTTTCAAGTTTCCCGCGAATGCCATGCGCAGCGCGGGCCAGGTGTCGAGCGAGCCGTGGGAACGCCGCCGCGCCTTTGTGCGCGCGGGCCCGCGTTCTCACGATGGTGAATGGGTGGCGCTCAATGGTGCCGCCGGATGCGCTTGCGTAAGGAGCCCTGAGAAAACGCCGGCCTTGTGCAACCACGGCTTTGTGCACCCACGCAACCTCCAGTGACGCATTCAGAGTCTGGCCCGCAGCAGCCTTTGACCGCATCCTTAGCTTAAAACATCTTCTAGATGGGATTCGCTGATTACGTTACTACGAGATGTGCCGCGGAAAATTCTGATATTCTATAAGATCGGCATTGTTTGTCCTGCTATCCATAAAAGATATAGCCATGCCTTTTGCGGATAATTGCATGCCGTATAACCAACTCTTCAGTCCTAGTATTTAAATAACTTTTGACGGAATTTTCATCAAAATTTAGGCCTGGTGCTCATCGCGGCAAAAGAATAGGGATCACTGACACTCACGCACAAAAAAAGATAATGGCAGTGACAGTTGCACGCAAAAGTGACAAGCTAAATTTCACTTACCAGATTAACGATAGCTCTTTGTAGTTTCAAGTTACAAATGTTTAGTGCTTTAATCACGTCAATCTCAAATAGAACCATAAGGTATACTGAGAGGAAGGCGATGAGAGAGAGAAATATTATTAGGCAGCAACACTAGCTTAAGAATAACTCTCGCTAAGGCCACGAAGGGTGCAAAATTGCAGGGGTTGAATTCACAAAGATTTTCATTCGTAAGGGCTATTTTCCATTTGCCTATCGCCTTCGCTAATAATATGTCCTGCATCACTAATGACCGTCACGAGCGCTTTTAGCGTAAGAACGCTTTGTGAATACGGGTCCAGGTATTTAAAACCTATATACGACCAATATAACGTGGGCTCTGTACACAGGTCGAGCGATATCAGCCAGAATATCCTGGTCTGTATAGCTGCATACAATGCGCTGTTGTGAGAGGGTTTGAATTACCATGACAAAGTTAGAATTTATAGAAACAGTTTTTTAAACATTTGACTCGGTTACCTACTCATTCCATTCAGATGTAATTGAGTGTTGCTCACTTTCTTTCGCCACAATTATGATTGATAAATTGTCAACTCACACTTTGTCGAATTATAACTTGATTCAATCAATCATCGATCAATCAATGTCGCAAGGTAAAAGAACGAGGGAGAAGTATAAGTTTAAGCAGCTTGACAGGTTCTCAACTCAGGAACATGAGCAGCAGCTACAAAAAGTAACATAAAATAAACACGAGGCAGTGAACATAGTCTGACAAGGATATTCAGATATGGTAGGGATAAAATTAGGGCCTTTTTCGCTCAATAGAAAACTGAAACACGGTAATCGCAATATATTATAGTGTGCCGAGGAGTTATATGAGTCAACTAAGGCAATTTAAATTAAAAATAATTAGACTTTCAGCTAGTAATGGTGAACAAGTGTTTGTGCGGCATAAATGAGAAATACAGGACAATAATTCCAATGTAATGCACCTGAAACCAAATTAATCAAGTACTAACAAAGATAATCCTTGATATCTGAAGCAGCTATTTCTTCAAGCACCGTATCATGCTCGTGAAAGTAATTTAACATCTCCTGAAGTGCGTTTGCCAACATGTGGATAGTTCGCTCATGACGTAGAAACGATCGTTCCTGCTCGCATTTTTTCTGCTTTGTCACGCTGTAATTTTTTAGCTTTCGGCATAGGCAATAGTCACAGTATTTCTTTAATGTTCATTAGGCAAAATATATGCAGGAGCGGATCAGCTTAATATAACGTGGAGGCTGTAACTATGACAATCTTGTTTTGTAGTCGCGCAATAGTTTACAAATTAGTCGATGTGCCCCATGCGAGAAAACAGCAGTGATCGTAATTACGCGAGTGATAAAAGTTCAATGCTCCCGAGTAGCAAATCGGTGTATTAGATCTCTGCCATAACGAACAGCTGACCTTAACTGTGTTCTAAAGGTTCAGTGAAAGTTATTGACATTCTAAAATTCTTAAATATTCCTGTTGTATATGCATTCAGATGAAGGGAATGTCTCGAATTGCGTCATTTTTGCTCTCAAGAGGAAGCCAACTCCCGATAACTCTGTCGTGCGATGCGTTGTCCTTCGTTCATTGCCCTGCTGTTTATTACACGCAGCCCATACCTGTCATATGCATGCCATTTGCCAATATCTGATGGTATTATAAATATTCCAAAACTATGTGGTAACGCAGTTTTCGTTTTTTTAACGATGTCACTAGTCTTCAGGAAGAGTTGCATGACATTTTTATCTGGTGCAACGAACGTATATAATTTCTTTTCTAAATGCACGCGCGCGTCTCGCACTTTATCAAGTCTCACTAATGCTGCCCTTCCCTCGTCAATCAAATACCTGGGTGTTATCATTACTCTAGCTTGGAGGGATCACATAGATCCAATCACTGCAAACGCTAACCGAATGTTGGGATATATCACACTAAACTTCTCTTTGGCAGCGCTTCCGTTAAAAAAAGTTACTGTGCACTACATACATTCGCTTCTTGAAGACGCTTCAGCTGTTTGGAATCCGGGGAATGTCACTAACAATACGAAATCGCACATTTCATATTGAATTCTGGGGTTTTACTTGTCAAAAGCACCATTCGAGTATGAGGCATGCCGTGGTGGGGGGGATTCCACCACCAGGAGGTCTCTTTCACGTGGCGTCCTCGTCTCGTGTCATCAGACCCCAGCCCAGTGTATCCCTGCTTGCCACACGCCGGCGGTTGTCGCACCTCTATTCGTTCCACAAAGCGTTCCAAGCGCTCTCGATAAAATCGCCCCATGCCAGGATGAGAAACATCTTCCCCTCGCCGAAACGGCCTCTCTCGTGTCCCGCTTCCGTGCTGCGCTAGCGGATTCTCTTCGCGGCGAGTGACGTTCGCTCTGTGCTCGAGTCGCCTTCGCACTGCCTTGCGTGTCCGCCCGTGCGCTTCCAGCTGTTCTTCTTTTTTATTTCCTTTTGCTCGCTCCCCTGTGTAATTCTGCGAAGCCATGATGGTAAAAATAAATGAAAAAAATGAAATTCAATTTCCCTGTGTTATACTAGAAGGGAAACTTGGGCGAGTTGGTGGTAATTCGTGTTTCTGGAACGTCACGCAGACTTGGCCGTTTTGCGCTTTTCAAAACATCAATTCACTATATAAATACATGTAAGACGAGAAATGCTTTTATAGATATCCACTGCAGTATTTGAATGGTTTGTTGCATTTAAGAAAGAAACAAATTTTAGTGACACTATTAAGCAAAATTTTCATTTATAACTTGCCATTTCTTACCAATATTCCAGAAAATTGCCAAGTTTAAATGAAATCACACCACTAGGTTTACAAATCCGTAATTGCGCACAGACATCGCAGTTCCGTAAGGCGCATTCGTTAGAGTATCTAAATTTGGTATAGGAATGTATAGCTTACGTTGAAATTTTATAGAGGGTTTTGCAAGAGGTCCTACTGAAGATTAGTGGCGTGTTTCAGAGGGATGTAAATGAATCAGTGTTGTTTGTAAATAAACACCCTGATATTTTTGGTGCGCTGATTTCAATTGTATAAGTTATGGAAACAATAAGTTTATTTACCAACTTTTTGCATGTTCTGTGACGAGCTGCCGCGATGCATTTTTTAAAGGAAAAATAACTCGCACATTATTTCCGGTGCTAAAGTCACAGTTGGTAGAGAGGACACAGATGAACATGGAGGTACAAGTATCCATACACCTTATGCGGTAACAAAGAGTTCATCGCACATGTGGCCGTGTCGCGTTTCCACAGGACGCATCGTCAAAGCATATCAACTAATTCCAATCAACTAATCGACGAATGTTGTCCTGAACTATATACTTCCAGACCGCTTAAGCAAGGAGTCCTATTAGCGCATGGACTATGTACCATTTCTTACCATTAGAAAGCTTTATGTAGAGAAAAATCCGCTTCCTTGTTTGTTTGTTTCTTATTATTTTACATTTTTCTTTTTTTCTTGCTGTTTTGAAGTTGTGTTATGTGTAGCATGTCCAACATATTCATATATTACGCTACTTGCTTCTGTTTATGTTGTAGCCACTCGTTATATTGTACTATAGTCACCAGTGCCGAATTTCAAGGCTGGCGAGGCCTGTCAAGCAGTCGTGAAGACTGCTTTTTTTCTCGTCAACCCCAGATGTTGTACATGCCTTGTACAAGAAGCTGAAGTAAAAAATTCATTCATTCATTCATTCAAGTCGTCACCGACAGATTTTGCTCATGCGGAAGGGGACTTAAAGTTCTCAGAATTATCAGACAATCGTAAAAATTAATTACAAAACCAATTTTGTTCAATTTAGAGGGTTGGTGACCAAATAGACGGTTTCATGCCGTGTTGACCTAACATAAAATTACTTTCAATCAAGATTATGTTCGGTAGCCCACCAGTGAAATAATCACAAAACAGGGCGCGCATACTTCCTAGCCGAGCTAAACAAATGCAGGTACGTGCTGGTTGTGGTCGCTTGAAACCTGCAGGCCCTTGCCATGCTGGAGTACCACGTTTTGTGTGGCCTCCATGGCTGTAGTGCTAGCTCTTCTCGCCTATTTTGAGGACGCCAAAAAAGACACAGACCCATCCTTCACATAAACGTAGCCTGTTTGGCACCCGGGCGCGTAAGAGCAGTTTTGTCGATGTCGTGGCATGGCTCAGACACTGCAAAGTATCCTCATCTCTTGCATGCTGTGTGCGACAAAAAGAAACAGGAAAAAAATCCCACAACAACTCCTGTGGTCCAAGTATGCGTAAGCTTGTGCTCATATCCAAGCAGCCCAGTGTCAGTATCAATGTTATGGAACATGATCCGACCAGTATAAGCCCTTAGCTCGTCGTGTTCGCTTATTATGTTCGATAGCGAACTTAATAAGGCAGGTTTAATTAAGATAGAGTTCATTACGGCACTCGAGCCCGCGACCATTGACGGTAATTACGGTGAAGTAGACACAATTAATTAATATAAGGTTAATTAAGGCATTCGAACCCACGACATTGGGTGTTAATTAATGAGAACTAGGGCTAATTTAGCGAAGCTTTTGCGAACCCGCCGCTACATTTGCTGAGGTAGGCATGCAATGCTTTATGGATGATTCGGATGCTTTAGAGCTAGTTCTTTATTGAAACGCATGCTGTTCTGTCTGCTACATGGGTAATTTCAATAAATTTATGCACTGTTCGCTGCTTTCATTTCATTTTATTGTACTGTCAGCCTCGTTTAGGCTATAACAGGGGTGGGCAGGAGCATATATGTAGTCAAAAATAAGCACTCCTTATACAAACAACTACAAACTTATAAGAATGATTGACAAAGATAGCCACAGCTCAAAGCTCTTTACTCTGAAGCACAGCAAGCAATGCATAAAATACACTATACATCCTTAAACACTAAGTCATTTAGTTTTTTTTACGAAAAAAAGGTACACATTCACATGAAACAATGGAATTTGGCAGCCTGTTCCCTTCATTGATCGCCCGCGCAAAAAAACTGTACTTAAAACAATTGTTGCGTTGTCTCGGAAAAGGAATGTACATGTTATTCCGGTGCCTTGATGTTTCCCCAGTTTTTATTTCTATGTACTTTGATCTGTCAACTTTTACTTCATCTTTAATTATTAGAAAGTATAATTTAAGCCTTTCATACTCTGTCCTTCGTTCTATAGTGATTGAAGGTGAGCTTGTTTACAAAGCTGTGTTGGTGAGTGCAAACGCTGGTATTTGTTAAATATGAAACGTGAAGCCTGTCTTTGTATTCTATATAGCTTACTGCAATTACTTTTTGTATACGGATTCCACATCACGTTTGCGTACTCCATGATTGGCCGTACGAGTGCCTTGCAAGCCAAACATTTGATTTCTGGGCTGGCATTGTGCAGATTTCTCCGAAGTCTCCACAGCGCTTTGTTGGCCTTAGCACAAACGGCGTCGATGTGTAAATTCGATGTGTCGATGTGTCTGGAGTTATCGATAAATCCAAGTAGTTGTGTTGTTCAACTCTGGCAAGCTCGTGATCACCTATGTAGTATGTCCATTCCAGGATGCTTTTTTTTCCTGGAAACGCTCATTGCAACGGATTTTGCCGCGTTTAGATGCATATGCCAAATAATGCAACAGTTATTTATTTTCTGGAGGTTTTGATTTAGTTCTGATTGATCAGAAGGAGATTTAACTGGATTATAAATTATGCAATCTGCAAAAAAAGACAGTATAGGGAACCGTAATATCTTTAGGTAAATCAGTGGTAAAAATCAGAAACTGCAGTGGCCCCAAGACACTACATTGGGGAACTCCGGAAATACCGTGAGTAAATGTAGATTTTTTTAGTGTTGACTTGAACGTACCGCTTGCGATTGGAGAAATAGGAGGAAAACCATTGTGTTATATTGGGGTTTTTAAAGGTAGGGCTACTTTATGTTTAACAACAGTTTAGCATGGGACACCTTATCGAACGCTTTCGCGAAATCTAAAAATATTATATCAACCTGACCACGGCAATTTATTTCATAGGCGAGATCATCAACAAGCTCAACGAGCTGAGTAATCGTGGACAGGCCTTTTCGAAATCCATGTTGCTGTTGGTATACTATGTTGTGAACATTCAGATATGCCAAAAGGTGTTTGGTGACAATATGCTCGAGAAGCTTGGAACAAGTATTTGTAAGTGAAATGGGAAGCAAATTTTTGCAGTCGTTACTGTTACCACCTTCGTGTGTGACCTTGGCGTCCTTGCAAGCATTGGGAAAGCAATCACTGGTTATTGAGGACGGGGAAATAATTGCTAAATACTTCGAAACCCAAACTGCGTACCTATATAGAAATTCATTTTGTATTCCATTGGGTCCTGCACTTTTCTTTTTATCGATATTAAGAAGCAGGTTCAATACCCCATGTGCACTAATCACTATTTATTCTATGGCAAGTGTGTCAGAAGCCTCATTAAAGTCGGTACTTTTCCATCATCGTGGGTGAACACTGACGAAAAAAAAAGCATTATAACTTTCAGCACATGCTTGTAGGTCTTCTCTATCGGCATTAAGACTGGTTTGTGTATTTAGGCTCGCGTATCTCCAGAACTTTTCTGGCACTTCGTGTAAGAATTTCTTTGACTTCACATTATAAAAATTATCTTTGAAGTTTTTAACAAGACGCCTCAATTCCGTGCTCGTAATAGTTCTCTTCCCCTCAGGTCAAGGTTTCTTTGAGGGTGCTTTCCTTTTCCATTCCAGCTGCCTGTTGGCATGGATCACTTCACGTGTTACTCAAGGAGTTTTCGTTGCTTTTTTTGCGTGTTGGAATAAACATTTGAATGCATTCAGTGACCACCTGCGAGAAATAATCCTATAATCTATCCGTACCTGCCTTCGATTTTTGCAGAACAAGTGTATCGAAGGAGTTTTGAAACATTTCTGAAACAGAGAAGTCATCCGCAGCCGCTAAATCCAAAACTGTATTATTGTAATCACTATGCAACTTGGCGAGCGCCATATCTAAGGAAAAGATAGCCATCCTATGATCTGATATACCCTCAATTAAATAATAAGTTTTAATTTTTGCTACCAAGGGCGATGATACAAATACAAGGTCGAGAATAGAGGAAGCAGCTTTTAAAAACACGTGTGCATTCTGACACAATTTCGCATAAGTTAAAACAAAAGGCAAGGTCTACAAGTTTCACTCTGCTGAGCGCTTGCAGCCTCTGCCTTACGTTTGTATGAGCCATTGCATTTTTTGCTTGCTTGCGGGGGTATGAGCCATTGACTAAGGGGGATTACAATAATAAATTATTACATTGATTACTGTAAGCCATTCATTGCCTTACCTGACGGACAAATTCAGTTAGTCAAATTGGGTTTATTGGCGCAAATGCGACTAAGGCTATGCTGCGCCAGACACAGGGTGATAAAATTTCTTCAGTAAATGCAGCATACCTTGCTCTAATTAAAGCTTACTTTAAAAATATGTTTCGTCTGAAAAGCAGACCATATCAGTCAGAGGTATCAGTGTATCATCTCCTAGTATCAACATCGGTTGAAATGAGGTATGTGACTTGTGCAATACGCGGAAGTACTTATTTCTAGAACGACAGAAAGCTGAGCTAGTTGGTAAGGATTCATTATGCAAAATAGAAGTGAGGCGTGCAGACAGGACACAAGAGTAGAGAAGTGGACAACACGAACGCCGACTATCAACTGAAGGGAGCACTGAGGCGAAAAATGAAAGAAGACACAAAACTCATTCCTGAGCATGCGCAGAAGAGTTTTGTCTTCTTTCATTTTTCGCCTCAGTGCTCCCTTCAGTTGATAGTCGGCGTTCATGTTGTCCACTTCTCTACACTTTTGTCCTGTCTGCACGCCTCACTTCTATTTTGCATAATGAATACTTATTTCTATGCGTTTAGAGATATGAACACGTGATTAGAATGTGGATTACTGTTAACTATTCATGATATTTGCCACATGTTGGTTGTTCCTCCTCTCTCAATAAGCAATTCTGTGTGATTCGCGTGTGGCCTATCCGAAGTGGACAATGAATTACTTCGATGAAGCGTTCCTGATGGTAGCATGTCTTCCACTCCCCAAGGACAGGTTTAATGAGTTCAAGTTTATTGTTGTCTTTGAACTCCCATTCGCGTTGCCAGTTAGAGAGCAGTGCCTTGCGAACAACTTGAATGCCATCCGTAACAAGTATGTTAACTTTTGAAACATTTAGATTTCTTGCCCTTGCTGCACATTCATCTGCTTTTTCATTTCCGGGCATCCCAACGTGGCTTGGGACCCAGCGCAAACGAACTGTCTGGCCTTTACTTAGGTTTGTTAGTATAGGTAAGATGTCGCCTATGATGGGTTCGTACTGTGATTGTGTATTCAGGGTTTTAAGTGCACTTAAAGAATCTGATAAGTCATAGATTTTTTTGTGTTTTGCGTTTATAATCTTTTGCACTGCCATCCATAAGGCATAGCACTCAACAGTGAAAACTGATACAAACTGTGGTAGTCTGACTGCGTGTTCCCATTTACCTTCAATTACGCTGCTTTCGACATAAATGGGCATTTCAAGCCATCGCGTAAAATTATGTGTAAATGTCGTACGTGTCTTGCACTGTGCAAAATTCCTATAGTATATCACTGAAAGGTGTCTGTATAGCGCAACAAATCGCCCATATCGCCACCCTCGTCGATTTCATATTTCTAGTATGTGTGCAAGAGGCGTAATCATCCTCAGCTTCATCATCAGACTGTTTTATGTCCACTGCAGGACGAAAGCCTCTCCCTGCGATCTCCAATTACCCCTGTCCTGCGCCAACCGATTGCAACTAGCGCCTGCGAATTTCCTAACTTCATCGCTCCACCTAGTCATCTGCCGTCCTCGACTGCGTTTCCCTTCTCTTGGTATCCATTCTGTAATCCTAATGGTCCAACGTTTATCTAACCGGCCCATTACATGACCTGCCCAGCTCCATCTTTTTCTCTTGATATCAATTACAATATCGTCTATACCAGTTTGCTCTCTGATCCAAACCGCTCTCTCTCTGTCTCTTAACGTTATGCCTATTAGTCTTCATTCCAGTGCTCTTTGCGCGGTCCTTAACTTGTTTTCAAACTTCTTTGTCAGTCTCCAAGTCTCTGCCCCATATGTCAGCGCTGGTAAAATCCTTTTCATTGAGAATGCTAAGCTACCAATTAGGAGCTTACAATGCCTACCGTATGCGATTCAACCCATTTATATTCTTCTATGAATTTCCTTCTCATGATCAGGGTTCCCTGTGATTGCTTGACCTACGTAAGCGTACTCCTCCACAGACTCTAGAAGCTGAATGGCGATCCTGAACTCTTCTTCCTTTGCCCGGCTATTCATCATTATCTTTGTCTTCTGCATATTAATCTTCAACCCTGCTCTTACACTTTCTCTGTTAAGGTCCTCAATCATTTGCTCTAACTCGTCTGCATTGTTGCTGAATAGAACAATGTCATCGGCAAACCGAAGGTTGCTGACATATTCGCCGTCGATCCTTACACCCAAGCCTTCCCACTTTAATAGCTTGAATACTTCTTCCAAGCACGCAGTGAATAGCATTAGAGGGATTGCGTCTTCCTGTCTGACGCATTTCTCTATAGGTATCTTCATGCTTTTTTGTGTAGAATTAAAGTAGCTGTAGAACCTCTGTAGATATTTTCCAGCGTATATACGTAAGTGTTCGGTACTCCTTGATTCCACAATACATCTATGACTGCTGGTATCTCTACTGAATCAAATGCCTTTTCGTAATCTATGAAAGCCATATAGAGAGGCTTATTGTACTCTGCGCATTTCTCGATAACCTGATTATTGACATGGATATGATCCCTTTAGAGTATCCCTTCCTGAAGCCAGCCTGTTCCTTTGGTTGACTAAAGTCCAGTGTTGCCCTTAACCTATAGCAGATAATTTTGGTAAATATTTTATATAATACTGGGAGTAAGCTAATGGGTCTATAATATTTCACTCCTTCAACGTCTCCCTTTTTGTGGATTAGTATAATGTTTCCATTCTTCCAGTTTTCTGGGACCCTTGCAGTCGATAGATACTTCGTATCAACAGCCGCTAGTTTTCCAAGCAGTATGTCTCCTCCATCTTAGATTAAATTGACTGTTATTCCATCTCCTGCCGCTATTCCTCGTTTCATGTCTTGGAAGGCCCTTCTGACCTCATCGCTAGTTATAGGAAGAGTTTCTGTATCCTGTTGATAACTATTTCTAATGGAGGTATCCTGACTCCTCTTGGTAGTGTCAGTATAGAATTCTTCCGCTTCTTTTACTACATCTTCGAGATTGCTGATGATATATTGTTACGCAAACGAAAGATTAAGAACTGGAGACTATTCACAAAGTATATGTAGAAAGGATAATGCAACGCTAGTCAGTTCATCCGACAGCTCGAAAGCCAGAGAGCGTTCGTCGTCTTCGTCGGTGCGGCCGCGTGCCTCGTCCATAAGAAACACGCAATATGCATGTATCATTATCCCCGGCGGCGGAAGCACCATGAGGTGCGTCTAAATATCGATGATAACAGGAGATTAATATGGTCTGAGGTGTGCGACATGCACAACGTCAGTGGAATTTGGGGCAGATGGGGCAGTGCTACTGACTGGGGCGATTTCGTACGCAACTGGACTCACGGCCCGCAGCACTCGATATGGGCCTGTGTACCGAGACAGGAGTTTTTCTGACAGGCCAACGTGATGACTCGGGGACCAGAGGAGTGCCAGAGATCCAGGCGAAAAGTGGACATGTCTATGGTGGTGATTGTGGAAACGGCGTTGCTTCTCTTGCGAGGTCAGGAGGCGAGCGCGGGAAATTTCGCGTGCTTGGGCTGCCTTCGCTGGTCTCTGCTGAAGCGGATGGAAGGGATGCGTCAAGTGGCAATGTGCGTTCTCGGCCAAACAAGAGAAAGAACTGGGAATAACTGACAGTGTCGTGACGCGAAGAATTATATGCAAAAGTGACACAAGGTAGGGCAAGGTCCCAATCAGTATGGTCGGACAAGACATACTTTGCAAGCATGTCTGTTAGCGTACGATTCAGACGCTGCGTGGAACCATTAGTATGTGGATGGTAAGACGCAGTCAGCTTGTGCTTGGTTGAGCAGAACTGCAGGATGTCGGCGGTAACTTTAGAAAGAAATATCCGACCATGGTCAGTGAGCTGTTGGCATGAAGCGCCATGCTGCAGAATCACATCACGTAAAAAAAAATTGGTGACATCTGTGGCGCAGCTTGTTGGAAGAGCTCTCGTGATGGCGTAGTGCGTGGCGTATTCTGTCGCCACAGTGACCCACTTGTTGCCAGACGTGGATAGCGGGAAAGGGCGAAGTAAGTCCAAGGCAACGCGAAACAACGACTCGGAAGGAATGTCGAGCGGTTGAAGGCACCTGGCAGGGAGCGTCGAGGGTGTTTTTCGGCGCTAGCATTTCTCACGCGCCGCAACGTATTTCCGCACGGAGCGCGCAAGTCCTGGCCAAAAGAAGCTGGAATGGGAGTTTCTATTTAAATTGAGACTTGTCGAGATGTCTGGACAAAAATGATTTTCTTGATCAAAAATAACGTACAGCTCGAAGGACAAGGACTGAGAGAGACGACATACACAGCGCTCTCGCTGTCCTTGTCCTTCGTGCTATACATTATTTTCGATCATGAATTGCCAACTAGCCCAAGCAACCACTATGGTTTTCTTCTTTTTTTTTCCTTTTTGAACCATGATGTGCCTCATTTTACGACTCCTGCTTTTGGTTATCACGATGACGGAAGCATACCTGGGAAGTTGTTTTTCTTTTTTTTTTTTGCCAATACTTCCAAATTGTAATATTATACTTTACCATTTATGGTGTCTATTATTTCCTCGAGAACCGCCATAGCCTTTGGATTATTTATAATTTCACATAGCTTTTGTGTGAGATGTGTGCCATATTTTTTTTTCAATTGCGCTCGATATTTTTCTGTTATTTTACAGTTATTAAGATATTGTTCTAGTCAAATGCTTCTATGTTGCAGGGACAAGTTCTGTGTCGTCTCATTTTGAACCTGAACCTGGCAGCTTCAGCTAGATGATCTCTGCTCTAAATTAGCTTCAAGTTGTTATGCCCTCGTGCAAGCTCGTAAATAGTTTGACGTTTCAGTACTCCGTAAACCCGCTGTGTTTGCTCAGTGGCTATGGTGTTGGACTGCTGAGCACGGGGTCGCGAGGTCAAATCCCGGCCACGGCGGCCGCATTTCGATGAGGGCGAAAACACCCGTGTACTTAGATTTAGGTGCACGTTAAGGAATCCCAGGTGGTCGAAATTTCCGGAGCCCTCCACTACGGCGTGCCTCATAATCAGAATGTGGTTTTGGCATGCAAAACCGCAGAATTTTTTTTCAATACTCTGTATTTTACACTTTACTCTAGTGAACTGCCACCTTTTGTACTTTGCAGAATCCTGGTGTTCGACATATAACTCCTACCTTGAAGCAGTACGACGGTTGCAAAAACGAGCTATACGTACGATAACCTTCTCGCGATACTATATGAACCAAGCAAACCCCTGTTTTCTATTCTAAAAATCTTGCCTGTGATTTCGCACGGGAATCATGATTAGCCACATGTATTAGCAATGCTATAAGATACAACAAGCCATTCCCTATTTCGTTACTCTGCACCCCACAACGCCACATTAGGAACCAAACTTTCCGTAACTTAAATATCCCAGCAATAAAAAAACGCCTATGGTAAAGGACTGCTACAGTATACTGGGGCGAAGGTGTTGAATGGTATTCTGCATTACATACAGAACTCGCAGAACTTGCTGAGAGCAATGAAAAAGTATTATTTCGAAGTTATTCTCTCTGCTTCTTAAACTCATTCTCGTGTTCTCTTTTTGTTAAACCGTGTACAACTATTATTTCATCAGGATTTTCTTGTATTTATTGCGAAGTGTTGCAATTTTCCTGCTCTCTTTGCCAACTTTTCGAAAAGTTATTATTGATACCTATACAATAAATTTTCATATTGCAAATCCATGTACTACTATTACTCATTATTCCTGCATTTATTGCAAAGTGTTGTATTTTTGTATTCTTTGTTAATATATTTGAAACTCTTTACTAGCATTATTTTATAAAAATATCGTGTATCTTGAAGTGGGCCTCATACTATCCATTGGCTATGGGACGATACAGATTGTGCGTATCCTGTATAATGAAATTTATGTGTGTGTATTAAAGAAACAAAGAAAGAAATAATGCGGAAACCGTCCATGTCGTGTCAAAATTTGTGATACTTGATGGTTGGCTATAAATTGCCATGGAATCTCATTTATATTTTGAAACCAATTGTGAATATAACTTTTCTCTAATAATTTATTATTATCCCGTAATTGATTCCCCTTTTCAAACATTTTTGTGTAGTTCTTCATTTACAAATTCCTTTGAAATAGGGAGTTTATTTCATCTTCATATGATATGGCTATTTTGCCAGTTCATCGGCGATCTCATCGCCTATATTACCATTATGTCATTTTACGTATGTTAAGATCAACCTATTATTTAGCGTTATTTCCTGAAGTAATTCCTTTATTTTATGTATAGAGGGGTTAAAGTTTTCTGGATTATTTACGCCTTGGCTTGCTGATAGACTATCCGTTAAAATTTGGTAAGTGCATATAATATTCTGGGAAACAATGTATTCTAACGCTTTTGTTATAGCTACTGCCTCTGCTTCAAAATTATTACTATAGTTTGGTAAGGAGTACTGCTTAGTTTCTGTTATACCTTGTGATTTTATTATTACAAAAGCTGATCCAGCTCCGTTTTCATTACAAGAGCTATATGTAAAAATATTATAGTCTGAATGTTTAGTTAGATCCTTATTAAAGCTAAATTTAAGTTTCTTCGTAGGGCGAATTTTCCATTTAACAATCTTGCGTGTTATTTTGTTAGAATTCCAAACCTTGTCATCCATATAAATTCTTTTTATTATTGATGATATTGTGCTTTTCTATTTCTTTTTCAATTTTTAAATGAACTGGTGGTAAGTTTGCTAGGACATTTAATGCATTAGTTGATCCTGTTTTATAGGCTTTTGTTGTTGATAGTAAGTGTTTCCTTTAGATGGATTTTAATCGCTTAAGGAGAATATTGGTGCCTTTGCACAAAACTGGTGCTGCATAAGGTATTGTTCTTTCTGTTTCTTTCAAATATATCGCGCGAAGTTGTTTATGTTTAATTCCTGTATTATTTCCTATGAATTTATTTAGGCTAGTTGTTAGATCGATTACTTTCTCTTTTATATAATATAAATATGGTATAAAACAAAGCTTTTCGTCTATTATTACTCCCAATATTTTCATGCGCTAAATCATTTTCATTTTGTTCTTTTCCTAGGTGGAGTATCGGAGGACTTTATGAATATTTTGCTTTTAAAATAATGAATCCCGTTTTCGTCGTATTGAATATAATGTTTTCCTTTTGCGCTTTTCTTATTTATATTTAAGGATTCGGTTGCTTTTTCTTAAAGGTTTCTTTGGGATGTTCCTTTTATTATATAGTTAAATCGTCACCAATTGCTTGGACGTATGTTTTTCCTCGATACTATATTACAAGAATGTCAGACATCATTATAGTCCACAATAATGGAGTTAAAGGAGATCCTTGTGGGAATACTTTTTTTAAACTGCATATATTTTCAATGTCTCCATTTTTGTGTAGTATTCTTCGGTTCCTCATTACCGCGTTAGGTAATTTAATTTAATTATTTGAACAGTCCTTTTCTTTAAGTACTTTATTATATTATCGATAGTGTCACGGGGTAGCGACGGTGAAGAAAGCAGCAATACGGTGGAATACAAAACTAGCTTTTATTGGGCGAACCTGTGCCCACAAAAACAGGCTACACTTATAGCACAACGATAGCGGCGAACACGCTCGGCGATCGTCGGAAATCTGATCAGCGGGTCAAGCGCGCCAGCTTTTATAGATCAGTCGTCGAATGTTCCAGATTAACCGATGGGACGCGCGTGTCTTCCACAAAGTTCTACACTATTGGCGTCGCGCATACATGCAATCCGATTACACAAGTTGCGGTGAAAGACAGTGAACCGAACCATCGATAACATTCCAGAAACTTCTTTTACATGCAAGCGCGTCCTGCGCTGCGCGATAACATTCGTTAGGCGGCCAAACGTGGTCGCGCGATAGAGATAGGTACACGTGTCATTACCCCCCTCTTAAATAGCATCGACCCGATGCTGCAAACAAACGAAAGTAATAGAAAAAAGAAGCACTCGTAGCAAAGAAAACAACAAAATAAAGAAGTTCGTCAGCGTCCATAAAAGGGTTTAAGCCGCACCACGTGGACCACTTCAGATCGTGCGCGGCGCCGCTGTGAATGCGAAATGCCGTCTGGCACGACCTCATAGTCCAGTGCGCCAATACGTCGGATGACCTTGTAGGGTCCGAAATAGCGTCGCAGTAGTTTCTCACTGAGACCTCGTCGGCGTATTGGGGTCCATACCCAAACCCGGTCACCGGGCTGGTACTCGACGAAGTGTCGTCGGAGGTTGTAGTGTCGGCTGTCGGTCTTCTGCTGGTTCTTGATCCGCAGGCGGGCGAGCTGTCCGGCTTCTTCGGCGCGCTGGAGATAGGTAGCGACGTCAAGATTTTCCTCGTCAGTGACGTGCGGCAGCATGGCCTGGAGCGTCGTCGTCGGGTTCCTGCCGTAGACCAACTTGAACGGCGTGATCTGTGTTGTTGCTTGCACCGCCGTGTTGTAAGCGAATGTTACGTACGGCAGGACGGCATCCCAGGTCTTGTGTTCGACATCGACGTACATCGCTAGCATGTCGGCGAGGGTCTTATTCAGCCGCTCCGTAAGACCATTCGTTTACGGGTGGTAGGCCGTTTTCCTCCTGTGCCTTGTCTGACTGTATTTCAGAATGGTTTGGGTGAGCTCCGCTGTAAAGGCCGTTCCTCTGTCGGTGATGAGGACCTCTGGGGCGCCATGTCGCAGCAGAATGTTTTCGACAAAGAATTTCGCCACTTCGGCTGCGCTACCTTTCGGCAGTGCTTTAGTTTCAGCGAAGCGGGTGAGGTAGTCCATCGCCACGACGATCCACTTATTTCCGGTTGTTGACGTCGGAAAGGGTCCCAGCAAGTCCATCCCGATCTACTGGAATGGTCGGCAAGGAGGCTCAATTGGCTGTAGTAATCCGGCTGGCCTTGTCGGCGGTGTCTTGCGTCGCTGACAGTCTCGGCATGTTCTGACATAACAGGCGACGTCGGCGGTCAGGCGCGGCCAATAATACTTTTCTTGTATCCTCGATAGTGTCCGGGAAAATCCGAAGTGTCCAGCGGTCGGATCGTCATGTAGGGCGTGCAATACTTCTGGACGAAGTCCTGACGGGACAACCAGAAGGTAGTTGGCGCGCACTGGTGAGAAGTTCTTCTTCACCAGTAGGTTGTTTTGAAGCGTGAACGAAGACAATCCACGCTTAAATGGCCTAGGGACAACGTTGGTGTGCCCTTCCAAATATTTAACTAGGGCTTTTAGCTCCGGGTCTGCCCGTTGCTATTCAGCGAAGTCTTCCGCGCTTATCATTCCAAGGAAGGCGTCGTCATTCTCGTCGTCTTGCGGCGGCGGGTCAATGGGGGCGCGTGATAGGCAATCGGCATCGGAGTGTTTTCGTCCGGACTTGTAGGTTACAGTGATGTCGTATTCTTGTAGTCTGAGGCTCCACCGCGCCAGTCGTCCTGAAGGATCCTTTATATTCGCTAGCCAACACAACGCGTGATGGTCACTGACGACTTTGAATGGCCTGCCATAAAGATAAGGGAGAAATTTAGCTGTAGTCCAAACGATGGCGAGGCATTCCTTTTCGGTCGTAGAATAGTTGCCTTCCGCTTTTGAGAGCGACCGGCTAGCGTAAGCTATCACCTGTTCGACTCCGTTTCTCCTCTGGACTAGAACGGAACCGAGGCCTAGGCTACTGGCGTCAGTATGGATTTCTGCATCGGCGTTCTCGTCGAAGTGCGCAAGTACCGGCGGCGACTGCATGCGTCGTTTGAGTTCTTCAAATGCGTCGGCCTGCGGCGTTTCCCACTTGAACTCAACATCACATTTAGTGAGACGTGTCAACGGCTCGGCGATGCGTGAAAAGTCCTTGACAAAGCGCCTGTAGTAGGCACACATGCCAAGGAATCTACGCACGGCCTTCTTGTTGATGGGTTGCGGGAACTGTGCGATTGCAGCTGTCTTTTGCGTGTCTGGACGGACACCAGATTTGCTGATTACGTGGCCTAGGAACAGAAGCTCATCGTAAGCGAAACGGCATTTTTCCGGCTTCAGAGTAAGCCCTGACGACTTGATGGCCTCTAGTACTGTCGCAAGCCGCTTGAGGTGATCGTCGAAATTTTCGGCGAAGACGACGACGTCATCCAAGTAAACGAGACAGGTCTGCCATTTCAATCCTGCTAACACCATGTCCATGACGCGCTGGAATCAACCCGCCGTGGTTTCTCAGTGGCTATGGTGTTGGGCTGCTGTGCACGAGGTCGCGGGATCGAATCCCGGCCACGGCGGCCGCATTTCGATGGGGGCGAAATGCGAAAACACCCGTGTGCTTAGATTTAGGTGCACGTTAAAGAACCCCAGGTGGTCAAAATTTCCGGAGTCCTCCACTACGGCGTGCCTCATAATCAGAAAGTGGTTTTGGCACGTAAAACCCCAAATATTACTATTATTATTACGCGCTGGAACGTTGCAGGCGCCGAGCACAGTCCGAATGGCATAACCTTGAACTCGTAGAGGCCGTCTAGGGGGATGAAGGCCGTCTTTTCGCGATCTCTTTCGTCGACTTCTATTTGCCAATAGCCAGACTTGAGGTCAATCGACGAGAAGTATTTAGCGTTGCAGAGCCGATCCAATGAGTCGTCTATTCGTGGGAGGGGATATACGTCCTTTTTCGTGATTTTGTTCAGACGACGATAATCGACGCAGAAACATAGGGTTCCGTCTTTTTCTTTACCAGGACAACAGGGGATGCCCACGGGCTTTTCGACGGCTAGATGATGTCGTTGCGCAGCATTTCGTCGTTTTATTCTCTTATAGCTGCATGTTCTCGCGGCGAAACTCGGTAAGGCCTCTGGGGGAGTGGTCGAGCGCACTCTTCGATTATTAGCGATGCTTTGCGACTGGTGTTTGTCGAATCCTCGATGACGTCGGAAAGTAGCCTTTGTATCGTCGGAGCAGACATCTGAGCTGCTGTTGCTTGATCACGGGGAGACTTGGATTAATGTCGTAGTCTGGTTCGGGAACCATCGTCGTCGGGGTAGATGCGGCGGAATCCGAGAGGACAAACGCATTACTGGTTTCCAGAATTTCCTCGATGTACGCGATCGTCGTGCCCTTGTTGATGTGCTTGAAGTCCTGGCTGAAGTTTGTCAGCAACACTTCAGTTTTCCCTCCATGCAGTCGAGCGATCCCTCTTGTGACGCAAATTTCACGGTCTAGCAGTAGACGTTGGTCGCCTTCGATGACGCCTTCTGCGTCAGCGGGTGTTTCGGTGCCGACAGAAATAACAATGCTGGAGCGAGGCGGGATGCTCACTTGATCTTCGAGCACACTCAAGGCGTGGTGACTACGAGGGCTCTCCGGCGGCATCGCTTTATCTTCCGACAGTGTTATTGACTTCGACTTCAGGTCAATGATTGCGCCGTGATGGTTCAGGAAGTCCATGCCGAGAATGACGTCTCGTGAACACTGTTGGAGGATAACGAAGGTGGCAGGGTAAGTCCTGTCATGAATGGTTATTCTTGCCGTGGAGATTCCAGTCGGCGTGATGAGGTGCCCTCCAGCGGTCCGAATTTGATGGCCCTCCCATGCAGTCTTAACCTTCTTCAACTGGGCGGCGATGTGTCCACTCATTACGGAGTAATCGGCCCCTGTGTCCACTAAGGCGGTAACTACGTGGCCGTCGAGAAGCACGTCGAGGTCGGTGGTTCTTTGTCTGGCGTTGCAGTTAGGTCTTGGCGTCGGATCACGGCTGCGTCGTGTTGAACTGAAGCTGGAACGTCGCGTCGTCAGGTCGTCTTTCGTCGTCGTATTCTTTGCTTCCAGACTTCGTCGGGACGGCGGCGTGTCGTTATGTCGTCGAGGTAGTTTCTTCGGCGTCTTCGTCGGCGGCGGATGATCTTCATCAGTTCGACGAACAGCAACCGCACCTCCATCGGTTGCTGCTTTTAGTTTTCCGGATATGGGCTCGCAGAGCGGCCCCGGGCTGGGCCTGTGTATGGTCGGCGCTGCGGCGACAGGTAGCGGCCTGGTGATGGCGAACGCGACGGTCGTCGAGAGCTGCATTGAGTAGCGGCGAGGTAGTCGGCGATGTCGCGTGGGCGCTCTCCAAGCTGTGGACGCGGCGCGTTGACGGCGAACCCTCTCAGTCCCAAGTCGCGGTATGGGCATCGGCGATACACATGGCCGGCTTCTCCGCAGTGATAGCAGAGCGGGCGGTGGTCGGGGGCTCGCCAAATGTCCGTCTTCCTCGCGTAGGGGCGCTGGGCGACGGGTGGGCGTGCTGGCGGCGGCGGCGGCGGACGACGGAATTGCGGCGTTACAGGGCCCTGGCGCGGTCGCGGAGGAGGACCTTGACGGCGTGCGACGGCGGCGTAGGTCATCGCTTCTGGCTGGGGTTGCGGTAATTGAGGTTGCCACTCCGGAACTCCAAGCAACCGCTGAACCTCATCTTTGACGATGTCAGCGATAGAGGCCACTTGAGGCTGCGACGCCGGGAAGATCTTCTGAAGCTCCTCTCGTACGACTGCCCTGATAGCCTCGCGCAGGTCGTCGGAGGCCAGTGATTGAACTCCGGCATAGTTTTTAGAGTTGGGGCGGTGGTCGAATTGCTGGTTTCGCATCTCGAGTGTCTTCTCGATGCTAGTGGCCTCGCGAAGGAACTCTTCTACGGTCTTCGGTGGGCTTCGTATGATTGCGCCGAGAAGTTCTTCCTTCACACCACGCATGAGAAGGCGGACTTTCTTCTCCTCGGGCATATCTGGGTCGGCGTGGCGGAATAGGCGGCTCATTTCTTCTGTAAAAATCGCGGTGGTCTCATTAGGCAGCTGCACTCGGCTTTCTAGTAGTGCTTGGGCTCGTTCTCGGCGTACGACGCTTGTGAATGTCTGCAGGAAGCCGCTTCGGAAAAGTTCCCAGGTCGTTAAGGTGGCTTCTCTGTTCTCCAACCACGTCCTGGCAGCGTCTTCCAATGCGAAGAAGACATGTCGCAGCTGTGATGATATGCTGCGGAAAACTAGCTAGCTTTCTGGCGCAAGTGAATCGCTTGAAACAGGCCCGTTTTCCGCAGCATATCATCACAGCTGTGGCCGAAAGTCTCCTTAAGACCACAAAACGCGGGCGACAGGATGAGCGGTGTACTTCACCGGAAAATGCGGGAGTGAAGCAGAAACGCGCAATCATACCGTACATCCACGATATCTCGCACAGACTGAAGAAGATTGGCAATAACGGAAGTGTAAGCGTCATCTTTTCAGCGCCAATCAAGCTGTCGAAAGACACACATGTAAAGAGACCATCCGTCCACCATTTTAATCTCCTCCGCCCTAGTCGCCTTCCTCCCCTCATTACCCGTCTTCATCGTCTTCTATGACTCTTCTGGAGCAGACCGCTTCAAATGTCTTCTGGAGGCGTTGGAATTATATTTCCCAGTTAACTTTTAATAGGTCTGTAAGTGTTTTTTGTTTCCCTGTTTTAGTTATTTTGTACACAGATGATGTTAAATCTTGCAATATTTCTATTTTTATGACCTTATGATCACTATATGATCAGTCATTTAGTACTTTCCAATTTTTCGTTTAATTACATAGATTGTTCGAAATGATAGACAAGTCTATCCAACTTTTCCCATTTTTGGTTTCAAATGTAGGATTACTGTCTATCATTTAGTAAAGTTATTTATTATAATAAATTCTGTTACACTTTCTCCTTTATTGTCTAGAATATCACCTAACCAAATGTGTCTGTTAGGATTGAAATCCCCTCTGCTATTAGTACATTTTCTGTTTGAGCCTATTCCATAATGTTATCAATTTTAAATAATAGCCTCACTATGTTACCTTTAGGTGTGGAATAACTATTCATTAATAACAGTTCTTTATTCATGAATTTTACTCTTACTGCTACTAATTCTTCTATTTGCGAGGGGAAGACTTTTACAGTATTAGAGTGGATTACTATACTTGCTTTGGGATTTTCATTATTCGCTATTATTCTATCTTTTATTGGGAAAGGGATTAGGATAGGATAGGATAGGGATAACTTTAATAAAGTGCCGGCAAACGACGGTTTAACGCGTCGTGACGCTGGCCAAGCGTCGGCCCGGGGTTACACCCTACTCTGCACTACCCCAGTTAAACCCGTTTGTAGTGGGTCATGATGTTTGTGCTTTTCGAGCGCACCCCGGGCCTGCTGGACGGCCCATAGTTGTGCGTCCTTGTCTGCTGCAGACTGCAGTGCACCTTGAAGTTCGGGCGTGTAAGTCCTTGAGGTAGCTGCCGTCGGGAACCTGGCACAGTACCACATGATGTGCCATTGGTCCGCCGGACCCGCCGCGGAGGCGGCATTGTCCTTCGAGCTAAGCAGTAACACCTGGTTACTTAGGCAAAACTGGTCATTCTGTCCTTGGTTTCGAACCACCACACGGAACGATCACTCTTGGGGGCGCGGAAGGTATTATTTCTTCCTTTCAAATGACAAGGTTCTTGTACCAAAGAAATATGATGCTTTTTATCTTGTTGAAGATTGCTGAGATTCTCGTTTGCTTTAAATGCTCGCTCTCAGTTGTATTCTTTGAAGCTTACTATTGTTTCGATTTTGCATCTGATTTGCCATTTTGATTTAACAAGTAAACACAAAAATAGTTCTAAATGTAGTTGTTTTAGTTTTGACTGAGTGTTTTACACTCGTGCGAGTTGTAGCTGCTTGACGATATTTCCGCGTTCTTGCTCTATTCTTTTTTGATATATAGGGCAGCTTACGGAAATCATTGAGTGCCCTGCCTGCCACACTCCCTTCGCCATGCAAACACAACATTCATACTCACTGCTTCTACACTCCTTGTAGTGATGCCGTTTTCCGCAGTCAGCACATTTGGCTGTCTTCGCTTGACACCATTGCTGGGTGTGGCCATAGTTGGCGCAAAAGGTGCATCTTGGCACAAAGGTGTTGTCGAAGAGTGGGCATCTGTTCCATCCAATATTGATGTGGATTCTGCCCCTCAATTTTTCCGAGGCTTGCAAGTGCATTGATAGTATGGCTGTTTTGCCATGTTTCCCCTTCCAAGTTCTGTTCACCTTTAGTTCCTTCGTACACTGAAGACCACTTTGCTCAATCATTTTTCTTGCTATTTCTTCGTTTCCATGTTCTTCATCAATTCCGATGACCTTGAGTTCCAAACGCTTTTCTTTGGGTTGCTTAATGCCGAGCTTGCACCCCAGCTCTAGATCATTTGCAATGAATTCTTCTAATCTGCCAAGTCCTTTTTATGAAGAGGCCATGACAACTCCCTCTTTCCATGGTCGCATTTCAGGCTCGTGTACCCCCAACTCATGTGGGTCGACCTTCCTCTTGATGATTTCTTGTATCTCGTCTTTACTGAACTGATCTCATGTTATGATCAATGCCAACTTTGTCTTGTTCTTTTTTTCTGTCTTTGCTGTCTTCGTTAAAAAAACTCGCGTATTTCCTCGCTTTGTCCTTGCGCCTTCTTTTCGCCTGTCGCCACTGCTGCGTAGGTCGGCCTTTCAGTCTTTTCTGTCTGTTGAGTTGCAATTACTCCTTGGAGTCTTGCAACTTCGTCTGTGGCGTCCAATGTCACACTTTTTAAGTTTGTCGAGTAGAGCTTCCTTGTCTTCTACTCCTGTTGTCAGCGTCAACAGGGTTTCCATAAACGACATGTCGATTTTGGAAAGCTTCTTCAATGTTTGACGCAAACTCGTAGCTTCTGTTGTCGATGTTTCCTGGTCATTCATTTCGTCGTCTTGTCTGGCCTCTGCAAAGTTCTTAGATCCCTGTTGGATCAGTTGTGTCTCCTCGGACTTATTTTTACCTTTTCTTGCAGTTGTGCTTCCTCTGCTGAGTTCTTTCCTGTTAGTTTGTTCCTTTTCTCGTTGACTGTTGCATGAATTCCGTTTCTTCCCACGAGTCAGGAATGTCCTCCCCAGAACTCCAGTCGCCCTCAAAATTTGAGTTGTCGCCCAGAACTTCCTTGTGTTTGGAGTTTTCCTCCTTTCTGTGAGATTCTGCAGTGTCATCAATTTGATGCCGCTTTCAATGGCTTTTTCTTTTGGGCCTCCTGCTCCTACTTGTGGCTTCATTGTAGAGATGGATTGCTTCCATTTGCTCTCCCGTCTTTCAGAGTGTCCTCCTGAACCGAGCATTTTCATTTGGTTTTTCTCTTCGCTCTTCTTTTCGCCCATTTTTTGTGGCGCTGAAATTCTGGTTTATATTTACAATGAGTTGATCACACTGTGAAGTTTAACTTATCTCACTGTAGAAGGTTATTGAGGTCCTTGTTGCTCAATGTGTAGGTCTTCTTTTTTTTTTCGAGATGCCGCTTTTAAAATACGGGATGCTTCACTGCAACACTCTGTAAAGTTGTCGTGTACTCTTAATCCATGTGGTTAGGGTGTGATTTGTCCGAACTCTTCTTTAAACTGCACAATTGCCCCTTTGCAGAACTGGGATGTTTCAGCTTTCTGTAGAAAAAGCAGTAGCCTTGTGTACTTGCACCCGGTCCCTTGGCCTCCTAATGGCAGAGTAAATGAGGGGAAAGTATGATATCGCGCTACAGTGAACTGTAGTCGCGTTGCACCACTCAATAGTTGTAGTACAATCTACCCATGCACACAACTAAAATCCCTTGATAATTTGAAAGTACCGCCACGCCGCCGCGCAACCTCCTCGCCTCCTCCTCGCTGTTTGCGCGTCCTTCCCCTCCCCCCCTCCCCCCCCCCTCCGCGGGAAGCGGTCTTGCGCCCGTTTTTCTGCGCGACGATTGGTCTCCCTGCCGTTGCCCGTGGAAACGCGCGTATCTTACGTTTTGCTTGTGTTTTTTTTTTTTTAGTCCGCGCCATTTTTTTCTCCTCAGCTCGGCTGGCTCGGCGCTTTAAGCTCGGTGTAGCGAACGTTGTACGCAGTGTTTCCTTCTCTCTGTGCTATCGCAATGCCCTGCTGTTGCGCATATAACTGCAGCAGGAAGCCTGAAGATGGTTATGCAACTTTTGTGATACCACATCAAAAAGCGTGACGGCTGGCGCAGGAAGCAGTGGCAGCATAAAAAGAGGCTCTCGTCCAGCAAGTACGTCGGGCAGCCATGGCCAGTGGAATCCTGGAATGAGGACACCACCCACTCGACCTCAATAGAAAGACCTCGATGGTCCAAATAAATGTTCTCTCTCTTGGCCGAAAGAACTTTGTTCCGACAGACAACAATGTTGTTTGCGAGGTGAGGCGTCTTTCTTATTGCTCGTATCAAAGCATTCCCTAATGCTGCATTTTTTTTATTCTCCCGGCCTGTCACCAGCGTTTTTGCTGCGGCAATTTGTACGTTGCATAAAAATCGGGTTGTCCTTAGTATGCTTAATATTCATGTGGGACTCCATCACCTCGCATGTCGCCAACTCTTGTTATTCAGTCGGAAATGTAGCACTGTAGGTTGTTTCCCGCTGTGAATAATTCTGAGCGATGATACAGCCTCTCGATCGCACTTTTCGTTATTGTTAGGATACGTTGCCTGTTTTACTGAAAATCGAAATAGCAGCTCGTAGAGGAGCTATTATTTTCAGCTTACGTCGATGTGTGCATCAGTTATACAATGAATGCAGGCCCCGAAATGATTAGCGGCAAATATACCCGTGGTATTGCAGGTGATGAGCGCTAGCTAGTCCACATTGCGTTTTCTTTAAGCTTAAAGGCGGAATCATCTAAATCACTCGACCCAGGAAGGCCAGAAACGACCCAAACCATGTCCAGCCGTGTATAAGAGATTCATGATTAGCCAAGTTAATTAATCATTCATTTGTGATTGAATTAAGGCGGATTAGGGACGATTAAGGTTGATTAGGGTGTAATAAAGTGGAATAACGTGTATTAAGGTGTGTTAAGGTGGATTAAGATGCATGAACAAGGATTAAGAGGGATTAAGGTGGATGAAGGACGTTTAAGGTGAATTAAGAGGATTAAGGTGAATGAAATTGTATGAAGGAGGATTAAGGTGCAAGAACAAGAATGAAGGTGTATTAAAGACTATTAGCGTGGACTAAGGTGCATGAAAGAATTAAGGTCGATTAGGATAGATTAGGGTGAATTAGGGTTGATGGAGAAATAAGACAGATAATGGTGGATTAAGGAGGAATAAGGTGGAATATAGGGTGGATGAAGGGTGATGGAGGTGGATTAAGGTGAATTACAGTAGGCTTTAGAAGACTTTCGCATTCGCGTCTCTTAGAAGGTACCTAAGTACACCTTGGATTTTTGGAATTTGCTTTGAGCTGCACTTCCACGCACGCATGAGTGGGCGACAATTATTATTTAGTTTTCTCATGGATACAGGAAATGTGCAGGAGGTCTTCACATGATCGCGCACGCTTGCTGTTGATATGGACATCTAGGCGGAGGCCGGTAATCTTCGCTTTAATAGCGAATGTTCGAAAACACCTTTCTGCGGTTTTGTTCTGTAGGGAAACTTTTTCTATTGATTTAATAGGAGCCGAAATCATTGCATCAATGCGCTTTGATTACGAAGGTTGAGCAATCAATCGTGATTGTGGTCATGAAGTAGTAATGCAAGAAATATTCTACCGGCAATAATGTTTAGCACCGCAACGTATTTCATCCTATTCCACCGTAATCCACCTCCATCCTCCTACTAGGAGAATGCCAGCAAACTTGAAAGTAGAAAAAATTGAGAAGCAGACATAGACAAAGAGACATAAGGTGGCAGGACCAACAACTGAACTTCATTCATGAAAACGACGTCCCCTACGTTTTTAGTAGAGTAGAGAAAGTAGATTTTTTCTACTTTCAAGTTTGCTGGCATTCTCCTAGTATAACCATGTACCAACTAGCCCAACAAGCCACTCTCATCCACCTTAATCCACCCTAATCCTCCTTAAGGCACCTTGATCCACGTTCATCGACCTACATTCTCCTTAAAGGGACACTAAAGGTTAATATTAAGTCAATGTGGACTGTTGAACTACCATCCCAGAAACCTCGAAACGCTTCTTTCATGCGAAGAAGAGACTTATTTTCAGAAAAATACGTTCTGAAACGTCCGCGTATCTCTAGCGCAGTTTAAATCGCCCGCCCTCCGATCGAGGAGTGGTGACATCAGGTGTCATAGTGATGTTGCGCCTTCGGTGAGTAAAACGGCGCCCGCAGACGGCGCTACGACTTTTCTGCGCAAAACTCAAACGCGCGGCCAGAAACAGAGCCAAGACAGAGCCGACAGCAGCGTTAAAGCGGAACTATGGTGGCTAGCGGAAGGGAAAGCGCGCGATGATAAGCTGGTTCTTTATTTTATGACGCCACCTTTGACGCTCGTTGCAATGGACGACCCTGACAACGACACATTGGCTCGGGATGCTGGGCTCGACTTCAGCGATTTAAGCACTGATGAACGTGACCTGCTGCAGAGGGCTCGCGCTGCCGGCGTTGTTGCGTACTACTACGACGGCAAGTGTACGTCATGGCTGCACATATTCGCACATTTGTAGCTTTTCCTTCGTGAAAACCAAATGCCGCACTCACTTCAACCTGCAGTTGTTCTTGCGCTTCAGATAATGCAGGCAAGACCGATGGAACAGCGCTACAGGAAAGTATTGCTTTGAAAGGTAGTCCACACGACTTCAGTAAGTCGGCGTTGAACTCGTAATCCTCTGGACTAAAGTGCAGCGAGCACACTATGCAATTTTCGGCTCTTTGCCAACGTGCTGTGGCAGAGGTACGGCACTTAAACACTTCGGACGGAGAGTTTCACTCGTTGGCACACAGTGATAAGTAACATTGGATTCGCCGCTGCAACTGCCCTTGGCCAAGTTCCGCGGACCGTTCGCGCATCACACGACATCACATGGACGTGGAATTCTCACTGCTTGTTCCAAATGCAACTTTCGCTAGCCAGCAGAACCAGCGCAGCACGACGCGATAACGAAACAACTGAAACTCCAAAGCGCGCGCGGCGCAGAATCAAGCGCGCAGAGTCGAGCGAAAACGAAACCTTTCGACTACCTATACTAGTTAAGGGTAACGTCAACATGTTATTTTTTCTTATAATCGAACAGAAGTAGACAAGTAGCATTTTCTTCCATCTTATAACCAAATGAAATGATCTTTTTAGTACGAGTAGTTGAGTACTAGTGACATAAATTATGATGAGGAGTGCCTTCGTCATCGGGCTAGTACCGGAATGTCGCTGGGGGGTCTCAAATCGTGTCATGCATTAACCTCAATTTCTCGGTTACTAAAGCTCTGTTCGCGATTATATTGAGGCCTTAGACGTTCTAGAGCATTGCTTTATCAGTTTTACTTGACTTCATTGTACCCCTTTCATTGTACCCCTTCATTAGTGCCCCTTTAACACACCTTATTAGTCCTTAATACACCTCAATCCATATAAATACAGTCACTAATCAATCATTAATTAACTGTGCTAATCAGTAATCATCTCTTATACACGTCTGGACATGCTTTGGTTCGCTTCCGGCATTCCTTGGGTCACGTGATATTTTGAATACCTTACAACGCGACCTTGAAACAGAGATCTAAGGCATTGGCCTAATAAGCCACACGCAGAGGGGTGTGCCACAAGCAATACTAGGTCAGACGCACAAAGTAAAGCTTCTCATCATGGGGCAGAAAAATTGTCTGCAGCATCGAACTCGCCTCAAAGCTCCTTTTACATCTGTATGGCCCGTTCATACGGCTTTAGGAAAATGCCTACCTCCTCATAAACGTTGTCTTCAGAATTATTGATACGGTTATCAGCATTTCTCAAAATTTTCAACACCACTGGGCTGTGCAACTGGCCCAAAAAATAACGCGCCTCCACTGGATGCTGCGGCCCGGCATCCAAGGAGAAAAAGCGAGGGGAATCGAGGAGGAAAGCGCCGTGGGGAGGTGAGTGTCGCTACTTTCAAATTACCAAGGGATTTCACACACAACAGCGCAGCAGCGCCAGATTTCCCTCCGAGTGATTTAGGGAGAAACTCTATGAGAGCACCAGCACTATGGTGGTTAGAAGGGTGTAGTGTGACAGGCAGGAGCCAGCTGCCTGCACAGAGGAGCGATGAAAGTTGTAGATGGCGCTACTTGTAGCTGTTGTGTCTGTTGTGCAGCTCGCCCGGCTTTTGAAGGGGGCTGCGCACGGCAGCTAGCACGTGCGTTCACTTTGCGTTGCGTTTGAATTTTTAATGTAATTCGCGGTGCAAACATCACCAAGTGTTTGCAGCTCAGGGATGCGTCATTAAGAAGGAGGATACTTCTTCAGAGAACAGACAACAGAAATGTGCATTATTGGCAACACCAGAACGCGCAGCAGATGTTTAGCCATTCGATTTAAATACTAAAAGGCTTGGTGTTAGCACAAGCGAACGTGGACCGTGAACACAAACAACCCGAATCCGACATTCAACTTTTGTCATTCGGTCATCTGCCGCAAATGTAGCCAGTGGGCGCAGAGAAAATCGTACACACAAATAGTCAGAAACAACGCTGGGGCTGCGCGCAATAAGCCTGGGAATAACATTGTCGCATCGTTCAGTTCACTATCCGCGTCCACCAGCAACATGCCCTCTAAAAAGCGTTAACGTTGTAAAAAAATTAGGTACATATGTGGGCGCTTTGGCAAAACTCAACATGCGCTAAATATTTTCCATCACTGCTTTTGTTGTACAGGTCCACATGACGAGAGGAAACACTTATGGGTGCATGCGGACAGAAATCCGCATGCACCTATCAGACCGAGCTTAGCAGTAGGCTCTACTTCATTCTCCTTAACTTGAAATGTTCGTGGCGCTCCCTTTGAACAGCCTTGTCCTTGTTCAATGAGTGTGTTAAAAGGGCAGTCTAGTTAACACCACAAACTGGATAATTTTTGCAGTGAGCTCTTTGCGATGGCACCCCAAATCCCACTTGCCGGAGTGTTAAACTGCTCAAGAACTGCTTGAAATCATGCACACTGAAAACATAAAGCTTCTCTGTCGGAAAAAATAATGTGAATGCATCCTCTAGCACTTTAATGAGCGCGGCTGACTCATCTCCACGGTACAATGTCCTGTCCGTATTCCTTCTTGTGTGTCGTCAATTTTGGCGCTTATTCTATTGTAAGTTATGCACCAACTAGCCCTACAACGTGTTTTACTACAATTTTTGCGTGAACACGCTGTCTGCATTGCATTCAGTTGCATCTCTAGTGATTACTTTTCCATTTATTACATTCCATTATTACATTATTACATTCCATTTATTACATTACTTTTATTTATCACATGCCGAGAGGTCCTTTCGATGTACTTCAATTCGAATTGTTGTTCGCAAACGACACACACGTTGTCAACTGCAGCACGTTTGATGTATCGCAACCACAATTCACGCCGAGCCGCGTCATTATGCGATCTAAAAAGAACGATTTGGCTTGGCTTTGCACGTTCTGTACCCACTTCTGCACCCGGGTACAAGACATGTTCGCGCTTTCGACGCAATGAGGACACGCCGCGTTATTTAATACATAACACATGAACGGCGGAGTATCACACACTGCGCACCTCAAAACAATCACAGTGGCACATGTGCGACACTTACCAGCTTCCAAGTGATCACGACCTACGTGCAAGCAAGCGCGGTCTGTACGCCTCGCGGCCGTCCTCGCTGGCAAGGGGCGCGCCATGTCTTTGGGCGATGGATGGGTGTTACGAGCGGAAGGCGGGTTGCGCCACCAAACTCTTATTGCCTAATGTCCTACCTATGTTAAAGAATTAAAATAAATAAAGGGAAAAACCCACGATGAATTCCGATCACCAAAGTCTCTGAACCCCTATTGTGAACACTGTTTTTGCAGGCCTCCGTTCTTGTACGCCTCCGCACGATCATGCACACCAGGGCGCTGAATTCAGCGCCCCTACCGGCTCCGGGAAATTTCATCGCTCATCGCGCCTCTACCTCGCAAGGCGGAGATACTCCGCCCGTCACACTGCCCCCTTCTATAGTAGGATACAACGTAAAAAAACAGCAGTTGGCAACCAAGGCACATGGACCGGGCGGTGTTGTTACTCCGCCAGCCAATCGCAGAAGCAAACAAAATCGCCGTCATAGGATAATTTCAAAATGGCGTCGTACTTGATACTTCCGGAGCATCTGCTGTTCTTGAAGAGTCTTTTCATCGGCGGAAGCGATGAGGTGTGCAACAGACATGAACAAACTGTATGGAGTCTGAGCATTTCACTCTTCAAAAGTCAGCGGTACAATTCATTTCACTACTCAGCCCATTTTACTCATGAAACTTTAATGCCAAATGAAGCAAAACTTGACAGTAAATAGTTGCAGCGAAGCAATCATTTTATTTCAATTCAATAAAGCATTACGTTTTCACCATTCCACTATAATAGACCAGTGAAACCGTATAAAATTACGCGCATATAATTTTATTATTGTTGTTACCTCCTTATTTAGGTAAGAGGGAAAGTTTGAATTACGAACTGTTTGCAGCCTCGCGGAGGAATAATGGCTGGCAGTTAAGAAGGCGTGGGCGGGAGTTCATTGCAGACTTAAGTTGTATCCGACTATAGCCGCCATACCTGCACGTTATGTCTTCGCTACGACTTTGCCTTTCGTTCCGGCAAAAATCCGACTGCCCTCTATGTGGTGGCTATGCGGACTTCAAGCATGTCCTGTGGGGCTGCGCCTCTGCCGGTCTCCCTTTCACCCAAGAGGAAATGATGAAGCTCATTAGGGCCCAGGACCAGACCTGGGCCCTAAGAAGCTCTCTTCCGTCTGCGGGGTTCTGTCGCGATGTCGTGAAACTTTACCTTTAAAATGTAAATTACAAGTTTATTACGCACTTTTTTCTCACCTTAACTACTACAATTTAGTATTGGCCACAGTGACCAAAACTAACATAAATAAGACCCGCCGTGGTTGCTCAGTGGCTATGGTGTTGGGCTGCTGAGCACGAGGTCGCGGGATCGAATCCCGGCCACGGCGGCCGCATTTCGATGGGGGCGAAATGCGAAAACACCCGTGTGCTTAGATTTAGGTGCACGTTAAAGAACCCCAGGTGGTCAAAATTTCCGGAGTCCTCCACTACGGCGTGCCTCATAATCAGAAAGTGGTTTTGGCACGTAAAACCCCAAATATTATATTATTATTACCATAAATAAGGTTCTGTTGCTGCAAAAGAAAATTGTTCGAATAATCGCCAATATTGATAACACGACTACCTCCACGTATGCTTTTTAAGCACATAACATTGTCCGGGTCAACCATTTGTATCACTTTAAGTTGTTACAAAAGATGTATTTTTCGACGGCATCCATTGCCGATTTTTATTCGACTCTGGCATCTTTGGACATGTGTCATGCTAACATACAAACAATAACTATTAGTACATGGAACATACCACGCTTTCGCACTAACTATAAATTACAAATGTTGTCTTACAACCTGCCCCATATTCTAAACACTTATAAACACACAATAGGACATATCAAAGCTGAGCTGCTGAAATATTTTGTTCAAATGTGATTTTATGTATTTTTTATGTTTTGCTTGATTATTCCTATTTAATTCTGCACATTTGTATGACCATTTGAGCGTTTCTATTTTCGATATTATTGTTTAAATTTTTGTGCAATAGATTATCAGATTCTGTATGTATAACTGGTGAATGTTTTCTCTTTATTGACTGTAACTATTGTATGTGCGTCTGATTGCTGCACCACTCGTCTACTACTGCTTGTAGGAGTTTTCTGGACGTAGTCAAGCTGCTCATGCAGCTTTTTGCCAGAAAACCCTCCAGATGAACCTGGAAAATCAACTTTACTTACTTACTTACTTAGTTACTTTACTTACTTACTTTCTTGCTTACTTACTTACTTTACTTACTTACTTTACTTACTTACTTACTTATTTACTTACTTATTTACTTACTTACTTACTTTACTTACTTGCTTGCTTGCTTACTTACTTACTTACTTTACTTACTTGCTTTACTTACTTACTTACTTACTTACTTACTTACTTACTTACTTACTTTACTTACTTACTTTACTTTTGCTTGCTTGCTTGCTTGCCTTGCTTGCTTTGCTTGCTTGCCTTGCTTTGCTTTGCTTGCTTGCTTGCTTTGCTTGCTTGCTTTGCTTGCTTGCCTTGCTTGCTTGCTTGCTTTGCTTGCTTGCTTGCTTTGCTTGCTTTGCTTTGCTTGCTTTGCTTGCTTTCCTTGCTTTGCTTGCTTTGCTTGCTTGCTTTGCCTGCTTGCTTTGCTTTGCTTGCTTGCTTGCTTTGCTTGCTTTGCTTGCTTTGCTTTGCTTACTTTGCTTGCTTGCTTGCTTGCAAGGCCGAAATGCGGCCTCCACGGCCGCTATTCGGTCCCGCACCCTCGGCCTTGTTGCAGCTCGACGCCAAAGCCACTAAGCTACCATGTCTGGTGGCGCTACATTGAAAACGTTTCCTTCATCCATCCATGGTCCTTAAACGATGATGATGATTTATTGGAATCCCCTTCCAAAACGGCGCGGTGACAGATAGTCACCTAGCGTGCTTGATTTAATCATGTATGCTGACATGGCTTTCATCCTACTATTTCATGTACATCTCCTTAATCTCTTTTTTTTTCTCAAACCTTCTCTATCTACCTTGTACCGCTACCCATGCCGGTACTTGATCCAATCGTATCAATCTCTTCCCCGTTTGTTTCCCACCAATACCATTAACATCTCTTGCTTATCTCGAATGCTGACCGGTTATTGCTTCCGTCCACTTTAAATCCAAGCGCTTCTGGAAAGTGTACGTAGCGTAAAAGTCTCGCCGGGTGAATTCCTTCGCATTCCATTAGGATGAACTCAGTGGTCTCCGCATTTTTTATGCACCATACACATGCCACATCTAATTGCGAATATTTGATGCGGTACGTCTTGGCCCTTTGCAAACAGCAAGGCACTTCCCTTCGCGTTATTGTACGAATTTTCTTTTTTAATTTATTTCTTTTTTCTAATTCTTGTAAATCTCCATAGCCTTTTTCGCTTCCATTCATCATCACCGGCCTATTTTATGTCCACTGCAGGACGAAGGCCTCGCCTTGCGATCTCCAATGACCCCTGTCCAACCGATTCCAACTGGCACCTGCGAATTTCATCGCCCCCGCCTAGTATTCGGCCTTCCTCGGCAGCGCTTCCTTTCTCTTGGCACCCATTCTGTAAACACTAATTCTCCAACGGTTATCTAACCTACGCATTACATGGCCTGCCCAGCTCAATTTTTTTCTCTTAATGTCGATTAGAATATCGGCTATCCCCTTAAGCTGTCTTATTCACACCACTCTTTTCCTGTCTTTAACATTACGCCTAGTATTCTTCGTTCCATCGCTCTTTCCGCGCTTCTTAACTTGTTTTCAAGCTTCTTTGTCAACCTCCAAGTTTCTGCCCCATATGTTAGCACCCGTCATCATCATCATCATCATCGGCAGCCTGGTTACGCCCACTGCAGGGCAAAGGCCTCTCCCATACTTCTCCAACTACCCCGGTCATGTGCTAATTGTGGCCACGTTGTCCCTGCAAACTTCTTAATCTCATCCGCCCACCTAACTTTCTGTCGTCGCCTGCTACGCTTCCCTTCCCTTGGAATACAGTCCGTAACCCTTAATGACCATCGGTTATCGTCCCTCCTCATTACACGTCCTGCCCATGCCCCCCCCCCATTTCTTTTTCTTGATTCCAACTAAGATGTTATTAACTCGCGTTTGTTCCCTCACCCAATCTGCTCGTTTCTTATCCCTTAACGTTACACCCATCATTCTTCTTTCCATAGCTCGTTGCGTCGTCCTCAATTTATGTAGAACCCTTTTCGTAAGCCTACAGGTTTCTGCCCCGTACGCGAGTACTGGTAAGACACAGCTGTTATACACTTTACACTTGAGGGATAATGGCAACCTGCTGTTCATGATCTGAGAATGCCTGCCAAACGCACCCCCAGCCCATTCTTATTCTTCCGGATTATTTCAGTCTCATGATCCAGATCTGCGATTACTACCTGTCCTTAGTAGATGTATTCCGTTACCACTTCCAGTCCACTCCCAGTTAGCACCCGTAGAATGCAGTAATTGTACACATTTATTTTCAGTGATAATGGTAAGCTTCTGGTCAGCATCTGACGACGCGTGCCGTATGCACTCCAACCTATTTTTATTTTTCTGTAAATTTCCTTCTCATGATGAGGGTCCCCTGTGAGAACCTCGGTAAACGTCACAGACTCTGCAGGCTGACTGGCGATCCTGAAGTCTTGTTTCCTTGCAGGGCTGTCGAGGATTCTCTTCTGCCCTCACCGGGTGTGGCCATTTTGAGGCGACCAGCGGCGTGCACACGATGCGCGCTCATGACCGTGCCTGCCGAGTCGCCGCAGAAAGAGCTGGCATCGTCAAACCGCGCCGGAGGGATGACCGTGCGTGTCTTTGCTGTCGCTCTCAGTGGCTCGTGACTTCGACAATTATTCAGGGCAGCATCTGTTATATGTGCAATCTATTGCATCGATAGACGAATTAAGGTTTAGAGAAATAATAAAGCACAGAAACCGAATGTCTGTGGGGGCGGCAGCACGGCAGCGGCAATGGCGCATAACCACGTATGGCTTGTTTTACAGATTCTGCCGCTTATCGTCAGCAGTTTAGAGCCCAGTTCAGCAACGGTGGACGTCACCTGGATGAGCCAATTAGATCGTCAAACAGCAGTGACATCAGCAACGGACAGCGCGTATAAAGCCAACACTGCACTCGGCTACCTTCAGTGGAGGAGGCAGCACGGCAGCGGCAATGGTGCATAACCACGCATCGCTTGTTTAACATATTGGTTATTACTCTCTTGTATCAAGAATACGGTCAAATTGCCTATGTCTATTAGTGCTGCCGCTCCCTGTGAAGTGTTTTCAAGTTTTGAGCATGTGGTGGTTAGATCTAAATGTCTTGCTTTCCGGGGACGTAGAAACAAACCCTGGCCCAACTGTGGAAGAAATGCTGAAACAAATTTTGGATAAGCAAATTCGAATGGACAACAGGCTCGCCAATTTAGAAGAAAGCCTAGTTAAAATTACGAGTCAATGTGCTCGGGTGGAAATCCTAGAAAGAACGATTGAAGACGTTAAGCGAACAGTTCAGTATCAACAACAACGACTAAGTCATTTGGAGGACCGGGCACGACGGAATAATGTTATTGTATTTGGTGTTCCCTAGACTGAAAACGAAACGCGTGAAGACATCGAGCAGCAAGTTGTAAAAAACATTTTTCCGAGAAACTTGGGGTCACGATTTTATCAGTTGGAAGAATACATAGGCTTGGTCAAAAGAAATCATCACGCAATAGACCTGTTATCCTAAAGCTGTACGATTACAATGAAAAGGTCGCAATCTTTAAGAACTGCAAAAAACTCAAAGGGACAAAAATTAGTGTTTTTGATGACTATTCGCCGGAAACAGTCGCAAAAAGAAGGCTACATTGGAAATCGGCTCAGTCTGATAAACGCGATGGCGCAAAGGTCAGTCTTGTTCACGATAAGCCCTTCATCAATAGCATTGCTTACACATGGGACTTTGAGCAGAATGTGCGCATGAGACTGCGCAATGAACGACCACCTGCCACCGAAAAAGTTGACTGACGCGCAAGGCACCCCGAAATAAGGTTACTGAACATTATTGCACGGAGCATAGTGAATAAGGTAGAACAGCTTGAATACTTGTCGTTGCTTCACAACGCAGAGCTCATTGCCATAACAGAAACGTGGTTGCGCAGTGACGTGAAGGACGATGAGGTATTTCCAAGCACTTACAATGTAATCCGCAAAGATAGAGCAACACGAGGCGGTGGCGTGGCGCTTCTAGTGAAGAAACCATTCAGATATGAAACTGTGCCATTCATAAACGGGCATGAAAGTGTGTGGTGCAAACTATTTCTTGGCTATACCATTTTGCTAGCTGGCGTTATCTATAGAGCTCCCGAAAGCCCTGTTGAATTTTTGTATGCGCTTGACCAGCGTTTAACTAACATAAGGAATGCCAGAAATATAATTATTTTAACAGGGCTTTTTAATTTACCCAGTGTCGATTGGGATGCGAGAATTACGGGGCCAGTGGAAAAGCCTAGCGCTGATATAATGTTCGAGATTATGCTTAAGCATAACTTTGTTCAGGTAGTTCATGAGCCGACCAGGACACAGGGGCAAAATTAGTCTACGCTGGATTTGTTATTTTTGACTAACGGAACATTTAATTATAATGTTGAACTTGAGGAAGGCATATCAGATCATAAAACAGTAGCAGCAATTTTAAGTATAGGTAACACGCAATTAGAAAAAAATCCCTCTGTATATGTGTATAATATAACGACACGTCGGTTATCGACTACTTAGAACGTGCTCTTGATAATATGCCGGTTGATAACGACATAAATAGGGTTTGGAGATACTTTGTATCAGTTGTTCGCGCCTGTTTAGAAAAATATGTGCCCAAGAAAATCAAGCACATAGGAAAACCCAGTCCATGGGTAACTAGAAACATTATTCATTTGAAGCGGCGACTGAATCGTGCACGTAGAAGGATGCCAAGGCGATGCGCAGAAAGAGCCAGTCTCAGTACGCAAGTTAGAAAAGAATTAAAAGACGCGAAGGCGGCATTTTTTTTCAACAACACTGGTGAATTACTTGCAAAACTCGCCTCAAAAATTCTGGAATTATCTGGTTCTACGTGCAACATTAATGAAATTAAGGTAGACAGAAATGTCTGCACTAAACCAGCTTTAATCGCACAGGCTTTTAACAGTATGTTTAACTCTGTATTTACACCTGGCAGTTAAAGGCACCCAATAAATACGAGTGATGGTTTGTTGCTGTGTGAAGATAGAAATGATATGGTACTTTCCAGAGAAGGCATTCTAGCATTGTTGTTAAAACTGGATACCGAAAAATCTTGTGACCCCGATGAAATACCGAATGAGTTTTTAAGGCCTTATTGTGAATGGATATCACATTTATTATCTAGAATTTTCGCAATGTCATTTCGTATCGGAGGTGTGCCGGAAGATTGGCTCCTTGCACGCATCGTACCTATTTTTAAAGTTATTCGCGGAAAACTATCGGCCAATTTCCATTACATTCTCCGCGTGTAAAATGTTAGAACACATAATATCGAAATATCTGGTTGGATATATAGAAAATAAAAACTTATTCTACAGCAAGCAGCATGGCTTTCGCCAACGTCTGTCAACAGTGACTCAGATTTTTGAGGTCTCATGCTTTCGGCGTCGCAATTAACAACAAGGAACAAATCGATGTTATAGCAATTGATTTTTCAAAGGCTTTTGACCGGGTGCATCCCACAAAACTTATTGAGAAATTGTATAAACTTGGAGCTAATACACAAATTGTGAAATGGATCCCATGCATACCTTACAAATAGAAAGCAATATGTTCAAATAGCAGGCGAAAGATCATCCTCCTTACTTGTTTTATCTGGTGTGCAACAAGGTTCGGTTTTAGGACCAATTTTGTTTCTATTATACGTGAAGCAGTATGAGCCTTGGAACAGAAGATGAAGAAGCGCAGGAGTCTGAGTTTAGGAGAAGATAAGAAGGAAGTGAGAATAAAATGGTAGACAAGATGGACGCCAGTTCCATAGCAATACTTTCCGTCTATTGTGTCCTTTAACTAGGAACGCTACATTATTTTGGCGAAGTCGGCAGCGGACTCCAACATGTGGGTGACATTTTTCCTTGAGGAGACCTCCGCAGAGAAGATCATCTTTTCGAGATACCAAGCTGAAGATGAACCAGCGGTGGAACTACCTCGCGAACTCAACTCGGCAGAACTCGTGAACCTGGTTTTAGAGAAGGCTTCCATGCACAATGATGAACTACGTCGGAAAGGTGCTGTGAAAGTGAACTTGCGCCTGGCGGTCTTCGACGAATTAGTTCTTCAACCGATGCGTCGAAAGGACTCTGGATCACAGTCGTCGACGGAAGAGGTGAGCCTCGTTTTGAAAGCTCTTCGGCTACAAGAAGAACAGATTTCGCAACAAAACCAGCTGGTGACATCGCTTATAAGCTCTTTAAACGCTGAGAAGCCAGTGATTAAATTTGTAGAACCCGATGCGTTCGACGGCATGTCTTCAATACCAGAAGGTTGGCTTGAATTCTATGAATATGCCGCTGGGAAGAACAATTGGCACTCTAATGAGGACAAGATTACTAACATGCGTAGTTACTTAAGCGGTGTTGCACGGAAGTGGTATGATTTGCACATTATTGAAGAGGCTGGCAACTCTTGGAATCAGTGGAAAGAAAAATTCTTGACGACATTCCGAAGCAACCCAGTGCAAAGGTGGGACGCCGCGCTTAATTTCAAATTCAAGCAAGGCTCCCTCGTCGAGTATTTCTTTGAAAAACGCCGCCTTTTAAAGCTGGCCGAACCTATGCTTCCTCCTTCTACTGCAGTAGCACTAATAATCCACGGCCTGCACGCGCATGTCCTGAAGCAAGTGTAAATACGGTCACCTAAAACTATGGACGGGCTCCTGGAGTGCCTTCACGACATACCATGTACTTCAGAAGAAAATATAAGCGCTAGCTCAAGCAGTCACTTCACACGGTCCGGCGCGGATTCGTCAAGCCGTAATCAGCGAGAACCGCGCCGCCTTGCAGGCGGCACAGAGAACTTGGGTTGGCGCGCTCCCAGAGGTCGGGTGAATAACGTCGACAGCGACCCTGTCCCCCTAGTTCCGGACGCTGAAGAGGCTCCGACGACAAAAAAACTGATAAACAAGGGTGATCAGTCCGACCCGATGACCACAACTGACACTGTTTATTTAACTTGCTCTAGCCTACTTCACATCCCTGTCAAAGTGGGAAACAGACATATGATGGCTTTGGTTGACAGCGGTGCTACTGTGTCTATAATAAATGCCAAGCTGGTAGATGCAAATCACCTGCATAGTGGAAGAGTACTACGGGTGCAAGGCTACGATCGAAAAGTTCCAAGGTCATGAAATAGAGAGTGAAGTACTGGTGATTGAGGGGGCACAGCCGGATAGAAAAGACAACCCGTGAGTTGTCAAGTGCGCGGAGGATATTGCAACGACCTATCCTGAACTGGTATGCATAGGAAGCTATCCACCCGCGATGACGTCACACAAGGTGCCTTTCGAACTAACCGACAAGACCGTCATCCGAAAATCACCTTATAACATGTCAAGAGTGCGCAAGATATTGTTGAAGAAGGAATTGCAGGAGATGCTAGACGCCAATATAATCCGGCCTTCGGTGTCGCCCTTCGCCTCTCCCATAACTATTGCGCCGAAAGAAGATGGAACTTTCAGACTGTGCACAAATTACAGGGTTCTCAACCGACAGACAGAACTTATACCATTTCCCATGCCGAAGATAGACACGATTATAGATGAGACAGGTGGTTGCCGATGTTTTTCACGTATTGATTTGTGCAAAGGTTTCTGGCAGATCCCGCTAACCGAAGAAACAAAAATGTACATTGCTTTTATCACGCCCTTCGACCTGTACGAGTGTAACCGGCTTCCTTTCGGCTGGAAAAACTCACCAGCATTGTTCCAGAAGATTATGAACGAAGTCCTGAAGCCTTTCCTAGGTGTCTTTTGCAACGTGTGCATAGACGATATTATCGTCTTCTCCAAAACAGAGGCGGAGCATCAGGAACACCTGTCCCAGGTATTAAATGCCTTGAGCTTGGCACACCTCAAGGTTAATTTTAAGAGAAGTGCGTTCTTTCAAAGAAAAGTTTTTCTTGGAAGAGTCTTTGATGGGGCTACCAAAAGCACGAAACAAGAGTCCGTCGAGAGGATATCCCAACTGGTAAAACCATATGACGTCCACTCATTGCGTGTGTTTTTGGGAATAGCAGGACATTTCAGACCCTTCATAAAAGAGTTTGCCATCAAAACAAGATGCCTCACGCGCCTAACGCAGAAAGAAGTTCCATTTGAGTGGGATGAGGAATGTGAGAGAGTCTACCATGATCTGGTGCACAGAATCTCTGCTGACCCTATTCTACGCATACCAGATTTCACTTTACCCTTTGAACTGAATACCTACGCCTCACACTATGGGACAGGTGCAGTCTTGTAACAGAAATGTCCAGAAGCATCCGGCCGAGAAAAGCGACACGTAGTAGGTTACTATAGCTACGCCCTCACGCCACCTGAAGTCAACTACACCACTACTGAAAAGGAAGCTCTTGCAGTCCTTAAAGCAATTCAGTACTTCCGTACGTACCTAGAAGGTGCGAAGTTTACTTTGTTCACCGATCACCAGGCCCTCACTCATCTCTTGAATATGACCCAACCTAAGGGACGTATCGCCAGATGGGTAAACTATTTGCAACAGTTCGATTTCACCATCTCCCACAGACCTGGACCCCTTTTTACTTATGCAGATGCATTGTCTAGACTGATGATACAGGCTAACAACGAACAATCTGAAGAAATCAATGAAATTAAATTGTGGGAAGGCACTGAACAATTGATTTTTATGGAAGGTCGCTATCAAGTATCGCCAACGCTGGTTCCCAGGGTGCTTTATTTGTACCACGATAGCCCAGAATCTGGAGGACACGAAGGATTTTGGCGCACCTACAACGAGCTAGTCAAGAGATTTACGTGGCCTCACATGAAAGAAGACGTCAATCGATACGTTCGTTCATGCCACATTTGTCAAGTCAACAAAGTGAAATATAAGCAGCCTACGGACGCCATGATTATACCTCGCCACTCGAACGTGCCTTTTGAAGTTATACACCTGGATTTCGCCGAGCTAAATAAGAAACGAGAAGGAGTCCGAAAAAACGCAAGCTTTTCTTCTGGCCATAGATGAATGCACCAGGATGGTCGCGGCACGGGCAGGAAAAGAAGATGCGAATAGTGTCATCGCCCTTCTCGAACGGGATATGTTTAGGACAATCAGGACGATTGTATGTGACAACGGTCCAGCGTTCAAGAGTGAAAGCTAGCAAGATGGGCTCGAGACCACAATATATCAATCCAATTCCGTGCGCCATACCATCCCGCAGCGAATGGGCTTGCAGAGCGTGCTATACGAGATGTGAAACAATACATCAGGATGTACGATAGTTTCCCTGGTGGTTGGAAATGCTCTTTAGAAGCAGCTGTAAGACATCACAATCGCTCCTACACCAGTGGCTTGGGATGCAGCCCGCAGTTCGCTTCTTCAGGAGAAACCCCTATTCTTCAGGCGGACCGTGAACTGGGGCTGTTACAAAATCTCAAGATCGTCGAGGAGAGGAAACAGAAATCGCAGGAGGAGAGGTACCGTAAACAAATAAAAAAAATTTTGACAAGAGACATTGCTCAGATATCCCAGACATTCAAGTCACCGACCTCATTCTACTTAGGAAAGGAGTAAGAGAATCCAGTGCCAAATTCTATGGTCCCTACTCTGTGAAAAAGACAGCCACTCAGAAAGGAATATTGAAGACTGTGTGGTACATTGGCGAACGTGGCTCAGTTGAATGTGCTTCGATTGGAAACGTTTTCAAGTATTACCCCAGGAGGGGATAGCAAAAGAAACCTGGAAGCGTGAAGCGGTATGAGCCTTGGAATAGAAGATGAAGAAGCGCAGTAGTCTGGGTTCAGGAGAAGAGAAGAAGGAAGTGAGAATAAAATGGTAGACAAGATGGACGCCAGTTCCATAGCAATACTTTCCGTCTATTGTGTTCTTTAACTAGGAACGCTACAATACGTAAATGGCATTGCTAATGACTTGCATCCTAACATTGAACTGCGTCTATTTGCGGATGATTGCCTTATTTACTGTCGCGTTGAGAATGTCCAGAATCAAGTGTTATTGAACGAATGCTTGCAGAGAATTTATGACTGGTGTGTTGCTTGGGACATGAAAATTAATTTTCATAAATCAGCTTACATGACTGTATCTAACAAGAAAACCCCGTTGCTTTTTACTTACAGAATAAATAATAGCCCACTTCAACATTTTAGTAAGCTTAAGTATCTCGGGGTCACAATCACCCACAATTTAAATTGGAACGAACACATTGAAAACATTTGTGGTTCTTCCCAACGCAAACTCGGTCTGTGAAGGTGAAAGTTGAAAGATGCTACACCCGATGTAAAGCTCAATGCGCACAAAATAATTGTACGGCCCACACTGGAATACGCATGTATAGTCTTGGATCCGCACCAAGTGGGCTTGACAAATAAACTGGAATGCATTCAAAGACAAGTCGCACGGTTTAACTTTAATGCTCACCAAAAACGCAGTCTGTAAATGCGTTATTATCTCCTTCCGGTTTGCTCAAACGCGCAACGCACAGAAAAATGGCCTGGTTGAAATTCTTGTACCAACTGTAAACACAATAAATGCAATTTGGACTCCATACTATACTTGCGTCCCCCTGGACGAGTGTCCCCACGTACAGGTCACCCTCATGCTGTAATGCCCCATGTGCCGCGCGTTGATGCCAATCGAAACAAACTTGACGCAGATGTATTTATTGAAACGCACACAACTGAATCATTTGAGCGTAAACTGTCATGTGTGTGCTGAATGCATTGTTTCTTTATTGCGGAACTGGTGTTGTATGTTTGTGGAAAATTCTTTTTCCCTCACCCCTGTAACAGCCCGCAAGGGCTAACAGTATTGGAAATAAATAAATTGTTTTATTTCGCGCCTCAGTAAGAGAGTTGCACAGTACTTCCATTTCGTCTGCTTGTTCCCACGTCGTGCATTCGCGCGCGCAGACACGGAAACTATGCAAATTTCTCCCGTGTTGCAGCGCGCGATCATGCTCTGTGATCCGCTTGAGTCTGCTTCAGTGTTCGCGTAGCACTGACTCACACCGACAGTCAGGTGTTCTCGTGCACAGCGCGCACAATCGAGCGCTGCGCGCTACGAGGCAAATGCAACAGGTCGCGCGCGACGCCGTCAGCGGAAGTGCGCCGCAAGAAAGCGAGGGGAAAGGACGTGAAGGCGGGGCCCGCGACGCTTGCGTCCTCGAGGTCCGGTGTGGGAAGGGATTTCGCTTGCGGAGGCTAGGCGGGGCGAGTGGAGCGTTTCTCTTGGCCCTCGCCTCCCGAAATCATGGGTTCCCGAATGAACCAATTCGAATAATTATTCCGGCTGAACGTTCCTTGGAGGGCGTGTAACAACTTCCAGCGTATAACAAAAATTTTTTACGGGGCATGGTGAGGGGGCCCTTAAGGTCCACAACCATTTGTTTCCACTTGTACCCAGTTTTGCTGAACAGGACAATCTGAGCTGGAAACCGAATGCGGAGATATTCGACGTTGATCTTCACTCCTAAGCCTTCCCAGTTTAACAGCTTGAATATTTCTTCCAAGCATGCAGTGAATAGAATTGGAGAGATTGTGTCTCCTTGCCTGACCACTTTCCTTATAGGTACCTTTCTACTTTTCAGGTGGAGAGTCAGGGTAGTGTGAAACCTTTGTAGATATTTTCCAAGATATTCACGTAAGCCTCCTGTACTCCGTGATTACGTAATGCCTCTATAACTGCTGGTATTTCTACTGAACCAAATGCCTTTTCATACTCTATGAAAGCCATATAGAGAGCTTGATTGTATTCTGCAGATTTCTCGATTACCTGATTGATGACATAGATCTAATCCATTCTGGATCCGTTCCTGAAGCCAGCCTGTTCCCTTGGCTGACTGAAGTCTGTCTGACATCAGGCTGACTGAAGGCTGACTTATTATATTGGAAATCCCTTAGAGGGCGTGTTGTTGTTATCATAAAGTCATGGCTAAACTCTGATATTGAGGACCACGAACTTCTGAACAACCCATCATATACCGTCTATAGGCAAGATAGGACCGGTCGTTGGGGGGGGTGGGGTCTTGGTATTTGTCAAACAATGGCTAGTCTCTTCTCGCTTATCTACTGAAAGTCACCACGAGATCCTTTGTCTCAAGATAGTACTGCCGACAAGCACTACCATACTCATTTCTTGTTACCGTCCCCCTGATTGTGACATTACATTTACAAACGAACTTAATTCCATCATATCCAATCTATTCTCCCGTTTTCCTCGTGCTAATCTCGTGCTATGCGGAGACTTCAACTTTCCGGATATTGACTGGGAAAACTGCACGGCTTCAACCCGCGTGTCTAAAGATTTCCTAGAAGCAGTTCTTACGTACAGTCTTAGCCAAGTAGTTACCAGACCTACTCGCAGTAATAACATTCTTGATTTAGTCCTTACTAACAATAATGAACTAATAAATTCATTACAGTATGTTAAAGGTGTTAGCGATCACAACATTTTGTTTTTTAACATAGCTATTGAACTTCCTACCCGCCAGCCGTCTACTAAATACATCAGAGATTACAATAAAGCAAATTTTGCAGAAATTAACAATGAGCTAGAATCATTTTTTGTAGACGTCCATCAATCAGCCCCTTCCAGCACAGTTGAGCAAAACTGGTTACTCTATAAACACAAACTTTTGTCTCTTCTTGATGCCCATGTTCCTCTTGTACGTATTCGCGGGGATGCCGGCAGACCCTGGTATTCGAACAACCTTAAAAAACTATCTAGGAAAAAAAGTGCATTTTCCGCGAACTCAAACGACGCAACAATCCGCAAAAATGGGAAAGATAATTGACGGTATTGCGGGAATACACAAGTTTGCTGAGACAATCTAAACGCAAATATTTCCACCAGGATCTGTTGAGCATTCTGCGTGCCAACCCTCGCAAATTCTGGAACTCATTATCACTTAAACGTACTTCATGTCATAGTATCGCATTAATCAACTCGGACGGGTCTCCTGTTTCAGTGAATCAGCGTCCCGATGTCATGAACTATTATTTTTGCTCGGTTTTCTCCAATGAACCTCCCACTGGAATTTTACGTTGCCATCTGCTCACTTTTCGGAAATGCCGGCTGTTAATATAAATACTCAAGGAATCTCCAATTTAATCGATAACCTTAAACTTTCCAGTGCGCCAGGCCCAGACGGCATAACGGCCAAAGCTTTAAAGGGAACCAAATATCAATCTAGCCGCTTCTTGAAATTGATTTTCACTCAATCTATTGCCTCTTCCACTATTCCGAATTGTTGGAAAATTAGCAGTATTGTACCTGTGTACAAATCTGGTAGTCGTTCTAGTCCAAGTAATTACCGCCCTATTTCCCTAACTTGCATAACTTGTAAAATTCTAGAGCATATATTGTACTCCAGCATTGCATCTCATTTAGACAAGCACTCTTTTTTCTTTCCCAATTAACATGGATTTAGACGAGGTCACTCATGTGAAACGCAGCTGTTCGAATTCACCACAGACCTTCACCTCCACCTTGACTCCCGTTCCCAAACCGACGTTATCTATCTCGACTTTGCAAAGGCGTTTGATCGTGTCGCCCATCTACGTTTTAACGCGAAACTTGCTTGTCTTAATCTCGACCCACTTGTATTGTCCTGGATTGAATGTTTTCTCACAAACCGCTCACAACACACGGTCATCGATAACCTCAAGTCGACAAGTAGGCCAGTCTTGTCAGGTGTACCACAGTGCTCTGTGCTCGGACCTCTTTTGTTTCTAATTTTTATAAATGATCTCCCTAATAGCATCCTTTCATCAATTCGGTTATTCGCTGATGACTGCGTCTTGTATCGGCGCATATCCTCCCGTAATGATCAACTAATACTGCAGGAAGGCCTAAGCAAAATAGCAAATTGGTGCTCTATTTGGCTCATGTCCCTCAACGTTTCCAACTGCAAGTACGTGTGTGTAACTCGCAAGCGGGACTTCATTAACCACCAGAACTTTCTTAATTCCACACCCTTGACGAAAGTTGACTCTTACCGTTATCTAGGCGTTACTATCACTAATCAGCTTAGGTGGTCTGCACACATAACTCAACTTATAAACGACTGTTCTGAATCACTTGGCCTACTCAAAAGATCGATTTTTCTGTCTCCTGTTCCCGTACGCAAGCTCGCCTATGAAACATTCATTAGGACTAAACTTGAATATGCCTCCGCAATTTGGAACCCTCACCAGTCCTATCTTACTAACTCGCTCCAAGCAATGCAGAATCGCGCAGCACGTTTTATCGCTTCAAACTATGACTGGCATACAAGTATAAGCGGCATTAAATCATACCTCAGCATCCCTAGCCTAGCACTTCGTAGGAAGATTTGACAACTTTCCCTTTTCCACAAACTCTATTACAATTTCCCACACCTCAGGAACACTCTTACTTCCGTCCAACCGCTTTTCTAAGCGTCTCTTTAACAACCTGAGTCTTCAACGTCTCCATGGTTCCTCTAATGCCTTCAATCACTCTTTCTTACCCAGTGCTATTGAATTGTGGAACGCGCTACCCAACAGCATAGTAAATGAAAGTTATCCAGATAAATTTAGACACCTCTTGTCATGTTTTCTAAACCCTTAACCTACATGTACTATGCTGTTACTCTAACGTCTAAGTTCTTTTTTTTTCGCTTTTCTGTTATATTGCCGGTTGTGTTGCCATTTCTACTTCCGGTTCGTACCTTACTTTGTTTTTGTTTTTTATTTTTTCTTGCCCGTCGTCTACTAGCATGTATACTAAGTTTTGTTTACCGTTGTAGTAATGAGTTAACCATCGTATATTAATGACCATAGTGTTTCTTGATGTTTTTGCCCCCCCTTATGTAATACCCTGAAAAGGGTCCTTAAGCGTCAATAAATGATGATGATTAACTTGGTGAATATTTTATACCATACTGGAAGTAAACTAATGGGCCTGCAATTTTTCAATTCTTTAACATTTCCCTTTTTTGTGGATTAGTATAATGTTGGCATTCTTCGAACCCTTGAAGTCGTTACACATTTCGTATAAAGGGCCGCCAGCTTTTCAAGTATGATATGTCCTCCATCTTTGATTAAACCGACTGTTATTCCATCTTCTCCTGCCGCTTTCCTCCGGTTCATGTCTCGCAAGGCGCTCCTAACTTCATCGCTAGTTATAGAAGGAGCCTCTGTAGCCCGTTCATTACTACTTCGAATGGAGGTAGCCTGGGTACTTCATTAAAACTTCTTTCTGGGCGAGTTGGTGCATACTTGACATAAAAATTGTAACAGCGCAAACACATGCAACCACAAAGTACCAAGTACCAGCGCTTGTGTCTCGTCCTTGGTACTTTGTGGTTGCATGTGTTTGCGCTGTTACAATTTTTATGTCAAGTAGCCTGGGTACTATGGGTACTGTAGAGGTCAGTGTAGAATTCTGCTTTTACTACATCATCCACATTCCTGATGACATTACCCTGCTTATCTTTCAGTGGATAGATCTTGGCTTGTCCTATGTCAAGTTTTCTTCGCACTGATTTCAGGCTGCGTCCATTTTTTACGGCTTCCTTATTTTGGAGGTGACCTGGGAATGCAAGGAGTCTCTACTACTGCACGACAGCGGTTGCGTGGAAACTGGATATGCTTAAGCTCAAGGTACGGTACACACATTCCTGCTATTTCTGAAAAATGAACACCATGCAACTATGTCAAGCAGATGAATTACGCAGGGCGTGCAGAAGCAGAGCGGCATGAATTAAAGCGCACCGCAGGGTCCAGGCGACAATACGAATGCGGTCGACCATCAAATCTACACTTCTGTGCCCGCCGCGGTAGCTTTGTGGCTTTGGCATTTCTAGAGGTCGCAGATCCCGACCGCGCAAACCGCATTTTGCCGGGAGCAAAATAGAAAGCGCACGTGCGCTAAGATTTTCATCATCATCATCAGCATCAGCATCATCATCATCCTCCTGTTTTATCTCCACTGCAGGACGAAGGCCTCTCCCTGCGATCTCCAATTACCCTTGTCCTGTGCCAACCGATTCCAACGAGCGCCTGCGAATTTCCTAATTTCATCGCACCACCTAGTCTCCTACGGTCCTCGACTGCGTTTTCCTTCTCTTGGTATCCATTCTGTAACCCTAATTGTCCAACGGTTATCTAACCTGCGCATTACATGACCCGCCCAGCTCCATTTTTTTCTCTTAATGTCAGTCAAATATCGGCTATACCAGTTTGCTCTCTGATCCCAACCGCTCTCTTTCTGTTTCTTAACGTTATGCCTAGCATTCTTCGTCCCATCGCTCTTTGCGCGGTCCTTGACTTGTTCCCAAGCTTCTTTGTCAGTCTCCAAGTCGTTGCCCCATATGTGAGCGCCGGTAAAGTGCACTGCTTGTACACCTTCCTTTTCAATTTTAATAGTAAGCTTCCAGTCAGGAGCTGACAACGCCTGCCGTATGCGATCCAAACCGTTTTTATTCTTCTATGAATTTCCTTCTCATGATCAGGGTTCCCTGTGATTAATTGACGTAACTAAACGTACTCTTTCCTAGACTATAGAGGCTGACTGGCGATCCTGAGTTCTTGTTCCCTTGCCCAGCTATTCACCATTATCTTTGTCTTCTGCATTATAATCTTCAACCCCATTCTTGCACTCTCTCTGTTAAGGTCCACAATCATTTGTTGTAACAGGTCTCCAGTGTTGCTGAACAGAACAATGTCATATGCAAACCGAAGGTTACCGAGATATTCCCCGTCGATCCTTACTCCTAAGCCTTCCCAGTTTAACAGCTTGACTACTTCTTCCAAGCGCGCAGTGAATAGCATTGGAGAGATTGTGTCTCCTTGACTAACCCTTTTCTTTATAGGTATCTTCCTACTTTTCTTGTGTAAATTTAGGGTAGTTGTGGAATCTCTGTAAATATTTTCCAAGATATTTAAGTAAGCGGCGTATACTCCTTGATTACGTAATGCCTCTGCGACTGCTGGTATCTCTACTGAATCAAATGCCTTTTCATAATCTACGAAAGCCATATAGAGAGGCTGATTGAACTCTGCGGATTTCTCGATTACCCGATTAATGACAAGGATGTGATCCATTGTAGAGGATCCCTTCCTAAAGCGAGCCTGTTCCCTTGATTGACTAAAGTCCAATGTTGCCCTTATTCTACTGCAAATTATCCTGGTAAATATTTTGGGAAGAAGAAGAAGAAACGAGAGAGTGCGTCAATATCTGCTTCTCCTGCTTCTCTACATGATTAAGGTCGAGAACTTGCTTCAATCTTGAAGATGTCGGTACCAATCGACGGCTAAAGTTGCAAGGATTTCGCCGATACCAAGTTTTCAACGGTGGGTGGACATTTTCCCAATCGCTCGAGGACTTTTCTGTGCGACCTTTGCCCGGCAGAGGCTCGGCGGGCTCAGCGCGGTTCCGCACGCTCAAGCCACGATGTCTACAGCTATGCAAATCACCGTTGAGAGTGAGGATATCTCTCCCGACGAAGTCAATGAAAGCGCTGGGTGGACCACGGCATTACACAAGCGAAAACTCATCATCCAGGACCCGCTCGGGCAGGGCGGCCGAGTCACCGACATGCGACGTGGCGGGAATAAAAGCCAGGCTACGGCGAGTGTCAAGACACGGCTAATGACTGCTTCGAGATTGCCTCGCCTGCCGAAAGAACATGTTCGAATCATAATCCGTCCCCGTGGAGGACTGGACATCAAGAAGATGGGCCACTTCAGAGTTGCCCAAGCCCTCACTACCGCTGCTAGACTTAGGGAAGCGGATACGGCGGAGGATATTATATGTCCGAACATGGTTCAAAACATATTGGTGGCAAGCACGCCATCAAAACGCAACGCCATGGCCTACGCCGATGTGAAAGCTATACTCATTGGACAAGCAAGCTACGAAGTTAGTACATATATCGCAGCCCCCGAAAACTCATGCAAGGGAGTTATTCGTGACATTGATCCCACCATCGATCGAGAGGAGCTCAAACGCCTCATTATTCAACCCAAGAATCCAAGCGCCCTCGAGGTGAGACGAATCAAGAACACAAGCACGGTAGTCATCCTGTTTGATGGACTCAAAGTCCCGGACTACGTAAAATGCGGTCCCAGTTTGATCAAATGCTCACTCTATCGCAGACAAACTGACGTTTGCTATGCATGTGGAAAGCTTGGCCATAGAGCTGACGTTTGCCCAGCCCCTGAAAATGCCATCTGCCGCGGCTGTGGTGCGAGCAACCCGGACGATAAGCACGAATGTACACCGAAGTGCACCCTCTGCGGAGGCCCTCATCCCACGGCTGACAGAACCTGCAAGCAAAGGTTCCAAATTCCGTTTGTAGTTAGAAAACAGAGAAGAGAACGGCGCAACCGCGACCAATCCAAACAACCAACTGGGTCGCCAATGCCTCTCAAACCGGCCCTCAGCAGCTCGCACAGATCCAGGAGCCGATCCCGAGACCCTGGGGGCGAGGATAGCGGCCACCAGGACCGTGCCCCTTCTAGGGGTCGCTCGACGGAACGCTCGTCTTCCAGAGGCCGCAAGGCCCCCGGGACCCGCTCCCGCTCCAGAGGCCAATCTCGTTCCAGGGGGCCTGCAGTTCAGATCCAGGAGCCTGCTCATCGTGGTACCACATGGGCTGACCGGGTCAAGGAATCACCGAAAAAGGTAACGGGGGGTCAATCGCCAGAGAACGACAGGATTGCACAATTAGAAAGAGAAAACGCTTCGTTAAAATACGCAATGGAGCAGCTCAAAGCAGAAATTGCAGAACTAAAAAAAGCCAGCAAGCGAGAGGCAGTTCAACCCAGTCAGGCCCCTGCAGTAGAAACGCCCATGGAGATCCCCGTAGCGGAACCGACTGCCAATGGTCTACCCAAAAAGAGGGCGCTGGCAGTTCATGCCTCAGACAAGCGCGCCAGTGTTCGAAAATTGGAAAAAACGATAGATAAAATTGATGAGTCCCTCGAAAAAGTTCAAATTGTTATTGACAAACTTGCGGAGGCGGTCAGAGCACTAGGAATCAGATGCGATAATCTGGAACGCCAAGTTTCTACAATGGCTTCAGTTACACCGTTGGAAAAAGTGAATAACACCGACACTGAAAGGTCGGCATCGGCTGCACTCCGCAGCATTTTATAGTACAAGCTATCTACTACGTCCCACCATGGCGGCACATCACAGGGTAATTAACATCTGGCAGTGGAACTGTAGGGGATTCCATCGTAAAAGGAACGTCCTCCAACAGTTCATTCGGACCCACTCGGAAAAGCCACATGTAATCTTATTACAAGAAATGCTCACGGATAAGGTCACCCTACCAGGCTATAAATCGCATACCCAATATGTTGATGGAAAGAGGGGAATCAGCACATTAGTCACGAACAAATGTGCGTTCATAGCCCACGATCTGACTCTTGAATCAATAAGGTTGAACACTCGCTTGTTGAAATCATCCCCAGCGGACCATTCAAGACAAGTATATTTATACTTAACATATACAGTACACCCAAAGACCTCAGGCAAAGATTCGCGGCAATTATCAACAGGGCTACAAGCAAGGCCAAGACATTTCCACTCCTGGTGGCCGGAGACTTCAACGCTCCGCATCAAGCATGGGGGTACCAACAAGCTAACCGCAAGGGCGTTGACCTATGGCAAACTACAGTCAATAATAACCTCACGCTTATAACAGATCCGGCTTTTCCGACCAGGATCGGCAACTCCTGCTCTAGGGATACCACACCCGATCTCTTTTTCATACGGAATGTGGAATCGGCATCTTGGTCCAACCTCCAACTTGACCTTGGCAGTGATCACAACATCCTGGCCACCTCCGTCAACGTGAGAAGCGGGGACCTCAAAGAGTTCATTATTACAGATTGGGATTACTTTCGCAAGATTCGGGAACAGCGAGCACAAACGCATGACTCAGCACTTAGCCTGGAGCAGTGGGCTGAACAGTTAAAGGAGGATATCAGTGCGGCGACAAAGAAAATCCAGACTGAACTGGAGGTGGACAGGATGGATAGCCGCCTCGCTCATCTTCTAGAAGCTAAATCGTCACTGTTGAAACGATGGAAAGGGCAGAAACTCAACCGAAGGCTCCGAAAAAAGATCGCGGAGCTCAACAAAACTATAGAAGATCACTGCCAAACCTTGAGCAGACAACAGTGGGATGACGTCTGCAATTCCGTAGATGGCCAGATGAGAGTTGGAGCTAAATGGAACCTACTCAAGCCTCTGCTCGATGATACCAATACCAAGTCAAACCAAAGACAAGTGATAGCGAAGGTTCTGCACCAGGCATCGCAATCAGAGACATTGCAGACCGTACTCGACAGACTAGCTCACAAGTATCTGCCACTGGGCAACTCGAGTGACGAAGACTATCCCCCCTACAAAGGCTCATCTTGCCCCGAGCTAGATAACCCCTTCAAGGCATGCGAAGTAAGGGAAGCTCTCCAGAATCTAAATGGCAGGTCTGCCCCTGGTCCTGATGGCATCCCCAACCGTGCCCTCAGAAACCTGGACGACTGCTCTATAGAATGGTTGACAGAGGAGATTAATGGAATATGGGAACGAGGGGTTGTCCCGGAGTCCTGGAAAATGGCCTCGGTCATCCTCATTCCAAAGCCTGGAAGGCCCCCGAGTCTCTCAAACCTCAGACCCATTTCCCTCACGTCCTGCGTGGAGAAAGTAGCGGAACGTGTCATACACAATCGAATTTCTAAGCACATCGAGAAACAAGGACTGTTTCCGTACAACATGATCGGCTTCCGTCCGGCCCTGTCAACGCAAGACGTCATGAAACTCATCAAATGTCAAATCATTGACAACCCAAAAGAGATATAAGAGGCATCCTAGGCTTAGACCTGGAGAAAGCCTTTGACAATGTATCCCATGCTCACATTCTGAACTCCATCTCAGAGCTCAATTTGGGAGACGCCTTCCACAGATACATAAGCTCGTTCCTCCGGGATCGCAAGGCCACGCTCAAAATCGGTGACCTCAAGTCCGACAATTTCAGTTTGGGCCCCAGAGGCACACCACAAGGAGCGGTAGTCTCACCACTGCTTTTTAACATCGCCATGAAGAAATTATCGGAAAGGCTCTCCAACATAGAAGGGATCAATCATACGCTCTACGCTGATGACATCACAATCTGGTGCACCGGAGGAAGCGAAGGAACTGTTGAATTAGGCTTACAGGAGGCTGTAGATCAAACAGAGATGTACCTGGAAAATACTGGGCTTAGATGCTCCCCGAGCAAGTCTGAGCTCCTCCTCTACAGGCCAGTCAGGAGAGGTCCCAAACCTAGAGGCTGGAAACCGTTGTCTGAAATAAACATCAAACTCCACACTAAAAGCGGCTGTACCATCCCCAGAGTAGACACCATTCGGGTCCTTGGCATGTTCATCGAATCCAATGGCAGTAATAATACTACGCTCAACAAGCTCACAGCCAAGATTGAGAACATGATGAGACTCATCAACAGAGTCTCGAATAGGCGTGGAGGCTTAAAGGAAGACAACCTCCTCCGGTTGTTCCACGCCTTCCTCATGAGTCATATAGTTTATGTGGCAGCCATGCACAACTGGTATAACTCCGAGAAGAAACGATTAAACACGCTCATCAGAAAAAGTATAAAAAAGTACTAGGCATTCCGTTACGGGCGAGCACGGACCTCCTTATGCAACTAGGAGTGCACAACACATTGGACGAGATAATCGAGGCCCAGGAGTCAGCCCAACTGGCCCGTCTATCCTCTACCCCGGCTGGAAAGAAGATCCTGGCAGTTCTTGGGATCAACCCTATCCTCATGAAAGAGCGGAAATATGAAATTTCAGAAAATCAAAGGAACAACATACGAGTTGCACCGTTTCCCCGTAATGTTCATCCTCAACACAACGTAGGCAGACGCAGGGCAAGAGCCCTCGCCCTCCTCAAGCGTACCAAAGACGATCCCTACTCGGCATGTTTTGTCGACGCAGCCCAATATGGACAGTCGTCTAACTTCGCCATTGCCCTCGTTGGTCACAACGGACAGATAGTGAATGCGGCTTCCCTGAAGTGCTCAACACCAACCAGAGCAGAGCAGGTCGCAGTTGCTATAGCACTCCTAGACAACAGCAGATCACAAATCTTCACTGATTCGAGGTCGGCGGTCAGGCCTTTCGCTTCAGGATCCATCGCCGAGGAGGCTCACAAGATTCTCAAGAACAAGATAATCTCTCCGCACACCATCACGTGGTTTCCGGCTCACCTCGACCCCCAGCTTGACTCGTTTCCCAATCTTAATGACATTGCCCACTCCCAAGCACGCGCACTAACCCACCGCGCGGGAGCAAGATTGAGCTCAGACTCCGGTGTTCTCGAGTTTCGGGATACTCTCACTACTTTCAGCGAAATTACTACGCACTATCACCTGGGTAGGAGGACTTATCCTCCCCCTCACTGCAAACTGGCTAGACCTCTGGCGTCCACTTTACGCATGCTTCAGACGCAGTGCTATCCAAACCTGGCCCTTTTCCACACAATCACTCCAGAGGCTTTCAGCTCTACTTGCCCCGACTGTGGGGCTGTTAGCAATTTGGCACACATGCTCTGGCGATGCCCCTCGTTACAGGGACCCAATCGCATCACAGAACAAGAATGGAGCTCTGCCATCCGGAGCTCAGAGTATGCACGTCAAACTTGGGCGGTCCAGAGAGCCCACGATGCGGCGGTTAGGCTCGGCCTACCCGTCCCCACGTGGGAGCGGCCCGCAGCTCTGCCCTAGGGCAAAGCTTCTCAGGACCTTGTTATTAAAGTTCTTTGTCTGTCTGTCTGTCTGGTGAATATTTTACATAATACTGAGAGCAAACTAATAGGCCTGTAATCTTTCAACTCGTTAACGTCTTCATTTTCGTGTATTAGTATAATATTTGCATTCTTCCACTTTTCTGGGACCCTTTAAGTCGATAAACACTTCGCAAAGAGAGCCGCCAGTTTTTCAAGCATTACGTCTCCTCCATCTTTGATTAAATTGACTGTTATTTGATCTGCTGCTGCCGCTTTTCCCCGCTTCATTCTTGCAAGGCCATTCTGACCTTATCGCTAGTTATAGGAGGAGTCTTTGCAACCTGTTCATTACTGCTTCGAATGGAGGTATCGTGGCTCCTCTGGGTACAGTACAGGTCAGTATAGAATTCTTCCGCTACTTTTACTATATCTTCGAGATTGCTGATGATGTTGCCCTGCTTATCTTTCAGTGCATATATCTTGGTTTGTCCTATGCCAAGTTTCCGTCTCACTGATTTCCGGCTGCGTCCCTTTTTGACTGCTTCGTCAGTCTTTCTGACATTATAATTTGGAATATCCCATTCTCGTAGTTGATCAAGTTTGACAGTTCCGCGAATTCTATCTTATCTGTTGAGTTGGACACTTTCATGCTTTGTAGTTCCTTTATTGTGTCCTTAGTTACTTGGGAGAGCTTGCCTACTGGTTGCCTTGATGCCTTGCCTCCCACTTTAATCGCTACTTTTGAAGCCAGCCAAGTTACTGTTTCATAGGCAGAAAGTCTTCATTTTTCCGCGGAGGGGGGGCGGGTGGCTAGGGCCCGACCAGCTATATATTGTCACGTGGTAATCAATGCGAAATGCCGTCTGGCAGGACCTCATAGTCCAGTGCGCCAATACGACGAATGACCTTGTAGGGTCCGAAATAGCGTCGCAATAGTTTCTCACTCAGTCCTCGTCGGCGTGTCGGGGTCCAAACCCAAACACAGTCGCCGGGCTGGTACTCGACGTAGTGTCGTCGAAGGTTGTAGTGTCGGCTGTCGGTCCTCTGCTGGTTCTTGATCCGAAGGCAGGCGAGCTGTCGGGCTTCTTCGGCGCGCTGGAGATAGGTGGCAACGTCAAGATTCTCTTCGTCGCAGACGTGCGGAAGCATGGCGTCGAGAGTAGTCGTCGAATTCCTGCCGTAAACCAGCTTGAACGGTGTGATCTGTGTTGTTTCTTGCACCGCCGTGTTGTAAGCGAAGGTTACGTACGGCAGGACGGCATCCCAGGTCTTGTGTTCGACGTCGACATACATTGCTAGCATGCCGGTGAGTATCTTGTTAAGGCGCTCCGTGAGACCATTCGTCTGCGTGTGGTAGGCAGTTGTCCTCCTGGGGCTTGTTTGGTTGTATTGCAGAATGGGCTTGGGTGAACTCTGCTGTAAAGGCCGTTCATCTGTCGGTAATGAGGACTTCTGGGGCACCATGTCGCAGCAGGATGTTCTTCACGAAAAATTTCCCCACTTTGGCAGCTCTGCCTTTCGGTAGAGCTTTAGTTTCAGCGAAGCGGGTGAGATAGTCCGTCGCCATGACGATCCACTTATTTCCGGATGTTGACGTCGGAAGAGGTCCCAACAAATCCACTCACGATCCACTTATTCCACGATCCACTTATTTCCGGATGTTGACGTCGGAAGAGGTCCCAACAAATCCATCCCGATCTGCTGAAATGGTCGGCAAGGAGGTTTGATCGGCTGTAGTAATCCTGCTGGCCTTGTCGGTGGTGTCTTGCGTCGCTGACAGTCTCGGCATGTCTTGACGTAACGGGCGACATCGGCGGTCAGACGCGGCCAGTAATACCTGTCCTGTGTCCTCGACAGGGTCCGAGAGAATCAGAGGTGCCCAGCGGTTGGATCGTCATATAGGGCGTGGAGTACTTCTGGACGCAGAGCTGATGGAACAAAAAGGTAGCTGGCGCGGACTGCCGATAAGTTCTTCTTCACGAGCAGGTTGTTTTGCAGCGTGAACGAAGACAATCCGCGCTTAAATGCCCTAGGGACAACGTCGGTGTACCCTTTCAAATACTCGACGAGGCCTTTTAGCTCCGGGTCTGCTCGTTGCTGTTTAGTGAAGTCTTTCGCGCTTATTATTTCGAGGAAGGCGTCGTCGTCCTTGTCATCTTGCGGCGGGGAATCGATGGGGGCGCGTGATAGGCAGTCGGCGTCAGAGTGTTTTCGACCGGACTTGTAGATTAACGTGACGGCATATTCTTGCAGTCTGAGGCTCCACCGCGCCAGCCGTCCTGAAGGGTCCTTTAAGTTAACTAGCCAACACAACGCATGATGGTCGCTGACGACATCGAATGGCCTGCCATATAGGTAAGGGTGGAATTTTGCTGTAGCCCACATGATGGCGAGCCATTCCTTTTCAGTTGTAGAATAATTGCCTTCAGCTTTTGACAGTGACCGGCTAGCATAAGATATCACCCGTTCATGTCCGCCTTTCTTCTGGACTAGGGCGGCACCGAGGCCAAGGCTACTGACGTCAGTGTGGATTTCGGTATCGGCGTTTTCGTCGAAGTGTGCAAGTACTGGCGGCGACTGCATGCGTCGTTTGAGTTTTTGAAATGCCTCGGCCTGTGGCGTTTCCCACTTGAACTCGACGTCACATTTGGTTAGATGTGTTAGCGGCTCAGCGATGCGGGAAAAGTTAGTGAGTTAGTTAATTTGGGTTTAATGGCGCAAAAGCGACTAAGGCCATGCTGCGCCAGCCACAAGATATTAAGAAATCAAATGTTAAAGCCTCGAAAGCTGCGTTATTTATAGTGTGTGCAAAAAACTGGTTTCTTCTAAAAAGTTCAACAAGTCAGTGAAGGGCACTAGCGGTTCATCTCCGAGTATTAAAGGTATGTATAAGTTGTAGAGATTGTGTAAAAGCTTCCGTTCCGTGTTTCAGTGTTTAGACATGTCATAATAACGTGCATTACTGTGAGTGGCTCATGGCATTTCTCGCAAGTTGGCGGGTTTTCGTTTTGAAGTAGAAAATTGTGTGTCAGGTGTGTATGCCCTATTCGAAGTCGACATAGGATCACCTCGTAGAAGCGTTGCTGGTGACTGCACGACTTCCACTCACCAAGCAGGGGTTTTATTGCGTGTAACTTGTTATTTATGCAAGCGTCCCATTCGAGTTGCCACTTTGATGTCAGAGCCTTAAATAAAATCGCTCGGATACTGTCTTTGTATGGAAGTGTTGTTTGCTTTATAACTTTGTGCGCTGCCATGACGCGCATCTATCTGCGGCTTCATTCCCTGGTATTCCAACATGGCTTGGGACCCAGCGAAATCGTAAGGTTCTTCCGTATTCATTATAGGCCAACATGTTTAGGATGTCGCCAAGTAAGGGTTCAGACGCGGAGTTAAGGTTTAGAGCTCTGAGTTCGCTTAACGAATCGGTATATATGATAGAATTCACCTGCTTGTCGCTAGTAATTTTTTTTACTGCCGTCCATATCGCAAAAACTTCGGCGGTAAACACTGAAAAAAAATTGCTTATCCGAATGCTATTTTGCCAATTTTTCGTTATTATTCCGACACCTACGTATTCTTGTGTCTGGAGCCGTCAGTGTAAAATTCCGTGTAATTTTTATATTTTTCTTGAATAGCTCGGAACTCTTGTGTTATGTGTTCTTGCGAAATGTCTTTTTTCTTTAGATATGTTAGTGTGCAGTCACATAGCTGTGAAAAGTACCATGGGGGCAACCTTGGTGGCCTTTCAACAACCTGCAGGACCTCATGAGGGACTTCATAAGTCTGACAGTATTCGTGTCTTAAGATCAGTAGCCGAATCATGTGCGGTTTTTTGTATAGTGTATCCGTGATTCGCACTGTGTTACGATGCTGCAGCATATATGTTGTGGTGATGACCGAATTCTCAGTATGTAGAAAAGTGTAAGTAGTGCTCTGAGGTGCTGTAAGGACGGCTCATTGCAGTCAACGTATAAACTTTGGACAAGGGATGTTCTGTAGGCACAGCTCGCCAGTCGTAGGCCAAGATTGTAAACTGGATCAAGTCGCTTAATGTAGGACTGCCTAGCGGCACCATAAACTACACTACCGTAGTCGAGGATGCTGCGCACAAGAGACCGGTATATACGTAATAGACATGTTCCGTCAGACCCCCAGTGCTTGTGCGATAAAACCTTGAGGATATTTAGAAATTTATTTGCTTTTATTTCACTTGCGTTAATGTGGGCAAGCAAATTCAGTTTTGTGTCAAACGTTGCGCCTAAAAATTTGTAGTCTTCTTTGACCGGCAGCGTTGCACCATACAATGTGAGAACTGGAGTGCAATGTAACCCTCGCTTCTGGGAGAAAAGAACTGTAAAAGTGATGTGTGTTGAAAAACAGAAACCATTTTTGTCAGCCCATAATGTGAGATTATTTATAGTTATTTGTAGATGTCTTTCGCAGGTGGGTAGATTTGAAGCGCGGCAAGCCACTTGCAAATCGTCGACATATAATGAGTGCATAACAGAGGATGGGACGATCTTATTAACAGAGTTCATTTTGACTATGAAAAGTGTCGTGCTTAGAATGCAACCTTGTGGGACGCCATTTTCTTGTGTAAATGTGAGTAAAAGTATTGTGCCGAGACGCACTTGAAATGTTGTATTCGACATGAAATCACATAGACAATTTAGCATTCTGCCGCGAATCCCCAGGTCAGCCAGGTCCCTCAAGATTCCATATCGCCACGTCGTATCATACGCCTTTTCTAAATCGAAGGAAACCGTGAGACAGTATTGTTTGTGTAGAAACGCGTCACGTATTTCCTGTTTTAGTCGCACGAGATGGTCAGTGGTGGAGCAGCCCTTTTTGTATCCGCACTGGTGCATATCTATTAGCCGTCTTGTTTCAAGGATGAATGTGAGTCTGATGTTCATGATGCTCTCACAGGATTTGGCTAGACAGCTTGTTAATGCAATGGGTCTGTAGCTGCTAGGGGATGTTGCGGGTTAACCAGATTTTAGAAAAGGCACTACTATCGCATTTTTCCAATCTGTGGGCATTACCCCAGACTCCCGTATCTTATTGAAAAATTTAAGAAGTGCCGATGCTTGAGATAAGTGTGCCGGCATTGTGCAGTGGACACGGTCAAGACCTGTTGCCGTTTTTTTACCGGCAGAGAGAACTCTGTTCAGTTCATGTATATTGAGGGGGTGTACATTTCAGCTAAAGTGGCGGGCAGTGTCTGTCTCTCCGCCGATTCTTTATATTTTAAGAATGAAGTTGAATAGTGCGCTGAGCTGGAGATGTGTTCACCCAATGAGTTGGCCTGGTCCTGTAGTGTTGTTTGTGTGCCTGGACATGTGAGTAGTGGTATTGTGTATGATGAGCACTCTCCTCTAAATTTTCTCACCTGGTCCCACATTCGTTTTGATGTGACTGTACTATTGATTGGAGATATGCATTTTTGCCGTGATGATTTCTCCGCATTTTTTCGAATAAGTGGTGCTTTGCCTTTGGCCTATTTGAATTTTAGAAGATTGTTATAAGTAGGGTACCTCCGTAGGATTGTTCGTTTTTGGTTTCAGTACATTCGTTTGTCCACCAAGGATTTAGCTTTTTGCGCACAATACCGGATGACTGGGGTATTATCTTTTCTGCCGCTGAGAGTATAACTTCAGTGATTTTTTATTAAGTTCGTCAATACTAAGCTCTGGCAAAAAGACATTTTCCAGTTTCGCGTTCTCCATAAAAACCTGCCAGTCAGCCAGCTGTAATTTCCATCAGCGTGGTCTAGTTACTAAGGTTTGTGGTGATGAAAGGAGTTTGATGAGTGCGGGCAAGTGTTCGCTACCATATGACGTGTCGAGAGAGTCCCATTTAAGATCAGCAAAAAGAGAGGACAAACAAAAGGCTAAATCTAAACAACTAAATGTGCGGGAAGTCGGTGAGGAATAAGTTGGTGCACCTGAGGTTAAAAGCCATATGTCATTTGACAAAAATTTTTTAGAGAGTTTTAGTATAGCGTAAAGCAGCAAACGCAAAGAGTTAGCGTTAGCGTTAGCGTTGCGTGCACCACACTGCGCATGCGCTGTACGTAAACGCTGCTGGAGCTCTTACGTACGTAAGCTATTTTCAGGATTTAGCGTTGAACACTAACGCACGCAAGGGGAGCCTTACGTACGGCAAGATGGCGGCGCCAGTCGAAGTGAGAGCAGCCCGCTTCGGATCTATCGAGTCGTCGGCCTGCACTGTTCGGCTCATTCGTTCCCCACTAATGCTCGTGTTTGCTTTAGATTTGTGTGATGATGCTTCGACAGTGGTGCACAGGTGACAAATGGGCGTTGTTTACGATATACGTTCTCGAATAGCGGCGCAGTAGGCTTAACGAGAGGGGTTGCTAATGTTTGCTCATGTTTGCTGTATCCGCCTCGAGATGGCGCCCAAGTGTATTTCGCTCGTTCGCTTGGTGTAAAGCCGCATGTCAAGCCGATGCCTGTCACGTTTTCCGCGGCAAAACACAGTAGTGTGGTCGGTGCTGTGGTCACAATGCGTGTGCGTTTTACCGACGACGACGATATGAACCTCCTGAAGGAGGTTTTTGCCTTGAACTCATTGGGACGGACGTCAAGATGGGCGTCCGTTGCAAAAAAGTGGAAAGAAGTGGGAAATCGGATTTCTGCAAGCGAAATTGCCGGCGAAACGTCCCCTCCGGAATAGCTTCGATGTTGAGTGGATCTTGAGGACACGTAGAACCTGCGCGGTCGCTCTCGTTCCCGAAGCATGAGGGCGTCGATGTCATCCCAACTTAAAAAGGACACGTAATATGGGTCCCACAGAACACTCGATCGCGGCATGCTCAGAATAATCGGTGCGTTTCGCGACTCTCGACAAAACAACACTCAAACCAAACACCTACATGCGTAATTATCGCATCGACTGTGGCTTTCGATAAGCTTGACTTAGGGACACACTTGCGGATTCGGCATTGGATAAGCTCGGCATTTCGTATGGATTTGGCTTTCCAGTACTTTGTGTTTTTACATCTAGATGGCGCTGTATTTGTTTGCGTTAACGTTAACGCTTTTCTCCGTTCCGCTATTCTAAAACACTACCTTGTGCCGCGCAGTGCAGTCTTTCTTTGCCTTAGCGTTGCGTCGCACGCTAACGCTAACGCAAGCATTTTACGCTATACTAAAACTGTCTAAAATTTTCAATGAGTTGCCCTCTTTGGTCAGTTTTGACACTGCCCCAAAGAGTACAATGAACATTAAAATGTCCTACTGAAACAAATGGGTCCGGTAACTTATAGGTTAGATTTTATAAGTCTTTAATAGTAAAATGTGTGTGGGGTAGAATATATAGTGAGCAAATGGTGATGGTTTTGTAGCATAGAATGGTGGCAGCTGCGGCTTCTAAAGATGTATTTCATTGGACATTTCGGGTAGGAGTGCCGCCCTGCACGACTATAGCCGCTCTACCTGACAAACGGCTGGAATATTCGCGGTCCCTTCGGACAACGGTGAAGCCTCTAAGGAATTGACTGTGCTATGGCTTAAGTTTGTTTCCTGTAGGCAAAATACGACTGGCGAAAACTTATTAGTTATGTCTTTAATGTCACCTAAGTTGTGAATTGTGAACCACGGCGCTGCAATTTTACTTCAGTAATTTTCCTTTTCCTTTTTTTTCTCTCCTCCCTTAAACTCGTTCTCTTAACTACTACACGCAGAAACAAAGCAACAGCGCTCGCCCACAAATGAGAAAATATATATATATACATATATATATAGTCATACAAGAAGCCAACAAACACTGACACCAAGGACAACATATAGGAAATTACTTGTGCTTAATAAATGAAATAAAGAAACGATAAATTAATGGAAATTAAAGTGAATGAAAAAACAACTTGCCGCTGGTGGGAACCCAACCCACAACCTTCGCATTTCGCGTGCGATGCTCTACTAATTGAGCTACCACGGCGCTGTTTTCCCATCCACTTTCTTGGGCATTTATGTGTCCTAGTAGAACACTGGGAGTATATATTGTCACGCGCTAAGGCAAGAATAGGCAGCAGTATCAGCAGCCAGACACGAAAATGTCAGACACAAGGAGGACGGTTCACCAGCTGGCGCAAGATCCTTGACTTCGTCGTCTTCAATCACCGTTTTTGCTGGGCACGCAACGCTGGCTCAAAACACCAGGTGGCAATATATATATGTATAGAAAATTGACAGTCATAGCACTCGTAGGACAGCAATCTGGGCCGTTCTCTTTTCGAAAGTAGTCATATTAGGGTTATTATAATTAGACAAAGGTATTTCGCTCTCGTGAGCAGCAGTCCTTGGGATAGTTACTCGGGCTAGCTTCCCACGCTAAGCGTGCCGCGCTCGCCTCACACCTGCTTAAGCTTTTCCTAGTCTCTACAGCCGCTCGAGTTCCCTCTCATCGACGGGCGGCCATTTCTTCCAGAAAGTATGCCTTCCAACCAGCAAAAATCCGCCATCGCGGACAACATCAGTCTCTTTCCACGTAAGTACGAGGCTCTGGAAAGGAGCTATGGCGCTTCAATGTAACCTGGGGCCTGACGGACCAACCGACTGAGTTATCTCTCCGGGCAACATCCAAGAGTAACGAGTTCAAATCCCCTGTGCTCTTCCTTTTTTTTTGTTTTCTTCTTTTTCCCCCTTTTTTAAATCTATTTTCTTCTAGTTTATCACTATACGAGGAAATTGCATATCTTCGCCACGACCGTACACACGGGGACCCTCTAAAAAAAATTATCCTTTATTATGTATGGCCACTCATGCGCAGGTCATAAACTACCAGGTTTCTCCAGTTGAGTGCCATCTGTGCGGTTTACCCGGCCTCTGATTGGTCCACCTTGACTGATTGAAGAAGGCACCAGTGTCGGTTAAATAAGGCGTACGACTCTTGCGGTGGCGAAGAGGTAGAGTATCCGCATCGCGTGCAAGAGGACCGTGGCTCTAATCCCAGTGCCGCGCAATTTTCCACCGGAAAAAAAAAATCCGCCTGTTGAGAAAATTGGATAAACAGGCCTGGAGTGCGGCCTGATCCCGGTGAGCAGAACCGGTAACGCACTCTCTCACCAGAGCAGGATTGGTCACCCAGTACTTGGCCACAACCTCCTATACGAATACAACTATCAAACCCCGGCCGTCAGTCCCCAGCAGCCGCGAAGCAACTGACCACGGCGGCGGTCAGATCTGTGACGCAGCAGAGGGTGCTAAGAATCCCTGGCTCCGGACAGGCTGCCATTGGAATCTGAACCTGGCAACGTTTAACGTTAGAACGCTATCTAGTAAGGCGAGTCTAGCAGTGTTATTGGAGGAATTAGAGGGTAGTAAATGGGATATAATAGGGCTCAGTGAGGTTAGCAGGACAAAAAAAGCATATACAGTGCTAAAAAGCGGGCACGTCCTGTGCTACCGGGGCTTAGCGGAGAGACGAGAACTAGGAGTCGGATTCCCTATTAATAAATAGCTGGTAACATACAGGAATTCTACAGCATTAACGTGAGGGTGGCAGGTCGTGTTGTCAATGTTAATAAGAGGTACAAATTGAAGGTCGTACAGATCTACGCCCCTACCTCCAGTCATGATGACCAGGAAGTCGAAAGCTTCTATGAAGACGTGGAATCTGCGATGGGCGACTAGCGATGGGCGACAGATGGGCGACTTCAATGCCAGGGTAGGCAAGAAGCAGGCTAGAGACAAGTCAGTGGGGGAATATGGCATAGGCTCTAGGAATAGCAGGGGAGAGTTATTAGTAGAGTTTGTAAAACAGAATAATATGCAGATAATGAATACCTTCTTCCGCAAGTGGGTTAGCCGAAAGTGGACGTGGAGGAGCCCAAATGGCGAGAGTAGAAATGAAATAGACCTCATACTCTGCGCTAACCCTGGGATCATACAACATGTGGAAGTGCTCGGCAAGGTGCGCTGCAGTGACCATAGGATGGTAAGAACTCAAATTAGCCTAGACATGAGGAGGGAACGGAAGAAACTGGTACATAAGAAGCCAATCAATGAGTCAGCGGTAAGAGGGAAACTAGAGGAATCCCGGATCAAGCTACAGACCAGGTATTCGGCTTTAACTCAGGAAGAGGACCTTAGTGTTGAAGCAATGAACGACAATCTTATGGGCATCATTAAGGAGTGTGCAATAGAAGTCGGTGGTAACTCCGTTAGACAGGATACCAGTAAGCTATCGCAGGAGACGAAAGGTCTAATCAGGAAACGCCAATGAATGAAAGCCTCTAACCCTGCAGCTAGAATAGAACTGGCAGAACTTTCTAAGTTAATCAACAAGCGTAAGAAAGCAGACATAAGGAACTATAATATGGATAGAAATGAACATGCTCTCAGGAACGGAGGAAGCCTAAAATCAGTGCAGAAGAAACTAGGAATAGGCAAAAATCAGATGTATGCGTTAAGAGACAAAGCCGGCAATATCATTACTAATATGGATGAGATAGTTCAAGTGGCTCAGGAGTTCTATAGAGATTTATGCAGTGCCAGTAGCACCTACGACGATAATGTGAGAGAAAATAATTTAGAGCAATTGCAAATCCCACAAGTAACGCCGGAAGAAGTAAATAACGCCTTGGGAGCTATGCAAAGGGGGAAGGCAGCTGGGGAGGATCAGGTAACAGCAGCTTTGTTGAAGAATGGTGGGAACATTGTTCTTGAAAGACTGGCCACCCTATATACACAATGCCTCAAGACCTCGAACGTACCGGAATCCTGGAAGAACGCTAACATAATCCTAATCCATAAGAAAGCGGACGCCAAAGACTTCAAAAATTATAGACCGATCAGCTTACTGTCCGTTGCCTACAACCTATTTACTAAGGTAATCACAAATAGAATCAGGAACACCTTAGACTTCTGTCAACCAAAGGACCAGGCAGGATTTCGTAAACGCTACTCAACAATAGACCATATTCGCACTATCAATCAGTTGATAGAGAAATGTGCGGAATATAACCAACCCTTATATATAGCTTTCATTGATTACGAAAAAGCGTTTGATTCTGTCGAAACCTCAGCAGTCATGGAAGCATTACGGAATCAGGGTGTAGACGAGCCATATGTAAAAATACTGAAAGATATCTATAGCGGTTCCACACCCACCGTAGTCCTCCACAAAGAAAGCAACAAAATCCCAATAAAGAAAGGCGTCAGACAGGGAGATACGATCTCTCCAATGCTATTCACAGCGTGTTTACAGGAGGTATTCAGAGACCTGGAGTGGGAAGAATTGGGGATAAAAGTTGATGGAGAATACTTTAGTACCTTCCGATTCGCTGATGATATTGCCTTGCTTAGTAACTCAGGAGACGAAATGCAATGTATGCGCACTGACCTGAAGAGGCAAAGCAGAAGGGTGGGTCTAAAAGTTAATCTGCAGAAAACCAAAGTAATGTTTAACAGTCTCGGAAGAGAACAGCAGTTTACGATAGGTAGCGAGGCACTGGAAGTTATAAGGGAATAAATCTACTAGGGCAGGTAGTGACCACGGATCCGGATCATGAGACTGAAATAATCAGAAGAATGAGAATGAGCTGGTGTGCGTTTGGTAGGCATTCTCAAATCATGAACAGCAGGTTGCCACTATCCCCCAAGCGAAAAGTGTATAAAAGCTGTGTCTTACCAGCACTCACGTATGGGGCAGAAACATGGAGGCTTACGAAAAGGGTTCTGCTTAAATTGAGGACGACGCAACGAGCTATGGAAAGAAGAATGATAGATGTAACATTAAGGGATAGGAAAAGAGCAGATTGGGTGAGAAGAAACGCGGGTTAATTACATCTTAGTTGAAATGAAGAAAAAGAAATGGGGGGCGGGCATGGGCAGGACATGTAATGAGGAGGGAAGATAACCGATGGTCATTAAGGGTTACGGACTGGATTCCAAGGGAAGGGAAGCGTAGCAGGGGGCAGCAGAAAGTTAGGTGGGCGGATGACATTAAGAAGTTTGCAGGGACAACATGGAAACAATTAGTACATGAGCGGGGTAGTTGAAGAAGTATGCGAGAGGCCTTAGCCCTGCAGTGGGCGTAACCAGGCTGATGATGATGATGATGATGAAATTGTGAATCAGTCCTCTACAATTCCAATGCATGATAAAAGCCATAGTGGCAGAATTGAGAATGCTAATTTATATATATGTACTAATGGAAGAACGGTAACCGTTCAGGTTACCGGTCCCTTTGTTCGCTTAGTTATTGTGAGCTTGTCTTTCTTAGTGCGCTCCAGAGAGCGCTGATCTTTTGGCGTCCATGATGCCGGAGTTTTTGTGTCGCCCTCCATAGCCTTATCCGAGGCGCTGGATGGTCGAGAACGAGGCGCTGAGACGCGCGTCTCAGGCCTAGGAGTTCGATTTAGCCTGGGGCCCTGTGAAACCGGGGTCTGCAGGCCCGTCTTTGATGATGATGATGATGATGATGATGATGATGATGATGATGGAGCAGAACTGGCTGCTGCTCCCAAGGAGGCGGATGGAGTTACTACTGGGCCACTGAGTGCGGTCCCTCTAGACTCCTGAGACCACTGCGGTGCTGTCTCCTGCGGCACCGCACTGGCGTAGGTTGTTTGAAGTAAGTGCTAATTTCTTTCTTGCTTCATGGAAGAAATCTTCTCTTTCACCGTAAGTGCAATTATCTCTTTTTCTTTCTTTCAGCAAGTTCAAGATCGTGAATACGCTGAATGATCTCCTTTGCAGTTCGTACAGTGTGGAGCAGCATTGCAGTTCTCCGAATGATGGTCATTGGCACTACACTTTGCACATGTCGATTTACCTCTGCATGAATGCGATGCATGTCCGAACCTCTGGCACTTGAAACACCGCCTTGGGTTTGGAATATACGGTCTTACGTTGATGTTCAGATAGCCTGCATCAAGTGTAGTAGGTACAATACTGGTACCAAAGGTAAGTATAATTTGTTTGGTCGGGATTTGTTCGTCATTTCTTCGGAGAGTTATTCTTTGAACTTTGATTACATTTTGTTCTTGGAAACCTTCCAGGAGTTCTTCATCGCACAGGTTTAAGAAATCTTCTGATATTACGTCGCTGCTTGTGTTGAGAGAACGGTGTGCTGAGATTGTGACTTTAATGTCACCGACACTGGCGAGATCATCGAGCTTTTCTACTTGGTCCTTGGTTTTGAGTTCAAGGAGGCGGTCCCCACTTGACATCTTTTAAACCTTGTACTGTTTTCCGATATTTTCTACTAGCATTTTGCTACTAGTAATGGGGATACTTTTCTGATTGGCAGATATCCTTCACTGTGCATCACATGGTAGCGTGGGAATGTTTGTACGTTGCTTTTTAGAGTGAAATCAAAAATTGCTTCGGTGCGCCCTCTTTTGTTAGGACGATATGGAAGGGGGGGAGGGGGGTAATGCATTCACCATGTCATTCTTAGAATATTCAGCGGCGGTGGTAGCCACCCACCACCGAGCCCAACAACGGGACGCTACGAGGTTAGGAACATACCTGTAGACGTCAGCTATACAACGCCGCTATAACCAAATATATGTACCCAAGTCTGGGTAGATACGCACGGTTAAAACCTTGCTGCCTGGAAAATGAGAAGTAAAATGAAGTGACTAGAAGACAGGAAAGATTCAAAGTGAGAGAGAAAGACGAAGAGTGGAGACGGGGACAGGAAGAGGCAACTACCGATTTCCCCCGGGTGGGTCAGCCCGGGGGTGCCGCCTAAGTGAAGCGGAGGCCAAAGAGGAGTGTTGCCGCCACCGAGGGGCCGTAAAGGTCCAAACACCCGGCATTGGCTCAACCCCCAGGATCCCCTTTTCCCCGGACACAGCTAAGCCGCGCACTGTTACACGCGGGAGGCTCCAACCCTCGTGTGCTCGGGTACGTGGTGTCGCAACACATCAAACGCCTGCTCACGCATACGCCCCTGCGGGGGCGATGCGGGAAAAATCCTTGACAAAGCGCCTGTAGCAGGCGCACATGCCAAGGAATCTACGCACTGCCTTCTTGTCGGTGGGCTGCGGGAACTTTGCGATGGCAGCTGTCTTCTGCGGGTCGGGGCGTACTCCAGATTTGCTGATGACGTGGCCTATAAACAGAAGCTCATCGTAAGCGAAGCGGCACTTTTCCGGCTTCAGAGTAAGCCCTGATGACTTGATGGCCTCTAATACTGTCGCAAGCCGCCTAAGGTGATCGTCGAAATTTAATGACGTCATCCAAGTAAACAACACGCGTATGCCACTTCAATCCTGCTAACACCGTGTGCATGACGCGCTGAAACGTTGCAGGCGCCGAGCATAGTCCGAATGGCATGACCTTGAATCGTAGAGGCCGTCTGGCGTGATGAAGGCGGTCTTTTCGCGATCTATCTCGACTTCTATTTGCCAGCAGCCAGACTTCAGGTCCATCGACGAGAAGTATTTAGCATTGCAGAGTCGATCCAATGCGTCGTCTATCCGTGCAAGGGGATATACCTCCTTCTTCGTGATCTTGTTCAGTCGACGATAATCGACGCAGAAACGTAGGGTTCCGTCCTTTTTCTTCACCAGGACTACAGGAGATGGCCACGGACTTTTCGACGGCTGGATGATGTTGTCGAGCAGCATTTCGTCGACTTGATGCCTAATAGCTTCACATTCTCGCGTCGAACCTCGGTAACGGCTCTGGCGGAGTGGTCGAGCGCACTCTTCGATTATTAGCGATGCTTTGCGACTGGTGTTTGTCGAATCCTCGATGAAGTCGAAAAGCAGTCTTTGTACAGTCGGAGAAGACTTCTGAGCTGTTGCTGCTTACTCATGGGGAGATGTGGATTTACGTCAAAGTCTGGTTCGTGAACTATGGTCGTCTGGGTAGATGCGGCAGAATCCGAGAGGACAAACGCATTGCTGGTTTCCAGAATGTCCTCGATGCACGCGATCGTCGTGCCCTTGTTGATGTGCTTGAACTCCTTGCTGAAGTTCGTCAGCAACACTTTCGTTTTTTCTCCGTTCAGAAGAGCGATCCCTCTTGCGTCGCAAATTTCACGGTCTAGCAGTAGGCGTTGGTCACCCTAGATGACGACTTCTACGTCGGCAGGTGTTTTGGTGCCGACGGAAATGAGAATACTAGAGCGGGGCGGGATGCTGACTTGACTTTCAAGCACGCTTAAGGCGTGGTGACTACGAGAGCTCTCCGGCGGTATCGCACGATCTTCCGACAGCGTTATCAACTTCGACTTCAGGTCGATGATTGCGCCGTGTTGGTTCAAGAAGTCCATGCCGAGAATGACGTCTCGTGAACACTGTTGGAGGATAACGAAGGTGGCAGGGTAAGTCCGGCCATGAACGGTAATTCTTGCTGTGCAGATTCCAGTCGGCGTGATGAGGTGTCCTCCAGCGGTCCGAATTTGAGGGCCTTCCCATGCAGTCTTAACTTTCTTCAACTGGGCGGCGATGTACGTGTCCGCTCATTACGGAGTAATCGGCCCCTGTGTCCACTAAGGTGGTGACTGCGTGGCCGTCGAGAAGCACGTCGAGGTCGGTGGTTCTTTGTCTTGCGTTACAATTAGGTCTTGGCGTCGGATCACGGCTGCGTCGCGTTGACCTGTGGCTGGTACGTGGCATCGTCAGGTTGCCTTTCGTCGGTGTATTCTTTGCTTCCGGACTTCATCGGGGCAGCGTGTCGTTGTTATGCCGTCGAGGTAGTCTATTCGGCGTCTTCGTCGGCGGCGGAGGATCTTCGTTAGTTCGACGAACAGCAACAGCACCTCCATCGGTTGCTGCTTTTAGTTTTCCGGATATGGGCTCGCAGACCGGCCCCGGGCTGGGCCGTGTATGGTCGGCGCTGCGGCGACAGGTGATGGCGAACGGGACGGACGTCGAGGGCTCCACTGAGTGGCGGCGAGGTAGTCGGCGATATCGCGAGGTCGTTCGCCAAGCTGTGGTCTCGGCGCGTTAAAATGTGAACCCTCGGAGTCCCATCACCCGGTATGGGCATCGACGGTAGATGTGCCCGGCTTCTCCGCAGTGATAGCAAAGCGGAGAGTGGTCGGGGGCGCGTCAAACGTCAGTCTTCCTTGGAATGCTGCGTGGGGCGATGGGTTGGCGTGCTGGCGGCGGGGGTGGTGGTGGACAACGGAACTGTGTTGTCACTGGACCCTGCCGTGGGCGCGGAGGGGGAACGTGACGGCAGGCTACAGCGGCGCATGTCATCGCTTGCGGCTGAAGCTGCGGCGATTCAGGGGCTACTCGGAGGTGTTGTTGGAGCTCCTCACGGAGGGCGTCGGCAATTGAAGCGCCTTGAGGCTGTGATGAAGGGAACAGCTTCTGTAGCTCCTCCCGCACGACCGCTCGGATAGTCTCGCGCAGGTCGGCGGCGGCGAGTGACTCAACTCCGGCGTAGTTTGTCAAGTTAGTGCGACGGTTGAATTGCCGGTTCCGCATTTTCAGTGTCTTCTCGATGCTGGTGGCCTCGCGAAGAAACTCATGGATGGTCTTCGGTGGGCTCCGCACCATTCTGGCGAAAAGTTCCTCCTTTACACCACGCATCAGCAGGCGGGCTTTCTTTTCCTCGGACATTTCCGGGTCGGCGTGGCGGAATAGGCGGCTCATTTCTTCTGTAAAAATCGCGCTGGTCTCATTAGGCAGGTGCACTCGGGTTTCTAGTAGTGCTTGGGCTCGTTCTCGGCGTACAATGCTTGTGAATGTCTGCAGGAAGCTGCTTCGGAACAGGTCCCACGTCCTGGCGGCGTCTTCCAATGCGAAAAAGACATGTCGAAGTTTGTCGTCGCTGTTCCAGCTGTTAAATTCAGCGTCTCATACGTCTCAAGCCAGGTTTCCGGGTCCTCGAATATTGAACCGCAAAACGTCGCAGGCTCCCTGGGCTGCTGCAGCACGATGGGGGACGCTGGGGCTGCCAATGGAGTTGACTGGGCGACGATCTTCCTGCTCGTCTCAGGCAAAAGTCCGTGCTCCGGGGGCAGTCCTTGCAGCCTGCGGCTACCTCGCTGGTTCTTCGCGGCGTTGGTGTTGTCTTCCGCGTTCGGGCTTGGGTCACGGCTTTGTGGGGGCGTCCGGTACATGAACGCAAAGCACCGCCACCAGATGTCACGTGGTAGTGACGGTTGAGGACACAGCAAGAAAACTGTGAATGGCGAAACTAACTTTATTGGGCGAACCTGTGCCCGGAAAAACAGGCTACACTCAATGCTCAACGAAAACAGCGAACACAGTCGGCGATCGTCGAAAATCTGATCAGCGGGTCAATCGCGTCGGTTTTTATACATCAGTCGTCGAATGTTCCAGATTAATCGCTGGGAACCCGCCGTGGTTGCTCAGTGGCTATGGTGTTGGGCTGCTGAGCACGAGGTCGCGGGATCGAATCCCGGCCACGGAGGCCGCATTTCGATGGGGGCGAAATGCGAAAACACCCGTGTACTTAGATTTAGGTGCACGTTAAAGAACCCCAGGTGGTCGAAATTTTCGGAGTCCTCCACTACGGCATGCCTCATAATCAAAAAGTGGTTTTGGCACGTAAAACCCCTTAATTTACATTCGCTGGGACCCGCGTGCCTGCCGGAAAGTTCTACATTATTCGCGTCGCGAACACATGCAATCAGATTACCCAAGGTTCGGTCACAGACAGCGGATAGAAGCATCGATAACATTCCAGAAACTTCCGATACATGCAGGCGCGTCCTGCGCTGAGCGATAACGTTTGTTAGGAGGTGAAACGTGTCGCCCGATGAAGACAAACAAATACACGTGTCAATATATGTATATATATATATATATATATATATTTCTTGCACTTGAACAAACTTCGTGTGACTTCGAAGAATTGTTCACTTAAGTGACTGCCTTAGATCAGAATTTACAAGACCTCATAATAGGAGATGGAGGAAGCAGAAAAGAGCGGACTTGCCCCGCATCGGTTCCGTCTTTTTGAATGATTCTGCAGGCAATTTTGGCAGAACCACGTATTCAAGCGCACCATCGGATTCGTGAGGTTAACGCGAATCGGTGGATACCTTTGGACAAGGTGGGCCAGCATTTTTCGAAGTTTTATCACCCCTTTTCTCTGCAACGCACGTGGGTGCCACTCTGGTACTAACGCCACGTAGGTCTAGCGAGCCCGCCAAGCCGGCATGGCTGATATACGTATCAACGACGAACTCTCCTCAGTGGTGGAAGACGGGGAGGAAAGAATGTGTTGGCAGACGGTCACGAACTGAAGATCGCGATCAGCAAAAACGACCTGGGGAGCTGGTGGAGCCGCCAATTGGACCCAAGAATCACAAGGAAAGGAGATCGCCAACAAAGGTGCTGCCGGGGCCGACAAGCTAAAGTGCCAGATTGTGAAGGCGTCAAGGGTGCTGCAAGTGCCGGAGGAGCACAGGAAAATCGGTCGTTAGGCCTCGGGGAGGCCTCAACCTGAACAAGGTCAGCACAGCTATTGAAGAAGCGATCGTCGAGGCGGCGGCGGCGGCCGGACTTACAGCAGACCAAGCAAAGGAATACATCGTCTGCCCTAACTTCACACAAAACATCGTGGTGGTTAGTACACCGGACTCCGATCACGCCCAAAGGTATGTGAGAAGCAAGTCCATTACGGTCATGGAGGCGGAATATGAAGTGAGCACTTATGAAACGGCCCCCCACTCTACGTGCAAGGGGATTATTTGAAGAGTGAACTTCAACTACAGTCAAAGTGTGATCACGATAAAGATTGCGCATGAATACAACCCAGCGGCGTTGGCGGCACAACGTATCAAAGCTACGGGCTCGGTTATTGTGCTTTTCGACGGATTCAGGGTGCCCAACTTCATCAAATATGGGTCCACCCTCGTGAGGTGCTATCTGTACAGGAAGAAATTTTACGTATGTTACGCATGTGGAAGAATTGGACACAGATCAGACGTTTGCCCAACACCTGATGTTGTGCAGTGCAGGGGATGTAGTATGCAAGACCCAGTGGAGGATCATATCTGCTCTCCCAAATGCAAGTTCTGCGGATACGATCACCCCACAGGTGACAAGGCTTGCAAGCAGCGGTACCAACTACCTTATCTAGTAAGAGTAAGAAGAAGACAAAGCTCCAAAGTGGGGACCGAGAAGGAATTGGCCCAACCGACAAAGGAAACCCCCCGGGCGCCGGCAGGCGCTCACGCTCAAGAAGCACACCAAGATCAAGACAGCTTTCAACATCGAGGGGAAGAAACCGTTCGAGGTCTCGGGAGGCGCAGGTCCGCTTCAAGAAGTAGGAGCTGAAGGCAAACACGAAAAAGGAGCCAGGAGCGACCTGAGCTGAGAAAGTCAAAGGTACTGTGAATGTCACAGGTGCAATAGCCCCGCGGGAAGAAAGCAATGATGCCAAAGTAGAATAGCTGATCAGAGAGGTTATATCACTAAAGAAAGCAAATGAAGAACTCGAGAAGTGGATGCAGGAAATGAACAAAGTGTTGGGGGCCGAAAGCGGAAGTGTGGCAATAGCTAAGCCAGTGAGTAGAAGTAACATCCAGGAGGAAGAAGGCACACCGGCGCCCAAAACGAGAGCTGTAGTTCCGGAGGTGGAAACGATGTGCTCGGTTATGGAGGAGATTAGTAATGCCATTAGGGGCCTAAAGGACACGGTGGACAGCGTTAACCTTAAGTTGAATAAAACGTGGAAGTCGAAGTTAATAGCCGAGAAAAAGCTGAAAAAGCTAAAGGCCCAAGGAGAGGATGAGGAATACATGCCCTCGGAAACCGAAAGCGCTAGAACACTCCCAGGAGCGGTAGGTGGTACAGTCAAGAGAACAGTGACAGGGGGCAGGAAGTCAGGGGGTAACGGCAATAATAACGGATAGCAGAAAGAGACTTATTGCGTGGCAGTGGAACTGCAGAGGATTTCAGCAAAAAAGAGCGTCACAGCATACATAATGAAAACGGTTGAAAATAGGCCGAAATTAGTAATGCTGCAGGAAACTCTAGTGGAGGAAATCGCGCTGTCCGGCTTTAACTCGGTCTGCAAAGGCAAGGAACCGGGCAGAGGAATTGCCACCCTGATTGACAAGAAAATTCCTACATACAGCATGATTTAAAATTAGGGGCGATTAAAATTGAATACATATTGATAGAAATGGTCCTAAAAAGGCACAGAGGTAAACCACAAAGCATGTTCTGCCTCAACATGTACAGCAGTCCCAGCGAGATGAGACAGAGCTCCAGAGCAATTTTCAGTAAGGCCGTGGGTGTAGTCAAAAACTGCGCCCCTCAGAATAGCAGGGAACTTGAACGCCCCACACCAATCTTGGAGTTACCCGCTGTAGTAGTAAGAAAGGGGAAGGAATCTGGCATCTCGCCACGGATTTAGGCCTCTCTTGAAGGAAAAAACCAGTCAAAAAACACAAAGGACAAGAGGAGAGGTTCACACCACGACTGGACTATCAACTGAGCTTTATTAGAATCGGTGTAGTCCCAGCAAGGCCAGCAGAGCATGCGCAACCGCATCATCGCAAAGGCAAGGATGTATTGATGACCGCCTGCGTGAGCACCACTCCTCCCTGGAGTCAGATAACGGTGCAAACTTGCCTCGCCATTGCAGTGAATGTGGTTGTTATCCTTTGTTCAGCAATGTAACGATTCTTGGTAGTGGCAAGGGCAAAGAAGAGCGAGAAATGCGGGAAGCGTACTACATCAGTTTATTAGGTGACGACTGCGTTAGTACGACCTCGGTGCGCTTACTTGAAAAAGAATTTGCATTTCTAGGTCAGTCACGATAGAAGCGATTCTTGTCTTTTCATGCTCTGTGATTAGCGATGATGCGATTGCGCATGCTCTGCTGGCCTTGCTGGGACTACACCGATTCTAATAACTATCAGTTGATAGTCCAGTCGTTGTGGTGTGAACCTCTCCTCTTGTCCTTTGTGTTTTTTGACTGGTTTTTTCCTTCAAGAATGTACCAACTGGTCCAGATTTCAACCCTTCTGTTAGGCCTCTCTCTTATCACGGACCCAGCCTATCCTACTAGGTGTGGCACTTCCACATGTACGTACACTACCCCGGACCTATCCTTCACTTATAACTTACCCAGGGCAGACTGGATCAACTTTGGCGCGGATCTAGGGAGCGAGCATTATATACTACACATGATGGTGGAAACCACGGGGGTGGAGGTAAAGCATTTCACTTACACAGACTGAGATCAATTTAGGAAAATCAGAAAAGACAGATCAGACACAGATAGAAAGGGGCGCGTCAGACTACCAGAGTGGGTGGCTCAGCTTGGGGTTGACTTGAATGCAGCAACTAAGGCTATAGAGACAGAGTAAGAGGTCGAACAAATTGGCAGTAGATTGGCGCATTTGATCGAAGCCAAGCAATCGATTTTACAAAGGTGGAAATCGCAACGCTGAAACAGAAGACTTAGGAAACGGATTGCTCAGTTCAATAGGGATATCGAGGAGCACGCACGATATCTGCAGAAACAAAAATGGGATGAGGTGTGTAAATGTGTAGATGGAAGGATAAAACGTGGAGGCAATTGAAGTCTGCTCAAGCGTCTGCTCCATGAAAACTAAATCGAATGGCTGTGGTGAAGCTGGTCCACCAGGAAAGTCGAGACTGCAAGCGCAGAGAGCATAATGGAGTGATTGGCAGCTAAACACTTGCCTCTCAGGAAAGAGGATCAGGATATAAGTTATCCCGAGTACTTAGGGGCAGAATGCAGCTATATGGATCAGGGAGTCACTGGAGGTGAGGTACGCACGGCACTGTCTCATTTGAATAGTAGGTCAGCAGCGGGCCCGGATGGCATCTCTAACAGATTGCTGAAGAATTTGGACGACATATCCATAAAATATCTGATCCCATACATTAATGAATTATGGAAAGATGGGGTATATCCAGAAGAATGGAGGACGGCCAGTACCATCTTAATACCAAAGCCGGGCAAACAACTCAACTTGGATAACCTCTGGCCAATTTCGTTAACATTATGTCTAGGGAAGACAATGGAGCACGTCATATTGAACAGGTTAACGAAATATGTGGAGTACAATCACATCCTACCGTATAATCTTATTGGTTTCAGACCAGGCTTGTCCACACAAGATGCCATGTTGTTAATCAAACATCAACTGCTATCAGCCAAACCAAAGAACACTCGCGCTCTCTTGGGGTTAGATGTCAAAAAAGCTTTTGACAGAATTAAGCACAGAGCAATACTTGAAGTCATTTCCGAACTGGGATTGGGCAGAAAACTCTATGAAGCGGTCAAAATCTTTCTTGCCAATCGTTCAGCTCAGCTTAGATTAGGGGATATTAAATCAAAGAAGGTTGATCTCGGTGTCAGAGGGACCCCACGAAGGTCGGTCTTGTCACCTATGCTTTTCAACCTGGCCATGTAAAAAGTGGCAAAGGAATTAAAAGGGATAAAGGGCATTCATTTTACCATTTATGCAGACGATGTGACTATACGGGCCGCTGAAGGAAGTATGGGACAGGCGGAAAGCAGACTTCAGAAGAGCATTTATTAGGTAGAGTCCATTTTAGAAGACAGGGGACTCAAATGCTCTGCTGATAAGTCTGAACTCCTTGTACTCAATAACAGCAGAAGGGGTAAAAAACCGAGGGGATATGTTCCCGAGGAAGAACCCAGGTTAGTACTAACCACGAAGGCAGGCGAACCTATTAAGCAAGTAGAATCAATTAGAGTCTTAGGTTTATTCCTGGAGGCAAACGTGGCAAACGGAAAAACAATACAACACATCACAAGCAAGAATGAAGAAATAATAAGACTGCTAAGGAAAATCACTAACAGACACAGAGGGTTGGGAGAAGAGAGCGCCATGAGATGGGTCCATGCTTTCGCCTTGCGTCACTTCTCAAATGTAGCTGGGATGCTCAGTTGGACACAGACAGAGCTAAACAAGTTGAAGAGATTAATTAAAAGGCTTGTCGAAATAACAGTGAGTTTACCGATTAACACGCCTGATGATAAATTAATGAAACTGGGGCTCCACAACACAATAGCCGAGATAATTGAAGCTCAGCAAATTGCCCACAGAGAGAGGCTCTCTGGAACAAGGTCAGGTAGAGCAATACTCGAAGAGGTAAGGTGGTGCCCAACCGAACACAAAATTTCAGGTGAAGACACAGTAGAACTAAAAGACAGCATAAGAGAAATAATCAAGACTCCTTTCCCCAGAAATATGCACCCGGTGCACAACCTGGAAAAAGGAAAGGCAAGGGACAAAGCTATCCTGCAAGAGATGGAACACGACAGAGAACATACGGCTTTTGTAGATGCTGCATATGTCAGAGGAAAGAAAGCCTTTACGGCAGTAGTAGTAGATACAGATGGTCTCACTGGGGATGCTATTACAATCATGACTAAAGACACGACAGTCACGGAACAAGTAGCGATAGCATTGGCTTTAGGGAATAATAAGTGCACGCGAATTTACTCTAAGATGACTATTAGACACTTTACCAAAGGCTTTGTAACAAAAAGGGCTGCCCAGCTGATCGGTGAGATGGACGGCCAAGGGATCGAAATCCGCTGCTTTCCTGCACACTTGGGGTCTGTCAATCCATCTCGGAAGGATTTAAACGAGACGGCTAACGCCGCTGCACGAGGGCCTACTATCCGTTCACTACGCGACCAAGACCATAAAAATATACAGGAGGAGAACAGGGACCAATTACTTACATATAATGAAATCACGAGGCATTACTACATGAACAGAAGGGACTTCCCAGTGCCACACGCTAAGCTCAGTAGAGCTCAAGCGGTGGTTCTGAGATTGTTACAGACAAGAACTCATCCGAATCCAAACTTTATTAACAAGCTATATCCAGAAAGAGAGGTACCAATCAATTGCGAGAAGTGTAATGGCATCATTACTCTGGATCGTATGCTTTGGCAGTGTCCTGTGACTTTTACAGACTGTGACAAAGAAAGACTGGTGGCGACGAGTCTTTCACAGCGAAGTTCTTTTAGATCAAGTACAGGCCGTCCAGAAGGCCCACGATACGTCGGCAACGTTAAACCTTACTGTCCAGACGTGAGAACCGCCTGCGTCAACCTAAGGGTTGATCTTCAGGACCTGAATAAAGTTCATCGTACCATACCATACCATATTAGGAGACAGTTCAGTTTCACAGCCTGAGTCCTCTCGCACCACCAAGAATCTGGCGTTTCTCGGTGGTGTAATCTTCCTCCGTGTAATGGTCGTATACTTCGCTATCACTAATACTGGTTTCCGGTGAAACTGCACACTCTCTCTCTTTTTTTTTTCTGTGCGTCCTAGTATAAGCGCTCCTGCGCATGACTGTTGTTCATTCTGATTTCGAGTGAATCGAGCTTAGACTCATTGCTGTTACTGAGTGAATTATACAGGGTGCCCCAACTATCATGCACCGAGACTTAATAAGAGCAGTTACGTTACTCGAGGAAAACATAGTGCATATTGTTTCCAGTACAGTGGAGTAGCTGCCAGTAAGTCTTTCGTTCCTGAAATTTAATTCGACAATTGCCATGAATTATCTAATTCTAGAAGTGCTTTCCTAATTATCAAAGTGGAAATGAGGCATCTGTAGACCCCTCCCCCCCCCCCCAGGCACCCCCAAATGACATCTAACTGTTGTGTTTTCAGCGATATACTAACTGTGTGCATCTTTTCCGACTGGCAAACAAACCTCACGAAACCTGAAAAATGCCACGAGACTGCGCAGCCACCTGCCTTATAAAGCAGCGCCCTCAGATAAGCTGATTGAAAGCAACCACACTGCCTGTCACAAACTCGAAAAGACAGCGCATCACCTTGATAATAGTACGGAAGGAGCGCCAACAGCAGGTTTCGTGACTTTGCAGCTATTCCTTCCTCTCTACGTCACACTTATTATCCGTTTCTCAATGCCAACTGATCACATTGATAACAAAAACCGCTTGATAAAGCGGCCGAAGCGCACTCTGACCACACACGAAACGCGAAAAGCAATGTAATAGACATAGCATGTTTCAAAATCCCCGCTTTGCTCGCACCTCATCCACGGAGTGCGTGCGCACCTATATTTCGCGCCAGAAACTTGCTTCGGACCAAAGCCAAATTAAAGTGACGGTTTTAGTTTTCATAAGAGTGTATACGTGCTGCAAAAACAGGTTCATGACATAAAATAAAAGCGAAATAAACAGACTGGGAAGCGATCCACGTGTTGAGAAAAGGCAAAACCGATGCGTTCAAGAAAGTAAATAACCACTTCTAAATTAGCCGAATTGGCAATCAGGACGCCTGCACAAAAAACAAATACATCAGATTTCAGTGTGCCCTTAATATCTATGAATTCGTAAGTGCCGTTGAATACCAGCTGCTGCCTAGAGGAGTTGTTCGAATAGGTCTCCTTCTGCAGCTACGCAGTACTGAGTCCGCTTTATCACACCATCACTGGCTTTCTTGATGACCGACGCTCTAATTCTATGGCGGACATCCGTTATCCCTGTCTTGAGCTAATCTGACGTCCGTCTCTATCATGTAAGCACGATCTTTCGCATAAACCCAAAGAGAAATCGAGTGGAGAGAGGTCAGGTGACCTAGCCGGCCAATTTACAGGAGTGCCTTCCAATCTATTACGCATAAAAAGTCGCATCCAGCCAGTTTCTTGCTCGGCTGCTGCTGTGGGCTGGTGATCCATTTTGCTGATACCACAGAAGCGGAAGACGTGACAGCGGGACTTCGCTGAGAAACTTATCCACCACTCCTTCAAGGATTTCGTCTACGTAACGCTGTCCAGCCAGTGTGGGATCGAAGATGGCACCGATTTCGTGCATGCGAATGCACGAAAAAAAAAAGTGAGTGAGACGCGCGATTGGCTGCGCCTGTAGTGACGTCGTTGCTCTCCGTCGCAGCCAAGCGGGCGCGCAGCAGTTTCTTTCCGGCTCAGAAATGGGTAGGCCACGCGTCATGCGTACTCCTGAGGAGCAGGCAGTTTTCGATGAGCAACGCCGCGAGCAAAACCGGGAGCGAACTCGTCTACGCCGTCCCGACGCTGCAGCCCGGCCACAAAAACAGGCTCGTGCAGCCGAGCGCAGGCAACAACTGCGTACCGAGGATCCGGCAGCCTACCAAGCCGTCGTTTAATGAACCGTCGGGATTAACACAGTGATAAACACTAGGGCCGCACGTTTCAGCTTCGCTGGTTAACAATCTGTACGGAGTGCTTGGGCGGTGACTTCTTTTCTTTATTTCCTTCATTTCGTTCTGACTAACTCAGAAGGAGCCTGTTCGAGGGCGCTGCTTTGTGATGCGGGTTAGAGTTACTGTATGTGCTACCGCAGGTAGCAGAGTTGCGCGTCTGTTTTATCTAGAGTTACTGTATATGCTACCGTAGGTAGCAGAGTTGCGCGTAGGTCCGCCATCTTGCCTGAGAAGCAACCAAGTCTATGCGGCGAAGCCGCACTCCGTTTTTGCAGGCGACATGCCTAGCGTATCGTGGATCGACCGTGGGCGCTTTTGCATCGCTTGTGCACCGCTTTTCCGCCTAATCGCAAACAAAGCGCATCGAAACAGCTAACTGGATTAGATTGTGAAGAAAAAGGCGCTGCCCTTTTTTAGCGCGCGGCGTAAGATGCAGCGCGTATATTAGTTTTTTTTTTGAACTTGCATTCATCTGTGCACTTTTTCCGCCCTAATAACGTTGGGCACTCGCGTATCTAGGATTGATTGTGTATTCTATATACGCCGATCAGATGCAGCATTCGTGAACCGCGACGGTAACGATTAGATCGCACCGAATAAACTTAGGGAATATGGTGATGTTATAGATTCCGGAAATCCTACAAAAAGTTTCGTGCGAAAAAGCTACTTCACAAGGTAGTATAAGGTTCGAAATAACATAGCGTATTAAAAACTGGACAAACTTTAGTAATTGAGGTAAACAATCAGATACTTTAATAACTTTCCTTCGCTTGAATACTGCTTGGCACTCAGGTTTTGTTTCAACAGAGATAAATACGCTACTAATAGCAGTGCAGTGCTCTTTTAGCATGTAAACAGTAACAAAAAGCCCCGAGCCGCAACTACCTCTTTTTTGGCAATAAAATCACAATGCGAATTTCAGAGAAAAAAACAAAAACACTAGTGTATGCGCGTGCAAATATTTTGATATAGTGAGCTTTATCAAGTGGTGCTCTTTTAAAAAGGGAACTGTACTAAATATAATGAGGCCCATACTTGCTTATGTGCCATAGCTCTCATCATGTAGCCAGTCTAAAATATTACTGGTGAATCAATGACCAACCATTGATATTTCGACTCTGGTACTCCATTAGATCTTGTTTAGGAACATATCCATCTACCAGCAAGCAATGGATATCAGCTACACCTGCAAGTGTGATTTCATTATGTGCCTTTTCACTGCAGGGATTCCAAAAGTAGCCTTCTGTGGGAGTCTAGCGAAAGTTTTTCTCACAGGATTGACATGGCTACATTATAGGGAATAATTCAAAACACAGTTAGGCCCTTACCGTATGTTAAATGACGACATTCATTCCTCTTGCATTCTGCTTCACATAAGCTGTAGTAGATTAAATATCTTTACTAAGTAGTAACCTCATTCTGATTCAGAAACAACCCAAGCAGTGCATAATCATGAAAATGTGAGCTGGCTTTTTTACGACACTTCTGTGAAAGCAGTGTGGTGCATCACATGCAGAAAACTGGTAATTCCAGCTAAATCTTCTGTATAATTCTACGTGCTTCCATTATTTAAAAAAATCCAGACTTGCAGTAGCTTTTAATATTCCAGCTGCGAATATTCCAGCTGCACAGCCCAAAGAGCACGTAGCTGTTAGTCAAGCAATTTCATCTCATACACACTTGAGGCAATAGGCAGTTGACTGAAAATTTGTTTGTTCAGGTGTCTTTACCTGAACATCCTTCACTAGTTTTACAAAGGAAGAAAAACAATTACTGCAGTAAGGTGTCACGAGGCAGGCCGACGGAAACAAACGTGAGATGCGCTGCGCACGTTGCGTTGTTGCTACGCAGCTAGCACGCACGTGGACAGCGAACGGCAAGATCGGCCAGATTGGATTTGAATTTGACTGGCGATAACTTGTGTCAATCCAGTTCGCTGCAGCGGCGGCGTCGGCAAATACAAAAATTGGCCCGAACATCTGCTTCTCCGCAATGCACGGTTGCTTGGCTCCCACGTGATGACGTTCTGCCAATAGAGGCGCTAGCGGCGTGATAAAACAGACGCGCAACTCTGCTACCTGCGGTAGCACATACAGTAACTCTAGTTTTATCACGCCGCTAGCGCCTCTATTGGCAGAACGTCATCACGTGGTAGCGTAGCAACAACGCAACGTGCGCAGCGCATCTCACGTTTGTTTCCGTCGGCCTGCCTCGTGACACCTTACTGCAGTAATTGTTTTTCTTCCTTTGTAAAACTAGTGAAGGATGTTCAGGTAAAGACACCTGAACAAACAAATTTTCAGTCAACTGCCTATTGCGTCAAGTGTGTATGAGATGAAATTGCTTGACTAACAGCTACGTGCTCTTTGGGCTGTGCAGCTGGAATATTCGCAGCTGGAATATTAAAAGCTACTGCAAGTCTGGATTTTTTTTAATAATGGAAGCACGTAGAATTATACAGAAGATTTAGCTGGAATTACCAGTTTTCTGCATGTGATGCACCACACTGCTTTCACAGAAGTGTCGTAAAAAAGCCAGCTCACATTTTCATGATTATGCACTGCTTGGGTTGTTTCTGAATATGAAAGAGGTTACTACTTAGTAAAGATATTTAATCTATTACAGCTTATGTGAAGCAGAATGCAAGAGGAATGAATGTCGTCATTTAACATACGGTAAGGGCCTAACTGTGTTTTGAATTATTCCCTATAATGTAGCTATGTCAATCCTGCGAGAAAAACTTTCGCTAGACTCAGGCGTGTTTGTCGTGATGAACGCTCCTGAATACGAAAAATCCGCCCAAGAAGCGATCCGTAAGAATTTCGCAATAAGCAACATTACGTACAAAGCAATTGCAAAACTGAAAAATGAAGCAGGCAGAACATGTGAAAGCATGGGCTTGACAAGATTGGCAAAGCGCGTGAAAGAGAGCAAAGAACTCACTCTGAAGCCATTTTTCACGGTAAAAACCCAAAAAGAGAGAATCCCTTTTAGGACGATTATTGAAGATCGCGGAACATGGCAAAGATGCATCGCGGACTACCTTCAGGCCTGCTTGAACTCTTTACCTTTCGACGACCCGTTCTTGATCCGCAACTCTGACGAAGTTATTGCAACACTAAAAAGTAGCCCGCCGACGTCTTGTTTTTCAATCGACGTGAAGGACCTGTTCCACAGTGTCCCGAGGCAAGCGCTGGTACAAGCAGTAGAAGAAGCCATCGACACGTTGGGCTACACCAAATTTCAGGACGTGTGCAAGTGCAGTATTTCTAGTTTTGTGAACTTGTTAAAACTGTATCTACATGGTGCGTTTATCGAATATGGTGACAGTGTGTATGAGCAGAAGGATGGAATCGCCATTGGTTCTTGTATAGCTCCCGTGCTTTCCGACTTATTTTTGAGTGTGGGAGACAGGAAACTTGCCGCCTGGTTTGGAGAAACGAACATAACTACCTGTTTCAGATATGTTGACGATTATTTGGTGTGCATGAAAGAAAACCAAACCGATCCATGTAGCGTAGAAACTGTCATCAGCATGTTCAAAAAAGCACATGAAGGTATAGAGTTCACGTACGAGACTCCTACCGAAGGTCGATTGCAGTACCTTGACATAAACATTAGGATCAGAGGCTCCCACATATGCTGGTGCTACAAAACTAGAGGAGAAAAAGAAATCCTGAGGTACGACTCTTGCCATTCTAAAATCATTAAAAGAGGCATCGCCAAGGCTTGCATCAGTCAAGCAATTGAAAAATCATGCCACCATGCTGTGAGGGAGAGCATCGATCTGCAAGTAAGCCGCTTGAGAAACAGTGGGTACCCGAACAGCATGGTGGTGCAAATCTGTGAAAACTTGTTGCCCGAAATCAGAGCCAACAGGAAAAGGGAGAAAACACAGAAAAAATTGAAAAAACGCGTGGTGTAGCCTTAAATCCATGGCTTGTCACATCGGATAAAAAAGACAGCCCAACGCCATGATGCTCAAGTTCTGTTCTCCGCCCCGCAAAAACTAAAAGGCTTGTGCAAGAAGGTGAACGCAGGATCCAAAGAGGCCAACCCTAGTGCTACGGTCTGTCAGACTAAGCACTCAAAAAAGTACGTGGAATGCGCTACTTCAGTTGTTTACCAAATCCCACTAGACTGCGGGAAAATATACATTGGGCAAATTGGACGTTGTCTAAACGATAGGTTACGGGAGCACAAATACACGTGCCAGCTTCTGACAGCACCTAGCAACTTGGCCGCACATTGCAAACAGTGCAAATGCTCCCCGCTAATAGAAAGCACCACAGTCATCGGAACATCAAAAACAAAAACGGAGCGAGAAATATGGGAGGCGCTTGCGATAGCTAAAGAAAAAGAGACGTGCGTAAGCACTCCGTCCATCGCGCTTATCAAAGCTGAGGTCGAGTTTGCCAGGGCGAACGGGTGCATGTGAAGGATGTATGCCTGACCCAAACTATAATCACATGTCGTCACCTTGTCATATCTTTTTATATGTAGCCCCCCCCCCCCGTACCATATCTCCTTGTATATAAGCGCGTTCTTTAACAGTATCAAACAGTTGGTAGTTTGCGCTTCGTCCGTCCACGTCCTGTCCTTCCTTTTATCGTATTTGTAAAACTGAGCGCAATATAACCATGAGGTTTCCTTGCCTTCTCACGTCACCTCCCCCCTCTCTTATACGGGAACTGCCTTTTCTCCTCCCTCTCCTTCTTCTCCTCTTGTTCTACTCTCTACAGTTCTATCTGCGTCCCCACTGGCCTCGCACGTCAGTAGAAAGGGAATCGCTGCAGTTTCTGCAATGCTTCTGAGGGGAGTCACGGATAATTACAGCTGTTAAGCGGCTAATGTGGCGACGGCCAGGGAGCTCCAGAGTGCATTGTGCACATTCTACGCGGTGGGGTGAAAACTAGTTTCTCCCGTCGCCTTTCTTCTCTTTTATTCTCTCTTAGTCGCGCTTGTCATCTATATACACGCTCTGAACCACCGCCCGAAGCGGTGTGCGCGACAGCAGCCCACAGCAGCAGCAGCAGCAGCAGTGGGAAATTCGAAGGAAGAGGCAAAGGAAGCTTCGCTTTAAAATTACTGGCAGCTACTCCACTGCACTGGAAATAATATGCACTAGGTTTTCTTCGAGTAAAGCATTGCTTTTTTTAACCTTGGTGCATGATAATTAAATGGGACACCCTGTATTTATTTATTACCTCTGCATGCAAGTAACGATGTTTCCATCCCTAATAAATGTTGTAAATTATTAGAAGTGCTTTTTTATTGAGTAGTTAGCTTTGCTTACTGGAAAGAAAAGCGACACTCAGACACATATCATGCACGTGCATTTCACACGCCGTTGATAAAAATTGGAGGACGCTTAAGCTTCGCCTTCAAGAGTGGAACGCGACAGCGTTCCCGTCGACTCGCCAAGGGGTGTAAGACAATGGGCTACGGCGCAGCGACTACGCGCCCCGCATCCGGTGAGCGTCGAGCAACGCAGCGTTCGGCGCGCCAACGAAATGTGCGCCTGAGCAAGCGACGCACGCCTGAGCCTTAGAAACAGCTCGTTTCTAAGGAAACACCGCGTTCACTAGAGGCGCTTTTGTACCGCTTTGAAGCATCGAACTCGTGGTTCAGTGGTAACGTCTCCGTCTCACACTCCGGAGACCCTGGTTCGATTCCCACCCAGCCCATCTTGCAAGTTGTTTTTTATTCATGAAGTGCCTGCTGGGATTTATCGCTCACGGCCAACGCCGCCGACACCGACGACGACGCCGACGACACCGGCTTTTCTGCGACACGAGCTCCTTAACGCTGTCGCGTTAAAAGGCTCGGCCGAAGGGGGTCACTGAAGTCTACAGGTTTTTTTCAGGGTCAAGAAAGCACGCAAAGCATTTTGAAGCGAGGTGAACATACAGCAACATATTCTCTAGGCGTAAGCTATCCATACCTTTAGAAATAATTGTTAATGGGCTACCTACTTCTCTTTAAAAATATAATAACATTGGTCCTGTGTATGTATTTAAAGATATTGTCTATGTGCATGGTGTTTACCGTGGAAATTTAAGACAATGTTGAAGTGAGAAAATACGGATGAGGCAGCCGCCGCTGGTACTTCTAATGCGCTTGTTCTCCTGTTGTCAGGATTTGCAGAAACAAAGCAATATATGAATTAAAATTCGTGCACGTCCCCGCCAACAGTGATACAGTAAGCTATTAGCTACAATAAAAATTTTAAGTGAAAGGGTCCGACGCAAGTCAAAAGAAACCTCAAATGATGTGGGTGACAAAACTCTGCCAATGACACGTTAATTTGGGGGGGAGGGCAGGTGTTAGGGTTCGGCATCGCTGAGGGAGGCAGCACCCCCCCCCAAGGAACACTCCAGAGAGGGCTCGGGCCCGGAGCCCCCCCCCCGTAGTCAGCGCCTATGTACGGTTTCTTTCATTACCTCTATGTCTTCATCTCTCTGTTATAAGGCTGCATATTTTTTTGCAAGTACCAGCCTTAATTAGTCTGCTTTTACCCTTACTACATCTAGATTTGCTTGTTTCTTATTGACCAATTTTATTCTTTCTCACTTCAACTTGAGGCGAATCCTAGCCTTCACTAACCTATGATCAATGCACTTTACCCTGCCTAACACTTCTAGATTTTCCACCATGCTCGGATCGGCAGAACGTATGAAATCAATTTCATTTCTTGTTTCACCATTAGGGCTTTTCCAGGTCCACTTTTTGTTCCAACACTTCCTGAAGAAGGTGTTCAGTATTCGGAGCTTACTCATTTCCGCGAATTTTACCAACATCTCTCCTGTAGTGTTCCTAGAATCGGTGCCGTAATTGCCAATCGCTTGTTCACCAGCCTGCTTTCCCCCATTTTTGCATTAAAGGGGCCCTGAACCACTTCTTATTGAAGTGGAGAAAGACATTTGAAGTGAAGATAGGCTATTTCGGAACCACTTTGCCGCAAAAAGTACTTCAATGCGTTCAGCAGAAGCGGAGTTATCGGCAAACAAACACGGCGTCAGCTGTGCTCCCCTTGCTCCTCCAATGCCTCGCACTGCGAAGGTTACGGTGGAGACGTCACCGCACGCGCAGTTCAAATTTCCGATTTGGTGCCTATGCCGCGCTAAACGTAAGCCAAACGCGGCTGTCCTTAGAGAGCCGCAGTGCGCTTAGCCACTGGACTCGTGGCGGCACCTCGCGGCAGCCGCGGTGTCGCCGAGCGCAGCGACCAATAGCAGCCGCGTATTGGAGTGTGCTTTATGACGAAATAAAGCACACAGAAAAGAGCGAGGAGCATCGGGTTTTTGAAACGAGAGCGTTTGAGAAAAAGGTGACTTCCCGCTCCGCTGGCGAACTCCACGGACCGCGTACGACAGCAGAACTTGGCTGAGATGTTCCCTACAGCGTATGCTACCCGTGGACTATGTTATTTCACCAAGCCCGAGGGGTAGTTCAGGGCCCCTTTAAGTCGCCCATGACTACAGTATACTAAGTTTGCATTTTACCCATCTCTAATTCAACATCTTCATAAAACTGTTCTATTTCTTCTTCATCATGACTGGAGATTGAATCGTAGGCTTGCACTACCTTTATTGTATATCTCTTATTAGCTTTTTTACTACTGCCGCCCTTTCTTTAATGCTGTAGGATTTTTCAATGTTGCCCGATAGGTCCTTATAGATTAGGAATCCTACCTCGTATTGCTTTTCATTTGGGATTCATCTGTAGCAGAGGACGTAGGCGTTAGTCAGCGCTGTAAAAGCATCCTCAGTTCTTCTAACCCAATGCCAGTAATATCCCACATTATGCGTGATCGTTCCTCAAAGAGTCCTGCTTCGCTCGAGGGGGTTCGTGTGTTGAACGGTGCTGCAGGTTGTTTCCAGTGGCGGCGTGTCCGGGTCCAGAGATTATTAGCACCCTCTGCTGCGTTGCAGGTCCGACCGCCGCCTTGTTCAGGTGCTCCGCAGCTGCTCGGGACTGATGGCCATGGGTTTATTGAAGAAGTCATCAGGCATTCGCCGTCTCTGTTTCTCTCACTTTCTGATTCCTCCTGGTTGTCTATCTACACTTCATTTGCCCTGTACTTGATTTCCAACTTTCTTGACCTCTTCCTCCATTTTGTGTTCACGCTTTTTTTCTTACAGATACTTGTACACTTTAGCCGCACATTTCTTTTGATCAGTGTTCCTGAGTATTTCTTCAAAAATAATTTTGATCTGCGCTTCTCCGACTTCAAACGTCATTATTGCTGCATTACGCGTCCCTTTTATTTTCAGGTTATCTTGATGGGTGCTTCAGTAAGTCTTTCCTTCGTTTATGCATATGCCGAGGTATTTATATTGCTTCATTGTGGGTACGATCTCTTCATTAAAGATCATAATTCCCGATTTCTGTCTAGATTTAAGGCGATTTGACGCTGCGTTGCCACACATATTGGCCAGTGTCTGCAAATCTCTTGCATTGTCCGCTAGTAGCACTACCCATGAAACACACAAGCAGCTATTTGATGTCTAAAAATGTCTTGAACGGCTAATTCAAAAGTCTAGTAGCTGTCTTGATCAAAACATTTTGTAGCCATGGACGTCTAGAAGTACTTCAGTAAGCCCTGCTAACGTTACCCTAAATGTTGGCTAGTGGACAGCTTGACAAGAACTGAAGACTTCTTTTAGACATACTGTCAAATTTTTGCAGCAGATGTTACAGTAGCACGAGGTTTGCCCACAGTTACAATTCATTTTAAATGAGGCACGAATATCAGAAAAAAAGTTTATATTGTCGGATAGAGTGACGCACAGATAGTTTTTCCAGATGTGGACCATGGGAAGATTGTAGTACAGCCTCATTGGTCAATTAGTGCTTTTAGAGCGCAGCTCTTTGGCGTCCGTTCCTGGGTTTCGCGTCGTCGTCGGCCTCGTAACCAGCTCCGCCCCCCTTTCATCCCCCCAGCGCTAGCAGCGACCGACTGATACCGCTGGATGCCGCTGACGCCGCTAGAGAGTCAAGATAACGTGACTGCATAGAACACCGTCGCCGCCATGCAGAAAGAGGAGGAAAGGGTCCCCCCCCCCTGTTCTTGTGTGGCGGATAGGGTGCTCTTCAGTTGCCGACGCGCCGGTTATTTCACGTAGGCCCCGGCACGTCGACGAATACGTGACCACCTTCCCACGGCTAGACCTGGTTCTTAGCGCTGCGGAAGCGAGGGTATCATATTGTTTGTGTCGGCATCGGCGGCGTTGTCCCTGAAACCAACTCCGCAGCTGGGGTTGACTCACTATCGGCGTCAGCGGCATCAGTCAGTCGCTGCTATCTCTTCCCTCCTCCCTTTATCGTGTTGTCCGCTTGCTGCGCGCGCTTCTGCCCCCATCGTTTGCCGCTGGGTGTACACGCCGCCCCCCTCCCCCCTCTTCCTGCGAGTCTCCGGTTGTCAAAGCGCCGGCTCGAACTTAATTCCTTTCTTCGCTCCTCCTCCAATGCAACCCCTGTGCGGTGGCAATCAGAGAGCCAGATCGGTGGCGGCGGATCTGTATATGTGCACCGCCCGAGCCGAAATTGCCGCTGCCGTTCGCCCTGTGCGGTGGCAATCAGAGAGCCAGATCGGTGGCGGCGGATCTGTACATGTGCACCGCCCGAGCCGAAATTGCCGCTGCCGTTCGCCACTGTGAAATTATCTGCCAGTTCTTTCTGAGCCATGAGCGAGACGACCGATGGAAGTCCTCCGTCTGCTGCTGCTGCTGCTAAACGAGCTGCCAGAGCAGAGGCCTAGCGCCGTCGCCGTCAGAATCCAGAGGTGCGTGCCGCCGAAGCAGAAGCTTACCGTCGCCGCCGTCGAGATGATCCAGGAGTACGGGAAATATAAAAAAAAATTCTGTGATAGCGCATACATGTGTTGCTCGATTTCTTTGCCTCAATCTATCGAAAAGGTGAAACAGCTTATTTGCTGCGCTCAAATTTCGCATTAGGAAGTAACGTAATCGTCGGTACTTTTTTACTTAGACCAATCAATTGAATGCCGCCTGTCAGAATTATTTTGCAAATAAAACAAGATCTGCACTGTATGCTGATATCATGCCAATGTTCGCCCATTGACCTAAACAAGAACATCTCTGCACGAAACACGTCATTACTGACAAAACTTAGCCCTGCTGGGTCTCACCAAATTGAAATAGTTTCTAGCAGGGAAACATTTTGTCAGTGATGCTGCAGTTCAGGTAAAAATTACATCCTGGTTTCAGCTACAGGATGTACAATAGCCTGACAGCAATATACGAAACAGAACGCTGTGCTGCAACGAATTGTTAAGAAATAAAGGATAGTACACATGTGGAATAACACTGCGAATCACTCTAACTGTCAATATAAATATAGTTTTCTGATGTCCATGCTTCATTTAAAAGTAAATTGTAACTTACTTTGTGGGTGCCCCTTGTAAGGTAACGCCACATACTTGCACAGCATCACGCAGAAATAATGGCCAGTTCTTTGGCATACCACCCATTAGTGAATTCCTTGCACGTTGCATGTTACCGGAACTGAACGATAAATCATATGCTGTTTATTTTTCATACATTGTACGATGAGTTTTTCATGCATAAAAGATGATTGCAAGCGAAAATGCAGCAAGACATCTACTTCACATGATGTCACATAGTCATATTTTATTACCTAATAAGAAAAGATGCAGAAAGTGTAATTAACAAGAGTGACAAATAGCAGCAAAGGTGATCATGAATAAATCTTGATGATTGCCGCCACTGCCAGATCAGGCCCGCCTTCGTAGGAGAGCACTGGCTGCCCAAAAAAGCTTGCTGTCACAGGCCACGCGTGAAAGTTCTTGTGTCTCGACACAACAGTTCTTGTAGACATAGGCAAGCAATACCTGCACAGAAGAGAAGGCGAGGGAGGAAATGGGAATGTTGAAATTTGAACTTCAATTAGCAATATGTGATAAGCAAGAAGTTTGGCTCACATTAAAAATAAGTTGAAGCACTCCTTTCTCTTCAATTATTGGTATCTTAAGGTATGTATGTGATGATGTTTAAAATTACTAGTATATTTCCTGGCATATAGTTATTAAATTCCAGAGCAGAGTCAACGTCAGCATTGAAATTAATATATGGTGTTTCGTGGCTAAAAAGGCACTTATGAACTTGTCAAACAAGTTTCAGAAGCTTCCTGCCAAATATAATCAGTTTAGAACAGTAATCCACTCTGCAGGTAAATGATGCACCAACTTAATTAAAAGTTAAATAGCGTTTTATATTGTTAAACTTAAAGCAAGTTCGGCATTTTGCACTGTCTAGATGTTGCCTTTCTTTTAAACTTAAACATAACACAGTACAGAGTAAGTAGTGTGGGGATGCGTGAGATCTAGTTTTCCCGCATGGCTCGTCTCCTGCAGGGCGGCTTCGCCCGCCGCGTGGCCTGGCGCCCGCGGCGGTCGGGTGGTACAAGCGCGGTGCGAGAGATGGCGCGAGCGTCGCGCCGCTGCGGGGTTACTCGGGCGTCGGGAGACAAGGCGCTCGGGCTGTTGGGTTGGAGACAGCAAGCGGGACGGTCGTGCCGCACGTGCAGCGACCCTCTTCCCCGGCGGGTCGGCGCGCGGCGGGGACGTCCCGCGCGCGCGCGCGGCGACCCATGCTTCTGCGAGACCGCCTCGCGTGGCCGCCTTCGAACGCGCCACGATTCGCGTGACTGTACGCGCGAACGACCAGGCGTTGGGATCCAGCATGGGGCGAACATATTCGCTCGCTTCCGGTCGCGGTGAGTCAGACTTCTAGATTTGTCGCGCGCCCATCGGCATGTTTTGTGGGTAGCAACTCGGCTAGCAGGCACTGACCTATGAAAGGTGCAATAAATGCCCTTGTGATTGTTTGCACTACTGTGTTGTCGTTCCTTTGTCCCAAGAGTACGGGTGTGAGAGACCCCACATCTGGCGCCCAACGTGGGGCTCTTGGGGCATCGGACGATAGTTTTAACAGTTCTGCTTCGTTCAAGACCTTTGTTTGAACCGAAGCGTAGGCCTAGCGTGAATATTGATCGCTAGCGTCGGCGGCGTGCTTTCTTGAGCGAGGTGATGGTGGCTGTAGTGTGTTTGAACATGTCAACATGCTAAGCCTCTCCGCAAGTGTTTTTTTTTAAATGAAATTCGTCAGTACGAGAGCCACGTGGTCTGCATCCTGGGAGAGCGAGGCTGAGCGCTCGCAGAGCAGTGGCAAGCCTGAAGCGAGTGAGTACGGAAGCCTCGTGGGTGGTCCGAATTTCTTATGTAAATAGCTTCTTCTATCTCTTTGACTCGGATGAAGTCGCGGCTCTGGGAGCCGGGTGGCCGCGGGCCACGGGTGCCACTACGGGCTGACTGGTATTGCGGCCTGGCACCGGGCGCTCCGACACCGTCTGGGACGGTGGGCGCCGTCAACTCGGATGCTTTGTGCACCGAGCGCAGTAGGACCACCTCACAGAGCTAACGTCTCCTCGCGGCTGCCTGCTTTGCGCCCATTTTGGGTGTTGTTTTTGGATGCCGGTTGTTGTCAGGGTAGCGACGCTTTAGGCCTAAGGCTTTACGAAGCTGCCTGTCGCACGTGAAGGGACACAACCTGGTGGACCGTGGCGTTGAGGTGTTGCAATTCGCTTCCCTCATTCTATTTAGCCTCGCACGAATTGAAATTACTCGTTCGACTCAAGAAAGCGAGCTTCGCTCACGTGAACTTAGCATCTGAGTAGCTGCCCGATCTTTTGCTAGCCGAGTTGAACATCGTACCACGTGGGCGATGCGCATGCATAATTCCTCTCCCTTGCACTGCTTTAGTGTTTGCCGAGTGTGTTGAGTTTACGCAGCGTGATTGGAGTCACCCCTGGTTTGCTGTCACCTGCACATCGTCTGCGCTGCTGCCCCGGACTACGACCGAGCCACCCCGGGCGATGGTGATGCTGTGGTCAGTTCGGCGCAGCGACTTCGGCGGCCTCCTGCATCCAGCTCACAACCCTCGGCGGCGGACAAAAGGGCCGGCGGTCACCGACAGCTACGGCGGCTCTTCCCAGCAGGGCGCGTCGGCGCGAGCGACGCTTGTTCGTACCGACTATTGCGTCGTCGTCTCCGGAGTCCTGGCCTGGCATCGTGCCGTCGAGTCTGCAAAGCTGCCGCTGTGACCGGCGGACGCCCGCGGTGCACCCAAGGACAATGTCGGCTCACATGTTATGGACAGCGTGCGGACATTTCTTCGGCGCGACCACTGTTTAATGTTCTACCTTGTTTGCGAAGCACAGTTTGATGTTAGACCGTGTCACATGTCTCGCCGGAATATGTAGTGATTTAAGGTTGGGGGGATGTGGGGATGCGTGACTCTCACGCCTCCCCTGAGATCTAGTTTTCCCGCATGGCTCGTCTCCTGCAGGGCGGCTTCGCCCGCCGCGTGGCCTGGCGCCCGCGGCGGTCGGGTGGTACAAGCGCGGTGCGAGAGATGGCGCGAGCGTCGTGCCGCTGCGGGGTTACTCGGGCGTCGGGAGACAAGGCGCTCGGGCTGTTGGGTTGGAGACAGCAAGCGGGACGGTCGTGCCGCACGTGCAGCGACCCTCTTCCCCGGCGGGTCGGCGCGCGGCGGGGACGTCCCGCGCGCGCGCGCGGCGACCCATGCTTCTGCGAGACCGCCTCGCGTGGCCGCCTTCGAACGCGCCACGATTCGCGTGACTGTACGCGCGAACGACCAGGCGTTGGGATCCAGCATGGGGCGAACATATTCGCTCGCTTCCGGTCGCGGTGAGTCAGACTTCTAGATTTGTCGCGCGCCCATCGGCATGTTTTGTGGGTAGCAACTCGGCTAGCAGGCACTGACCTATGAAAGGTGCAATAAATGCCCTTGTGATTGTTTGCACTACTGTGTTGTCGTTCCTTTGTCCCAAGAGTACGGGTGTGAGAGACCCCACAGTAAGTAGCATGCAAAGGAGGACTGGTGATGAAGTAGTGTTCCAAAGCAACACACCTAGCTGGATCAATCACTTTTGTTGATATATTTTCATGTGACCCTAATTGGCTTAGGGCAAACAACTCACACCAATGATGCATCAACTTGGATGATGCGTCATACAAAAGTTAAGTATCTCATGATGTGATCAAACGATAACATTGCCCACTGTCTTGGAAGTGTTAGCACGCTGTTTGCGCGAGAAAGTGCAAAGTGATTCGTATAGGTAGGAAATACACCAGTGCATCTATAGCCTCAGGTAATTCTGAGCATCTACGTTGACTCGCAATTGAGAAGCCACTGCACACAGAAAGGTGTATTCAAGTAATGGCCCATGTTGAATAATGGCCCACCAAGTGAAAAGTCAAATGTGGCAGGCTAATGGGCCAGGGCAAATAGATTGCTAAATTCTGATAACACCTTCAATGACATCATTGAAATAGGTGACAAAAAACAGCACAAGTAAACTTATAGTTATGACAAAATTTTAAAAGCACCTCTGTCAGCTGCTGGAACCCTCAGCATCATGCCAGTTCTACACGCACATATGTTGCAGCACAATACCTCAGATACAGGCGCCTTCACACATTACTGTGTGATCTCCTCACAATAAGGTTAAAAACAGTCTGGCACAAGCTACATGAAGTGATTCATTTTGCAAGCGCCAGACAAGTGCTGACGATCGTAGAGCGAAATAGAAGTTCGTCCTTGTATAGAAGCATCGGCCCATGTTTTATCAATTGTAGTGGCAAAGCATACCTTTTACAGCACACACAAATCTTAAATTAGACTGCTTGCTGATGCTGTACAGTAAATTCCTGTAAAGAAACTAAATCACACAGAAAACATTTAGAATACAGAACTAATCACATACTGACTTGAATATGTTTGTGCATTAGGGAAGCAAGGTGTAATGTACACTATTGTAGCAAATTTTTACTCATGTATGGAATACTCGTATGACACAACGGAGTTAATTTGCGAGTTCTTGCATAGCACTGACTACCTACAGTTAAATTTTGTAAGGCTTAGGGAGACTAATTATTAGTACAACTGTGTATGTAGACTGGCACTGAGAAACTGGTTATAATTGTGGCAGTTTATAAGGGACCAGTGCAAAAAATGCCCGCTTGAGAGACACCAACTAGCTATTTTACCACGAAGCGCTCCCTGGCCTTAACCCATATACAAAGCACTGGGAGGACCAGGGAGGGCACAGTACATTGGCTTACACTGATCATGATGAGGTCCCGTCATCCAGCTAGAGCCAAGGTACAAGAAGGATGTCCAGCCGTATATGGAGTGAAAGGAACAAAATAAAAGAGCATCAAGTCAGTTGAAAGACAGATTTGCAATTACAAATGAGGTGACCCAGTCACAGTCATTAATAAATGCCATGCAGTCGTGATTGCACTACCAGATGAAGCACCCACTAGGCTAAAAATTTTTCTGCTTATTTAGAACAAAACAAGTTAAATTTATACATCAGCAGATGATTGCGTTTGGAATTGTATATACAAAGTAAACATTGCAGTTATATTTTTGTTTTGCTATAAAGAGGGAACGCTACAAGCTACATAGTCACTGACACGCGCGCGCACGCAACGCTATAACCCATGCAAGAACAAAAGGACACAAAATAGGGCGAGTTTGGTCTGGTTCAGGATTACAGCCAGCGTCGTCTTCGAATACACTCCCTTCGATCGGTTCGTGCTACGTTAACCACAAGGACAAACAAGCAGGGCACAATTCTGACTGGTGTTGCGGAAGTCGTGGAGCGCGGTAGTGCTGAACTTCGCTTCACAAGGTCACAAATAACGCACGACTGGCATAACGAACCTACGACCAAGACATTGAGGGCGGCAGTGGCCGTTTTTTTTTTTTTCAAACTTCCAGCCTCCCAGTGTTTCCAGCACGGAAGGAGATGACAAGTTTGGAGCGTGCCTACTTGACTGCCGCCGAAGTGATCGCAGCGCGGTGGCTCTGTGACACCATTGTGGTCACTGCAACACCGGCGTTTCGCTCCTGCTGCTGTCAGTACCTGCTGCGCGAGCACAAAAAAATTGTTTCCAGGCGTCGTGTGCGCGCTCCGTGCGGAAAACAATAGCACACTCTTGACTGAAGTTCTGATGTGAAATTATTTAACATTAAGGCCAACTTACTATGTTGCTTCCAACGAGTTCGATTTGTCTGTGGCGTCTTTTATTCGTTAACGCCGACGACGGTAACCGCACTTTTATAGAACTGGTACAGCACAACATACAAATGAAGAAACAAGCCTAGCCGGCCAGATAAAGGAACAGGATCTTCGTTTATCTGGCCGGCTTGGCTTGTTTCCTTTGTATGTAGCGCTGTACCAGTTCTAGAATGCAATACCAACTCGCTCAATCCTCAACCCTAGTGAACCGCACTTTTAACACGTCGTTTGGCATTTTATGCACTTTTAGACAAAAAGATCTAAAAAATTTCTTGATTTAGCCGTTCTGAATGTGTTTACTAAAATAGACTAGTGACACCAGTAGTGGGTTCTACCGCAGATAGAATATATACTAGCATATTCCAAGTGCAGAGGTTATGTTTAGAAGAAATTCTATTTTCAGACTTATAGACCAAGACGTCTATATTCGTTTGTAGCCATTTCAAGAGGTTTTTAAGATGTTCTGTGTTTCGTCGGTATTTCTCCGCATACATTAGTGCGGGAACCTCCTGTTGCATCATTTGTCCATTACGCGTGTATGATAAATCAAATCCTAATTGACTGTTTTCTAGTTGTCTTTCTATGCCGTTAACATAAAGCGTGAACAGCATAGACAGAGGGCATCCTTGCTTCAGTCCTTGGTGAATTTCCACCACTTCATTATAATTTCGGCCTTCCCATACAATTTTTACTCCTATATCTCCCTGAGCAGCTCCAGGAAATCGTTATCTATTCCTTCGTGCTTGAGAATATCCGACAGCAACGCCCTGTCTACGTGGTCATGGGCTCCGTTAATGTCTAGAAATGCTATCCATAAAGGTCAATTCTGAGCTGCTGATACCTCTATGCACTGAGTTAGAGCAAAAATATTACCCTCTAAGCGCATACCTGGTCTGAACCCATTCTGTAGTTCCACCAGTACATCATTTCTTTCCACCCATTTCATTCAGTTCTAATTTTACGGCGTGCACTGCCATTCCATATAGCACCGACGTTACACTAACTGGCCTGTGCGAGCTCGTCCTATCCTTATAAAATTTTCTTTGTAGATGAAGTTAATCTTGCTTTCACGCCATATAACTGGAATTTTCTGCGCTTTAATCACTTCTTTATTTATTATTTTCATTTATCTGTTTCCACAAGCAAGGATGTACATGGTTGTCGCGGAAAAACAAGGGGGAAAAAGCTGCGGAAAAGCAGCTTGACTGGCCCCAGGTTCCGTTTACAATGGCAGCAGAGTGCCTTGCTCTTTGGACCGAGGTTCTGATCAGCTCTATAGGGAATTCATCGGGCCCTGCGTCGTACATTTTCTTCTGCTTTTTTCCACGTAGTAAAATACTTCTATGGTAAATTTTGATTTCTCAAGCTTCTCTGTTGATGCTGGATCTGTTTGGCTCTGAACTAGGCTTTCTTCTGTGCCGAAGTTAGGCCTAAAGGTGTCTGATGTACCGCAGCGCATCGTCTCCTTCGAAGATGTTACCGTCTTCATCCCTTATAGCCGTCTGCAAATCTTTAGTTGGAATTCCTCGTGCTCTTATGTGGTTTCGGAATCTTTTTGGTGCGCCTTTGTCTCTTGCTATGCACCCAACATTCACTCGTGTATTTAATTTTCTCTTGCACGAGCTCACCACCACCCTTTTCTCGGTATTTGTTCCATCTAAGGATCTTCGTGTAATCCCGACTTTTTGGCTTCTCAATGCCTAGACGTCTGCTTATACGCTCTTCTATATGCGTAGTGCGCGCCGATGGACGCGCCACTGGTGGCGGCCTTGCGCGTAACACACGGGAGAGGAGCCAACCGCACGCCGTAGTTTGCTGTGTCGTTGATAGTGCTTCTCTGTCTTATTCACGTTTTCAGAGCAAAATAGGCAACACCCTTCGCATGTGCGGGGTGGCCAAAGCTTCAAGGAACGTCGAAGAATTGTTGCGCAGTAGGGGGCTCGAACACCGGCGAAAACGTGCCGGCGATACGGTTCTAATCATTCCCTGGAAGCCTCATCAGTGGGAGCAACGGTAGCAATGGATCGTCGCTTCCGCGGGAAATTTCTTGTTCCCATCCTTTCCTTTGTCGCTTCGGTGTTTTTTTCCACTCGATCGTAGTTAGACGCGTAAGCGACGAAGTCCTTCTGCAGTGCAGCATGCGGTTTAAAGACATTTCGCTATAAAGTTCGGAATGCCGTTTGCCGCTTATACTGTTTTCCGCTTCTTTACCACGTTGGGTTAGCTAGGCAGCACGACTGCACGAGCGCATTGTGTTGTATGGTAAAGCTACAGAAGTTTGCAAGAACTGAAATTGTTAGTTTTATGTGGCCCGGTAAATCCTCGCACCAGCTGTCGCGCGCTTAATGTTTTTACATCTATTTTATGCGTGGCTTCGCACATGTTTAACTGTTGCTAGTTGCTTCATGCATAACTCTTGTTGATTCTCTTGAGCTACGAGGTTTTCACCCTGCCTAGTTTGTAAAGGGTATAAACCACGCTGCGTCTTATCGGAATGATAGCAAGGAAGTGCTTCTTTAACAGCTTTATTCTTTTCGCCCGAGGGCATCTTAGATATTGTGGTTTTTTGGTAAATGTGTTTAGAAAATAGGTATTTAAGGGCGAGAATTGCTAATAGTTGCTGCATATGGTATTTTTGTTCCATTTTTCGCTGAAAAGTTCGCGTCACGTTTGGGAAGTCATCACACCTCGATGCTGTCTGAGCAGACTTAACACGCCGAGGGATTTGTTTGTTTCACAACGTAGTCGCTTCTTGCATGTGAATTTTATACTCAACTGAATTATTTCTTATTATGCTTACGCCGCAGAGGACTAAACACGGCCTTGCCGCCAGCGCTCATCTACTTTGACTAGCGATGCTCTGCCTTTAAATATATCATGTGGCACCTCTCTCTAGTAACACTTAAATAAAGTACTGAAAAGTAGGTCAGACTTTAGCTTTGTACGTTTCCAAGCAGCTCCCTTGGGGAACTTAAAATTGCAAAAACTGCAGCGGGAACGGCAGTTCATCGGCGGTGCAACGCTAACAGGCGCTCTTATTAACCCGTGCGTTTGGCGACTTCCTTGTCTAATGTACACGTTTCCATTCATAAATTCGCAATTACTCTTCTTGAGGCGACTTTGACTGCACTTATTCGGTGATGTGCCATGTATTCATCGGCAGAAAAATCACAACGGAATATGCAGACATCGCACCGTGCGGATTTGTTTGATATAAGTCTGCACTAACGACGGGTGCTTATTATTGAGGCAAGAAGCAGCATTACGGCAAGGGTAGAATAAAAAAAAATACACGATCGAGACATCGCATTAGTCAACAAAATTTGTCGGCTAGTTCACATGAGCTCCACTTCACGTAAATGGGGTTCACGGCGTTTGTCTGCGGGACGCACCTGGCACGTATGTGGACCATGTTGTCCCAAACACCGGTAAAATCGTGTTCATACCCGCTCCCACAGAGGTCAGCGTCTTCCCTACAGCTATCACCGCAGAAAAAGCAGCCTGGCGCCCGAACAAAGGACAAATCGCAGCCGCGAACTTCAGCCATCCTTGCTGCAAAGGGTTGTCTGCTACTGCTCCCGCGAGTACTGTTGGAAACGACCGCTGGGTGGCTATCAGTGGCGCCTCTATAGGCGGTGCACGAAGCGTATAGCTTGCTTTATTTCCTTTTTCCACCAGTTCTGTAGTTTACTCTTTCCAATCGAACAGTTTGTTATTGAGATAGCAATTATATGGACACTCCAGGCGCAATTCTGCCATCGACGTGAGCGTCGCCGTGAGGTTCCGCATGAAGTCCAAGGGCATGAAGTCCATGTGGGAAATATCATGCTTTGTAGCATGGACAGAAATGTCACACAGCTGTTTTTTATATTGCAGTAAGTATATATTTTTTAGCAGTAAAAAAAAATTGAGGGAATGCCAGACATGTTTTGTGCACACATGCTGCGAGTCAAACTGACATGTGCAGGTCAGTAGAATGCTTCTGGAATGCATAAATGCATGAAACGCTTCAACGCAGTTGTGACACAGCACAACAGACACTTCGCAACAATTACCTACTAAACGTGTGTGTATGTGTGTTCGAGTATATATATATATATATATATATATATATATATATATATATATATATATAATGTTGCCACGGGGATGAGTAGCCAAAAGAGATAGGAAATTATATTTACAAAATATATATAGAGACGGCTGCAGGCTAGATGGCAGAACACGAGCGTGACTATGATCGTCGTCTTCACAGTCTTTCTGGCACATTCTTACATGCTCGGCAGGATGCGTGCTTCAGTGCGCGGGAATAGCGCGTAACACAGCGCTTGAGGAGTAGTATCGTGTCTGGCAACATAATGTTTAAGTCGAGAGACATGCACGATATCAGTGGTGGACGTGGCAGATGATCGACTGTCCAATGAGGCGCTCTCGTACGTGATGGCAGTGATCTGTCGTAGGACCTTGTTGTTATATCGTGCATATTCTTCAGTACGACCGAAATGAAGACATCACTCATCCTCTGCGTTTATTCCATCTTCTTCCTCCCCCCTCGGGCGGCTCCAAGCGCGCGCCTGCTCATGGCGCTGCGGTAGGCAGCGACGCCTTATATAACATATCCCCTCGTGAAAGAAAAAAAAAATTGTCCGTTACTTCCAGATGTAATCATGCAGCTTCTTTGGTGTCTTCTTGTTGCGGGCGCTTCTCCTCACGCGCTCTTCGCAACTTGGCAAATTACCTGAAGCTTTTTGCGTGCGCCCTGCAGCAGGTGGTTCAGGAATCAGGGGTGCCTCATCTGCGCTTGATGTGCCAGGTTGTGATGAATTGCTTACAGCCGCACTAGTTGAGTGATCGGATGCCGGTGACCAGGTCATGACAGCAGTGGTACCTAATTTCATTCTGCTGATAGCTTCAGGGTGAACGGCCGCTAATTTAGAAGCATTGCACACCCGCCCATCCTCCAATAGGTAAGAGGCGGGTCCGCGCTTTCCAATAATTTTCTTGGGCGCAGAAAACTGTGAAGATAACTTCCCATGAACTGCAGGTAATTTAACCCGCACGTAGTCACCCACGGCGAAGTTGGGTTCCTTGGCACCGCGTTTTTGATCGGTGTAGCGCTTCGACGTCAGTTGCTTGTTCTTGATGCGCTCTCTCAACTGCTGTAGTGCTTTTGAAGGGTCATCGGTGAAACATTTGGCAGGAAATCCCACAATGTCAAGTCTGGTGCGAGGTTGGCGTCCATGAAGAAGAATAGCGGGTGCAACACCAGTAGTCGCATGAGGCGTACAGCGATATGTTTGTAGGTAATCGAACATCGCTGTTCTTATCTCACGACGTTCTAACAGGGCTAATTGAATATAGGACTTTAATACCCTGTTAAATCTTTCCACTAAGCCGTTAGCTTGCGGGTAATACACAGAAGAGTAGTAATGGGCGATTCCGCGCTCTGTCAGAAAATCTTCAAAACTCGCTGAAGAAAATTGCGGTCCATGGTCGGATACGACACCACGTGGATATCCTTCTCTTGCGAAAAGTTCAAGTAGGAATTTGGTCACTGTAGACGTGGTCGCATCGCGTACGAAAGTCACCTCTGGCCACTTGCTGTGATAATCAATAAGCGTAATGGCAAATCGACAGTCAGCTGGAGCTTGCGTGAAAGGTCCCACAATGTCGATAGCAACTTTATCCCAGGCTTTCTCGGGAAAAGTCACGGGTTGCATTGGTGCTGCAGATGTACGCGCTGATTTGTCACATGACTGGCAGGCTACACATGTGCGTACAAGTTCTTCAATGTGATTATCCATGCACGGCCACCAATATGACTCCCTAAGACGAGCTTTGGTACGACTAATTCCTGGGTGTGACTCATGAGCCAGATCCATCAGACGGCAGGTCAAAGCGGAAGGCACGACAATCCTGTCACCCCGGCAAAGAATGTCGCTAACAACAGAGAGTTCAGATCGCACGTGAAAGTAAGGTAGCAGCTCTTTTGACAAGGATTTCTTGTCAGGCCAAGAAGTAGTGTGAAACTGCTTAACTTGAGAGATAGCCTGATCGGCGGCACTTGCTTCTTGAAGCTCTTGCATGGTAACTACTGGGGACAAGAGACATATAAATTCTTCTTCGGGTGCATCCTGGATGAAACTCTGTACGGGCAGCCGGGAGAGTGCGTCAGCCACGACATTTTCGCTACCCTTCCTGTATTGCATGGTGTAGTTGTAGCACAGCAACCGTGATGACCAGCGCGCAATCCTTAACGGACGGTGACCTGTGCCTTTCGTTGAGAGGAGCGTAACCAAAGCAGCGTGGTCTGTCCGCAAGGTGAAAGGTCGGCCCCACAGGTAAACGTGCCAGGGCTCGCAAGCCCAGACGCAGGCAAGGGCCTCACGTTCACCGACGGAGTACTTCCGTTCATGCGGTTGAAGAGTGCGTGAGGCGAACGCGACAGTTTGCAGTGATGTTCCGTTATCCTGCTGCAGTACAGCACCTAATCCGTATCCCGAGGCATCAGTTGTAACGTACACGGGTAACTCAGGATCAAAAAGGTGAAGAACTTCGCAAGATGTTATCAACGTTTTCAGCTGCTCCAAGCCGGTTTGGGCTGCCGCAGTCCAAGCGAAAGGCGCGTTTCCTCGAAGCAAAACACGCATTGGCTCCACAACATCAGAAAAATGCGGGATGAACTTGGAGTAGAAGCCTGCGAGGCCCAGCAACGAGCGAAGTTCATTAATAATTGTAGGTGATGGTGCCTTGGTTATCGCCTCGATAGATGACATCAGTGGGAATAACCCTTTTGCGCTGACAACATGGCCCAGGAAAGTCAACTCAGTGACGTCAAAAACACATTTATAGTTGAGCCTGAGACCAGCGTCAGAGAGCCGTTTCAAAACAGTGCGCAAATTGACCAAGTGATCCTCTCTGGAGTGTCCGTACACGATTATGTCGTCAATGTAGAACAAGACGCATTTGCAACCTTGGAGAATCATGTGCATCATCTTCTGAAACGCTGACGGTGCCGATGCCAGTCCGAAGCACACCTGAAGAATCTCATCTGGGGCAGGAGTCGTCAACGTCCCTCCGGTGGCGCTCGAAGCCAAAAAGCGCGGATCGTCCTCTGACGTGAGGGTCTGGAAGATGCGTTGTCCTTCCAAGCCCAGGCAGTTGAGCAGAATCGCCTTCCGACGCAAGGCAGGTAGGTCGGAGGCGCCCGACGCCACCATGTAGTTCTTGAACGCTTGAATCCATTGCTCCCATGGGATGACTGGGTCTCCAGGTGAGGACAGGAACGGGGGTGGCGGATGTAGCCCCGAAATACTCATCGTAGAGGATGATATGCAGCAAACGACGGCACAGATGAAGGGGAAGCCGGTAGCACATGGGTTGTTAAATCCTCGTCGCCAATTATGTTATATCGTGCATATTCTTCAGTACGACCGAAATGAAGACATCACTCATCCTCTGCGTTTATTCCATCTTCTTCCTCCCCCCTCGGGCGGCTCCAAGCGCGCGCCTGCTCATGGCGCTGCGGTAGGCAGCGACGCCTTATATAACACTTGTAAGGCCTGGAGTAGCGGGAAAGAAGTTTTAAGGACAAGCCAATGTGGCGGCAAGGCATGCAGAGGAGGACCAAAGAGCCAGGAGAGTAATTAACGACTCTGTGATGGCAATCGTGGCGGGCCTTCTGGGACAGCTGGGAGGCGAAAAGACGATCCCTTGCAATCTGGCGAGCTTTTGTGGCCAGAGAAGCTGCATTGCGCGTGTAGTCTGTAACAGGGTGCACAGGTGATGGTAAAAGAGTCTCGAGGGCAATGTGGGATGGCGGCCAAACAAGAGATAAAAGGGAGAAAAGCCAGCGGTGTCATGGCGTGACGAGTTGTAGGCAAATGTCACATAAGGCAAGGTGCTGTCCCAATCACGGTGGTCCAAGGAAACATACATGGAGAGCATTGTGGTTAGCGTTCGGTTGAGGCGCTTGGTAAGCCCATTGGTTTTCGGATGGTAGGCAGTGGTTAGCTTGTGAAGTATGGAACACGAACGAAGAATGTCATCAACGACTTGCAACAGAAATGAGCGACCGCGGTCGGTCAGCAGCTGTCGAGGTGCGCCATGGTGTAAAGGAGAAATTCCACAACGTCAGTGGCACAGCTTGTCGGCAGTGCCCAAGTGATAGCATATCGTGTCGCATACTCTGTAGCTACGGCAATCCACTTGTTGCCAGTCAGAGATGTTGGGAATGGCCCGATGAGATCAAGGCCGGCACGGTAGAACGGCACACCTGGAATGTCTATGGGCTGTAGAGGGCCGGCTGGCGACAAGGATGGATGCTTGTGGTGCTGGCAGGACTCACAAGCAGCAACTTACCAGCGCACAGAGCGATAGAGGCCTGGCCAGAAGAACCGACGCCGAACGCGATCGTACGTGCGAGTTGCTCTGAGGTGTCCAGCGGTTGGGGCGTCATGAAGCTTTTTGAGAACAATGGAACGGAGTGTTTCGGGAACAACCAGGAGAAGCTCTTGGCCATCGGAGATGGTGTCGCGTCTGTGTAACATTCCGTCACGAAGCATGAATAATTGTACGGATGGGGCAGAGTGATGAGAGCATAGGCGGTAGATAACTGATCGCAAATTGTGGAGCTGTTCACTGCGTATGTCGGTTAAATCGGATATCGCGAAGACACAGGCGTCCGAATCGTGCGCTGACAAGTCGGGAGGATCCTCTGGATGATGGGATAGGCAGTCTGCATCCTGGTGCAGTCTGCCAGACTTGTGTGTGACGTCAAAGCTGCATTCTTGCAGTTTCAGTGCCCAACGACCAAGTCGTCCAGTCGGATTTTTGAGGGAAGACAACCAGCAAAGCGCATGGTGATCTGTGATGACCGAAAAGGTGCGGCCGAACAAGTATGGTCGAAACTTGCCGACAGCCCAAACTAGTGCAAGGCACTCGCGCTCAGTGATCGAAAATTTGAACTCCGAAGAAAAAAGAAGGCGAGTGCAATAGGCGATGACGCGGTCTCGTCCTTGTTGCTGCTGGCCGAGAACAGCGCCCATGCCATGTCCACTCGCGTCGGTGCGAAGTTCAGCGGGGGCTGACTGGTCAAAATGGGCCAAGATGGGTGGCGACGCAAATGAAATCGTGAGCGTGTGAAACGCAGTGGCCTGTTCAGGGAGAAAATGTTTCCTTCTTCAAGAGTTGCGCGAGTGGACGGGCGACATCGGCGACGTTCTTGACAAACGTCGAACATAGGAGCACAAGCCGACAAAGCTCCGTACGTCTGCAGTGGAACGTGGCATAGGGAAGTCTTTGACAACACAATTTTTTTCTGGGTCACGTTGCACGCCTTCAGCACTCAAAAGATGGCCAAGCACGGTAATTTCGCGGCAGCCAAAACGGCATTTGGCAGAGTAGAGCTGAAGGCCTGCTTGCCAGAAAACTTCAAGAACTGCCGACAAGCGGCTAAGGTGGCTTTCAAATGTCGGCGACAAGACTATGACATTGTCAAGATAACAGAGGCATGTTGACCATTTGTATCCACTAAGGAGGGAGTCAATCATTCTTTCAAATGTGGGTGGGGCATTACACAGTCCAAAGGGCATTACCTTAAACTGGTCAAGTCCATCGGGCGTAACAAATGTGGTTTTTCCAAGGTCTTAATCAACAGATATCTGCCTGTATCCTGGCCCCAGGTCGATAGAAGTAGGCAGAGCCGTGTAGACAGTCAAGAGCATCATCGATCCACAGCAGAGCGTAGACGTCCTTGCGCGTTACTTTAAGTGGCGGTAGTCTACGCAGAAGCGCCAGCTGCCATCTTTCTTCTTGACTAGGACGACAGGTGATGCCCATTGTCTGCATGAAGGTTCAATGACGTCCATGGTGAGCATCTTGTTGACTTCATGCTGTATCACTTCACGCTCAGCATAGCACACGCGATGAGGACTTCCGTCTGATTGGGCTGGCGTCCCCAGTATTGATCTTGAGTGACCACAGATGTCTGTCCCAAAGGACGGTCATTAAAGTCAAAGATATCGTGGTAGGACTTCAATGTGCGCCGCGCATCGGCTGTCTGAGCAGGAACAAGGTCAGACGCTATCATCTTGTCAATATCACCGTCGACGAGATTGTGCGAGGAAGGGGAAGGGGCAGAGGACAAAGCATCGGTGATGAATACAGAAACGGCACACTCATCGATAGAAGAGATGTGGGCTAGGGTCATGCTGCCTGGGATAAGTTGCGTGCACCAGCTAACGTTCAATATGGGTAGAGTCAATAAGGGCACAGTCAATAAGGGCAGAATGGGCAGACAGAAAATCCATACCGAGGATGAGTTCATGGGAGCATTTCTCGAGCACGGCAAGTAGTACGCTTGTGGATCGGTCAGCAACACTTATTCGAGCAGAGCACATCCCTAGCAAGGGAAACATTCCAACATCGGCGACAAGAATGAATGGTACTGTGGGTGGCGTTGGTCCTAGGACCTTCTTAAGGTGGTGACGATGCTCCGAATTCGTCACTGATATCTGAGCCCCAGTATCCACAAGAACATGTGCGTCATCCAGTTTAACGTCTATCAGGTTCCTTGTGGTCTGAAGTGTGGTCAGAGGATTTGGCAGGCAAGTCGTCGATCTAGCATCACCTCTAGGTGCTGCATTGCCTAGTTTTCCCATAGGAGTCGTTCAATCGGAGACGTAGAGCGACGGAATTGGGGCGAGCGAGATGATTGGCGATGAGACAACGGCGAACGGGGCTGGTGACAACGTGGGGATGGTGAATGCCGATACGACATGGATGGAGCGTCGTTGCTGGTGGTTTGGGGAGGCTCGCGGTAGGGCTGAAATTGGCCATGATCCATGTCGGGGCGACGGTTGTATCCATAGGGCGCCTAATACCAATATTGTTACAAGGGCGGGCCACGTGTCCAATACGACGGCAGTTGAAACAAATGGGACGATCATCAGCAGTCCTCCTTTCGGCTGGATTGCGAGTATAGAATGGCAGCCTTTGACCTTGGGAGTGCGAAAGTGAGGGACAACGGTCGATCGGCTGGTAAGGGGCTGCAGCACACACAGAGTCCAGGCCAGCATTGGAGGGCTCCTGATGAACGAAAGCTTGGACTAGTGGCACCATCTGGGAGCTATGGTCACAGGCACAGCCGCACGTAGAAGCAGGAGACACAGCATCAAGTTGCCGTCGATTGATCTTCACGTGCTCTACGGTGAGCGGTGCCGACGGCTCATGTACGTCTTAGCACGGCCACATTGCTGCCGTGTTCGGAAGTCAAGCGAAATGATGGGCAGTGTGTCGACTTTTGGCGGCATAAAGTGCTTGCACTCTTGGATGATGGCAACGACGGTATCGCAGTCTTTGCAGATTAGCCGACTGAAGACATCATCTGCTATCTCCTTTAACATGTGGCCCACTTTCTCCGACTCCATCATGCCGTCGTTGGCTTTGCGGCAAAGGGCAAGCACGTCCTGTATTTAAGTCAGGTATGACTGTCACTGCGCACAAGACGCCAGCTTCTTCTTTGCTGCCGCCTTTCTACCTGCAGACTTGCCAAACAGGGAACACATCTTTTCCTTGCATGCATCCCAGCCCCCAGTTTTGTCTTTGTTATCTTCAAACCACACCTTCGCTGCTCCTTTGAGGTAAAATAATGTATGCCAACATCATCGTCTAATCCCAGTGATCATAATTACTTGCACGCTCATACAGGGGTAGCCAGTCCTCGATGTCCACATTGTCAGTTCCACAGAATGTGCCTGGGTCATTTAGCTGAACCAGGACGATCGCTTTCATTGCAGTCGCCTCGGTGGGCGCCGACCCCTCTTCCGTCATTGTGGAGAAAGTCAAGCATTGGCCGCTGTGGAGATCCATTCTACCGTGTGGATATCCAGCACCTCCCACCAAAACGCCACGGGGATGAGAGTAGCCAAAAGGAATAGGAAATTGTATTTACAATATATATACCGAGAGAGACGGCTACAGGCTAGATGGCAGAACAACACGAGCGAGACTCTGATCGTCATCTTCACAGTCTTTCTGGCGCATTCTTCCATGCTCAGCAGGATGCGTGCTTCATCATCATCATCATCAGCCTGGTTACGCCCACTGCAGAGCAAAGGCCCTCCCATACTTCTCCAACAACCCTGGTCATGTACTAATTGTGGCCATGTCATCCCTGCAAACTTCTTAATCCCATCCGCCCACCTAACTTTCTGCCGCACCCTGCTACACTTCCCTTCCCTTGGAATCCAGTCCGTAACCCTTAATGACCATCGGTTATCTTCCCTCCTCATTACATGTCCTGCTCATGCCCCCCCCCCCCCCATTTCTTTTTCTTGATTTCAACTAAGATGTCATTAACTCGCGTTTGTTCCCTCACCCAATCTGCTCTTATCCCTTAACGTTACACCCATCATTGTTCTTTCCATAGCTCGTTGCGTCGTCCTCAATTTAAGTAGAACCCTTTTCGTAAGCCTCCAGACTTCTGCTCCGTAGGTGAGTACTGGTAAGATGCAGCTATTATACACTTTTCTCTTGAGGGATAATGGCAACCTGCTGTTCATGATCTGAGAATGCCTGCCAAACGCACCCCAGCCCATTCTTATTCTGATTATTTCCGTCTCATGATCCGGATCCGCCGTCACTACCTGCCCTAAGTAGATGTATTCCCTTACCACTTCTAGTACCTCGCTACCTAATGTAAATTGCTGTTCTCTTCCAAGACTGTTAAACATTAGTTTTCTGCAGATTAATTTTTAGACCCACTCTTCTGCTTTGCCTCTCCAGGTCAGTGAGCATGCATTGCAATTGGTCCCCTGAGTTACTAAGCAAGGCAATATCATCAGCGAATCACAAGTTACTAAGGTATTCTCCATTAAATTTTATCCCCAATTCTTCCCAATCCAGGTCTCTGAATACCTCCTGTAAACATGCTGTGAATAGCATTGGAGAGATCGTATCTCCCTGCCTGATGCCTTTCTTTATTGGGATTTTGTTGCTTTCTTTATGGAGGACTACAGTGGCTGTGGAGCCGCTATAGATATCTCAGTATTTTTACATACGGCTCGTCTACACCCTGATTCCGTAATGCCTCCACAACTGCTGAGGTTTCAACGGAATCAAACGCTTTCTCGTAATCAATGAGAGCTATATATAAGGGTTGGTTATATTCCGTACATTATATTCCGTACACTATCAGCTGATTGATAAGTGTGAAAATGGTCTATTGTTGAGTAGCCTTTACGGAATCCTGCCTCGTCCTTTGCTTGACAGAAGTCTAAGGTGTTCCTGATTCTATTTGCGATTACCTTAGTAAATAGTTTGTAGGCAACTGACAGTAATCTGATCGGTCTATAATTTTTCAAGTCTTTGGCGTCCCCTTTCTTATGGATTAGGATTATGTTAGCGTTCTTCCAAGATTCCGGTACGCTCGAAGTCATGAGGCATTGCGTATACAGGGTGGCCAGTTTCTCTAGAACAATCTGCCCACCAACCTAAAAGAAATCTGATGTTACCTGATCCTCCCCAGCTGCCTTCTCTCTTTGCATAGCTCCCAAGGCTTTCTTTACTTATTCTGGCGTTACCTGTGGGATTTCAAGTTCCTCTGGACTATTCTCTCTTCCATTATATTAGATGCGTGCTTCAGTGTGCGGAAATAGCCCATATATATATATATATATATATATATATATATATATATATATATATATATATATATATATATATATATATATATATATATATATATATATCCTTTTGTGTATCGGCAAACAAAGCAATTCATTTGCGCACATGAACCCTGGAAGGCATCACTCCACCTCCGCACTGTTCACATGCGATTATAACCTATCTTATTCCATGCCTATTGTGTTTCCAAACAGAACTGAAGATGCTTCAAGCAGTGGCGACTGCTGGCCAGGGCAGCAGAGGACAAGTGTCAAGAAGGAGTGCCCCACCCCTAGAGAAATGTCGACTTGGAAACAGCACAGTACGTAAGTGAGGGTCAGCAGCACTGAAGAAAAATGTGCCTATATATACAGGCCCAGAGGCACATTCTGTGCATTGAACAACCTAAGTGCAATTAACTGTGTGCTCCATTGCCGAGGAGCTTACAAGGCCAGAAGCCTTTGCAGCATTTTCACTGAACTTATGCTACTGTAAACAAATGTTAGTATTCTAAACTGCTAGGATCCCTCAGGGATTGTTGTTGACAATGCCTTTACTGACCCGGCTACGCTACTAAGAACCTTAGTCACAACAGCATGCACTGCACTTCTCACCAATGCATTCTGGGATGACCACAAGTGGTGCTACAATGCAGGCAAATGGAAGTGAATTGATCACCTTAATTATACCAACATTGATCACAAACAATCATGCACAAGTGTCTTGAAGCCTTGATCAGAAGTTACACTAACAGGTTGCCTGAGCTGATGAGTGCTCACACATGAACAGCTGCTGACTTACTAAATTAGGTTAACAGTGCTCGTAGCTTCGTTTCAACATATAGATAACTTTAATTGCTTGCTGCAAAGAAGTGACATTGACTGAGCCAACATTCAATGCTTTAGTAAGAACCTGAAGCAGTTTTCAGTGCCTGTTGTTGCAGTATCAGTGAAAATACCGTATTTATTCAAATCTAAGCCGGCAGTTTCTTCCAAATTATCATATAGCAAACTGTAGGGTTGGCTTAGATTGGAGGATTTTAAAGAATGCGCCAGTTTTTCATTGAAACTGATAAATGTGGTGCATAGCTGGCGCCATCCAGAAAAGTCAATAACGAAACCACTACTAGCCGCGCCAGCAGTTACTGAAGTACATGAGCGACGTTGCCATTTTGACCTGTGTCGTATTGGCGTGCGGTGTGGTGCTATCGTACTAATGGCACCAAACAGGCAATGCCACTATAGTGCCACTTTCAAACGAAAAGTTGTGCTAGCCATACAGGCACCGTCAAGCGTTCAAGCCAGGCAGGACTTGGGCATCGATGAGAAAAACGTCCGTCGTTGGAGGGGGCACCGGGAGATGCTTTTTGCGTGGGCTGCAATGAGGAGATGACTGTGATAAGGAAGACAGCGATGAGGCTAGCAGCGATGATGAAGAGTGACAACGGCATGCTCATATTCAATAAATGCTGTTTTCATTTTGTGAATGCTGCCCTCACTTTTTTGTTTAGCTTACATTCGAGGTAAACTTTTTTCCCCGACTTTGGACTTTCGGGGGTCGGCTTAGAATTGGGGCCAGTGTATATTTAAGTAAATACGGTAATTCTTTGACACATAAGACACGATCTGTGAAAGCACAGCAATAAAAACCGTGCTGCCATATTTGCTCTGCAAAGGTAGACATCAACGGGGAAAAAATCACGTGGTTTAATCATGGTTGTCTCTTTAATACAGACTTGCCCACTTAAGGATTAACAGGTGGAATGTTCATCCAGTCACAAAGCAAATCATTTGGCCTTAACTCCTCTTTTGTACAGTGGTGTCTGCCACAGAGACTGGGAAAACGCCGCCAGAAGTCTCTCATTTCAGGGATCTCAAAAATACATTGACATGTAGATATCCTCAGAAGAAAAAAAGATGAAATCTCTGACAAATCAACAAAACAGTAAACATAAAACATATGATAAAAAAGCGACAACAAGGATGACCTAGCCACCGCTGTGTAGGGTCAGCGGGACCAACTCAACAAGGCTTTGCACTAAGTGTGGAATGGGCGCCGGGCGCGGTATGGCAGTGCGGTTAAGTCCACTGGCCGCCCAGCCCAAATTATGCGAAAAATACTCTGCGTGGAAAAATAGTCTTTCTCTAAGTACACCGGGCAGGCACTTGGCAGGGACCCATAACAGGGCCCCGAGGCACGAGATCCGGAAAGCGCCGTCATCACAGTCGGCCCCAACAGCAGTCCAATATAAAATACTCTTTCTCTCGCCGTGGTCATCACAGAGTAGACTAGCTTATCATGAGGGACGCTTTCCGGCCAGGCGCCGGTCACTTGTCCAGCGTGGACTTGATAAGCGCCTCAAGCAGGCCGTCTGGCTGGCGCCGCTTCTTGGGCCGCAGCAGGTGGCGTTCCTTGACCTTGTATTCGAGCGTAGAGTGCGGGACACCAAAGTAGGTGCCTGCGCGGTGCACGCTCATCTCGCCCCGCTGCACAGCAAGCACCGCCTGAATGAGGTGGTCACGATCGTAGTTGCGGTAGCGGCCTCGCTTGGGCCGTGTGCGTTTTTCCTCAGTTGGTGGCCCGGTGGCAGCCTCTGATGAACTGCTCGAGGCGGCAGCAGCAGGGGTGGAGGGGGGCACAGCTGGTCGGTACGATGGCACCTTGAGAATGACATCTGCGGGGGCTGGACGGCGGGCGTCTGCCAGCCGCTCTTGTGCCAGCAGACGGATAAGGTCCGACACAACTGGTAGTGCAGGTGCCTTGGGCGCCTGCTCCTCGGACGTCTGGTGCAGCGCCAGTTGCTGGATGCTCGACAGGAACTGCGTCACAACCAGGTCCCTTCACTGCCGACTCTTGTGAGAAATTCCTACCATTATAAGTGATTTACCATCAATATATTATGTCACAATGTGCTTGCCAGTAGCCTCTCGAAGTAACCAACTTGGCTGGGTTACCTACTGTTATATATCCCAGTGATGCTACTGGCCCATGGCATTTAGGAGCAGCTTTTAGAGCGACCAGAAATGCATTTTTGCCCACAAAAATGAACACAAGCAAGACCCAGCATTCCGAGTACTGCCTAAATAAAAAAGTATTAAATGCCGTAAAAACCAGAATATACATAGAGTTTCTTTCCAAGAAAAAAGTGGAAAAATGCCCCTTCATCTAATATTGTGGCCTTTGGCACAATTTCAACTGTCTGGCCACTGTGACACAACAAAGAAAAGAACTAAGAAAGCATTGCATCATTTTTGTTGACATTGCGAATGCATGCACAGAGAAAACTGACAACGCACAAAGACCACAGGACAAGTGCTGACTTGCAACTACAATATGCAGTTTCACTAACTCACCAAAGTTTCCATCTTATTACGCTATTACTGTCTCAAAGCGGAAAATTAGTAGACCTTGGCTTGACTTTAGTTCTATCTTCCAAATTGATAGAGCATGGCATGGCGGCACTGCACCATTTGGTTTCCACAAACAGAAAGTGAAACGGTGAAACTGTCGACTTTCACTGAAAACCTCATTCTGCGATTGCTACGCTGTGGAATTTCTTCACGAGCGTCATACGCTAGTTCAAATAATAATGGCAGATTTGATTCCCTGCAAAGGTGGTTGCATTCACTTATAAGTGTGTCACTTCACATAGCGAAAAAGGCTTGAATTTTTGTCATCTGCAAAAGCAGACGATCTTTTAGCACTTCATAGACAGAGTGCAGCAGAAGACTATCTGTTGGGAAAAATCGCCGGTGTGGAAGAGATGTCTCATCGGCCGCCGCAGGCTACGAACACAGTGCAAAAAACATTAAGTTGTTATCGATGAGAGGCCATGAAAACAAGTGATCGATGGTGTGCGACTCATTGGCCATGTTTAGTTCTGCATAGCAAATGCATCAGACAACACTGATGATGTGCTATGGCACGTCATAAGCGCTAGCCGCTATTCCCAGACAAGAATGCTGACATCGCACATGCGATTTTTGCCCTCAATGATGAATGAGCGCATTGATTGAATAAAATACATTCTGTAGTTAACTGACAAATAATTTGAAAAAATTTTTATTCAGCTCAAATCAAGGATCAACCTGTACTCTGACAAATTATATTTTGCATTTTACCGTACACATGAATATTTTGTACTCCGAGTAAAATTCTTTGAGCTATAATGCCTCCAAAATTGAGCCTCCTGTAACATAACAGTGAATTGTTATCACAAACCGCAGGTGAAGAATTTTTTCAAGCTTGAGAAACATTTGAAAGATCGCTATCCACAGCATCCCATATACTTTCATGACCACCCATTGGTGAAAACAGCACTGGGCTCTAGCTGTGGCGCTTAGCTGCTAGTCGACAGTGCCATCCCAGAATAGAGCAGACCAGGCTGGCATTGTTTTTGCTGTCCACTGACTGTTGCTTTAGTGGAGCACCTACAATGCCACAAACAGTCTGCTGCAAGTTCTACATGTCGCAAAATATTATGTGCGTGAGAAATTAAGCATACGAAATAGACCGCATATTACGTAAGATGCTTTCTTGCGCTTTTACACGGCGAAGCTGTATTAAACACTGACCTCGCTGAAGCGCAATATGAAAATTGAGAAGTGCACCACAAACACAAATATTGCCATCATTTGCAGCTACACCTTGCAATTATCTGCGAAAACATTCTGGCAATGTTGCTCTTATCCGTTACCTTCAGGCCAAATTTCATTACGAGAGGCCGAAAAAACTTAGGAACGTCATCATCATTTATTTTACCCCTACATATTATTTAAGGTGGGGGGAGGGAGCAGAGCTAATACAAAGAACAATTGATAAATTGAAATGTGGTTTCATAGCATGTAAAACAAATACATATTTTATAAGACATTTGCAAAATTAAAAGAGAAACAAAATATGTGATGAGGAAAACTTAGTATAGTTGACTCACATTAATTCATCTTTGGTTAAATTGATTTTTAACACGACAGCGTTTAAATGCCCATCTCGCAGAAAATGTGCACCGGCAGCGATGTCCATATAAGAAAAATCATCCTGAACCATGTATCCTGATCCACGCAGGCCTTCCGTGTGGCACATAGGCGATACTGAACTAATTGAATTAATCAAAGTAAAATGCATCCGAAAATTCGTAAAGTACGACTTACACACAACCTACAGACATGATAGCATCGGAATGTAATTTGAATATGCAAGAAAACATAATTCTGTTACGCAGAAACTCAAACACAAACCCATTTTCCAGCTGCCGTTTGAGGTCTCAGTAGGAGGAGCGCACTCCGCTCGGTTCCTTGCGACACCATCCAGATGGCGCTTGCCTCCATGCATTCGTTGCTCATGCAAAAGGCTGCGTTTCAACCAGAAAGCTCAACTTCATGCGTAGCGTTCACCGGCAGCATTTCACAGTAAATATTGCAGTTACATAAGCTGCAGTTGCTGGGAAGTGCGAGAAGCAGTCAGGGACCTTTGGTGCAATCGCGTTCCATGCTTAAAGGCAAAGCTTAAGCATCCCCAAATTTTTTTTTATTGATACGATCTTGACCGAAGGTTCCCGCTGGGCATCCACGTATGTTTTTTTGGGCCCAATGTTTCATTCCGATCCTAAAATTGGCCTTTGCTGGATGATTTGAACTTGACCAGTCAGTACACACGTGCCCAACTCCTACGGGGACCCAAATGGCGACCCCTTTAGTGGCATCGTCTGTCTTGGTGGAGGTAACGGGACAGCGTTAGACACACGTCATCTCTTGTCGAAAACACCTATCTCCAGCTAGCCCTAGGAATATTTTCAAGCAATAACCGTAGCTCACGATGTCTGATTACGCTATATTTTCCTAACTGTTGACATGCATCTTCCTTTTTTTTTTTTCAATAAAATGTGGACAGTGCTTAAGCTTCGCCTCTAAGAGTGGAATGCGATAGAATTCAACGATTCTTGACTGCTTCTCACGCTTCCTGGTAATTGCAGCTTATGTAACCATAACGTTTTCCTGAAAATGCTGGCGATGAACGCTATGCACGAAGGCGAGCTTTGTGGTTCTTTTTCTAATGGTATTTGAAGTAACCCAGCGGGAAGAGCCGCTCCAACTAAGATAGACCTCTAACGGCAGCTGGAAAACACTATCGCGTTAAAAGTGTTGGAATTTCTGCGTAACAGATCTATGTTTTTGTTTATATTCAAATTACAATCCGACGCTATTATGTCTGTAGGTTGTGTGTAAGCAATACTTCATAATTTTTCTAATGCTTTTTACTTTGAGAAATTTAATTAACTCAGTAATGCTTATGTGCCATGCGGGGGGCCTGCGTGGTTCGAAATGATTTTCTCGGCCAAAGATGCTGGTGCCGGTGCCAAGGTCGATCCAAATAGGTGGCGAAGCTTCGGGCGAAAAGCGGTTAAGAACAAATTGTCACCAACATCGGCAAGGGTGGTAATGGAAGCAGCAACTGAAGTGCAACTATGTGAGGAGGAAACAAATAGTGGGAAAGAAAAAGGTGTTTTTTTCAATTAAAATGAGACACAATTAGATTAATTCAAGGAAAATAAAATTCCTATTGAAATTTAAACGCATGTGACGAGAAAAGAAAAGACAGCTCCATTTTCTTTACCATTATCAATAAATACCGTTTTTCCACGCCAATCATAAGAGGGGCCGCTATTACTTGCAATGCAATGCACCTCTTGAAGTGTGCAGATGCTCGTAAAGTGCACCTGTTACAATCTGCCCCTCTCGCACGCTGTGTTGTTTTGCTTGTCGACGTTTGAATTTGATGGCGTGGGTAGTTTCATCGTTTCTTAGCCTGTTCAGTGAAAAGTGGAGTTTAGCTGTTTTCATGTGACTGGGCTGGCTGATGGGCTTGGCGTCTGAAAATGGGACCAGCACTTTGCACCCAAAGCTTTCGTCGGCCTCCAAAGAAACTATGTTTTGTGCAGGGGTACGACTGCAACACCTGTATGGCTGACTTTTACTGCATCGCTTTTCGGACTGAAAGCTTGGGATGCCCATCAAGGCGAATGGCAGGGAATTTGAATGTACAGCTGTAATGGCACGCCACCAAAACAAATTTCGCGTCTTTGAGAACAAATAACATCACTTGTGTTTTTAACAGATATGGCGTCCCATTATTTTTTTTCTCCTGCCAGAAGTGTTCCGTCATCACACAGATGACACCAAGCCCGATGAACCACCATGTTTTGAACATATGGGCTTTTATGGAAGCTTTGAGGACGACGACGAAGAAGAAGCGCTCGTCCCTAGTCAGAGATCGGCTCCGTGATTGCTAGCCAATTACGCAGTGCTAATTACCTCGTACCAAAGTTTTGCTTGCACCAATGTGTCCGTGAAGGCGAGCGGCATCGACCGATACCAGCTGACCCCAGAGGTGCTTTGCCATATTTTGTGACTGCTTCTACTGCCGCCGTGCGGAGGATTGCTAGGCTTAGGCGTGTTCCGCGGACACTCGGCCCAACAACACCGTCGCACCGACAGCGGCCTGCCGTACACCTCGGCGGCTGCCACTCGTCAGCTCCGAGATGGAGGCGCCCTCTGAAACAACAATGATCGTGGACAATCACATGTGCGTTCAAGTTCAGGGAACAGAGATATCACCCGAGGCATACCACAGCGACGCCGGATGGACGCTCGCGGGGGAACGCATGTCGAGGCTGCGCCAGCGGACCCCCGCCAGCGGCAAGCCCGACGCACCCGGCGGGTGTCAAACAAGCACGAGGTCAAAATTCTACAAGAACGTCAGAGCCTCGGCCATCAAGGCAGCACGCATGCCAGCCATGCCACTAGACGAAACCAAGATAGTTGTCAGACCCAGAGGGGGACTGGACATCGTCAAGACCGGCACCACCACCGTCGCTGCGGCCATACTCGCTGCGGCCAAGATCACGAGCGAGGAAAGCGCCGCGGACACCATCTGCCCCAACACACAACAGAACATCATGGTCGTAAGTACACCGAACGAAGACAACGCGGCAAGGTACGCTAAAATCCAGGAAATATCCATTCAAGGCAAACCCTACGAGGTCAGCGCATATCGCACGGCACCTCACGACACCGTGAAGGGCGTCATCAGAGGCATCCCCATCGACGCGAGCGCCGAAGAGCTAGATAGAAAGATCGTCAACGAGAGGAACCCGCTAGCAGTGGCCTCAAAAAGGATTGGAAGTACGACCACTGCGATTGTGGTGTTCCAGGGGCCCAAGGTACCGAACTTTGTCCGATACGGAGTCACCCTGATTCCGTGCCGCCTCTACAAGAAACAGATCGACGTCTGCCAGCAGTGCGGCCGAGTGGGACACCGCAAGGACGTTTGCCCGACCCCCACAATCAAGACGTGCCTGGCCTGCGGACTCGCTAACCCTACAGAAGACCATCGCTGTACCCCAAAATGTCAGTTGTGCGGAGGCGAACACCCGACCGGAGACCGAACGTGCAAAGCGAAATACAAGATCCCCTACGTAGTGCGCAAGCGACAATGGGAGCGCCGACAGGCCGAACGCCAGCTACTGTCGGAGAGCGATTTCCCGCCACTGGACAAGCCGCCAGCTGCGCGAAAGTCAAGGACCCCATCGGAAAACCGCGCGCCCAAATCCAGAGACAGCAGTTGTTGCAAGAGAAGCCTCAGCAGGAAAACGTCACCGTCACGTGAGCGAGTGAGCTGGGTCGACGCAGCGAAAGGAAACAACATAAGGAACGTGCAGAAAATCACCGAAACCACGAAGAAAGAAGATATGAATAAGGTCCGGGAGGCAAATGAGCTCCTAAGACACGAAAACGCGGCGTTGCGAGCGACCATCAACAACCTCACGAAAGAGATCGCCGAGATTCGTCAGTTGCTGCTATGCAACAACGAGCCTCTACAGAGACCCACGCCAAGCACAAGCAGGACCGAGGAAACGACAACGAACATCCAGGAGACAGCCATAGAGGAACCGGCACCGAAGAAGCGAGCCATCGAGGCCACGCACACGCAAACAGAAAACGATCGCATCGACAGCCTCGAAGCGAAATTCGAAGCGACATTCAGCAAACTCGAACAGCTAATCACGACAAACATCGCAGCAGTGACAGCACTGAAACAAACAATGGAGACCTACCGAGCCGATAACACGAACAGATTCGCCTACATCGAAAGGACCCTACAGCCGATGGTAGGCCACCCGACGTTTGCGCCCCTCTTCGCGCATCATCCACCCAACCAGGGAGCCCCGTACACGGCAACGCAATCATGGCCGCCAACGCAACACCAGCAGTAGCAGGTGTAACCGCGTGGCAGTGGAACTGTCGCGGCTTCGGAAGGAAGAAGGCAGTCATCCAACAGCACATCGTACATGCCGCGCACAAGCCAGACGTTATACTACTACAAGAGACACTAACCGACGCACCGTCCCTCCCCGGCTACAGAGTGCACAAGGGACCGCCCGACGGCAGAGGCCTGTGCACCCTGGTCAGGAAGGGACTCACGTTCGTCGAACATGAGCTGCAAAGCAATCTCAAGATCGAGCACACACTGACCGAAATCATCCCTGGCAAGAAGAGAAAAGGAAGCATATTTCTGCTCAACGTCTACAGCAAGCCATCTCAGAGAAAACAGAGATTCAAGACATTACTGCACAGAGCCAGCACCGCAGCGGGCCGTAACACCCTGATCGCGTGCGGAGACTTCAATGCGATGAACCCTGCCTGGGGCTACAACAAGTACACAGCAAAGGGCCGCGACCTGTACCAAGACGCCACGGAACTCGACTTTACCCTCATCACGGACCCGACACATCCGACGAGAATCGGTAACTCCGTGTCCCGGGACACCACTCCAGACCTCACGTTCGTCAGGAACGACATCCGGGGCGCGATCACATGGAGAAACACGGGGATCGACCTAGGCAGCGACCACACCATCGTGGAAATCGGCATACCGGAACACAACGACACCAGCGTCAAAACACACAGATGGATAGACTGGGATGCCTTTCGAGACGCCAGAAGCCAGAAGAGCGACGGTGACGACGAGATCGAAGACATCGACTCGTGGACGGCCGAAATCACCAAGAGCGTACGCGACGCGACCAAAGAGATTGAAACGGGCGCGGAGATCGACAAAGTAGACAGCCGGCTTGCGCATCTCATCGAGGCCAAACAGTCGATACTAAATCGCTGGAGGAAACAACGGCTTAACCGCAGACTGAGAAAGAAGGTGGCGGAGCTGAACCGAGCGATCGAGGATCACTGCCGCGCTCTCTGCATGCAACAGTGGAACGAGATCTGCAACGCGGCAGACGGGCAGATGCATAGCGGGAAGACGTGGAACCTACTGCGGCACCTGCTCGACGAAACGAAGACCAAGTCGCACCAAAGGGACAGACTCGCCAAGCTCATACATCGCGCGGTCTCAGCACACGGCGTCGACGAAGTCACCAGGCGCATTAACGACAAATACCTGCCGACTACACCTACCGAACAACACGCGCCGTACAGCGGCCTGCCTAACGCGAACCTCGATCGTGACATCGACGTCGAGGAGGTACGCGCGGCCCTGCACGACCTCAACAGCCGGTCGGCAGCCGGCCCGGACCTCGTCACGAACAAGGCGCTCAAGAACCTCGATGACGGCTCGATTGAAAAGCTCGCACAATACTACAACAAGTGCTGGAGAGCGGGAGCGCTGCCAAAGCTGTGGAAGACAGCCAAGACCATCCTGATCCCCAAGCCGGGGAAGCCGCCGGACACGGATAACCTCCGGCCCATCTCGCTCACGTCCTGCGTGGGCAAGGTGCTGGAGCACGTCCTGCTCAACAGGTGGCAAGACTACCTGGAACGAGAAGGGCTGTACCCGGCCACTTTGATCGGCTTCAGACAGCATCTCAGCACGCAGGACGCGATGCTGCAGCTCAAACACCAAATCATCGATGATGGCGGCAGCGCCCGCGACAACAAAGCCATCCTAGGGCTCGACCTGCAGAGCGCCTTCGATAAGGTGAAACACTCGGCGATTCTGTCCCAAGTCTCCAAGCTCAACATGGGGGAAAGATCCTACAACTACATCAAGGACTTCCTCACGGACAGGACTGTCGAGCTACGAGCAGGCGACCTACAGACGCAAGAGAAGAAGCTCGGGAGCGCCGGAACACCACAGGGATCGGTCATTTCGCCAATGCTGTTCAACCTGGTAATGATCGGAGTGGCCGAAAAGCTCGGGTGCATCGAAGACGTCAGGCACACCATCTACGCGGACGATATCACGATATGGGTGACCGGTGGCAGCGACGCCCACATCGAGGGCGCGCTGCAAGCCGCCGTCGACGCAATAGAAGACCAGCTGGAAGGCACCGGACTGAGATGTTCGCCGAGCAAATCGGCGCTTCTCATACTCCCACCTACCAAATACAGCAGAGGCAAGACTAGACAACGCGAAAACGAAAAAATCAGAATCGTGACCAAATCCGGCAACGTAATCCCCGAGGTCGGCAAAATTAGGATCCTAGGCATGGTCATCGAAAAGCACGGAAGGAACGGCGAAACCATCACCCGTCTCAAGGCAAAAACAGCCATCGCGATTCGACTCCTCAAACGAGTCACTTCCAGAAAGGCTGGCATGAGAGAGGAGAGCCTAATTAGGCTCGTCCAATCTTTCATCATCGGCCACGTCGCGTACGTTGCAGCCTACCACAGATGGCTGCAACACGAACGAAACAAAATCAACGTGCTCATCAGAAGAGCGTACAAGACAGCGCTGGGCCTGTTCGAGTCCACAAGCACGGCCCGCTTGTTACAACTCGGGCTACACAATACGCTCGACGAAATAGCCGAAGCGCAACGGACCTCTCAACTGGAGCGGCTGTCCATGACCAAAGCCGGGAGGAAGATACTGGACGATCTGGGAATAAGACGCTCGAACGAGGTGGAGATGAAGCTCCCCGTCCCGGAAGAGGTCCGACGCCAGACCAGAATCGACCCCATACCGAGGAACATGAATCCCGAGTTCAACAAGGGAAGAAGAGCGGCGAGGGCCAAGGCTCTCATCGACCAGCATGCCAACGACGAACACGCGCGGTACGTGGACGCGGCCGAATACCAACGGAACGCCTTCGCAGCGGTCGTCATAGAGGCGTCAACCGGCGCCACGAGGACGGCAGCGAGCGTGAGAAGCACCGAAGCGGAGCAAGCGGAGGAGGTAGCCATCGCCCTGGCCATCGCCGACGCAGACTGCCACACGGTGCTGAGTGACTCAAGACAGGCGGTGCGAAACTTCGCCAAAGGGCGAATCTGCAGGGAGGCTGAGCGCGTACTGCGAGCGGTAAAACTAGACGAACGAAAAGTACGACTCAAGTGGTTCCCGGCGCACGCGGGCGACGCGTCGGAACGCAATGAGAACCATAACGAGACGGCACACGCCGCGGCGCGAGCGCTAACCAACCGCGCCCCGGCGACAGACCGTCCGACATGGTTCGGAACCAAGGACCGCATGACGGATTACAATGAAATCACGAAGGCCTACCGCTTGGCTCGCAGGACTCTTCCACCCCCGCACCCGAGACTGAGTCGAGCGGAGGCGGTAGTACTGAGACAGCTCCAGACCGGATCGCTGCCGAGCCCGAAACTGTTAAATCGCATGTACCCCGAGACATATCCGACAGATATGTGCAGAGTCTGCCGGAGGGGGACCGCAGACTACACGCACATCTTGTGGGACTGCATTAAATATCCAGAAGACGCTAACTCAAGAGCACTCCCACCGCGGCTCGAGGCAGCCGCGAAGAGCTACGACCGAGACGATCAGCTCTGGGCCGTCCAGCAGGTCCTCGAGGCGCTCGAAAGGCACGGACCCAGCGAGCCGGCAACGGCGAGCGGAGACCCGCGCCGAGTAACGGCACCTTCGAGGATGACGTAGGCCCTCGTCGGGGCGCGCGAGCGCCCAACTGCAGGCATAATTAAAGTTTCTCCAATCCATCCAATCCAATGGAAGCTTTGCTACCAGGTATATTAACCTTGCCGGCGCCGACACCAGATTTTCTCCGACAGAGGACCCTTAAAACTACAGCGTTAAAATTGGACTGGAAATTGCTGGTGCTGTGCAATTTGGAGACGAAACCAAAAGTGCCTTCGCAATGGTCGTATGCTTAACTGCACAACCCTGGTGTATTGCAGCGAAGCTGACAAAGAAAAAAACACCGTGTGGTTTAGGAAACTGAACACCATTGTGCAAGGCTTTTTATTGCGGTAGCAATTATATGGACACTCCAAGCGCATTTCTGCCATTGGCATCGACATGTGTTTCCATATAAAGTCCGAGAGTGTTAACAACGTACATACTAACACTAGCGCGTAATGTAGGAGTGAAAGTGTGCGAGGGGAGCCGGCGATTGGGGCTCAATCTCGCCTGCGCGAAAGGGACGAATGCGAAGAGGAAATGCGCAGTCTTCTATCATGTGCGAGGCGGCGGGGGATGTTCTTTCCGGCGGCAACTGTGCATGTGGCAGCAGTGTCTCGAGAGTGATCTGCGTTGGGGGCAGAGTCTAGACGTCAGCGGCTCATAGCTTTGTGCATGGTGTGCCCTACGCACTCGCTTAAACCCAGGCGATTTTTCAATGCCAGCGGATGTCACTGAAATTCACTGGCATGTTCCTCTGAACACTTCCGTCATGTCCTCAAAAAAGCAGGTTTGAGAGTTGCACAGATTTTTTACCAAATAATTTAATTGCCTCGAACACCCTACCTTGGCTCCTCCTCAATTACAGGCCACATTGTGTATGACGTCAGGAGTGCTCCATGCAGAGCATGCCAGGATTATGCAGATGACAGCAACGAGAGCGTCGAGGTGTCAACGATTGTAAGGTAGCACTTGTCGTGAAAAGTTGCTTCCCCTGTAGGTGTGCAAGAGATGGGAGGCAAGTGGTGTTGTGTTCTTGGCTGCACGAACTTCAGCTCTCGCCATCCGCACACACAGTTTAAGTTGATCGCGTTCAGCCTAAGTTAAGCCTATATGTCACAGTCGTGTAGTTCATGCTTCTGCTCCTGGTGGACCTGAGTGACGGACCTGAAGCTAATTAAGCCATAAGGATGAAGGAAACTCCTTCTGTAGTACACTTTTGACCATACGGATTTGAAATAAACCATTCCTAATTTCGTACAGTACACACAAAAAGTGACAAGCGACGACACAAAGCAGTATTGACATCGATATGTCGCCATTTTCGACGGAAAGCTGCCCGTGGCACTCATCAGAACTTCCCTAAATTAAATGCAACTACGAATATGGGTGTATTTTTATGTATTCGCATGCGGACTCATTATTTAGCTTCCAAGGTGCACTGCTTGCCTCGTATTTCAATTGGGCAGCAAGCGTAGACCCCTCAAAACAGCAGCGTAAACAACCGCCTCGTTCAGCTGTCAACGGTGTCTATACTGGCATCGGCGTTCCCACGAGAAAACTACACATTCTGTAAATGAACGACCATGCACTAAAAATACTCATCTATGTCCACTTTACGGAACATAACGTGTGCATGAAGAGAATACAAAGAATGATAAGTAGGCAGCATAAGCTGCTGTACTACGGTCTCCCACTCACTGTTTCCGAAGGTGTGTGGTCGCTCATATCAGCACGATTCAGAGCGATGCAACGGCGCTCACATGCACCAAATCTGCCTGTTGGGTATGTTCTGGCGTTATTTGACATCACGGATGAGCAGCTAGCATTATATCTCAAGCGAACGACGAGTGGTCGCTGTACCTGCCATTCGGTGCTTTGGACTGCCAGCGGTGTTCTTGAGGGATACAAATGCGGACTGTCGTGCTCCACATATTACAGTGGGCATGCAGCATGCTTCCCTGGGAAGGGATAAAACACCTAAAATAGCAATCAGCACGTATAAAATCAGTGGTTAGGGCTACCGTTGGTGTTCATGTTGCAGCACGATATGTAGCGCATGGGCGCAGGCTCTCGTGGTGGCGCGTCGAATGCGAACAGCGATTCGTGGCTGTTGAAGTCGTCAAAATCATAACTGTCAATATTTGACAGATCCGAAGGGCTAGTGCAGCTGAGACTGTCCCCCGAACGTCCAGCGCGGTCACGATTCAGCCGAGCGTCTGCTCTTCGCTGCCAGTGGGCGAGACCAGCATACCTTGCGCGCCGCCTTCCCCGGTGGAGACACTCGTGACGTCACATGAAGAGGTTCGCTCAACTGCTTGGTCAGGTTTCGGTTTTGTTTTTGCGCTTTTTTGCTTATTTAAAATTATTTGCTAAACAATTCTATCAGACGCATGATAGACGGGTCTCGGGAACCTAAACATTCCATTACCTTGACATGGTCAATTTCGCCGAAGTTGCATTTTAACATTGAAGCGATAGACAGTATGAATGTCACTTCACTTGCTGCTGCTGTTGTATTTCCTCACGGCAGCGGTTTTGACAGTGATTATCTGCAGTCATCGAGCATGACTTGTTCCTCTTTGCTGTGCGCGCTGACACCATGCTTATTAATTTAGTTAGCAAGTGAATGTTTACACGTTGATACGGCTGATATAAGTACTATCCTTACTTTGTATGGCTGTTTGATGATTTGCTATTGCAATCGATGCTTCGCCTATCGGGCGAAACTGCGTCTCTTTTTAGCGAAAAATCGGGTGCACGTTAGATTTCTACTTCATTTAGGAGCTTTATTGTCATTCCTAGGTTAGTTTTCTCCTTTGCACACATGGAAAGTGGCGGTGCATAAGAATAGGGCCAATACTGCCAAATGAATCAGCGGTATGCTTTGAAGTTTTTTCTACATCTTGTTTAATTCGACCTGCCGGGCAATTTGACCAACTTTGGTAGTCCCATCAGGGTCGAATTAATGGAAGACTGTATAAGTTTCTCAGATGAATTGGTAGCATGCACTTGAATTTTAGGGGTTTCTTTCATTGGGGGGGGGGGACTGTTAATTCTAGTAGATTATTGCATTCTTCAATTGCTGTTGGGAAAAATGATTGGTTAAATTGAGCTTCCTCTCGCATACAGTGAACTCTCACTTGCGTGAACTTCAAGGGACCGAAGGAAATACAGTCAAACCCGGATATATCGAATTCGACGGGGATCGGAAAATAGTTCGATATAGCGAAAATTCGCTATACAGATATAGGTCAAAAAAAGCACTCGCGATCATAAAAAATTGTGGCTTACCGATTGGAACAGCCGCGAATCACGTAGCATGTGCACACAATATGAAAGCGCTTTATTTCACGGAAGAAAAATCCCTAATTTTGGGCTGCTTTTTCCTCGGGGAAATGAAGTTTAAAACACTAGTCTCAATCTTCTCGAGACTGTCCAGGTGCGAGAGCCCAGTGCCTTCCATTTCGCCGCAACAGTGCCGAAGCAGGCTGAACGCTGACGCCAGTTCAGTGGCTGTGCACGGATGCGTTTCTTCTAAAACACAGCTGCCCTTGTCGTCGCTGGAATCGCCGTCTTGAACGCCAGCTATTCTGGCCACAATGTCCTCATCAGCGAGGTCGGCTACCGCTTGAACTTTGCTGTCAGCGTTAATGAAGTCATCAACAGTCACTTCGGACGGGACGGCGCTGGAAAAATTGAACAAGTCACAAAACGCGTCCTCCAAGCACTCATCATCATCTAAAGCTTCCGGAAATTCATCTCCGCCCACTTCAAGGCCTGCCTTGCCGAAACAGTTGGCTACTGTGGCCTGCTTCACGTCGCCCCAAGCGCCGGTAATCATCTGGATCGCGCCGAGCAGGTCAATCTTGAGATCGGTTCCCATGCGGAGGTTTATGAGGAGCCGCTGAATAAGTCGCTTCCGATAGCCTACCTTGAATGCCTTTATGATACCCTGGTCGAGGGGCTGCAGTCTCGCTGTGGTGTTTGGCGGGAGAAACTTCAATTCGATGTGCTGCAGCTTGCAAGCCGTTTGATCGTCCGAACAGTTGTCTACCAGAAGGCAAACTCGGCAGCCCGACTTGCCCAACTCAGCGTCCCAAGCCTGCAGCCATTGAACAAAAAGTTGACGTGTCATCCAGGCCTTCCTATTACAGCCGTAGCGGACGGGAAGCTGTTTACAGTTCTTGAAGCAGCGCGGCGACTTGCTCTTCCCGATCACGAATGGCCGTAGCTTGCACGAGCCGTCCATGTTGGCTACAAGCAGCACAGACACACGCACTTTGCTCATTTTACCGCCGTGACATGAGGTTCCACAAAGAGCGAGTGTCCTATTCGGCAACATTTGACAAAAGAGACCAGTTTCGTCTGCATTGAAGATTTCTGCAGGCGAAAACTTCGCAGTGACCTTTGGCCACTCCTCAGAAAGCCACTGCTGCATCTCCTGGCTGCTGACAGCCCCACTTTCGCCTGAAATGGCCTTTCCTACAATGCCGTGGCGGTTTTTAAACCGTTGCAGCCATCCAGTGCCACCGCAAAAGTTCTCTTCGCCAAGAGCCGTAGCAAACCATTTGGCCTTTTCGATTAACATCGGGCCATCCACAGGAATATATTGCACTCGGATTTCAAGAAACCACGTATAGAGTGCCTTCTCCACTTTGTCAAAAGCAGCAGGGCGCACACGACATGCTCCCGAGCGACTTTCCTCACCTGCTTTACGCTTGATGTACGCACAACAAAACGCGCGATGCGCAGATGGAGCAGTCCGAGCGAAGCCTGTTCGAGCGGCAGTCAACGGGGCTGTGAAGGAACGACAAAGGGAAAAGAAAGAAGAGAGCGGGGAAAAAGATCGGCTGAATATGCCGTCGAAGGCACTGTGTTCGTTTTTTGAGCCCTCTCTGGCTCTCGTCTCCCCTGGCCCACGAGCGACCGTGCCGACCCCTCACTCTCTCTCTCCCTTTTCCCAGGAAGCATGGCTTGGAAACGTCGCCGCGTCTCCATGCCACGCACTCTCCTCGCCAAGCTCCAATGCCCTTGCCCCAATGAACACACCGGCGGTAGAGGAGGAGCGAGAGAGCTCACGCCGGTGAGGCGCAAGAACGGGGGAAAGGCTCTGCGTCTCCGTCGCTAGGCGACGGCCGCGCATGCGCAGAGGAGGAGCCTGCTGACTGGCTCTGCGGAAATGTTTTCCCCTGAGGATTGGACACGAATGTCTTTGGGAAAAGCGCACCTTCCAGGGGCGTGGCGCGGCGTTCGATATATCAAATGTCCGACGAAAATGGAATTCGATATACTACGCAATTGTCCTATACTTTTACATAGTATTTTCAAGGGGGTAATCTGTGTGTTTGATATAGCCAATAATTCGAAATATGCGGGTTCGATATATCCAGGATCGACTGTAGTTCACTTAACTGAAATTTCACTAAACTTAATATTCACTAGACCAACATAAGACACGGCATACAGAGTCATAAGTTTGAAGTGCAATTCATGGAGCAAAAGACAAGGCTTCCATAGTGTTAGAAATATGTGAAAAGGAATTTGTACATATCAATGAAAAACACACCACGTGGGTCATTGCACACGCGGATCCGACGAGGCTGGAGAGAGATGACGACCATGCCACGACTAGCCGTTCGGAAAAAAAAAAAAAAGAACGCACACACCACGTGGTTTGTGGTGTGACAGATCGCCGCTTTGCTCTGACGGTATTGCAAGCACCAGCGATGTTACTTTGTTCATGGCCTCTGAGATTACATGCTTGCTTGTTTTGTGCAGGCAATCTCGGAGGCCATGCCTCGTTGCCATTCGTTTTCTGCACCGCCGCTTTGCCTCAGGGCCGCTGTAGCGCCAGCGATGTTACATTGCCGCTGGAGCGGCGGTTTGACGAGGCCGGGCATCGGTTGTGCCTGCAGTGCAGTGCAGTTCAAGCCTTGGTCCTCTGAGCGAGTTCGTTAAATTGAAATATTGACTGTTCCCAAATTCGTTTAAGTGAAACGTTTTTGCATAGAATCGATAAGAAAACTGCCGGGGATTTTTAAAGTGTTTGTTATTCTGAAATATTCGATAAACTGACGTTCGTACAACTGAGAGTGTACTGTATACAGCGAAACCTCATTACCACGAAACTAAGATTAAGGATCTCGTGATGATTGGGGACCTGAATACTTGACGCTGTTGCAGCCTTTCAGCACTATTATCGCCACAGTCACGCACCCCTAATTCTGATCACACGTTCATGATAAAATGACACCAGTCGAATGCCAAGAACAACTAGCAGTCTGAGCTTTCAGGATGTGGTATACAATCGACTATGTTTCCACTACACGTTGAACAGATAATGTTGTGACTGTTTATTGACAATGCGCAGAACAAGAAAGCTGCACATGATGGTAGACGCTCTCGACCAATGCTGTTATTTGCATAAAAGTTATTGAAATTGAATAGCAAACTAAAAGTCTGTTTAGTACAAAGCACAACAATGAATTTGCTACGACAGGCTGCTCATCTGTACTTTTTCTGGGAAGGATATACCCACAGTGGAACTCCAAAGATGAAAGTGCCTTTTTGCTTCATGCACAGTAGCCACTGCTTCATACTCATTTGATTCTTTATCCTCAGCTGCTGCTTTATCCAGGCAAACAGGTTTTCTCACGTTTTAGTAGTCTTCCAGATTTGCACATGCTACCTTTATGCCTTTTCCTCATGCTGATCATGGCTTGGAGACGCTTTGATAGCGCACCCAGAAAGCGCATTGTGAGCCCAGAATCAGTGAAATGTGAGGAGGCCAGACGAGGAGGTCAAACGACACCAGCGGAGCGATGCACAGAAACAATATAGGAGGAGGCTATGCCCCACCCAAAAGACTGTTTTGATGTAAATACATTTCAGCACTTGCAATTTCAAAACATGGAATATTTCAAAATAATGACCAAAACTTGATGCTTTCCTTGTATTAGTAGCACCTAACGAATTTGTAAGCCTAAACATCATGCACATTTGTAAGCCAAACATCATGCCAAATCATGCAAGCCAAACATCATGCAGCACCACCAGCAGCCGATACACAGCTGCCTTATCATCGCAGTAATGGTCGCCGCCAGAAATACAAACCAGACCTAATAGTTTGAGCAGACTCATTCAGGGCTCATTCACACCGCCCATTGACATGCAACTGACCGTGACTGGCGACCACAGAGCAACTCGCACACACCAGCAAGCACGACAGTGGCACATCATGTGCAGAAACGCTGCAAGCACTACATGCTCCTTGACAGTATCAGTTTACAGGGGCCCTGAACAACTTTTTAGCCAAGTTGAGAAATGCGTCTGAAGTTAAAATAGACTATTCCAAAAACACTTTGCTGCAAAAAGTACATCAAAGCGTTCAGCAAAAGCAGAGGCACCCCTGCACGCTGCTTCCACTCAGACTTCAATGACTTGCACGGCAAATGCTAGGGCAGAGCAGTGAAGTGCGTCTTCACAGCGCTCTGCCTACTCAATGTCATCATGGCGCAAAATTCAAATTTGGGGCCCTATAGCGCAAAACTATTCCAATATGTTAGTATTCCAATCTCCTGACGTCAAGTTTGCGTAACCACCAACATAAGCATCAGGCGGTCACCCGCAGGGTTGTCTGAAAAGACCAATCAAACGCTCTCCTCATTTATAGGAGGTCAGTTTTGTCTGCTTTAAAAACGAATAACATTGCCTACACTGAGTGGCTTGTCTTATCTAATTGGCTGACGAGAGGCGAGGAGCACGCTCAAGTGGAGAGGGATTTGATGGGGCCGAGCCAGTGCACTGAAAATCGATAACCGGATGAAGAGGGTCGTGCCGGCGTCTGCTATTGGTCCCCTTTCCCTTGCTTTGCTTACAGTGGCTGGTCGAAAATCGTGGCGGCATGCAACAGAAGGTTACGAATGCTGCTAAAACGGATTCTCAGCAAAAAAGAGTTGGCAGAGCAAGATTATAAACATGCCGATAGCTCGAAAACATTACAAGGCCACGCAAAATGTTTTATTGTACGAAAATAAACCCATGTTCTCTGGCAGGTGCGAGTAGCCAGTGCCTGAGCGATCGGCAGCAGCCACCTTTTATTGCTTTCATAATGCAGCAGCCTGTGGCTATTCAGAAAAAAAAATGCAGTTTTGTTCGGCATATTAATGCGTACGCATGAATGTCACTTTGACGCGGTGAGTTTTTTCGGTTTGGTGACGTTGCGTGACAGGCAGGTGAAGTGGGTGCAGCCCTAAAGCTTTTGACCAATAGCCGAGGTCCAACGGCAAAAATGCGTCCAATCGAAAATAACTATTTTTCTTTTGTTTGGTCCAATCATGCATAATCAGTGTGTACCCGTCATATCAGATGGGGCGCTATCACGGTTTTCGTGACATCGCATGAAATGTAGGCGAAGTGGGGGTGATTCAAAAAAGTTTTTGATCAATTGCAGAAGGCTTATTGCAAAATTGGAATAAAGTTTGGAACAGCTTTACGTTATAGCACCCCTGGAATTTGGGTGTTCATATAGGCGCCATTACTTGCGATTTAGATGCCTATGACGCGCCGTATGCAGTTGTGCTCAGTGAGCTGCAGTGCACTCAGTCAGAAGACTCATCCCAGTACACTGCAGAGGGGCAGCGGTATCTACACTACGTGCAGCAAACCGCAGCTACATGCAACTGTATACTGCGTATGTGCAGCATTTACTTTGTGCACGGCTTGAGTGCGCGCTTGCACTCCAGTGTGGCCGTGCTACATGCGTGTGGACCATCTTTGTCCTGCACCAGCTTGACCAACAGAGAGTAGCCACATCCAACTTGCGCATTTTGATGTGCTATTAATAGCTCAATACGAAGTCTGCCAAGGCGTTCAACGAGGAGCGGCCACGGGTGAGTATGCGCTGGCAAACGTGCGTGTGGTCCGATCTTCTTATGTTTTGCGTAGTTCGAGGCTAGTTGAGCGTTGAAAACTAGTCGAAATTAGGGAGACCTGGCGGCTATGACACCGATAAGCAGGGTGCCCAAAGTGTAATTCTTACGCGGGCAGCCGAGCGTGAGCAAATGATGGCCGGCTTCTTCCAGATGTATATCGAAAGAATATTTTCACTTACTTCAGCCTGTTTATTAAACTGCATCAATAAATATACAAAGTAACAGTAGGAAGGAGCGCACTTATCCAAACACCCTTCTTGATTGATGTCAGCTATTGGCCAATAGCAGCCACGTATGGGAACATGCTATATTACAAAACAAAGAGTCCAGAAAAGAGTGAGGAGCAGGTTTCTGTTGAAAAGAGAGCGTTTGAGAAAAAAGTGACTTTGCGTTCCTCTTGCAAGCTCCACGAGCCATGCACAACTGCAAAATATCGCTGAAATCCTCACAGCAGCATATGCTGTGTTTTCCCTAGCAAAAATTCTAATAGAAGTTTGTATTAGACCAACAGAAATTTCTCTTAGTTGTACTGACTGACCTACAAGACCAATAGGCCCTATGTATTAGACGTAGTACTCTTACACAAACAGTGTTGCATGTCTACTAGTTTCTTTATTAGACTAATACGTCCTATTGACTTTATACAGATTGTTGCTGGTCTGTTATGGAACATGCATTGTTGAATTCCATTGCCCTTGTTTGTTGCTTGCTTAATGTGAGGGTGAAAGTTTACAAAAAATTAGACTATTGGGGACCGTTTGCATAGAGAGGTGTCTCTAATTATTAGCTGAATCATTAATAAGTCTGCTGTACAAAACATGCAGCACACTGAATTCCCACGTTTGTATTAGTTTCATCACACTAAGCTAGTGAAACTGGCTCCTATGTCTCAGCGACATACATGAAAGCGACACGTGCCTAGATGGTCTTGCCAATTTTGCTTCACTGGTGACGTCTCATAACTAGGCCTCTGTTCAGCCTCGTCGCGATGAGTCCTTGAGAAAACAGGTAGTGTTTACAGCACAGCAAATACTTCGCCACAAAAAAACAAAAAGCATAACAAACAACTAGCCGTAATCTGCAAGGTAGAGTCGCGGTGCCCGGTGAGTTTAATAACGATGATGCAGTTGCAGCAACCATATTTGTTTGCCACTAAGTTTCGGTAGTCCCGTATCTTCTGCTGAAGTGTGCATAAAGTAATGTTAATCTTGTAACCGAAATTGATAACTTCAAGAACATCAAAGAGCAGTATCACAGAGAAGGAAACACTGCGGGCGGGAAGATAGTAAAACTGCAACGGTGTCAGCTGTAGTTGCGCACAGCACGTGTACATTAGCGGCTGCCATGTTGCAGAAACTGTAGCCATGTCAAGGCGAGGCATGCGTGATTTTTAGTCAATCAACGATGTGTTCTTAAGGAACCTGAGGTGTTGGCGCCTGCACAATCTTATTCGTGCAGTAGTATATTTGGATAATTTCATCTGGGATGTTGTGACTTCAAAACAATGGAAGGCAACAGTTTTTACCCCTGTGCTTCGCAGCTTTGTGGATCTATCAGCGTGCATCAATGTGATGCATTTTCCCCGGCACAGATTCTACCATTTGGAGGTAATTATTCTACTTATTTATGTGTCTATAGTACAGTATAAAGTTGATTCTTTTTATCCCAACGGTGCATGTACTTCAGTACAGAGTGATTGGGCCGATTGTTGTGCGCATACCAGCAATGACATGCCTGTTTCCGACAACGCTGTGCAAGATTTTTGTCTAGAGTTGTTCCTTATCTGCCTACAGTTTCAATGTAACACACAGAACATTTTATGGTCATTTTATGTGCCATCTAATTGTTCTGTTGTGTCAGGTGACATCATTTTTCAATATGATAAACATGTTGAGCTAAGCATATCAAACTTTGTCCTAAAGTTAGTTTGGAAATTGCGCAGCCATATTATTCCAATTTAGAAGCAAATATTGCCAGCTTTTAAATGTTTCTTTATCTGTGTGTTTTCTGCCCAGGTTTTCCTAACCACTTCCTCAAAAGGACATTCTCTGGTCGAAGTGGTGGAGTAATACCTCTGGCAATCAAGATTGCTGACCTGATGAAGAACTCGAAAGAAAAATCTGTAAAAATACATGATGTGCTAATAGACACTTCTAGCAATTATTTTCGTTCTGTATCTGGTGCATTGCAACTTTTTCTTAGACTAATACACTAATAGGCCTATTAGACTAGTACGCCGATAGACCTATTAGACTAATACACTAATAGACATAACAGACCGTATTAGTGTCAATAACCTCATAGGCTATTACCGTATTTTCGCGATTCTAAGCACCCCCGGATTCTAAGCACCCCCCCTCAAGTTTCGCGAAATAATTGGGAAAAAAGTTTGCATGCGAATCTAAGCACCCCCCTATTTGTCAGGAAGAGTGCGCAGCCAAGGCCGCCAAGCGCGCTTGCTCACTCTGTCATCGAGCCGGAGCCGTCGGAGTCCCGAGGTGGAACGGCGTCCGTGGCGCGGTCTAGCCACACAGCCGGACCGTAGAGCCGCGCGGACTCGTAAGTGGCAGTGATAGTGACTGAGCATCCGACACAAACGGTGGGTTCACTGTCTTCAACGATTTTTCTTTTGGATGTTTGCAAAATAAAATGTTATTTCTCGCACCCATCTCGTCGTGATGTCGCAGCGAAAAGAGGGAGGGGGGTTCATTCTAGATTTTTCGAATCTAAGCACCCCCCTCACTTTGGGCATCGCGATCATGAAAAAAAGGGGGTGCTTAGAATCGCGTAAATACGGTAGTTTTTGTATCAGAATTTTTGCTAGGGTTTCCACAAAGACCAGTTCAGGACCCTTTAAAGGACCCCTCACCAGGTCTGGCCACTTTGAGCTGACAAGAGCAGTGCATACAATACGCGCTAACGATTGTGTCTGCTAAGTATTACATTGCTAGGCGCTGTGCAAAGAGCAGAAAATTGAAACCAAATGCCAGTTGCTCTTCTCCTCGCAGGCACCACGCTCCAAGAGGGTTGATGTATATATGCGCAAGTGCACCTTCGTACATGTCCGCTGTGACGTCGCTAAAAGTGACATGTGAATTCGAGAATTATTCATGGCAACATGTTATTTGTGTAATCCGTTGCTTCAACAAACAAATTAAAGCTTAGAGAAATAATAAACACAAACCGAATGTCTGCCTGCTTTTGTTTTACTTCGCACTGCAGCAAGAGAGATTCATTCAGCTGCTAGCTCCGACATGGTGCAGCTGTGTGTGCACACACTGAAACTATGTCATTTTCAACCGTGTTCCAGTGCGCCATCATGCTCTATGATCTGCTTGTGTAGCATTAACTTATACTGCTAGTGAGGTTTTCCCGTGCACAGTGTGCAAAATAGTCCGCTGCACAAAACAAGACAAATGCAACAGCTCACGCTTGACACCACCAGTGGAAGTGTGCTGTAATGCAAGAAAAAGCAAGAAAAAGAAAAAGGAAAAGCAGCTGGGGCCCATGACGCGATCATCGAGCTCCGGTATGAAACAACGCAGAGAAGGAATTTTGCTTGCGGAGGTTAGACGAGGCAAGTGGAGAGAGTTTCTATTTATTTATTTATTTACTCAAGGTCCTCATAGGCTTCGAAGTGGAGTATTGCGTGAGGGGGGCTACAATAAGGTTAAATAATGAAAAGGCGCAAGTAAACTTGTATACAAATTCACCATTATGGAAATGGAAGCTATACAATAGTGAGCGGAAAAGGTTGTATCCAGTTTATACAATTCAGGCTGCAGAAAGAAATTTCTAGATATACAGGTAATGCTATTTAAAACACGTTCATGACATATTTGAATATCAATTCAAAGTTAACATTTAAAATGTGCACATAACTCCTGTCTGAAAGTCATGCGATTAACAATATTAGCTATTGTGTCAGGAAGATCATTCCAATATTTAATAGCCTGTGGCAGGGCGGATGAATTAAACGCATTAGTTAATTAAACCATGTTGAAGGTGAAGCTCACCTCCTTAAATTGTGGATTCGAGGCACTGAAATATTTAGATCTCAGCTATTCATAAACCAATTTCAAATATTCTTTCACTAGAACGCTCCCTAGAGGGCATGCGACAACTTCAAGCGTACAACCAAAATTTTCTATGTCGCCTGGTGAGAGGCCCTTTAAGCAGCAGCATAATAGTGGGGTGACGGGAAATAGCAGCGCCAAAAACAAATTTTGCAGAAAGTGACTGAACTATAATGTGATAGTGTAGTTTACATCTGGGACGTTGTTAAATTATGCTTTAAATTTAGGATACATATTGCACATAAGTGATTTTATCTAGTCGCCAAGCTTTGCATGGGCGTGCGAAAATCAGCGCATTGTATTCGTACTTCCTATGTCTCTCAATCAGTACAAGCGAATTCAGTACAAGCCTGCCGCCCGTGACTTCAGAGATCGCCCAATCTTGGTGGCCACTTGCCGCTATGCCTAGCTCTCGACTTCGATGATAGGTGGCGCTGCCATCACAGAAGTGACTTTTTTTTTTAACCTAGGTAGGACCTTAGGCAGTATAATAGCAAGAGCTTGGTGGCGCAACCCACCGCCCCGTTCCACAGGGGACGCTCATAACATCCATCCATCCATCCATCCATCCATCCATCCATCCATCCATCCATTCATCCATCCATCCATCCATCCGTCCATGGCGTGAGATTATGGCGAATGGACGTGCTTTTCAGGGCTTTGTGGCGAGTTTTCTGTGCCTGCTTTGAGCTTGCTTCTGTTTTTGATTTGCAGATTTTTTTGTTTTTAAATATTCATTGGGTAGTTTTTTTCTCTCTTTTTTTGTGTGCATGGGTGTGTTTCGCGTGCATTTGGTTTTGCAGGATAGTCAAAGCGTCCTTTTGCGCCGCATGCTTCAACACGTGTGACCAAGTGGGACGTTAAGTCTTTATAGCCTTTAAATAGTAGCTTGGAAGTGGCAAGACTAATAGCTATTAGTGGTTTTACTGTGTTTGCTTTGGTAGGAAAGTGAGAGCGTGGCCGCATGGTTGAACACGTGCAAAAACGTGTCATACCTTAAGTCTATGCAGCATGGATTGCTTTTAAAACATTGGTGAGAATTACTTTCCGGCATTTTAAGGATTGAGATTCTGTGTGCGTATTGGTTTTTGCTAGAAGGCATGTGCTCTGCATTATTACAGTATTATGGTATTTGCATTAGAAAAAGCCATGCAATACATGGCCACAAAGCTGGGAAAGCGTGCAGTGTACAGGGGGGCCCCTCAAGACAGACGAGGGGATGGATGAGAATGGAGAGGGAATCGAGTCAATCGGCAGACACTGTGATGTCGATGCTAGGCTGAAGAAAATGGAGGCTTTCCAGGAAGAGCTTGTCAAACAGGCTGAAGAGCTAAAAAATGAACTACATAGGGAGCGTGAGGCACGGAAGGTAGTGGAAGAAACACTTCAAGCAGCCGAGGAAAAGCTGAACAGGGCCGCCATTGTGAACGAGAATGGTCGTGACGATGGAAAACAGTCCCCCGATCTGACAGGAAAGGGAGTGTTAGCAAAGCATGCGGAATGCGTGCAACATGGGGAGGAGGTAGCTGGAAAGAGTGGCATCTACCTTGAGGCCACCACACACAAAAAGCAGGAGCGCAGAGGTCAGTGCCCCTTGTTGAGTCCGAATCACGCGGAAAAGGACAAAGGGAAGCAGCGAGAGGTGGGAGAGAGTGAAATGGTGATTATCGGCTGCGACTCAAACCTGGCTAGGTGCTCACAAGCAATTGGGGAGAGAATGAAAGGCGATAAAAGAGTGGCGGTAGGGAGGTTTTCAGGGCGGACATTGGGTTCTGTCATAGAGCGAGCAAAAGCAAAGCTCGCGGAAAATGCCCACGTGCGCAACCTTGTCATAGTAGCAGGTGGGCTAAATGATGTCCTAAACAGGAAAGGGACAGGACTAGCCCAGCGCTTGGCGAAGGGGGTGGACGACTTGCGCAAACTATCCCCTTAGGTGCAGATTGTGGTGTGCACAGTGCCGGAGGTACCTGTACGTGAAAGACACGTACAAAGAGCCGTAGTGGCTGCTAATGAGGCGATATGGAAAATGATTCGAGAGAAAGCTTTCGAGGTTGTTGAAATAAACAGGAAGGTGAGAAGGTGTAGTGGTTTTCAACGAGACGGGATTCACTTCAATTACAGGCTTGCAGAAGAAGTGGGCTGGCAACTTGCTGGTCGCGCTGTTGCTTCTTTAGGGGGCCACAGGCGCTCAGGAGGCCGGAGTACGTAGTAACGAAGACGGCGCCTTAAGGGAACCTCGGAATAGCATCGCCGTAAATAACAGAAAAAGGAGGAAAGCAAGAAAGAGAGCTCGCCATGCAATTGGCTACATAAACCTGCAGGGCGGCAGAAGAAAGGAGAAGTGGGCAGAGATTGAGGAGCAGTTAAATAGAGAACAAATACGGGTGTATACGGTTACAGAAACGCACCTTAAATACTCGGAAGAGCCGCCAGTTATTGAGAATTATGTTTGGGAAGGGTGCAACACAACTAAGTCAGAAATAAAGGAAGGGGGAGTCGGAATGCTCATCCATGAGGGAGCCAAATGGAAAAGAGTAAATTCAAACTGTCAAGAGCATCTTTGGTTATCACGTACAATGAGTGGGAAAAAAACTTGGCTGGGCGTTACGTATTTGTGGACTGGAAATAACTGCACAGAGAAAAATAGAGTTAGTGGAATGCATAAGTGCTGATATTGACGGTTTCGGCCATGATGCCGAAATTATCCTGTTAGGTGACATGAATGCCCACACACAGGATTTAGATAGCTATATCGACAACAATGGGAAGTCAATACTAGACCTTCATGAGCAACATAACCTTGTTATCATGAATACAGGGCCTAAGTGTGAAGGGCAGATCACGTGGGAAGTGGGAAACCGGCAATCGACCACTGATTACTGTCTGATGACAGAAGGAATTCGTGATAAGTTGAGAGAAATGGTCATTGATGAGGAAGGGCATAGCAGCATAGGGAGTGACAATAAACGGATCATTTTGAAAATGGGTTATGTAGTTGGGAAAGAGGGCAAGGAGTGCAAAATGGACAGTCCAAATTTGAATGCTGAATTAAATAACAAATATAGTCACAAGAGTTGAGGAAGAACTTGGCAAATGGCCAAATAAAGAGTGGGAATATATTGAGCTTCTAAGTGTAATAACGCCAGAAATATGGAAAGAAAAACAACATGTTTGTTGGAAAGGAAAAAAGAAACCGAAAAGCTGGTGGAACAGGGATTCACGAGAAGCAATCGCCAAACAACAGAAAGCATCCCGAGAGCACAGGCAGGCAAAGAAGGCGCAGTTGCCGCAGGATGAAGTAACCAGTAAATGGGAAATATACCGGGAGAAAAAGTATATGGTTCAAATACTGGTGCAAGCAAACATAAAAGGTGAAAGTGAACGTTAGTTGTAAGAAATAAGTGAGAAAAAGAAGGTCGCACCTAGAATATTTTGGAAGCACATAAAATTATTAGGCAGGAAGTCAACAACAATACAACATATCCTAGATGAAGGTGGAAACAAACTGCAAGGGGAAGCGGCATTAAATTACATCCAAAAAATAACAGCCGAATCTTTCCAAGGGATGCTTTTTCCAAGAAAGAAAGAGCGTGAAAGAGAACCAGATGGAAAAGGAGATGGTGCTGAGAAATTTAAACTGGCAGAAAACCGAAGAGAAAATTCCTAAATGCACAGCCACAGGGCTAGACGAGGTTCCCCTCAGGCTTATTAATGAACTAGGACCAAAAAGTAAGGAAGCTCCGGTGAGAACAGTGGAAAAAAACTTTAAAAGATAGACGAATACCAAAAAGTTGGCAACGAAGTAGAATGAATTTAATTGATAAATGTAAGGGGGAGAAAGAATTCACTCGTATAGACCGTTGACCATTACATCGGTAATATACAGGCTGGCAATTCAGGCAATCAAATTAAAGGTGCAAACATGGGCAGAGAATAATGGCATTTTGGGAGAACTTCAGAATAGGTAGGCATTTTGATGATAACTTATTTGTTCTTGCTCACTGTACTGAAATATCAAGAGTAGAAAGCGGACCGTTACATGTGGCCTTTTTAGACGTTACAGGAGCGTACTACAACGTTGACCGCAACATTTTGTGGGATATTATGGAAGGGGAAGGCTTAGGTGACGACTGTTTACAGCTTTTGAGAGATTTACCTAGAAAATACCCTTTGCATTGAATGGGAAAGGAGGAGGAGCGAGGAGAAAGTTGATATCAACAAGGGACTGAGGCAGGGGTGCCCGTTTTCCCCACTGCTGTTTACTATGTACATGGTGAAGATGGAGAGTGCGCTAGAAGGAAGTACTATATTTACTCGCATAATTATAGCAATTTTCTGTAAAAAAAAAATTGATGCAAATTCAGGGGTGCGATGATTATGCAAGTTAAATTTCCCGAAAAAAAAAAAACTTTTTTCTCATCCTCCATTTGCTGCGGGATGACAACAGGTCAACAAATAGGCGGCTGCCGCTGTATGCAGTGCGGGACACCAAAACGAAAATGGCGTCCGGCGGAGCAAGCTGAACACGCCGAACGAGTTTTTTTTCTTCTCGTGAGTACATTATGTGCATGGAAACAGTTTCAGTAATGAATAATATCATTATTATCGGCAAGTTTGCAGCAATAATGTAGCCATGTCCACTTTGAGGGGACAGAAACAGATGGGCATGCTTAGCTGCCAGTGACATAGAAACAAATGGCAGGCATGCTGCGGAAACTGCAGCATTTGTCTTCACTACTATGCTAATACGGCACGTTTCCACTAAGGGTGGGTGAATGTCTTAGCTGCGTTACAAGCGTCGGCGTATGAATAGGATACATTTCTAATGTATCAGTGTAAACGTGGCTGCTACCGTTTCCGCTCGCGATTGGTTGTGTGCCCACGAGTGCAGACGAGAAGAATTGAAAGGCGCCTTTTTTTTTGTTGTTGGTGTTGACCACAACCATTATAAAGCCTACACATAATAAAGGCAAGTTTGGTTGTAGCTTTTTTTTTTTGTCATGGAAGTGCGGAAAGTGATGAAAGGAATGGGGCATCTGTTTAAGAATGTTTGGTGCACGCAGACCGCTTGGTTTGTCTTGAAGAGTTGTTCGTGTAGCATTCGACAGATGGTAAGCGCGAACATTATTAGCTAGACTTGGCACATGACATATCTCTGCAGCAAGTTCGGGGTCCGATCATTACACGGTAAATAAAGAAAAGCAAATTTCGACGACAAAATTCAGGGGTGCGATAATTATGCGAGTAAATACGGTAATATCAGGTTTAATCTGTCATGCCAACAGGAGGTTTAATCTGTCATGCCAACAGGCGGGTACAGTAGTAGAGCAGCAGCTTCCAGGCTTATTTTATGCGGACGACAATGTGTTGCTAGCTAACAAGCAAAGTGATTTGCAACGTCTGGACAGGAAGACAAGATTTTAGGTTTGAAATTTAGTGTTAGAAAATCAGGTGTTGTGGTATTCAATGAAAACAGTGAACAGACAGTGACAATACAGGGCCAAGAAATACCTCGGGTAAGAGAATATAAATACCTTGGTATATGGATAAACAAAGGCAATAGATACATGGAAACACAGGAAAAACAAACAGTAAAGGGAAAGAGAAACACAGCCATAATGAAGCACACAGTGCTATGGGGATACAATAGGTACGAGGTGCTCTGGGGAATGTGGAAAGGTGTAATGATTCCAGGACTTACTTTGGAAATGCGGTTGTTTGCTTGAAATCAGGGGTACAAGTAGGGCTCGATGGGACCAAAGGTCAGTGGGACACCTCCCACTGGGCGCTCACGGGAAGACTACAAATGAAGCTGTGCAGGGCGATATGGGCTGGACTAGTTTTGAAGTGAGGGAAGCTCGCAGTAAAATTGATTATGAAGACAGACTGAGGAATATGGAAGAAAGTAAATGGGCTGGGAGAGCGTTCAGGTATTTGTACAGGAAAAACATTGATTCACAGTGAAGAAAAAGAACTAGGAAGCTTACCAGCAAGTATGCGGCCTGTAGGGTGGGCAACACAGCAACAAAGAAAGTCAAGCGGAAAGTCAGAGAGGCTGAAATAATCTCCTGGGTGGCGGCAATGGAAAAGAAACCAGTCATGAGTAACTACTTAGGAGGAAAAAAAGAAATCAGGAAAGAAACATATAACTCAAAGGGAAGCTCATTACTTTTCGAAGCGAGATCGGGATGCCTTAGAACATGCACTTATAAATCGAACTATAAGAAGGAAGAAGAAGCATGTGCTTCCTGCAGTAAAGCAAGGGAACGATGGAGCATGTTTTATTAGTATGTGAAGGTATCTGCCCAGCGGTCGATTTAGGCACCACTGGCCTCATTGAAGCTCTTGGGTTCAGCGAGAGCAGAGGAAAACTAAACATGTTCGCAATAGAGATTAGCAAGAGGCGATTGGAAGATTGGTGGAAGAAAAGTAGGGAAACAACAAAAAATAAGATGTACAAAAGCAAATTTCACAATAGGGGGTCAGGAAAGTTGGTTGGGGAGTGCATCGTGTTTTCTTTTTTTTTTTTTACCTAGGTAGGATATTAGGCAGTATAATAGCAAGAGCTTGTTGGTGCAACCCACTGCCCCATTCCAAAAGGGATGCTCAAACAAACAAACAAACCACCCACCCACCCACCCACCCATTCACCCATTTATCCATTTATCCATCCATCCATCAATCAATCCATCCATCCATCCATCCATCCATCCATCTCGAAATCTCCGCAAGGTTATCCACAATACTCTGTCGTCGAAGCAGCCTGAGACTAAGTGAAGGCTGTTTACATAGTAATTTGCTACGAATGAAGTGAATTCTACAAAAGCGATACCAAATTCAGTTCGAAGCGGGTGGTCGGGGCCGCCACCTGTTGCCACGCTATGTACAGTCGTGAGCAAAAGTTTGGGGGCCAGCGGTGCTGCTAAAAATGTTTTTCTCTGCAGCCTAGACATAAAGGCTGAAGCGGTACTGCCTACGTGTGCCTGTATCACCAGCATCATGCATTAAGACAATAGAGTTTAGAATTGAGGCCCCAAGCTGCATTGTGTTGGTTGCTCTTGGGTTCAGAGGACTAAAATTTTAAAATTGGGACAAGAGCAGCATTGGGTTGCGCACTCAGGACGCTGCAGTGATGAAAATAGAAGGCACTTGAAAGCGTCAAAACAAGAAAAGTCTTTTTACGAGTGAAACCTAAAGAAACACATTTTTAAAAATAAAGCCTTGGGATAGTTTCTAATAAATATAATAACTCTTATTATTTGTACGACCTGTTTCTGCCCTCTTTAAAATGGTACCAACCGGAGATCAGCTAGTGTCTTCTTGAGTTGCCTAGAGTCTTTTGCCTATAAAAATGCCCAATATAAACCGGAACATGGCAAGCTTGCTCTGCAACGAACTTGGCTGAGTGACACGAGGTTTGGACGTCTTCGGCTCGTATTTCTCTTGGCTATCTCGTGATATGTCGTCACACGTGATGCCACTGTTGCGTTATTCAATTCGGGCAAACACAGGTGCTCCAAATTACCCGAGCATTAGGCCTGGCTGATGCACCTTTGGGCAACCAAACGGAGTGTGGAAAGGCAATTCACTGCACTCTGTGCAGGAAGCACGACCCGGAACTATGCCTGTCTATGTAATGTGCCTGTTTATGTTTGCCTGTCTATGTTGCTTCTGTCATTCCTTGTCTTTTGCTGCACCGGAGAGCTTGCAGTGTCTCATACAACATGCGGTTTCTGAAATCATTCTTTGTCAATGAAACCTGGCTGAACAAGCGTTCGACACGTGCATTCAAAAGAGGCAGCACAAGTAGGGACAAAGCAAGCTTAGACAGCCGGGGGAACATTGGATTTGCTGCACTCTTTTTTGTATTCTCGATGCTTGGTGATACTGGAGCCGCATATTTCATTTTGTGTTTGCTGAGCATGTACACAGATTCTACCCATTGCGTTTCTTCTTTAAAGAGACTTGCAGATTTTTTTTTAATGTTACTGGGTAAATAAATAACACGGTGATTTGCGGGAAAACCAAGAAAAAGGCTTTGAAGAACCCCTGATAGACATTCAAGGACCACAGAAGCAAATGACACGACATGCATGCGATTACTTCAGCTGTTGTGTAAATCGACATAATAGTTCGCTGTATAGCAGCTGGCACGGAATAGATACTCGGTCGGCCCCACCGTTTTTTCTTACTGAACCATGCTTGAATAGGGAGCAGATGACACCGAAACCAAAACAAGAAGAGAGCTTAGCGCTGGAATGATGTATAAATTTGGCAGCCATGACTTAATGCCATCCTCCCCAGCAGGAACATTGCCTAATAACACAGCGTTCAAGATTGCCTCTACATGTCTTTATAGCAGCAATGAGCTTTGGCTTTTCATAAACCGGCATTCTCTAATTTTTTGTCAGTGTTCATATGTCCTTTGGACTCAGAAGTCCTTAAGACAAAAGTAGCCCAAATCAAGCCATGTATCCAACTTGGAATTTTCTATGGGAACCTGCATAATAGCCCAATTTGGCTATTAATAGCCCAGTCTGGCTGCCACGCCTATGATGGCCACCAATGCAAAGATGCCGACACCAACTATCATCCTTGGGATGCACGACGTGCGCAACAGTGTTCCTGAAAGACAGTGTTGTGATACTAGGCCAACAACATGACCAACGACCGTGGTTGGTTGTTTAATTCGGATTCAATGGTGCAAAGGCAACTAAGGCTGTGCCACGCCAGTCACAAGACAATAGAAAATGCAACATCTGAGCAGCTAAACCTGTGCTACATTATAGATGGTGTAAATAACCAGCTTTCTCTAAAAAGCTGAACAAATTAGTTAGTGGCACTAGCGAGTCATCTGCCAGTAGTAGGGCAGGGTGTAAAGGTACATTACACAGGTTGTGTAAAAGCTTCTGTCTCTTTGTTTCAATGTGTGGGCATAAGGATGTGCATCACTGTAAGAGGTTCGTGACGTTTTTCGCAAGTTGGTGTGTTTTCTTTTCAAAGGAGAAAATTTTGTGTCAGATGTGTGTCCAATCCAAAGTTGACACAGGATCACCTCATAGAACGGTTACTGGCGACTTCATGGCTCCCACTGGCCAATTATGGGTTTAGTAAGACATAGCTCGTTGCTTGTACAATGGCCCCATTCATGTTGCCATTTTGACCTCAAGGGCTTCCAAATCGCACGGATACTATCTTTATTTGGAATTGTGTTTGTTATGGTCTTTGTATACTGCCATTGGTAGAGCAATCAAGGGGGCTAGTTGGTGAACGTTCATGGTTATAGTGCGCTCAGTTTTACAAACACGATATTAAGGAAGGACAGGACTAGAGTTCACGTACGAGACTCCTACCGAAGGTCGATTGCAGTACCTTGATATAAACATTAGGCTCAGAGGCTCCCACATCTGCTGGTGCTACAAAACTAGAGGAGAAAAACAAATCCTGAGGTATGACTCTTGCCATTCTAAAATCATAAAAAGAGGCATCGCCAAGGCTTGCATCAGTCAAGCAATTGAAAAATCATGCCACCATGCTGTGAGGGAGAGCATCGATTTGCAAGTAAGCCGCTTAAGAAACAGTGGGTACCCGAACAGCATGGTGGTGCAAATCTGTGAAAACATGTTGCCCGAAATCAGAGCCAACAGGAAAAGGCAGAAAACACAGGAAAAATTGAAAAAATGCGTGGTGTTGCCTTACATCCATGGCTTGTCACATAGGATAAAAAAGACAGCCCAATGCCGTGATGTTCAAGTTCTGTTCTCCGCCCCACAAAAACTAAAAGGCATGTGCAAGAGGGTGAACGCAGGATCTAAAGAGGCCAACCCTAGTGCTACGGTCTGTCAGACTAAGCATGTGAAAAAGTACGTGGAATGCGCTACTTCAGTTGTTTACCAAATCCAACTAGATTGCGGGAAAGTATACATTGGGCAAACTGGACGTTGTCTAAATGATAGGTTATGGGAGCACAAATACACGTGCCAGCTTCCGACAGCCCCTAGCAACTTGGCCGGACGTTGCAAACAATGCAAATGCTCCCCGCTACAAGAAAGCACCACAGTCATTGGAACATCAAAAACAAAAACGGAGCGAGAAATATGGGAGGCGCTTGCGATAGCTAAAGAAAAAGAGATGTGTGTAAGCACTCCGTCCATCGCGCTTATCAAAGCTGAGGTCGAGTTTGCCAGGGCGAACGGGTGCATGTGAACGATGTATGCCTGACCCAAACTATGATCACATGTCACCTTGTCATATCTTTTTATATGTACTCCCCCCCCCCCCGCACCATATCTTCTTGTATATAAGCGCGTTCTTTAACAGTATTAAACAGCTGGTAGTTTGCGCTACGTCCGTCCACGTCCTGTCCTTCCTTAATATCGTGTTTGTAAAACTGAGCACAATATAACCATGAATACTGCCATTGATACGCATCTATCAGCTGCTTGATTACCCAGTATCTCAACATGGCCTGGCACACAGCAAAACCTAATTGACCTACCGTATTTGTTTGATGTTACCATGTCTAATATATCCTCTAACAGGCGTTCACATTTGGATTTCACATCTAGAGCCTTCAGTGTGCTTAAGGAATCAGTGTATATGACAGTGTTTTCGTGTTTGTCAGTGATGACCTTTTGTACTACAGTCCATATTGCGTAGACTTCGGCCGTGCAAACAGAGGCATGCTGTGGAAATCGAATACTTGTTTCCGAATTTTTTGTCATGGCTCCCACATTCACGTATTTTTTTCTTTTAGAGCCATCAGTGTAAAATTCCATGTAATTTTGATATTTGTCCTGAAGAGCATGGAATTCTTGTATGATGTATTCGTGTGGGGTGTCATTTTTCTTTAGAGGTGCCAATGCTCAATCACGTAACTGTATCAACTCACACCACGGGGGTAATCGTTGTTGCCTTTCAGCAACCTGAAGGACTTCATGAGGACTGTCATAATCGCAACAATATTTCTCATATCGCAGAAGAAGCAGTCTAATCCTGCTCGGTTTATTTGTGTAGTGTAAGTATAAGTTGCACTGTGTGACGATGTTGTAGCATATGTGTAGTGGTAATGACTGTATTCTGAGCATGTAGGAAAAAGTTAGTAGCAATCTGTACTGCTGTAAAGGAGGCTCATTACTGTCACCGTATAAACTCTTGACAGGTGATGTTCTGTAAGCCTCACTTGTCAGTCGTAGTCCAAGGTTATGAACTGGATCAAGTCGTCGCATGAAAGACTGCCTGGCTGAACCATATATGATGCTATCGTAGTCTAACAGGCTGCATACTGAAATGCCGTAGATGTGCAACAGGCATTTATGGTCAGAGCCCCAGTGCTTCCGGGACTTTGAGGATGTTAAGTGCATTGTTTGCTTTAATTTAAAGACTATTAATGTTACGCAAGAAAGTTCAACTTTTTATCATACAGAACACCGAGGAACTTGTGTTCTTGATTATGATAGACATTCATACCTTGCTCCATAGAAAACAAATCACACTTCGTTGCTCATTCATTGTGGACGTGTGCAGCACAACCGCCATTTTCAACAACAGCAGTGCCATGGCACGGAGCTACCGGCACATAAGGCTGTCCGAGAAAGGTCCACCGCTGGGAACGGATATGTCGACTTTGCATTTACGGTTGTAACTTGGCCAAAGAAAGGGGGGGGGGGGGGTGCACAATTACTTTCTGATTCGCCCTCATACTCGAGTGTCCCAGGGAAGACTCTAGCCGTGTCCTGTATTTACTACAATTTCTCGATTGCTCAAGCTCTCTTCGAGATAATATTGATGCCTTTAGAGGTTCTCAAGCACTAAACTATCACTATAGCTTAACATTTGGCTTTAGTGTCCCTTTTAAGGGACACTAAAGGCAAATACTAAGTCAACGTGGACTGTTAAAAAAATATTCCAGAAACCTTGCAGCACCTGTTTCGTGCCAAGAAAAGACTTAGTTAATGAGAATGCCGTGTCTGAAGGGTGTGCATACTTTTAGCGCAATTCAATCGCCTGCCCCCGAGCAGGGAGTAGTGACGTTGCATATGCCACACCACTGCTCTTCTCTGGCGTCGGTGAGTAAAACGGTGCCCAACAGACAATGCTACGGTTCTTTGTACAAAACGCAAATACTTGAGCATAGAGAAACCGAACCAAAACAAAGGTGTTCTATTCATCGCTGCAGCTGCTCTTGGTGAAGTGGTCAAGTGGTGTGGACCATTTGGGCATCCTGCGACATCACATGGGTGAGGAATTCTCTACTACTTGCAGTTTATGTGTTTCACGAGCCAGCAAAACTGGGGCTCTAAAACGAAATTGGGGCTCAAACTGAAACCACTAAAACGCAAAGGCGCAGGCGGCGCAGAGTCGAGTGAATATGAAACCCTTTGACTGCCTGAATTGTCAAGGGTAACGTCAATGAGTTCTTTTCTCTAAAAAATCAAATAGAACTGGACAAGTAGTATTTTCTACCTTCTTATAATGCAATGATATTTCCCTAACTAGAGTACTAATGACAAATATAATGAGGAGTGCCTACATTATCGGGCTAGTACTTGAATGTACCGGGGGAGCCTCAAATGGTTTCCCACATTTACCTTAATTTTGTGATTACTAAAGCTCTGTTTGCAATAATACCGACACATTAGACGTTCTCAAGCATTATTCGTCACTTCAGATTGACTTTAGTGTCCCTCTAAGCCCAGACCACATGTACACCATCAGAACAACAAGTTGGCCCAGTTGGTTGGGATTCATAGTAAGGGTTGTAACAGCGCACCCAAGACAAGGACAACAAAAGGAATAAAACGACACAGTGCTGTGTTGTCGTTTTATTCCTTCTGTTGTCCTTGTCTTGGGTGCGCTTTTACAACCCTTACCATGAATCACATGTACACCATGCCTGCCGCATATTGCGATGAATAGCGTTTTGTATCTACAAGGAATGTGCCAGTATGTGCTCGCTCCTGGCCAAGAGTGCGTAGTGCTTCGTATTGAATGCTACGAAGTGCGCAAACTGAATTTGCCTACTATCCGTACAAGACTTAAGCTGGCCCACACCAAGTAGCACGCGCTAGCTGGAGCACATGAGCGCACACTTCAGCCCTGTCGTGCACTTACAGTTACACACAGTTGCTTAGTATAAATAACACCGCGATGCTTCTCGACGTAGGCAGGGCATCACCACTTTATCACAACCTTCGCAATAGAAGACATTGAGGGCAAACTGCAAAAGTAAATCTCGTGCTTGAAGTACTTATGCTCATAATACCTTATTTAGTCAAATCTAACGTGCACTATTTTTTCTCAATAGAACGTGTCTAAAAGTTGCGTGCATGTTATAATCGAGTACGACCCTAAATCTGTGTTACCGTACTGCCATCAGCATTTCAAAATGGCCGCCCCATACGAGCTTCCAGCCGCACGGCGCTGCATTCTCGTCGCTTAGTTCGCGTCGAAGTGAGAGGCCGCACAAAGGTCAATTCCTTCGCTCCTGCTACCGCACTTCCTCACTCCAGTGTTTAAAGAGTTTCCACGGTCATTGAGTGAGACGTATTCCTGTTTGCTTGTGCACGCGTGACGCCAAGCTTGTTAATTCAGTTAGTAAGTGAATGTTCAAAAGTTTATACGGCTGATAAAACTACTATCCTAATTTTTTGTATAGCTGTCTACTAGTGTGCTACCGTAATCAATGCTTTGGCTGTAGGGCGAAACTGCGACTTCCTTTATTTATCGCAACTTTAATGCATCGGGAGTAAATCTTTTGTTTTTTTTTCAAATGAGAGAAAGTTGTATTCCTATATGAAAGAATGAGGTGCACGATACTGTAAAGGACTTTTCTTTTTTTAGGTCACGGCAAACAGGTGTGCGTTATAATCGAGGGCGCGTTAGAATTGAGTAAATACGATAAGTCTTTTTGAAAAATTATTTCGGCAATATATCCCTGGGAGGTATACTTGTATGAAGGCGTTTTTCATGCTTTAAAAAAATGTGGTTCAGGGCCCCTTTCAAATATAATACCCCCTCCATCTTCAATATTGTTATCTTATTTGATAGATTGTTATTCCATCTTCTCCTGCCGCTTTTACACGTCTCTTGTGACCTCATAGCTAGTTACACATAAAGCTTCTGTATCCTGATCATCACTGCTTGCAATCAAGGTTGCCTGGTTGCTCTGGGTTTGGTACTGGTCAGTCCTCTACTGCCTTTACGAAATCACCGAAATTGCTGATGACATGACCGTGCTTATATTTTCGCTAAATACATCTTGTTATTTCCTATGCCAAGTTTCCCTGGCACTGATTTCAAGCTAGGCCCCTGCTTCCTCAATCTTTCCAACGTTACAATTTTGAATTGCACTCCAGCCCAGACCACGCGCAGACGGTGCGGGACAGCTCGTGCAGCTTGAGCGCTGAGATCAGACAAACGTCAGTGCTCAGGCTGCCTCGTGTCGCCTGGCTATGCAGCAACAATTCTCAGTGAGGCTCATTTATAAAGTGCTTTCTCTTTCCTCTTGTTACACCGATTTAAGAACTCTAGAAAAATTAAAACAATTACTTTTATACATATTTAAGCATTTCAAAGAAAAAAAAAAAAAACAATGCCTGCCAAGATGGTTATGAGTGCGTCAAGTGAGCATGCGTCTCTTGCTGATGCAAACCGCCATTACTCACGAGGCGCCAATGCAAGCACTGGTCTGGTCTTTACTTTCTTCCTTGTTGATCAGCTCGGACAGTTCGGTCTCCCCCGAAATAGACATGTTTTGTCGTCTTCTTTTTTTATTAGGTCCTTTGTTACACAGGAGAGCCTACCCACTTGTTGCATTGGTGCTTTACCACCCACTTCAATTGCTGCTTCTGAAATCAGTCTAGTCATGGCTGCATTTATTAGCTCTTATGTTATCTTCACCTTCCTGTTCTAAGACTGCATGTATGTCCGAGAATACCAGCCTGAATTCATGTGCTTTCACCCTTCCTGCACCCAGGCTAGCCTGTTTCCTCTTGACTGATTTTGCTTTCTCCCTACAAAATAAGAGCAATCTTAGACCTCACTAAATGACCAATGCCCCTTACCTTAACTAACACATCCTGCACTATGCTAGGGTCGGCACAGAGTATGAAATCTATGTCGTTTCTTGTTTCGTTTTCCACTTCCTGTTATTGCACTTTCGGAGAAAGGTATCGGTGAGCGCACAGGCGAATACAGGATAGCGTCCACAGGGGAAAGGCTGATTAAAACGTAAGGACTTATCAATACACACAAAAAGTAAGAGGGGTTGCGGGGAAGGGCTGGTCAGCGCTAAAGTGCTGGCATGTCTGAATTTAGAGCACTGCACAGGCCCGGGCTTACCCGAAAGCCCTGGTCGGATAAGGTGATTTTTGGTGGGCCTGTGCCTGATGCCCTCGAGCCTGGGCCGGGCTCGGGCCTGAAGCCGCGGGCCCGGACCGGACACGGGCCTGTTCGCTGATGGGCCTAGGTCGGGCCTTCAAGCACACGCGGGCGCTCTGCATAGATCCAAGGCATTCTGCGTGAACCTCAAAAGACAAGTTGGAAAAAGTGGCCCCCAATTACCTTACCAAACACAATATGAAACGATCCTAATTCTTTTAATTTCTACAAAAAAACAAACTTTGTTCCCACAAAAGAAAAAGAAAGCTTGCTACAAGAGCCCTTGGCATGGCCTATTACAGCTTGTGCGATTGCAATTTTTTATCGCTCTCTACATGATTATTTTATTGCAAATGAATAATTCTGACACTTCTTATTTAAGCATTGCACCACATTGATGATTGCTTTATGGTTGCTGCAGTACACAAGCTTCCACCTTAACCGCTTTGCAGTGTCCTTCGTGGGCCTTGCATGTAAACAAGAGAAGTGCTCGTCGTGTACTAGCCCGGTTTAGTCCGCCCACTTAGACACCGTGTTCAAGCCCTGCTGTACTTGTCTATCACACATTGCAAGATTACAGGATTTGAAACCTATTTGTATGTCATCTACGCAGATAGAATCAAAAACAGCTGGTGGTAATAAAGCATGGAGCATGTTCATCTTAACGATAAAGAGTGCGCAGCTGAGTGCACGCATCCCTGAGGTACACCAGTTTCTTGTGCAAACGGATCTGAGCACACACAACCAATTTCAATGTGGAAGGTACAATTAGACAAATAGCTTTCCATTATGTTTAGCTTACTTCCACGGATGCCCATTCCTGACAAGTCTCTCAAGATTCGGCAACACCACGTTATGTCGTAGGCCTTTTCCATATCGGAGAATACTTATGAGAAAAACTCTTTATGCACAAATGCGGCACAGACATTTTCTTTCATGTACACAAGGTGATCAGATGTGAACCGCCTTCCTCTGAAGCCACACTGATAGCGATCAAGCATTTTGTGCAGTTCAAGGAAATGTATGAGTCAATGATTTCCAAACAATTTTTTTCCAAACAGCTTACAAAGGGAACTTGTGAGGCGGTAACTTGCACCCGAGGAAGGGTATTTACTCTGCTTCAAAATGGGGACCACAATCACTTCTTTCCATGTGGACGGAAGGTATCCGACAGCCCAAACAGTGCTGAGAAGTGCGAGTAGTGTATCAGTGTGTACGTTCTTAATCATGTCAGGTCCGGGTGCAGAGATGTACGAATGGTGTATATTCTTCTATTTGTTTATGTTTCAGGAAGGATTGTGAATAATGGATTGAGCTTGACACACGCTCGAAGTGCTCCCCAAAAAGAGTCTGCCTGGTCTTGTGAGGTAATCCCTTGGTCATTCACCGGAGGCAATGGATAAATTTGTTGTCCCTTTATTTTTCTTCAGCCATTCCACACTTTCGCCTCTTACATGTACCAACTTATACCATAGAGGAATCTCACCCAGCTTTCTCTCTTTGCCTGACGTCGTGTCCGCCATCCCTGCACATAAGTGTGCTTAAAAGCAATGACATTTTTCGCAATTGGCAATCTAAGCAGTATGCCCCATGCTTTATACTGCCTCTTCCGTGCATCTTTGCAGTCTTCGTTCCATTAGAGAACATGTCTTTTAAGTGAAGCACCACTTGTCTGTGAAATGAACTTTTTGGCTGCATCAATAATAAAAGCGTTAAAATATGCAACAGCATCATCTATAGAGTAAAACCTCGTTAAACCGTACCCGCTTAAACAGTAGTTTCGCTTTAAAAGTAGTAAAGTCAAATCCCGGACTCAGCGGCCATTGAACATAATGTGCTTTGTATCGACATAAACCGTACCAGCTTATTGCGTACGCATTGGTTAAGACTTAGCGTTTCCACTTTTTGTCACACAAACACGGCGGTGTGGCGTCTCCATCGGGCGGCCCGGCAGAACAACAAGCCTCAGAGATCGGAACGGCCGCCAAGCGCCCTGTGCGTTTGCGCCTGAAGCCACATCAACATCAACATCATTTCAACGCTGTACCAGAGAGCGTCGTGGCGTCGTGCAAGCGAGGACTCGCGTCATGCCGAAGCTCAGATAAAAAAGACGCCGGGTGCTCAGCATAGAAGAAAAATTAGACATCGTCCGTGCTACTGAACGTGACACGAAGAAGTCGGCGCTAGCACGCGACAGGGATCTGCTGTTGACTACGGTGTGCGGCATTTGGAATGCGAAGAAGTTGCTCGGCAGCGCTGCTGTGACCGCGAACAGATGTCGGCTACGAGGTTCGACTTTTCGCCATTGTTGCCTCTGTTGTTGCCGAAGTGTCGACAGTGATGAGGACGACACGGAAAGCGACAGCATGGGCGATTCAGGCCCGACAGTGGCAGAAGCTGCGCGTTACGTCAGCCTCATGAATGCAATCGTCGCGGCGAGAACAGGGGCGCAATAACGTAACTCCACTCCAAACGAAAAGTATTCCAAACTCCGGCACCCGGCAATGAAAAAGGCGCCCCGGGACGTCTGCAGCACTACTGCGCGCGTGCACGGAGAATACGTAATGCCAACGAGGAATCTGCCATGCGAGTGTTTGCCGAGAAAAGGGGGCTGGCTGAAAAGCTGGCACGCAGCTTCAGTAAGTTTGAGGCCGCTGTTGTCGTGCTGGGCCGCCGCGGCATCAAACGAAAATAACACTTTTGTCTCGCAAAGTGAATAAATACTGCATGTTTTTTCCCCTTTAATGGCACTCTCTCTGAGTTCCGTTTTCGACAGGTAAGTGGGCGATCTCATGCTATTTCGGTTAAACAGTACTGCCGTTTAGTATGTACTTTCTCCGAGCTCCGACCAACTACGGTTTAACGCGGTTTCACTTTACTAAAATTTTTTATAAAATGTCCTGGTAAGTAAGCTGATTCTTTAAGATGCTCCCAGTAAGCCGATGCTAATTTCCATCGAGGAATATAAGGAAGGTTGTCATGCTGCATTATAAAGTTTAAAGTTACAGCAAAGTGGTCACTTCCAAATCGATTTTTGATGACATTCCATTCCAGGTCGGGCAGAAGAGCCAATTGCTAGATCTATCGACGAATATGATTTGTGTTGGACGTTGTAATAGGTCGGCTTCTTATAATTAAACAGGCATGCACCAGATGTCATAAGAAAATTTTCAATGAGTCGACCTCTCGTGTCGCAATGGCAATCTCCCGACATCACGTTGTGAACATTAAAATCTCCCATGAGCATGTAGGGCTCAGGAAACTGATCAATGAGGTTACAGAAGTCAGTTTTCCCAAGATGTAAATTGAGAGGTATATAAATGAAACATACAGTAACCAACTTACTAAAAAGAATTGCCCGAATTGACGTTGCTCGCAAAAAGAATTGCCCAATTCTGAAAGTGTGTGTTTAAAGGGACACTAAAGGTTACCAGAAACTCAAGTTAAAGTGGTAGAGCAATGTTCTAGAACGTCTAAGGCGTCAATATAATCGCGAACAGAGCTTTAGTAACCGAGAAATTGAGGTAAATGCATGACACGATTTGAGACCCCCCAGCGACATTCCGGTACTAGCCCGATGACGAAAGGACTCCTCATAATTTGTGTTACTAATACTCAACTACTCGTATTAAAAATATCATTTCATTCGATTATAAGACGGAAAAAAATACTACTTGTCTACGTCTATTCGATTCTAAGAAAAAATAACATTTTGACGTTACCCTTCAGTAATATGGGTGTTCGAAAGGTTTCGTTTTCGCTCGACTCTGTGCGCTCGACTCTGCGCCGCGCACGCTTTGGAGTTTCAGTAGTTTCGTTATCGCGTCGTGCTGTGAGGGTTCTGCTGGCTCGCGAAACTTTCATTTGGAACAAGCAGCGAGAATGCCACGTCCATGGGATGTCGTGGGAAGCCCTCGTTGCTTTCCCGCTCCGGAGAGCCGGTGTCGAGGCCGCCGTCGTAGTACGCAACGACGCCGGCAGTGCGAGCCCTCAGCAGCAGGTCGCGCCCGTCGGTGCTCAAATCGCTGAAGTTGAGCCCACCATCGCGAGCCAATCTGTCGGTGTCAGGGTCCATTGCGACGAGCGTCGAAGTTAGCGTCATAGAATGAAGTACCAGCTTATGGGCGCCTTGCGCTGGAGTTTGAGGTATAGTAGCGGCGCCTGGTGGCGGTGCGGGAAACGACATCTGGGTCGTGCCAGCTTGGGTCGAATTGGGCCCTGGCTGTGGCGAAGCGCGTTTCTAGGCCGAGTTTTGCGTCGATTCGCACATTTTTATGCCCTGTTGCGAGTGCGAAAAGGCTCGTCGCTCCTCATAGACCACGCCGACCACGCTGCGAGCTCGCCGCAGCCTATAGTTTAACGAAAACGGACTCTCCGTGTGCCGTGGGACGTAATGTGGGACGTAATTTGTTTCTCCTTCCGCTAGCCACCGTACTCCCGCTTTCGCTCTACTGTCGGCTCTGTCTTGGCTCTGTTTCTGGCTGCGCGTTCGCGTTTTGCGCAGAAAAGCCGAAGCGCCGTCTGCGGACGCCGTTCTACTCACCGATGGCGCAACGTCACAATGAGACCATGATGTCAGTACTCCTCGATTGGAGGGAGGGCGATTTGAACTGCGCTAGAGGTACGCGGACGCTTCAGAACGCATTTTCTCTTAAAATAAGTCTCTCCTTGGCACGAAACAAGCGTTTCGAGGTTTCTGTGATGGTATTTCAACAGTCCACGTTGACTTAACAGTAACCTTTAGTGTCCCTTTAAGAGACGAGTGTGTTTAAGAGACGGAGATTATCTCACGGGGCCCCTTCTAGGCACTCTGATGCGAGGTTTTTCTTGTTGGAATGGTCAAGAAAGTCTTGCCACTCCTTAGGTGCTGGTGGCACCACCTGGTTGCAAGATGTGTCCATCGTCTCTTCCGGGGCGTTAGACACGCACTCTTGCAAGCGCTGTGTTTGATGTGAAGGCCTCATCTCAATAGACAAGACCCTTGAGGCCACCAGCCCGGATGTCGAAGGCCCCTTCTTCTGGGAGGCGGCGGGGCACTAGCTGGAGTTGCCAGGGGAGGGAGGGGGGATGGCGCCACCACTGGCTCACTGCGTGTGGGCCAGACCGCCGCTGGGAGCCGTTGTGGCGCTGCCCCCTCACGCGCCACTTAGGCAAAGCTGTTCTTGGGCAGGTATAATACCTGTCTACATGCCTCCTTGAATGAAATATTTTCCTTTACTTTGACTGTTTCTTCCATGATGGGCATGACCGCGAGAATGCGGTGCTCTCCCCATCCAAATTTACACAATGCAAAGTATTCTTACATGATTCAGACGTGTTTCAGAAGCACTGCATTTGGCACAAGTCAGTTGACCTCGACAGCTTTGTGAACTGTGGCCAAACCTCTGGCATTTGAAGCATCACAGGGGATTAAGGATATATGGCCAGACTTTGATCTTTACATATCCTGCCCCGATAGACTCGCGAAGTACACTTGAGCCGAAGGTTAGAATGAGGTGCTTGATCAGAATCTCCTTCCCACCAAGACTCATGTTAATTCTCTCATTATCACTGTCATCCTTGGAATCACGTAGGAAGATAGCCACTCTCTGTTTATTGCATAAGACAGTCTACAGCGCGCATGCAATAACTTGCCACTATCAAAACCACATCGCATATCTCGCAGGCTTCATAATCAACATAGCTTGACTTGTCTTTTCGGCCATACTCGAGGCTTTAACACATCTACGCTTCCACGTGCATTTCGTCAATGGAATGACCTCCACGATGTCTATTCATGACCCCCCATATGGCACTTAGAAATAAAATAGTAACCATCTATGACTGTTTTTGCTAACCACATGATCACTTGAAATCATGTTAATAGATTTTATAGGGATATTTGTAGGCCCACTCAATTTTGTATAACACCTAGTAAGTATTCTATTATTATAATGTTACACCATATCTACTACATTTTACCATTGTATAATACCCGGTTCTAGAATTTCTATTGTTTGTTTTCATGTTGTTGTTAAAAATTATTGTCTAGTCCTCCTCACATAATACTCCTACATGGAGCCTGTGAGGTATTTGTAAATAAAAATAAATAAATTCACTTGACACTGACGACATTCTGGTCATTCCATCTCTCTAATGTAGTTCCGTCTCCATTAGCTCAGCAAATCATCTGAAATAACAACACGACTGATGTTTATAGTGTGGTGTGGGGTCACAGTGAAAGGAAAGTCTAGGTTCTTCAGTTTCTCATGTTGTTTGATATTTTAGAGTTCAAGAAGAAGGTTGCCGTTAGCCAATTTCATAGCTTTATAGCTGGCCCTTATTGTGTCTGTCAAGCACTTAGCAACAACGAAGGGAGAATGCTCTCACTGCCTTTTCTGCTTAACGCTGTTAATAACATGGTATCGAGAAAACGGTGTGCCCCCTTTTCTGGGGGCGATCGGGTAACGTGGAAAAAGACCAAGCTATGCAACTAATATTGTTTTGGCAGGAACGCGAGCCACACACCATGGAGTCTAACAAGAGGGGATGCTGGAGGATATGCAAACATAGGCCCCACAAGCGCCAACTGTACTTCTGTCTATTATAACCAAATATGTATAACCAAGGGTGGGTATTAAACGAGAAGAAAGGGGTTTAACCGAGAGGCCCGACTTTTATTAGTCATATCATAAGAAGCCAACAGACACTGACACCAAGGACAACACAGGGAAATTACTTGTGCTTAATAAATGAAATAAAGAAACGATAAGTTAATGGAAATGAAAGTGGATGAAAAAACAACTTGCCGCAGGTGGGGAACGATCCCACCACCTTCGCATGCGAAGGTTGTGGGATCGAATACTTCTAGGGCCCTGCCTTTTTTTTTTTCTCTCTCTTAGGTTTTAGCTGAGTGATGCGCTTCCGGTGACGGTCTCAAGTGTAAGCTGTTGCGTTTGTCTTGTTTCACGCAGCGGATGATCTTGAATGCTCTGCATGAGAACACCTGATTAGTGGTGTAAGTCAGCACCACAACCAGGAGCACTGAGGCAGGCACGAGAGGATGAAAGAGCATGATCGCAGTGCTGGAACATGGTAGAAAATTACATAGGTAGTTTCGTCCTCTGCACGTGTGACTGCCCGATGTGGGGGGAAAAAGCAGACGAAACAGAAGTAAAGCTCTCTTGCTATAGTCATCGTCATCATCAACCTGTTTTATGTCGACTGCAGGATGAAGGCCTCTCCGTGCGATCTCAAATTACCCCTGTCCTGCGCCAACCGATTCCAACTAGCGCCTGCGAATTCACTAATTTCATCGCTCCACCTAGTTTTCTGCCATCCTCGACTACATTTCCCGTCTCTTGGTACCCATTCTGTAACCCCAATGATCCAACGGTTATCTAACCGGCGCATTACATGACCTGCCCAGCTCCATTTTTTCTCTTGATATCAATTAGAATATTGTCTATATCTGTTTGCTCTGTGATCCAAACCGCTCTCTTTCTGTCTCTTAACATTATGCCTGCAATTCTTTGCTCCATTGCTCTTTGCGCGGTCCTCAACTTGTTCTCAAGCTTCTTTGTCAGTCTCCAAGTCTCTGCCTCATATATCAGCACTGGTAAAATGCACTGATTGTACACCTTCCTTTTCAATGATAATGGCAAGCTTCCAGTCAGTTGCTGACAATGTCTGCCGTATGCGATCCAACCCATTTTTATTCTTCTGTGAATTTCCTTCTTATGGTCAGGGTTCCCCGTCTTTAACTGACCAAGGTAAATGTACTCCTTCAGACTCTAGAGGCTGACTGGCGATCCTGAACTCTTGATCTCTTGGCCGGCTATTCATCATTATCTTTGTCTTCTGCATCATAATCTTCAACCCCACTCTGACACTCTCTCTATTAAGGTTCTCAATCATTTGCTGTAAGTCGTCTGCATTTTTGCTGACCATCATAATCGTCATCATCACCATCATCATCATCATCAGCCTGGTTACGCCCACTGCAGGGCAAAGGCCTCTCCCATACTTCTCCAACAACCCTGGTCATGTACTAATTGTGGCCATGTCGTCCCTGCAAACTTCTTAATCTCATCCGCCCACCTAACTTTCTGCCGCCCCTGCTACGCTTCCCTTCCCCCTTGGAATCTAGTCCGTAACCCTTAATGACCATCGGTTATCTTCCCTCCTCATTACATGTCCTGTCTATGCCCCCCCCCCCATTTCTTTTTCTTGATTTCAACTAAGATGTCATTAACTCGCGTTTGTTCCCTCACCCAATCTGCTCTTTTCTTATTCCTTAATGTTACACCCATCATTCTTCTTTCCATAGCTCATTGCGTCGTCCTCAATTTAAGTAAAACCCTTTTTGTAAGCCTCCAGACTTCTGCTCCGTAGGTGAGTACTGGTAAGACGCAGCTAATATACACTTTTCTCTTGAGGGATAATGGCAACCTGCTGTTCATGATCTGAGAATGCCTGCCAAACGCACCCCAGCCCATTCTTATTCTTCTGATTATTTCCGTCTCATGATCCGGATCCGCCGTCACTACCTGCCCTAAGTAGATGCATTCCCTTACCACTTCTAGTACCTTGCTACCTAATGTAAATTGCTGTTCTCTTCCGAGACTGTTAAACATTAGTTTTCTGCAGATTAATTTTTAGACCCACTCTTCTGCTTTGCCTCTCCAGGTCAGTGAGCATGCATTGCAATTGGTCCCCCGAGTTACTAAGCAAGGCAATATCATCAGCGAATCACAAGTTACTAAGGTATTCTCCATTAAATTTTATCCCCAATTCTTCCCAATCCAGGTCTCTGAATACCTCCTGTAAACATGCTGTGAATAGCATTGGAGAGATCGTATCTCCTTGCCTGACGCCTTTCTTTATTGGGATTTTGTTGCTTTCTTTATGGAGGACTACAGTGGCTGTGAAGCCGCTATAGATATCTCAGTATTTTTACATACGGCTCGTCTACACCCTGATTCCGTAATGCCTCCATGACTGCTGAGGTTTCGACGGAATCAAACGCTTTCTCGTAATCAATGAGAGCTAGATATAAGGGTTGGTTATATTCCGTACATTATATTTCGTACACTATCAGCTGATTGATAGTGTGAAAATGGTCTATTGTTGAGTAGCCTTTACGGAATCCTGCCTCGTCCTTTGCTTGACAGAAGTCTAAGGTGTTCCTGATTCTATTTGCGATTACCTTAGTAAATAGTTTGTAGGCAACTGACAGTAATCTGATCGGTCTATAATTTTTCAAGTCTTTGGCGTCCCCTTTCTTATGGATTAGGATTACGTTAGTGTTCTTCCAAGATTCCGGTACGCTCGAGGTCATCAGGCATTGCGTATACCGGGTGGCCAGTTTCTCTAGAACAATCTGCCCACCATCCTTCAACAAGTCTGCTGTTACCTGATCCTTCCCAGCTGCCTTCTCTCTTTGCATAGCTCCCAAGGCTTTCTTTACTTATTCCGACGTTACCTGTGGGATTTCGAATTCCTCTAGACTATTCTCTCTTCCATTATCGTCGTGGGTGCCACTGGTACTGTATAAATCTCTATAGAACTCCTCAGCCACTTGAACGATCTCATCCATATTAGTAATGATATTGCCGGCTTTGTCTCTTAACGCATACATCTGATTCTTGCCAATTCCTAGTTTCTTCTTCACTGCTTTTAGGCTTCCTCCCTTCCTGAGAGCATGTTCAATTCTATCCATATTATACTTCCTTATGTCAGCTGTCTTACGCTTGTTGATTAACTTCGAAGCTTCTGCCACTTCTATTCCAGCTGTAGGGTTAGAGGCTTTCATACACTGGCGTTTCTTGATCAGATGTTTCGTCTCCTGCGATAGCTTACTGGTGTCCTCTCTAACGGAGTTACTACCGACTTCTATTGCACACTCCTTATTGATGCCCACAAGATTGTCGTTCATTGCTTAAACACTAAGGTCCTCTCCCTCAGTTAAAGCCGAATATCTGTGCTGTAGCTTGATCTGGAATTCCTTTATTTTCCCTCTTAATGCTAACTCATTGATCGGCTTCTTATGTACGGGTTTCTTCCGTTCCCCCCTCAGGTCTAGGCTAATTCGAGTTCTCACCATCCTATGGTCACTGCAGCGCACCTTGCTGAGCACGTCCACATTTTGTATGATGCCAGGGTTAGCGCAGAGTATGAAGTCTATTTCATTTCTAGTCTCGCCGTTCGGTCTCCTCCACGTCCACTTTCGGCTATCCCGCTTGCGGAAGAAGGTATTCATTATCCGCATATTATTCTGTTCCGCAAACTCTACTAATAACTCTCCCCTGCTATTCCTAGAGCCTATGCCATATTCCCCCACTGCCTTGTCTCCAGCCTGCTTATTGCCTACCTTGGCATTGAAGTCACCCATCAGTATAGTGTATTTTGTTTTCACTCTACCCATCACTGATTCCACGTCTTCATAGAAGCTTTCGACTCCCTGGTCATTATGATTGGATGTAGGGGCATAGACCTGTACAAACTTCATTTTGTACCTCTTATTATGTTTCACAACAAGACCTGCCACCTTCTCGTTAATGCTATAGAATTCTTGTATGTTACCAGCTACATTCTTATTAATCAGGAATCCGACTCCTAGTTCTCGTCTCTCCGGTAAGCCCCGATAGCACAGGACGTGCCCGCTTTTTAGCACTGTATATGCTTCTTTTGGCCTCCTAACTTCACTGAGCCCTATTATATCCCATTTACTGCCCTCTAATTCCTCCAATAGCACTGCTAGACTCGCCTCACTAGATAACGTTCTAGCGTTAAACGTTGCCAGGTTCATATTCCAATGACCGCCTGTCCGGAACCAGGGATTCTTAGCCCTCTCTGCTGTGTCGCAGGTCTGACCGCCGCCGTGGTCAGTTGCTTCGCAGCTGCTCGGGACTGAGGGCTGGGGTTTGATTGTTGTGTTCATATCGGAGGGTGGCCAATCCTGCTCTGGCGAGGGAGTGCGTTACCGGTTCTAGTCACCTGGATCAGGCCACACTCCAGGCTTGTTTATGCAATTTGGAGTTTTTTTTTTAGTCCGGTGGAAAATTGCGCGGCACCGGGATTCGAACCACGGAACTCTTGCACGCGAGGTGGGTGTTCTACCTCTACGCCACCGCTGCACTTTTGCTGAACATAGACTAGGCGCATAGACTAGGACGTTACCAGGTTGGAAAGAACCATCCGATAATTACAAAGTTTGCAAGATTTAAGGATAAAAGTTCAATTCTTTCTGCAACATCAAAGCTGAAGGATACACCCTTTGCAGTTCGCGAAGATTACTCGGCACGTGTCAAATAGCCCGCCAAAAACTTTTTGCACATGCGCAAGAGGCTCGGTCCACTTCCTTTAAAATTCATTTTGACAAGCTAGCAATGAACAACGAATTATTCATTTACGACTATCTGACTGATGCCGTTAGAGAACTAAAGTCGTAGCGTTCACCACAAGCTCTCTCGCTGTTATCCTGACACACTACATGGCCACATTCACACCAGCCTAAAGTCCCAGTGTACGACAGTATTTCATTCCTTCTGGGAAACGTACGAAGCTATCTTACTAAAAAAGACCTAATAGAAGCCATTATTGATGACAGTTCTGCCGACATTGCAATATTTGCAGAGTCATAGCCTACTACTGATATAGACACGCAAGAACTTTTGTCCAATGACGTGTTCAACGCCTTCAAAATTGACAGGGTTGGTCGCAGGGGAGGTGGTGTTCTCTTACTGATTAAATCTGATCTGTCTTCCTCCGCAATACCAATCGACAACGAGCAAGAAATTTTTTGCGTTAAAGTGTCTTTTTGTTTTTGCACAAATATTATTATAGCGTGCTACCGTGCGCCCGACTGCGATAAATCTTTTACGAAAGACTTACACAACTTGTTTTTGCATTAATTTGATACATTTCCCAAAAGTAACTCCATCCTCTGCTGTGATTTTAACCTTCCTGACATTAACTGGGATAAAATGACAGCATCTTCTCAGCTATCTAAAAAATTTCTTGATCTTGTTCTAACATTTAACTTCACACAAATGGTGTCTATGCCGACTAGCGGTGCCAATATTCTTGATTTAGTTTTGGTTTCCAACCCCGATGCTGTTCAATCATTAATGTGTATTGATGGCCTAAGTGATCACAAGATAGTGTTTTTTGACCTGGCCTTTCAGGTACCAACCAGTCAACCTTCAACAAGATATATCCGCGATTACAACAAAGCAGACTTCTCAAAAATAAATCAGGAATTAGATGCTTTTTTTAGTGTCTTTTGAGCAGTCCGCTTCCTCGCGAAATGTAGTGAGCAGTTGGTTACTTTATAAACAGAAGATATTGTCTCTTGTCGAGAAATATGTGCCACTTGTCCGCATTCGGGGTGATGTCAATAAACCATGGTTCACCAACTCCCTTAGGAAGCTCGTAAACAAAAAGAAGCGCCTTTTTCAGGCAGCTAAACACTCGTACTGCGATTCCAAATGGGAAAAGTATTTCGCATGCCTCTGCCAAAACAATAATTTGTTAAGGCAATCAAAAAAGAAATTTTTTCATATTGACCTTCTTAGTATCCTTCATGAAAACCCACAGAAATTTTGGAATCTTCTACCCACAAACCGCAGTGCTTCTCACAATATAACTTTGTCATATCCTGATGGATCACCAGTCTCTACTGATCATCGATGCGATGTCATGAATTATTTCTCTTCCGTTTTCACTCAAGAACCCGCCTCAGGTAACAGTACCGTTCCTGACTGCAACTTTTCCTGCATGCCTTCAATTGACGTCACATCAGAGGGCATTTTGGCCCTGATCGATAATATCAAGGTCTCCAGTGCTCCCGGCCCGGACAACATTCCCGCTAAAGTTGTCAAAAGCACTAAGGTGCTTACTAGTAAAATTCTACAAATCATCTTTACGCAGTCCATAACTACCAGTACCATTCCTAACGACTGGAAGTTAAGCAAGGGTGTCCCGGTTTTCAAAAGTGGCAACAGAACTGATCCATCGAATTATCGCCCGATATCACTCACTTGTATTGCCTGCGAATTTCTTGAACACATAATCTATTCTCATGTTGCCTCTCATCTTGAAGCTAACTCTTTCCTTTTCTGTAACCAGCATGGCTTCCGACCAGGTCACTCATGTGAAACTCAACTCTTTGAATTCACTACTGACCTCCATTTAAACCTTGATTCTCCCTTCCAAATAGACGTAATTTATCTAGACTTTTCGAAAGCCTTTGACCGTGTACCTCATGAACGACCAATGATCAAAGTGAACAGCTTGTGTCTCCATCCTTTAATCACGTCCTGGATCCGGTGCTTCCTAATTGGTCGATCACAGTTTACAGTGATTGGACACCGTCCCTCTACAGTCACCAAAGTATTATCTGGAGTACCGCAAGGTTCAGTCCTTGGACCCCTTTTGTTTTTAATTTTCATTAATGATTGTCCCTCTGGTATTTCGTCATCCATCCGGCTCTTTGCTGATGACTGCGTGCTGTACCGCCGTATGAACTAATACAATGATCAGTTGCTTTTACAGTGTGACCTCACTACAATTGAAAAATGGTGCACAGAGTGGCTCATGCAGCTAAACGTCAAAAAATGTAAGTTCATGCGCATATCGTGGAAACACTCTCTCATGTCATACTCTTACTCTTTGCATTCCGTTCCTATTGAGCTGGTTCAATCATACAGGTACCTTGGTATCACCTTCACTAGCAAGCTTACATGGTCAGAACATATCCAAAATCTGGTTACTGCCACTAATCGATCCCTGGGATTCATAAGACATCCACTATCATCATCACCCCCTGTGATCCGTCAACTAGCATATGAAACATTTATCCGTACTAAACTGGAATTCGCGTCGGCAATATGGAATCCCCATCAAGTGTACCTTGTTGAGCTACTGGAAGCCGTCCAAAATCGCGCAGCCCGGTTTATTACATCCCAGTACGACTATCGCCTAAGTATTAGAAACATCGCATCATCCCTCCACATCCAATCATTAGCACGTCGTCGAAAAATCTCACGCTTATGCCTCTTTCAAAAGCTCTATTACAATTTCCCGCATTTACGCGACACACTTCTTTTGCCACCCAACTGTACTTCACGCCGTCTCTCAAACAACCTCAGTATTCAACATCTTCACGGCTATACTAAATCCTTCAACAGCTCGTTTTTGCCGGTAGCTATTGCAGAATGGAATAATTTACCGGACCACGTAGTAATCGAACGTAACCCTACCAAGTTTCGAAACATAGTAACGAACTTTCAGAGTATTGATGCTTAATGGATTTGACTTATTTTTACTACATCACGCATTTTTCAGTTCATTGGTTATTACTTTTTGTATTTGACATTCATTTGATTACACCTTCTTTACCCCTTATGAATGTTATTCTTTCTTACTTCAGTCATGACTGTTTGTACCTTTCTTTTTCTTATGCATGCTCCCCCCTTATGTAATGCCCCAACAGGGGCCTTTAAGAGTCAATAAATGATGATGATGATGATGAAAACAATGTCATATGCAAACCGAAGGTTGCAGAGATATGCGCCGTCGATCCTTATTCCTAAGCTTTCCCAGTTTAATAGCTTGATTAGTTCTTCCAAGCATGCAGTGAATAGCATTGGAGAGATTGTGTCTTCTTGTCTGACCCCTTTTTTTATAGGTATCTTCCTGCTTTTCTTGTGTAAAATTAAGATAGATGTGGAATCTTTGTAGATATTTTCCAAGGTATTTACGTAAGCGGTCTGTACTCCTTGAATATGTAATGCCTCTATGACTGCTGGTATCTCTAATGAATCAAATGCTTTTTCATAATCTATGAAAGCCGTATAGAGAGGTTGATTGCACTCTGCAAATTTATCGATAACCTGATTAATGACATGGATGTGATCCAATGTAGAGTATACCTTCCTCAAGCCAGCCTATTCCCTTGGTTGACTAAAGTCAACACTTGACTAAAGTCCAGTGTTGCCCTTATTTTATTGGAGATTATTTTGGTAAATATTTTATATAATACTGGGAGTACGCTAATAGGCCTATAACTAATTCTTTAACGTCTTCCTTTTTGTGGATTAATATAATGTTTGCATTCTTTCAGTTTTCTGGGACCCTTGCAGACGAGAGACACTTCATATAAAGAGCCGCCAGTTTTCGAAATACAGTCGCCGACCGATTTTCCGGACTCCAAAAATTCGGACATGCCCGATTATTCGGTCAGCTTTGTGGCACCGCCATTCTCCCCATAGACCATAATGTATAACAACTGCCGGAAGTTCAGACACCTTGCAACCTCTCGTCTGATTTTTCGGACGCTCCTTGAGCCAACTCGATCGAGGGCACCATGCACCGACTCTGACCGGCGCATAGTTCGACTTGCTCAACGCCATTTTTGTTAGAACGGAGCTTCCTTGCTGCCCCACGAAGTGGCGCAATTTCTTTCTCTATGGTGGCGCTACTGGAAATCCCGGCTCATCCTCATCGTTTCTGCCTGGTTCAATAGAGTGGCCGTACAGCAGTTCCGGTTTCAGCTTAGTAAGCCATGTCAAGACAATCCAGCAGCTGATTTGTTTCTTTCACGCACGACGCTGTGAGCAGGCCACGTTTTTCGTTTGTGTGACTGGTGTCGGCACGGTGGTGTTTGCTTTGTGTGCTGTGTCGAGGTTTCGGTGATCCAACGCGGCATACGGAAACATCGCGTCAAGTGTCTAATGGCGCCGACAGTGCCCGTGCAGACTGCGCTGGGGAATGCCGGCAAGCGGGTGCTGGGAGGCCTAAGATTTGTCGCCTTCCGATGTGCTCCCGGACACCGTCTCATTTGACAGTTTCACAGGTGCTGACACTGCTGTACTGACATGCGCAGAACTCGACAACGGCGAGATCATTCGTCAGGTTTCTGCTGCACCGCCGGACGATGACTCCGAGTCGGAAGATGACGCACCATGTGCTACGCTGCCATCGCATGCGGAGCGTGCACAAGCAGTGACTGTGCTTCCACGAACCTCTCCGAGATTCAGGCTTATCTGATTGCGCGTAAACGGAACAGCATGCAACGGCACACTAACGATTTCTTCAAGCCTACTGCCGAGCCCGAATAAGTGCGTGGAAATAAAGGATTTCATTTTTTTTTCTTAATCTGCTTTTTCGGACACCTGTTTATTCGGACATTTCCACAGTCCCCGTGAGGTCCGAATAAACGGTCTGCGACTGTATTATGTTTCCTCCATCTGTGATTAAATCGACTTATTCCATCTTCTCCTGCCGCTCTTCCTCATTTCATGTCTTGTAAGGCCCTTCTGACCTCATCGCTAGTTACAGGAGGAGTTTCTGTATCCTGCTCATTACTGTTTCTAATGGAGGTGTCCGGACTCCTCTGAGTACTGTTCAGGTCAATATAGAATTCTTGCGTTTCTTTTACTAAACACTTTACAGTACAGTGTTTATAACCATTTTCCTGACAACCTGACTCACTGCACAGTCCATGGTTGAATACTTAAGAGCATCTGCCTGCTGCGCTGAGGGAGCAGGGCTCGAAACAAACCGTTGGCCAACCTGGGTCACCGAGTACAGTGAAACCTCATTACTATGAACACCACATTAACAAACTTTTCAGATTAACAAACTTTTCAGTCGCACCACACTATGCGGCTAAGCGCGGCTGTGCGAAAGATTGGTGCATTCGCTTGTACTGCGCGGCGCAGCTGGCCCTCGCCTCCGAGGTCTCCGCGGTGCAATCTCGGGGGTCACACGGAATCGTGCGCGAGTCGGGCCATGCTGTGTGGCTAAGCGCCGCGGTGCAAAGGGTCAGTTTATTCACTTCTCTCTTTCTCTACAGCGCGCCGCGCTGGCAGTTGGACCTGGCATCCGAGATCTCCCCGGCGCAATTTCGGGGGCCACGTCCCAGCCGTGCATTCACTTCCCCCACTAGGTTCAGCTTTCAAACCCCTGTGACTGCATGGACCCACCACCGGTCCTCGCATCTGGTGGCGCGGGCGGGACGGCGAAGCACAGTCCAGGGCTGTTCACACATTTTGGTGGTGTGTATAAACCTTTTCATCGGGTGAGGAGGAAAAGGCCTGTGGTGAGCCTTTCCTTCTCTCTGGCTGGTGCGACCCAGAGCGGCGCTGCTCGAAAGTATTGCTGTCGCTTGCTGCGAAACTATTTCGAGATGTTTTAGATCGTACCTTGTGAAATTTACGCAATGTCCATTTATATAAAGTCATCAGGGAAGCCTTTCGGTGCATCGGCAACTACAGTATGTGGAAATATCTCTTGGGGGTGCAAACATGTGACGCGCATTATCAGCCGCTGTGTGTGTATGCATTGTGAATTATTTTGCACATATTGGTTTTAATTCAATGAAGAGAACTGGTGTCTCCTTATTACTAGCGTGAAATTGTAAATCTGCTCACTACTTGGCATAGGAACTAAAACAAGAGCGCATGCTCATGTACGGCCAACCTAAGGCTACCACGAGACATCTAAGCGGCATGCGCTATCAAATATTTGTGATGCACTGGCATCGGTCTCGAGCATTTCAAGTCTAGTAGGCTTCAAATCACTATATGTCTATGCTAGCCTTCCTGCATGAGGCCGATGGCGCTTCTGAACACAGCGATCACTGCAATTGGTGAACCAGCATGATACATATATAAGCTATGTGCTTCAGCATTGCCTTTTTGCCCTGTAAAGTCATGACATCCAAGATGGATCGCATAAAAAAAATGCGATGGCTATTTTTGAGTTCAAAATTTGCGTAATACATGTGAGTGCGTTGTAGACAACAGAAAGAACACAACTGAAAAAAAAAGGCGGTTATCATCCTCTTTCTCGAAAAAGAAAGAGAAATTGGGCTAACGCCGCAATATGACTTCGCCATAGTCACACCGCACAACGTTTATAGATCTACAAACATTGATGCCATGTGCTTGGACCATGCGCTACATAGAACAAAGATATCTGTAATCCAGCACGTACCACTGCTTATAGGACGCTCGCACAGTTCGTTGAGGGTCGCTTTGCTGGACAAGCTCAAGGGGGGAGGCTACCCTGGAGACCGAATTTTTTTATTTTTTAAGATATACAGATGAAACTTTCATGGTATGTTCACACCACTGAACTATGAGGAACTGCAAAGTTTCATGAAGATATGTTTATTAGTTCCAGAGTTATTGAGGTCTAACTAGGTGATTCATGTATATGCCTGAGGAAGAGCCTGGAGAAATGCCAGGACATCGTAGGAAGCTGAAATTCACTGTGATGATCCCTTGATAGATATCCCAGGGGGCTAAAGAGCCCTTTTTTTTAATTTCCCCTCAAAAAATTTTAAGACAACTTCGAATTAGATGTAGCCAGTAGTGACCACATTCATAAAAAATTATTTGCTTGTTATAAATTAACTGCACCAGCTTTCAAAATAGATGCCTGTTACCTTCTGGCAAAGTCATTCAGGAACAGAATAAAAGAAACTGCATACAAATCTGAAGAGTGCTTCTTGAGATATCGCCTTCCCCAGCACCACTACTAGCGAAAAAATCCATTTCGAGAAAACAGGCCTTAAAGTTGAACACATTTTTTTTATTAGAAAGCTCCTGCGGAGCTTCTAGTTAGCTCTTGCGGCTCCAGGCACACTCAGTGTGTCGGATTTTCGACTGGCGACAGCCGAAAGCACAGTTCCACCGCTGAAAAGCGCCTATGCAGTCGGCACTCGCTGCGGAAGATCGGAAGTTCGATGCTCGTACAAGACGCATATGGGCGTCTTGCGCTGGAGTTTGAGGTATAGTAGCGGTGCCTGGTGGCGGCGCGCGAAACGACGCAAGCGCGGCGGGCGCAGCATCAAAAGGAGCAGCCGCCGCCGCCGCCCGCGCAGCAACCAATGGCAAGCGCGCTTTAGCCCGTGGGATTTGAACGCACGGCTCCGGCCAATCAGTGCTCTGCATCACATTGCGGGAAAACGCCAATAGCGCCTCAACCGCACCGGCGATGCCATTTTGCAAGGTGGCAAAATAGAGACAAAGAATTCACGGTCAAAACGACACCAAGGTGGCGTGGGCAGGCAGCATGGGCTGGGAATGGCGCGCACGCAAAGTTTGACTTCATTTCGGCATTTGCGCGTTTTGTGGGCCGCGGTGGCCTCAAAAGTAGCGTTTTTTTTAGTACTTTACAGTTGAATTTGGTGCTGATAATTACAGAACAGGTAGTTTATGAGACATATAACTCAAATATATGGTTTTTCAAAAATCAACTTTTTCGCAATTTTTTGGCTTTCGAGGGCCGCGTCCCCCCTTAATTCACACTGTAAGGTACGTTGCTATTACTAACCAAAACAATTCTATTCATGGGTGGAAAGCTCATCCACCGCACCAAGTAGTCACACAATTTAATCTGCAGCTAACAGTTTGAACGCTTGTCAAACTATAAAGCACAGCTCCTATCGTAGGAGAACGGTACCCACACTGTTACGATCATTGCGTATGTTTCATTGCTCCTAACGTGCAGCTTAGAACTAGAGGATAATACTGCAATAAGGTCACATTACTGAATGGAACATTCAGAAATACACAAATGATCTCCGATGCCGATTGTAGGCTCAAATACACGCGGACACATCGCGCTGTGTGCTCAGTCTGCCTCAATGCCAGCAGTAAGTCCGGCCACGCCGACTTAAACAACTTCAGTACGTCTTACAGGACGATTTGCCACGTAGAAAACGCACGTCATACTAAACAGACCATACTGCCAAGCGTATATCTGCCATGCAAGATGGAGCGCTCGCCCAAGCCAACCTGCCGACTGCCCATAGATGACGCCACTGCGTAGGAATATGGTGGCGCGAGATTTTGCGGCGAATGGACGTGCTTATTATGGCTCTGTGCCGGGGACGAAATCATCAGTTTATTGCGCATGCTTTGAGGTTGCTTCTGTTTTTGATTTGCTGATTTTTTTAGCCTTTAAATATTAATCGGGTAGTTTTCTTTTTTTTTTTTCTCTTTTTTCATATGCACGGGTGTGCTTCGTGTACATTTGGTTTTGCAGGGTATTCAGGGTGTCCTTTCGCGCCACGTGCTTCAACACATGCAACCGGGTGGGACATTAAGTCTTTATAGCTTTTAAATAGTAGCTTGGAAGTGGCAAGATTAATAGCTATTAGTGGTTTTACTGTGCGTGTTCTGGTATCGCGAATATTGCTTTGGTAGGAAAGTGAGAGCATGGCCACCCAGTTGAGCACGTGCAAAACTTGTCATACCTTACAGGGAGCCTGAAACTATTTTCACGATATTGTACAAACGTACGGAGTCATTAGAGCAGGTTCTTCTCATCATTAATTGACGCATCTAAGTGCTTTGCATAAAAAAGTGATTTATTATGAGGTTTTAAAAATGTACATCACTGCCGATCGCAGCCCAGTGCTCGGCAGAATTTTCAGCTGCCACCACTCATATGACGTAAATCACCCAATTGACGTCAGTAGGGTGAGCTGTCCAATTGGTTGCCCAAGGTGCATCATCGATAATTTTTCCACCTTTATGGCGAACAAATGATGTTCATAATAGTTGTAATTTTAGTTAATTTGTTTCTATAAAAAGAAAGTAACCGAAAGAGAATGCACAAGAACAATTTCTCACTACACTTAAGCACTTCCGGCACACAGCAAGCGTCGTCTGCTTTGTGCTACATTTTGGCGAGAGCTCCGCGGTCAGAGTCGATCTCAGTCTTTTTGTGAGCACTATGATTCGACTTTGTTGCGTTGTGGACTGCAAACATAGTGACTGGCAATGTGTCCAGCTGCAACATCGTGTCCATCTGCAAGGAAACAGACGAGCGGACTGGCTGCAGCGCATCAGACTGCCGCAATCCGATCGGCGCCAGGATTTGCGCATTTGCAGCCATCACTTTACACCAGAAGATTATTAACGCAAAAGCGTTTCGAGAGTACGGTATTAGGTAAACACAATCGCAAGGGGACAGGGCCTGGCCGTTTGACCGTGTCGTTTCACGGGATGAGCAGAAGCGCAAATGTGAATGGTCTGCATGGTGCAGCCACTTTGTGGGGCAGAGCTCAACCACACACAATAGCAGTAACGAAATGTATTCTTTGCTGCTGGTGTAAATTTTTCGCAGGAGTGCAACGGTTAACACATTGTTTTTGTAAATGTTAAAATGTTTTACACTTGGTTAGAGCAATATTAGTGCTTTGTTTGGCTGGTTAAGCTCTGCGCAAACAGGTGGCTAGACCGTGCAGACAAATCAGGCCGCTCACGTACTTCTATGCTAAAGTTCCTTTATCAGCTTGAGTTTATTCCTCCAGCCATCCGTCGAAACGCCCAGCTCGCCTGTGGTTACCGGAATACCAGACACGTTCGGCGCTGCGACGGAATGCTTGCAGTACACGCTGCTTCGACAGCTCTCGCTTGGGGTAGAATGCCGAGTAGCTGGCGGAGAGTTTGGAGAGGCTTCGTGTGCTTGCTCTCAGACAACCGGAAGTAGAGGACACGACATGCCATCATGACGCAGAGCCAGTGAAGGCGGAGCTTAGCCCCGATCACTCGGCAAACAAGTTAAGGACAAAGTGCATGGCTATGGAGGTGGGTAACTTGAATTCGTCCGTAGCTCTCTTAATATGGGACGTTTGAAGTTGAGAGAAATGTTCATTGATGAGGAAGGGTATAGCAGCATAGGGAGTGACCATAAACGCATCATGTTGAAAATAGGATATGTAGTTGGGAAAGAAAGCGAGGAGTGCAAAATGGACACTCCAAATTTGAATGCTAAAAAAATTACAAATATAGTCACTAGAGCCGAGGAAGAACTTGGCGAATTACCAAATAAAGTGTGGGAATATAGTGAGCTTCTAAGTGTAATAACAACAGAAATACGGGAAGAGAAACAACATGTTCGTTGGAAAGGAAAAAAGACACCGAAAAGCTGGTGGAACAGGGAGATAGGAGAAGCGATTGCCGAACGACAGAAAGCATCCCAAGAGCACAGGCAGGCAAAGAAGGTGCAGTTTCCGCAGGATGAAGTAGCCAGTAAATGGGAAATCACCAGGAGAAAATGTCTATGGTTCAAATACTGGTGCAAGCAAAATTAAAAGGTGAAAGTGAACGTTGGTTGTCAGAAATACATGAGAAAAAGAAGGCCGCATCTAGAATATTTTGGAACCAGATAAAATTATTAGGCAGGAAGTCAACAACACAACAACATATCCTAGACGAAGATGAAAACAGACTGGAAAGAGAAGCAGCAATAAATTACATCCGAAAAATAATAGCCAAATCTTTCCAAGGCAATGCCAAGGTTCAATTTGAAGAAAAAAAGAGCATGAAAGAGACCCAAATGGGAAAAGGAGCTGGTGCTGACAAATTTCAACTGGAAGAAAGCGGAAGAGAAAATTCCTAAGCGCACAGCCACAGGGCTAGACGAGGTTTCCGTTAGGCTGATTAATTAACTAGGACCAAAAAGTAAGGAAGCTCTGCTGAAAGCAGTGGAAAAAACTTGAAAAGATAGATGAATGCCAGATAACAGGCAACAAAGTAGAATGAATTTAATTTGTAAAAGTAAAGGGGAAGAAGACAGAATTCACTCGTATAGACCATTGACCATTACATCGGTAATACATAGGCTAGCAATGCAGGCAATCAAATTAAAGCTTAAAGTGTGGGCAGAGAATAATGGCATTTTGGGAGAACTTCAGAATGGCTTCAGAATAGGTAGGCGTTTGGACGATAACTTATTTGTTCTTACTCAGTGTATCGGAATATCAAGAGTAGAAAGCAGACCATTATACGTGGCCTTTGTAGACATTACAGGAGCATATGACAACGTAGACTACAACATTTTGTGGGATATTCTGGAAGGGAAGGCTTAGGTGACAATTGTCTACAGCTTTGGGAGAGTTTTACCTAGAAAATACTGTTTGCGTTGAATGGGAAGGGGTGAGGAGCGAGGAGGGTGCCCTTTATGCAAGGAGGCAGGGGTGCCCTTTATCCCCACTGTTGTTTATGATGTGCATGGTGAGGATGGAGAGGGTGCTGGAAGGAAGTAATATCGGGTTTAATCTCTCATACGAACAGGTGGGTACAGTAGTAGAGCAGCAGCTTCCAGGTTTTTTTATGTGGATGACATTGTGTTGCTAAGTAACAAGCGAAGTGATCTGCAAGCTCTGGCTATCTGTGGACAGGAAGGAGAGAATTTAAGTTTGAAATTTAGTGTTAGAAAATCAGGTATTATGCTATTCAATGACAACAGTGAACAGACAGTGGCAATACAGGGCCAGGGAATAGCTCAGGTAAAAGAATACAAATACCTTGGTATATGGATAAACGAAGGCAATAAATATATGGAAACACAGGAAAAAACAATAACAGTAAAAGGGAAAAAGGAAGAGAAATGTAGCCATAATGGAAGCACAGAGCGCTATGGGGATACAATAGGTACGAGGTCCTCCGAGGTATGTGGAAAGGTGTAATGGTTCCAGAACTGACTTTTGGAAATGCAGTTGTTTGCTTTATATCTGGGGTACAATCAGGACTCAATGGGAACCAAAGGTCAGTGGGACACCTCACATTGGGCGCTCACGGGAAGACTACAAATGAAGCTGTGCAGGTTGATATGGGCTGGACTAGTTTTGAAGTGAGGGAAGCTCGAAGTAAAATTGATGATGAAGAACGACTGAGGAATATGGAAGAAAGTAAATGGGCTGGGAGCGTGTTGAGGTATTTGTACAGAAAAAAACATTGATTCACAGTGGAAGAAAAGAACTAGGAAGCTCACAAGCAAGTATGCGGCCTGTAGGGCGGGCAACACACCCACAAAGAACGTCAAGCCGAAAGTCAGAGAGGCTGAAATAATCTCATGGTTGGCGGCAATGGAAAAGAAACCTGCCATGAGTAACTACTTAAGAGGAAAAAACGAAAGCACGAAAGAAACAATTTATGATAACTCAAAGGGAAGCTCATTACTTTTCGAAGCGAGATCGAGATGCCTTAGAACACGCACCTATAAAGCGAGATATCAGAAGGAAGAAGAAGCATGTGCTTGCTGCGGTAAAGCTAGGGAAACGATGGAGCATGTTTTATTAGAGTGTGAAGACACCTGCCCAGCGGTCGATTTAGGCACCACTGGCCTCCTTGAAGCCCTTGGGTTCAGCGAGAGCAGGGGAAAAGTAAAAATGTCCGCAAAAGAGATTATTGAGAGGCGATCGGAAGATTGGTGGAAGTAGGGAAACGACAAAAAATGGAGACGTTAAAGATTAAATTATGGGATTTTACATGCCAAAACCACTTTCTGATTATGAGGCACGCCGTAGTGGAGGACCCCGGAAATTTCGACCACCTGGGGATCTTTAACGTGCACCTAAATCTAAGTACACGGGTGTTTTCGCATTTCGTCCCCATCGAAATGCGGCCGCCATGGCTGGGATTCGATCCCGCGACCTAGCGCTCAGCAGCCCAACACCATAGCCACTGAGCAACCACGGCGGGTCAACGGAGACGTTAAAAAGCAAAGTTCACAATGGGGGTTAGGAAATTTGGTTGTGGGAGTGCAGTGTTTTTGTTTTTTTTAACCTAGGTAGGACATTAGGCAGTATAATAGCAAGAGCTTGGTGGCGCAACTCACAGCCCCATTCCAAAGGGGACGCTCATAACATCTATCCAACCATGGTGGCACCCATGAAGAAACGGTGTATACATGAGTGTTTTGCTGCAGTCTCAGTGCTATTTGCAACACTCTTGTGCATTTTGACAAGTTCACGGCCCATATAATCTAATTTGATTTGATGAAGCGAATGCATATTTATGCTCCGTTCTTGCAGAGAGACCCTCTTGAATGTGCAAATCTGCTCACAAGCGAGGAAAGCTCACGTAGGTTTTAACATTGCACTTGTGAATGTGGTGCTTTGATGAAAGAAATAGTGCTAGCTTCATTTTCGTTTTTCATCCCGAAATGAAGCGCTGAGAATGTATACACAGGGTGTCCCAGCTAACTTTAGCCAGAGTTTTAAAATATGCAAATGCCACGTAGCTGGACAGAACCAAGGTTATGTTGTTTGCCATTGCTTGGAGATGCTCAAATTGTTTTTCTTTTTTTGCATTTTGCCTCAGTAGATAATTAGTCTTCATTAATGAACTTTTCAAATATTATAATTAGATGAAAATTGTCAATGAGGAAATTGTAGAGCGACATGAAGAACTCCCAATACAGCGTTTTGTTGCTCAATACGCGCTGTATAAAAATGTTTTTCTGAGTGTGAAAGAAGCCCGCAAATGCACAGAAAACTGCCGTGCGAGTAGCCGCTACAGGCACTTTGCGTGTACTGTATTTTTCAATATTAATACTGTGTTGTATTATGTATTGATGTATCCTTTTGTACCATCAATCATCTGTTTTTGAACATATGTATAATATTCCTTCCCCCTACTCTAATGCCCAACACTGGGCACTGTAGGTATGTAAGTAAATAAATAAATTTAAAAATTGGATTGCACTGTCTCTGTAAGCAGGGCCCTTTTTCATTGAGGCTAAACAGTTTTTCAAGTAGCAGAAGATTTCAACCTTCAGCAGGGGGTAGCAGGTCCTACCAGAGGCATAAACATACTAGACTTGCTTCTTACAATACAACCGGACGACATTTCCGCCATTACTGCGATACCTGGCTTCAGCAACCATTTCTAGGGCCACCTGCCAACTTTGATGGATCACCCGTTGATCACTCGGAACCACCTGGCAACTTTGATGCATACCTGCCAACCTGGCGAGATAAAAAAATCGGGAGACTTTTTATACGCGCCAAACGGGGGTGGGGGGGGGGGGGTGCATTCACTGTTTCAACTTCCGGGGGGGGGGGGGGGGGGGGGGGCACTTTCAGGCACTGTTCAATAAGTCCTTTTGCACGACATTGCAGCAGCAGACTTTGCTCACTTAAAAAATTCGTTGGAGTAGCTTTGTTCAAAACATGGTCCACTCTGACGGCCCTTCACTAGCAGCAGGTGTTGGGGGGTTGTGTTGCACATTGCTGAGCGGAACTCAGTCCTAGTTTTTCACACCGTGGTAAATATCTTCTCACACTTTGCGTTGCTATGCGATATTACGAGTAAATCCAGCATCACCTTAGCAACTCGGTGAAACATGTTTTCCATCAGTGTTTTTCATTTTTCCAACCATAGACCACTGCACGTCCCACCTTTCTTCATTGAGAATGTCCTCTGTAAGACTGTGTGCCTGTAGTGCGGCAAACTCAGCTTCGAGAGTATCTAAAGCGTCTTCAGCAGATTCAGTGGAATCTCGGGGCAGCAGCTGAGGAAAACGCTGAATAAAGAAACGAAGACTCGAGAGCGATGCTGCGAAATAAATTTCAGGTTGGCCACCTCTGCATTCTTCAGAGTTGCATTTCAAAATTGCGTCCACATCCATATCACTTTGTTTCATCGCATTTGGGAAATATTTTATGTAGAAGAGGCCCAACGTAGTCGCTGACACTAAGGGGTAGGTTGTGTTCCGAGGAGGAATCCCGTAAACAGGCACTCCACACGTATAACACTGTCGTCGCACTTGTTCCGAAGAAAGTTCACTATGTTTCCTTGCTGCTCAGCAGTACGAACATAGCTTTGATGCTTTGCCGTGGAAACACGCAGTTTCAAGTTGCCTTTGACACCGCGAGACACACTGACGACGCATCCACACGTTGTACAATATGCAAAATGTTCTCCTTTTCTTGATGTCAAAAAGCACGAAAATTCAGAAGTATAAGATCGCAAGAACTTCTGCAAATACCTTTTCTTGGGCTTTGATAGTGCCATAGCATCAAGCACATGAGGATTCTAACTTTACACAGTGCACCGCACACAGACAGCCTAGCCAACAATAATCATACACACAAGCAGCAGCAACAAGGTGCACCATGGAGGAAGGCATGCATGAAATACAAGAGCTACATTGGCTCTGGCTTTGGTCGGCTTACTAGGCACCGTAGTCAGCAGCTTAGTCGATGATACCGATGGTGCTAGTGCAGCCGTTGTTGGTGATTCTGACGATTATGATGTGGCTGTACATTCCGTGATGCCGGTTTCGCAAAAACCATTATTGCGCAAACGGAGACCACTTTTCGGGAGATATAAGACAGTGATCGTACAATCGGAAAGTTCAGTAAAAAATTGAGAGTCTCCCGGGCAAATTGGGAGGGTTGGCAGGTATGCAATGATGTATACGTTGTTATTCGTCTACCACAGAGTAAGAAATCATGTACCCAAAAACCAATCTCAGATTAGCGGAGAGGAAACTATATGCGGCTATAGAGAGCGAACTCGAGTTTTTTGGGAACAATTTTCAGCCCATTTAGTTGTCATGCTCAGACAACACAAACTGGGAGCTATTCGAAAAAGTCGCAATTTCGCCCGAGAGGTGAAGCATCGATTGCGACAGCAAATTAGTAGACAGCTATACAAAGTAAGAACAGTAGTTTTATCAGCCATGCAAACTTGACAAATTCCTTTACTAATTGAATTAACAAGCATGGTGCCAGCGAGCACAAGCAAACATGAACACATCACACTCCATCAGATACTGGCTCTCAAAATGTTGGTGTGAGCAAGTGTGGCAGCAGCAGCGAGAACACAGCGCGCACGAAGGTGTGAGCCGCCTGCGGATTCCTTTCAATGTATGGCGCACGCGACCGAGCAAAATACGCACTTGTTTGTGGAGTCTAAGCCCTTCCTTCCGTGCTGCCTCCCAGCTTTCCTTCGTACCGCACGCGAGATTGAGCTGCGCTCGTCAGTTCCTCCTGCACCCAGTCACGAAATACGCAGTTGCTGCCAAAGCACAACGCCTCCCCCACTCCCTCATGGCTTTTCGTACAATGGAAGACAGCGCATTTGCTTTCCACTTTTCTCCTTCGCACGTGCCAGATTGTACAGCAAATGTCGGCTTCCATCACATGTTTTCACTCACATATACAGCATACAATGCGCGTTGACGGTGTAATCGCCCTTGGACTTTATACAGAATATCACGGTGACAACAAAAACGCGCCTGGGGTGTCCATATAATTGCTATAGCAATAAAACACGGTGTTACTAAACCTAAAAGATAAGTACATACCCACTACTGTTGTGAAATCAGACTATAACAATGCTTGGTTCACTAAACGGGTAAAACCTCTTCCCAAACAAAGAATTTCTCCACAGGAAAACTTATCAAAGCTACAACACTGCAGCGTGGGAAAGGTTTCACATATGCGTATCTTCAGGAGGTCAGTCAAGCCAAGGATAAGATCTAGTACTTTCTATGCTCCAATCAATGCAAATAAATTTTGCAGCATGTTCTCCACGAAAGACAGATCTAACAATGCGGAACTTGTTGACCTCGACAGAGATCCCATTTCTAATGATGAATCTGCAGCCGCCCCGAATAACTACTGCTACTCTGTATTTACTGCCCCCATTGACGTCCCTAACTAGCCCATACTGCTTCTGTTCATACTATGCCAGACCTACAAATTTTCTCGGAGGGCACATTTAACCTAATCAATAATCTTCAACAATCATCTTCAACTGGCTGTGATAGTGTCAGCAGTAAACTTCATAACATAGACATATTTACCAGGGGGGCAGGGAGGGGCACTTGCTACCCTCTGTCAAACGTGGAGGGGGCTAAAAATATGCCACGGTAAACTATGTGGGGCACCGTCTTTATATTTACTCAAAGTAAGTAGCAATGTTCTGAGTGACGAGCCATAAATGTTTGCTGTGTGTAGGTTCAATACAACCTTTGCAGAATGTTACTCATGCAAGCATTCCAGGATGAAATAGTGCCACTAATCGAAATATTTCTCAGACTTCTAAAACAACAACACGAGATATGGACATGAAATTCTGTGAAAATAAGAACATTTTAAACACAATGCATTGCAAAACTTTAACTTTCTGCTTTAAATGCACGGCTCAGATAATTACTAAACCCTCTTTTATCCATGTATTTTTGTGCATATTACAAGATTTGTAGCTAGTTTCTCCGGTGTCCTCAGTGAGCTAAACAAGGCATCTTGTTTATGTCTGAGGAAGATTAGGAGCATGGGACGGGTAACGTGTAGGCAATGTTCTATGTGGGTGGGTTAAATGTGGTTTTTCCAGTAGAATAAGTATGCCAGTGGGCCACAGCTTTATTAGTTTGTTTTACGAGTGGTGTAAAACTTGGACGGCTCCGTTGGCATAATGACGACCCCAGTTGAGGTCAAATTTTTTTAACATAGTGGGAACAGTATACAAAGCTCATGCGCGATGGTAAATTCGTGTTGATAAAATAGAGCTTTAAAACAGTTGAAAGCAACTATTCAAAAGTGTCACGCTGCTATTATTAGCTAGGTTTCGCAATGTCCCAAGAGAACATTGCAATTCACACATTTTATATCATGAAGGAATAGGAAGAAATTTAAGTACAAGTACTACAATGCATCGCATAGTTTTAACGTTTCTGGCTTATTTAGAAATGTTATGAATAATTATTGAACCCTCATTTTTTTCCATGTGTCATATATTAGTTTCTCCTGGTGTCCTCACTCAACTAAAGGAGGCAGCTTCTAGATGTTTGGTGACTGTAAGGACAAGGCAATGGGTGATCCATAGGTAAAGTTCAAAATAGATGGGTAATTGGGGACACCATGGTAAATGTTATGGCGAAGTAACATGTGTTGACGAATTCCTGGCTTAAGTACAATGCGAAGTAACTAAAGACTCCAACTATTGTTGACATCTACGTAATGTGAAGCATTGCTTTGCCCTGATCGTTGCGGCATGAGACGCCGACGCGTGTTGAGCTGGAGGTGCTCCAGCGGAACAAGACGCGTTTTGTTCTTTTTCTACTGCGTGGTGTTTTAGGAGGGCGATTGGAAACCGAAATGAAATCGAGCCAGTGGGCGACGCGGGATGCTGCCGAAGCAAAATGTTATAACCACATCACACTGCCTGCAGCAGGGAACGGCAGCACGTTTGGATTATTGCCTACTAAAAGTATATGCAGTATGCTACCAATGGCACTATACACCACGCACTGTAAAACAGATAGATGAGGATGCTTATCGCAATAGGTTTGGTGGCGACAGCTGCGAATGCGGTGTGCGACGACCGAGGCGAAGATTTGCTGGTAATGAATAAGAAACTGTGCGTGCCTTCGTTTTCATGAGACGGGCAGCTATATACTGTTCTCGATCCCATGCGCCTTGCACCTTTTCTTGTTCACATAGGATCTAGCAGCCGGAAAACGTATATGATCGCAGCCTACAGCAGGGAATGGCAACGCGTTTCAGTTATCGCCTATTATCTGGCTGCATACGGCCTGCATGCCAAATTGTTGTGGGAGCAGAAGCCTCCATCAAGCCACATGGCCTTTAGCTTCTGCTTTCTTTCTGTTGTAAACAGGAGAAATAAAACTCATTCATTCATTCATAAAAGCGTGCGCTACGCTTCCAACGGCACCACGCATTGTGAAACAGATAGGCAAAGATGCTTATCACAATAGGATTGGCGATGATAGCTGTAAATGCTGCGTGCGATGACCCCGGAGAAAATTCGCTGGAACCAAAATGAAAAATTGAGTGTGCGCAGGCGTTTTCGTGTGAGACGGGCGGGCGAGTATTGCGGTGAAGCTGCCATGGCGGGCAGCTATATACTGTTCTCGATCGCGCGCGCCTCATGTATTTTCTTGTTTACATGGGATCTAGCAGCCAGAAAACGCCTCATACAATTGCAGTTTGGCGACATACTGAACACTAGTGCCGAAAAATCATGTTTTCCGGGAACGTGTGAGCCGGTAAAAGTTCAGCGTGACTCTATTGGGTCATTTTTTTGTTCTCAATTGCGAACGTTGGCACTGGGAAAACGTACGTAACGGGAATGTATCAATGAGTTTCTACTGTAGTACTTGGTACGAAAAGTACATTGTGCAGTTTCAAGTGCTGCCAAACCAAAAGAGAAGCACTTTTAAGCTAGCACATACCTAATGAACTGCAGCAATGACTTTGGTGTGACAGCTAATGGACTTGCCTAGCTGCTGTTGATGATTGCACACCACATCGTGTGTACAGACATTCTACTGAATAACTAGAGGGGAAAAATATGAATGGGCTTGTGCTAGAAAAAAAAATGAAGCAGTGAGGGAAAGTTGAGATCATAACATTACAAGTTAATTGAAAATATGAAATCAATAGGTAATCATCACAAATAATGACATGGATTGAAGCATATCTTTCTAACAAAATGCAGTACGTTTTAATGAACAATGTTCATTCTAGCCATCTTAACGTTTTATTACGTGTCCACAGGGACTGGTTTTGGAACGTTCATTGTTCCTCATTTAACATCGCCGTTGCCTCTGCTACAGTCCTCGAGGAGTTGTGGACCAGTCCGGCAAGAAGTTCTTGATTTACGCCCCACATCCGGACTTTTTTCTCCTCGGACATTTCCGGGTCGGCATGTCGGAAAAGATGGGTCATCCCTTATGTGACGATAGCGATGGTCTCATTGGGCAGTTGCCATCGTGTTTCCAGCAGAGCTTGCGCTTGCTCTTTGCGCACGACCCTTGTGAAGGTCTGTAGCATAAGAGATGGGGTCGGGCATGTAAAAACAGGGTAGCTGGCCCATGCCGTTGTCCCACTCGCCCACCCTAAGGACGTTGTTGAAGGGAGGAACATGTTCTCATCAAGAACGAGGAGTACTGGGTTTATTAACAATATCTATATGAAGAGTGGAGAATGTTACGTCTCATCAGTCTAGCATGACTGAATTGAAGCACACTGAGGAGCCAAAAAAATCTGCTTAAACCACCTCTGTCCTAAATTAAATTATATTATGGGGTTTTAGGTACCATAACCACTTTCTCATTATGAGGCACGCCGTACTGGAGGACTCCGGAAATTTCGACCACCTGGGGTTCTTTAACGTGCACCTAAATCTAAGTACACAGGTATCTTCGCATTTTGCCCCCATCGAAATGCGGCCGCCGTGGCCAGGATTCAATCCCACGACCTCGTGCTCAGCAGCCTAGCACCATTGCCACTGAGCAACCACGGCGAGTCACCTCTGTCCTTTCTAGATCTCTAGGCCAGGGAAATCTGTCATCCCACCTTTGTCCAATCGGAGCGTCCAAAGTTGTCGAAGGACCCGCGTTGAGGGTGAGGTTTCACATAATCAATCCCGCACCTTTGTTCACTGAACACACAGAAAGGAGGGGAGCATCGCAGACAGATTGTCACGCTTGACTCAAGCTGGAGCGTCTCGGTTCCTGGGATGACCCAGCAGTCAGCTGGAGCATCTCTCAAACGACTGTGGCGATTACCGTAGTCCATTAGGAAACGCCGTAGAACACCCTTTTCCAGGAGTTTCTTGCTCCCATCGTCTGTGACGGCGACAGTGAACCAACAAACACTCGATCCACCAAACAAGTCTCGCCTTGGGGATGCATTGTTAGCTTCACAAAGCGATTCGTCGCAGTGGTGCAGGGGAGGCTAGAAGGTCCCTACCCCCACTGGCCAATCATAACAGCTCCTCCATGGCCCGGAAAATCTCGAGTGGCCAGTGCTGATAACCACTGAGAAGGAAGAGAATGCCTGGTGGCCAGAGAGATGACTCGGCTTGCAGCAACCAGCTTCAAAATGCTGACATACACGCCCCAAAACATCTCACAATGACAGGCAGCAGCAAAGCGAACCCAGACAACATGGCTCTGCAAAGCTATTAAGTATCTTGGATCTCGCTTTAGACCAGCCAGGCTTCAAAGAAAACACGAGTGCAGAAACAACAAATACTGCATTTTGCTATGCAAATTTGTAAGGAATTTCATGCCAACCAAGTTAGCAATCATGGATGAAGTCCTGCTAAATGAAGGGGGATCTTCTCAGCTTAACAAAATAATAATAACATTGTTATGCGAAGGACGAGTCAGTAAGATGAGCAACTATTTACAGGTTATATTTACAACAGCAGTTGCAGCGCTGACCGGTTAGATTCACAGCTTGAGCCCTGTTCATTCTTCCTCCTCTTTTCTCGAGTGATGGCGCCCACGCGCCTTGTTCAAACAATCAAATACCACATGCGTGTAGCATATATCCACCGGCGGCAGAAGCGACATCCCGGAGCGTTTAAATGTCATCAGTGGGAGGGTGATACTGCTTCAGTTGTGTAACGTGCAATCACTGGACTGGGAAGCAGATGGGGCGTCAAGGGCGATCTCTTAGGTGACAGGAGTCACGGCACGGGCCTGTGTAACGAGACAGCCGTTTTTCTAACAGGCCGACCTGTTGCGACGGAGAGCATAAAAGCACCAAAGAACCAGGCAGGAAGTGCATGTCTTGGTGTCAATGGTCGTACAAGCACCTTTGACTCTCTTGGGATTTCAGAAGGCGGTCATGGGCAATTTCCCTTGCGTGGGCACAGCGGGTGATGGTGTCAAGTGCATATTCATTGGTCGGTGCCGCGTGAACAGAGAGGGTTCTGTCGAGGGGCAGTGCTGGTTCTCAGCCGAACAAAAGGGAAAATGGGGAATAACCGGCTGTGTCGTGGCGCGAGGAATTATAAGCAAATGTGACAAACTGTAGAGCAAGGTCCATGGTAGAGTGTATAAGCGCGACTGGACGAGGGCGTAGAAAGAAGCGGATACACAGACACAGCGCTACTTTCAACTATAGATTTTATTTTCACACACATCGATAAATATATACCGTGCGAGTGGAAACAAATGTAACAGCAAAAAAGAACATTGAGTGGTGCATTTCGTTGAACCGAACATGTGTCCAAGGCAAGGGAAAACATGTACCACAATGGTCACAAAGATAAAACGAGGAATCGTATCTCCTTTTCCGATAGTGACACCGAAGGCTTGTTTACGTACTTTTGCTCTAATTTTGCAATTTCGTAGGCTTCTACAATCTCCCTCGTCATCCTGCTATGAGCCTTATACAGAATGGAAGTGCTTTCAAACATGGGCTTGCAGTAACAATCTTGGCAGTGAATACCCAAATGACCCGAGATTACCTTAGTGACATTATATCGATGCTCTTTTAATTTCTCGATGCATCTGCCGGTTTGACCAATATACGTTCTTCCGCATGAAAGTGGGATGGCATAGAGATTGTTATGAGTACAGAAAGGTTACATATTGTTTGCGATGTTGGGTAGAACATGCGTGCCTTTTGTTATTCTCTGTGTTAACCTGTTTGCATAGCTTCTGTAGACGCTCAGGGGCAGAGAAAACCACGTCTACCCCCGATTTCACCACTATTCTTCTGAGATTATGTGAAATGCAATGAATGTATGGTACCACAGCAACTTTCTTTGCTCTAGCATTGGCACTGTTTCCATTCGACGCGTTTTTGCACTTCTTGCTTAAGCCCTCCAAGACAGGAGTTAGCATACGCATCGGGTAACCAGAATCTGCCAGGCACTTGGCCTGCTCTCTGAAACTGGCTTCCATTTTGTGGTCACACGACTTCATCAGAGAAGTGTTGAAACACAATGTTACTACTGCACGTTTTACAAGTTTTGAATGAGCGGAATGAAATGGGAGGACTGGCTTATTGCCTCTCGGCTGATAACTACAGCATGTCATTTGTGGATAAAAGTACAACCCCAAGTCTAAAAACCTTATGAAATTGCCTATGGGGATTAGACAGGGATTACAGAAGAAGCCTTCAGCATCAACGAGCCAGGTACACATAGTCGGTGACGTGGCGCTGCCAAACAAGGTACAGCAAGTATTCAAATGTGGGCTGAAGTTCGTGACTCAGCCAAAGAAGTCTGCTCCCGATCTGTTGGCAATGGTACGACAAGTGTCAAAACGTGTACCTGAAGGCGAGTCGGAAAGGTGTGTATCTGAGGCAGTGGATGTGCTTACGCGGTCCCGTCCCCTTAGCGAAAAGTTCTCCTTGAACAAGACAGTTAAGTTCTTGAAAGACAATGCGCTCACACTTATCCCTGCGGATAAGGAGGGTGGATTCGTTGTGATGAACAGGACGATGTATAATTCAAAGGCTCGTGAAGCCATTTCGTCAACTTTCAGGGTCCACAAGGACATAACACTTCAGAAAGTCCAAAATGAAGCAAAGAAGCTATGGAAAAACTTCAAACTAGATGGCTTATCCCGGTCTATTGAAAAAAGCACAAAGGGGGACCTTGAATTGTTTTTCTCAGCAAAAACGCACAAGCCGGAATACCCCCTCAGAGTGATAGTGTCAGAGAATGCTACTTGGCAGAAACATTAGCAATGTACTTACAAAAGCACTTAAAGCTCTTGCCAATCGACGACCCATTTTTGGTAACTAAGTCAGAACAAGTAGTGGAATTCTTTAAAGACTGTCAAGACAGGGATCTTGTCGCTTTTTCCATTGACTTAAAGGACCTGTACTATTCTCTCCCACAGAATGACGTGATGAAATGTGTATCTGACTGCATTGACAAGTTTGGAGCGGTTCGTTTTCAAAACGCTTGTGGTCTGACTAGCAACAGATTTTTATAACTTCTTTGTATTTATGTTTATTTGACTTACGCGACTTGGGAAGGAAATGTTGTCAAACAAAAAGATGGCATATGCATTGAGTCATGTATTGCTCCCTGCTTAAGTGACTTGTATCTAGTTAACCGCGACCAGGTTCTTGATGAACGCCTGAAAAATGACACCGATGTCGCGAAAGTGTTCAGATTTGTTGACGATTTTCTAATCATTTTAAATGATTAGACAAAATCAGACAATTTTGACTCGCTGGTTTCAAAAACCGTAACCTCATTCACTAAAGTGTTGTCCCCTTTGTCTTTGACACATGAAGTCCCCACAGGCAATTTCATAAGGTTTTTAGACTTGGAGTTGTACTTTTATCCACAAATGACATGCTGTAGTTATCAGCCGAGAGGCAATAAGCCAGTCCTACCATTTCATTCTGCTTATTCAAAACTTGTAAAACGCGCAGTAGTAACATTGTGTTTCAACACTTTTCTGACGAAGTCATGTGACCACAAAATGGAAGCCAGTTTCAGAGAGAAGGCCAAGTGCCTGGCAGATTCTGGTTACCCAATGCGTATGCTAACTCCTGTCGTGGAGGGCTTAAGCAAGAAGTGCAAAAACGCGTCGAATGGAAACAGTGCCAATGCTAGAGCAAAGAAAGTTGCTGTGGTACCATACATTCATTGCATTTCACATAATCTCAGAAGAATAGAGGCGAAATCGGGGGTAGATGTGGTTTTCTCTGCCTCTGAGCATCTACAGGAGCTATGCAAACAGGTTAACACAGAGAATAACAAAAGGCACACATGTTCTACCCAACATCGCAAACAATTTGTAACCTTTCTGTACTCATAACATTGTCTATGCCATCCCACTTTCATGCGGAAGAATGTATATTGGTCAAACCGGCAGATGCATCAACGAGAGATTAAAAGAGCATCGATATAACGTCACTAAGGTAATCTCTGGTCATTTGGGTATTCAATGCCAAGATTGTTACTGCAAGCTCATGTTTGAAAGCACTTCCATTCTGTATAAAGCTCATAGCAGGAAGACGAGGGAGATTGTAGAGGCCTACGACATTGCAAAATTAGAGCAAAAGTGCGTAAGCAAGCCTTCGGTGTCACTATCAGAAAAGGAGATACGATTCCTCGGTTTATCTTCGTGACCATTGTAGTACATGTTTTCCCTTGCCTTGGACACATGTTCGGTTCAATGAAATGCACCACTCAATGTTCTTTTTTGCTGTTGCGTTTGTTTCCGCTCGCACGGTATATATTTATACATGCGCGCGAAAATAAAATCTATAGTTGAAAGTAGCGCTGTCTGTGTATCTGTTTCTTTCTACATCCTCGTCCAGTCGCGCTTATACACTCTACCATGGATTCTAACCAACTAGCCCGCTAACGTGTTTTAACCAAGAGCAAGGTCCCAGTTAGTGTGGTCCGCAGAGACATAATTCGCAAGCATGTCTGTGAGGGTGCGATTGAGACGCTCCGTGAGGCCATTTGTCTGCGGATGGTGTGATGTGGATAGCTTGTGCCTCGTGGCACAGGACTAGAGGATGTTCACGATAACTTTTGATAGTAATGTCCAGCCACGGTCTGTGAGAAGTTGTAACAGAGCTCCATGTAATGAAATCACGTCGCGCAGAAGAAAATCGGCGACATCTGTGGTGCAGCTTGTAGGAAGCACTCGGGTGATGGCGTAGCGTGTCGCGTAATCCGTGGTCCACCTGTTCCCAGAGGTAGAAAGAGGAAAAGGGCCAAGTAAGTCCAAACCAACCCAAAAGAATGGTTCTGAGAAAATGTTGAGTGGTTGAAGGTACCCAGCAATGAGCATCGATGGTGTCTTGTGTCGCTGGCATTTCTCACATGCAGCTACGTATCTTCGAACGGAGCGAGCAGGCCCTGGCCAAAAGAAGCGTCAGCGGATCCGGTCGTAGGTACGTGACACACCCAGGTGACCGGCAGTGGGGAGGTCGTGAAGTTCGTGGAGAACAGCTGAGCGAAGGTGTTTAGGGATCACAAGGAGTAATGCAGAGTCGTCGGGGTGAACGTTGTGGCGGTAGAGTACGCTATCTTGAAGTGTGAATAAGCAAAGGCAACTGTCGACAAGTGACGATTCCAGGCGGTCAATGATGATACGCAAGGACGGATCCCGGTGCTGTTCGTCGGCGATATGGAGCAATGAAAAAACAGAGCGAACAGAGGCGTCGGTGTCAGTATCAGACGTAGAGATCGTGTGTTCGACTGGGTAGCGAGAGAGGCAGTCTGCGTCCTGGTGTTGGCGTCCCAACTTGTAAGTCACTGTGTAGGTATGTTCTTGTAGTCGGAGGGCCCAACGACTAAGCCGGCCAGTAGGATCCTCGAGCGACGAAAGCCAACAGAGCGCATGATGGTCTGTGATTACTGAGAAAGGCTTGCGATATAAATATGGGCGGAACTTTGAAACAGCCCAGACGAGAGCAAGACATTCGCGCTCGGTAATCGAATAGTTGTGCTCTGCAGTTGTCAGGAACCGGCTAGTGTAGGCTATAACGCGGTCGTGCCTGTGTTGGTGTTGCGATAAGACTGCGCCGATCCCATAACCACTGGCATCGGTTCGGACCTCTGTCAGTGCGGACGGGTCAAAGTGGGCCAAGACCAATGGATTGGTGAGAATCGTGATAAGGTATGAAAATGCGGCAGCCTGAGGGGAAGCCCACGTAAAAGACACGTCTTTCTTTAGAAGTTCAGTGAGTGGTCGAGCAATTGCTGCGAAATCTTTCAAGAACCATCGGAAATAAGAACAGAGCCCCACAAAACTCCGGACGTCTTTGACAGACTGAGGTACAGGAAAAGCCATTACTGCTCAAACCTTCTCCGGGTCGGGTTGTACTCCGGAAGCATCGATGAGATGGCCTAGCACTATAATCTGTCGGCACCCGAAGTGGCACTTCGATGAGTTTAATTGGAGCCCAGCCTTGCGGAAGACTTCAAGGATAGCTGCGACGCGCTCAAGGTGCATCTCAAATGTAGGAGAAAACACAAGGACGTAGTCGAGGTAACAAAGGCAAGCTGACCATTTGAAATCTTGAAGCAGAGAGTCGATCATCCGTTCGAACATGGCGAGGGCATTGCATAAACCGAAGGGCATAACCTTGAATTGGTAGAGGCCATCCGGAGTGATGAAAGCGGTCTTTTCTTGGTCTTGTTCATTAATGGAAATCTGCCAATAACCAGATTGAAGGTCAATGGACGAAAAGTATTTGGCACCGCGAAGACAATCAAGAGCGTCGTCAATTCGTGGTAAAGGGTAAACATCCTTTTTAGTAATTCAGTTTAGGTGGCGGTAATCAACGCAGAAACGCCATGTACCATCTTTCTTTTTGACGAGGACGACTGGCGACGCCCAAGGACTCGATGAGGGCTCAACAATGCCTCTGACGAGCATCTTGTTTACTTCCTGCTGAATAACTTGCCGCTCTGCCGTGCACACGCGATATGATCGCTGATGAATGGGAACAGCATCACCAGTGTTTATCTCATGCTTAACAAGGGACGTCTGACCAAGTGGTCAATTGCCAGTGTCAAATATGTCGCGGTAGGAAAGCAAAAGGCAATATAGGGCCGCTACTTGGTCAGGTGCGAGGTCTGGAGCGACTATGGGACGTAATGGGCTGTCGAGGTTCAAGGCATCCTGCAGGTAATCGGGAGGATCTGGAGACGCGTCGGCTGCAAAAGCAGTGATGTGGTCCTGTGTCACTGACCAGAGCATGGCCACCGCTGTGCCTTCAGGTAACACTTGCTTCGTTAAGCCAAAATTGATAACAGGGAGACACATTCGATTAGCGGCAGGGGTTATGACGGTGTGTGGCACAGAGATGTTGCGCCCCAGGAGGACATCACGAATAGGCGTGACGACATAGCCACCATCAGGCACGGTTGCCGTCGAGGCCAATTCGATGAAGGTTAGGGTTTTTGGAGGTAAGCGAACAAATGCTGTAGTGCAGAGGGTGTTGAGTTGTTCGAGGCGAACGTCTGAAAGAAGAGGAAGCTCGAGGCACAGCATACCGGTCGAACAGTTGATGAGGGCAGAATGCGTTGTCAGAAAGTCGAGCCCGAAGATTAGGTCATGAGGGCGACTGGTCAGCACGGTGAACAGGACTGGAACCTGGCGGCCAGCAATTCCTATGCGAGCAGTGCACATACCCCTGACGGCAACAATGGTGCCATTGGCGATGTGTACGGCTCGAGTGATGGCAGGCGTAAGAACTTTTTTGAGGCGACGACATAGGTTAGCGCTCATTATGGATACTTGGGCTCCAGTATCAATTAATGCTGTCAACGGAACACCATCTACATCTACTTCAATTAGGTTCGTGTTGGTGAGGAGCGTCAACAGAGGATTTGTACAGGACGAACGTGATGCAGCACTACCTTCAAGAGCTGCATGGCCTAGTTTTCCGTCCGTCAGTTTGGCGAGGAAAAGCGGCGAGGTTGGGGGTGATGGGGAGCGAAGGCGATCGCACGGAGGAGCGGCTGTACGGCGTTAAGTCAAGCCCCGTTACAACGAACACCACATTAACGAACATTTCAGTTTAACAAACTTTTAAGAAATCCCATGCCGACTGCTTATAGTTTCAATGTAAAAATATTTCACTACTACGAACTTCAGAATAATGAACATTTCAGAATAACGATCGTTATTTAATTTCCGTGTCATCTTAACAACACCTCAGTACTACGAACTCATATCCCGAAATGCGAGGATTCTTAGATTTCAGTGTATCCGTCACGGCAGTCGGAGCTCTAAGCTAGCAGATGACGCAGCGTGAAGAGCGGGCACCTTGCAACTTGCTTCCCACAAGAACCTGAGATGGCGCGGGAAAAGAAAGATGCAGGCGGGACTTTTTTTTTTTTCCTTCTCCGTTGCGGAGGCAACGACGCACCAGGTTTTGTGAGTGGAGAGGCGGGGAGCATGGGCTCGTAAAACCTGAGACGGTGTGGCAGAATAAAAAAAAAAAGTAATTAACGCTGAAGCGGGCCTTTTTTTTTTCCTGTTGCGGAGGCGATGACGCATCACGTTTTTCTTGCTTGTTTTCTCAGTTGTTCGCATGCTGTCACCCATATCAGGCCTGTCCATCTTGTTTTTCTTCTGGTCATATTATTGTGTTAGAAGTGCGTGCCAGCGTTCGGATTGCCATGAGCTCAGCCACTCTAACCACGGCGAAGAAGCGAAAGCAGTTTTCTTTGAGCGAGAAAGTAGACATTCTTCGCGAGATAGAAGACGGGAAGAAACAATCCGTTGTGGCTAAAGAATGTGGAGTGGCGCGGTCGACGATGACCACGATTCTCAAAGATAAAGAGGAAATCTTTAAGCACCAGCAAGAATCTCAGCTAACCCCATCAAGGAAGCGACTGCGGCTCGGCTATTTCCAGAATATTGACGCAGCAGTGCCGACTTGGTTTAAAGACGTGAGAGCACAGAACGTGCCCGTGTCAGGCCCAATGCTGCAGGAGAAAGAGCGGCAGTTCGCTGCAATTCTTGAGGTCACCGGCTTCGAAGCGTCTTCTGGCTGGCTCCACCGTTTTCGCCAACGAAACGGCATAACCTGGCAGTCTGTGTCTGGCAAGGAGAAGGCAGCAGATGATGCAGCAGCAGCCACATGGAGGGAGGAAAGCTTCCATGAAATGGTCAAGTCTTACGCAGCAGCTCATGTTTTTAATGCAGATGAGACGGCCTGCTTTTATCAGCTGCTCCCGGACAAGACAATGCATTTTAAAGGAGAACAGTGCAGAGGCGGCAAAAAGCCGAAGCTTCGCGTCACCGTGCTGTATTGCTGCAATGCAGATGGCACTGAAAAGTTGAAGCCTCTGGTGATCGGGAGGTTTTCGAAGCCGCGCTGCATGAAAAATGTTGTAGTGCCGCTGCCGTGCCAGTATAGGGCGAATGAGCGTGCCTGGATGACCAGTGAGCTCATTTCCGAGTGGCTGCTGACGGTAAACGAGAAGATGAGGAAGGAGGGGCGGCACATTTTGATGATTGTGGACAATTGCTCGGCGCACATTGTCAACATACGGCTCACGAATGTGCGTCTCGACTATCTGCCGCCGAACCACACATCAGTACTTCAGCCACTGGACCAAGGAATAATAAGGAGCGTGAAGTTGCACTTCTTAAAGTGCCTTGTCAGCGGCTGCTCATCAACCTGCGCCTGCAGCACTCGACAGCCATCAACGTCTGACAGGCTGTGGAAATGCTGACAGGCGCATGGTGGAGCGTCACGTCCACCACCATCCAAAACTGCTGGAAGAAGGCCGGCCTGACGATCACAGATGGCCAACCACAAACCGATGAACCGGCAGCAGAGGACAGTTCGAGCGAGCTTTGGAGCGAGGTGGCCGAGCAGCTAGCCATCGATCCTTCAGTCACATTTGACGACTATGTCCAGTGTGACGAGGTGGCGTGGACCTCAGCGGAGCTTACCACTGATGACATACTGCAAAGCGTCCAGGGCGCGGCGACTCAAGATGAGAAATGCAGCGACGACATGGACGATGACGTTACGGCAGCACCCGAAGACCGCGACGAGTCTGTGTCAGCCACAGATGTGTTGGACTGCTTGCGAAAACTCCGCATATTTATAGCCAAAAGCGGCACAGCGACCGAAGGCGTGCATAAGAATGCGGACGGTCTGGAATCGTTCGTGCTGCAGAGTCTGGGCTGCACCCGTCAGAAGACGATCACAGACTATTTCAAATAAATGTGCCTTGTCTGACGATCACGTGTGCATTGTGTGAGAAACGAGTTCAAGGAGGTACCGTTTCAAAGATAGGACGTTTGCATTACTGAAATGCTATTGTTATGGCTAATTTTTGGGCTTTCACTATAACGACCTTTCAGAATAACGAACATTTTCCCGCAGTCCCCTGAAGTTCTTTATACCGAGACTTCACTGTATCCAGGTGGTGCAGCAGTAGCGGGATACCCGACCAACGCAGTGGCAGCGGAAGCAGATCGGTTTGTTGCCTGGGGTTCGCCATTCAGCAGGATTGCGTGGTCTGGGAGCGAAATATTAGTGATTACAGGTTGTGGATGGGAATGGGTGCCGAATCAGGTCAGGAGACAGAGCAGGTAGTAGGGATGCCAAGGTTTGCAATTTCTTGCCGCACAACTGCTTGAATAACGGAAATAGTGGGGGCCGCTTGGTCAAAGGTACTATCAGGGGGTCGTGGATGAAGGGGGGCCGGATTTACCGCTTCAATTTCATGGCGAACGATTCGTGTGACGTTCTCTTGAAATGATCGTGTGGCGGTAAGAGCAGAGCAAGAGAATGTAGCAGGGGTGCTTGGGAGCCGGGAAAACTGTGGGACGAGGCGGCGGCTTTTGGCTACCTCGAAGCGGCGGCCTTCTTTGACGATGGCATTGACGGCAGAAACGTTGTTATAGACGAGCAAATTGAAGGCGTCGTCCGTGATGCCTTTTAGGATATTGCCCACCTTGCCAACCTCGGTCATGTGCTCGTCGACTTTCCGGCAAAGCGCGAGCACTTCCTGTATGTAGGAGACTTACGATTCGGTCAATGAGAGGACACGAGTGGCAAGCTCTTTTCGTGCAGCCTGTTGGCGACCTGACAGGTTGTCAAATAGGTCGTGAAGCTGCTCTTTGAGAATGTCCAGCTGGAGAGCTTGATCTCATCGGTGCGAAACCACAAACACGGTGTCCCGTCCAGATAAAAGATCACATTGGCAAGCGTGATGGTAGGGTCCCAGTGGTGGATTTGGCTAATAAGCTCATACATGCTGAGCCAGTCGTCGATGTCAACGTCATTCTGGGCAGAGAATGTCCCAGGATCATGGAGACTAGCAACCGTAACGTACCGTATTTACACGATTGTAAGTAAGTCGACCCCCCATATCGCGTGACAGAAAAAAAAAAAAAAGAAAAAAAAGAGAGAGAGAGCATACCCGAGGGCGCATTCGATAACTAAAATTTATTAGTAGCTGACATGGTCACTGGACTACTGGTCTTCACTAGTGCTGCCATCGTCATCGTTGCTGCGGTCCCACAGCGCGTCGTGGTCCAGCGAAATTTCACATTTGGCAAACGACCGCACGACGACATCTTGTGGAACAGCAGCCCACGCCGAATTCACTCAACAACACGCAGCCGTCAGAGAGGCTCTTTTGACAGGTCCAGTTGGCGTAATTTCGTGGTTTTCTGCCGCCAGCAACTCGTTGTACTCACGGCGGAACGAGGCCTTAAAATTAAGGCGAATGTCCAGGCTTGTTTCATGACCATGTCGCACTTCACTGGCGGGGACCGATCACGCATTTCAGCAATGTACGCCGCAAGCTTAGCCTGCAGCTCCGGAAAGCGTCCAGACTTCGGCACGTGGGAAATTTCTCAGTTGCCGTCACAGGTGAAAATTTCGCTTCGCTGCAGTCGCCACTCTTGCACCACCCGTTCAGAAACATTGAAATTGCGGCCCGCTGCACAGTGATTTGTTTCTTCGGCGTAAAGGATGGCAGCCCTCTTGAACCCTGCTGTGAACGAGTGCCGAACGGTTAGTGGGCCTGGAGCACTCATGACGACTGGGGAAGCATAGAAGTAGCACGTAGTCGGCAGTCAAGTGGAACACGTCAAACCAATGCCAATGGACGGTTTGCAAAATAGTGAGCGGCACCTGGCGCACAACAGGCAAAGCTGTAGTGCTCTGCGTGCGAGAGTATGTGGTTAGAGAGCGAGTTTCGCTTCTCGGCTGCTGCCTGGCCTCTGCCGCGGCAACCGCTTGTGTTCATGACGTCAAAAAATCATTGAAGACGCCGTTCCAGTTTTCATACATGTCATAGACCTCCGACTTCTGGAAGCGTACCACTCAAACTGATCGCGTGTGGCAATATCTGCTTTCTATAATTGCCACTATTCGCCAGGCTCATCGAGGCTCGATCGGCACTGAAGGACGATTACGTTAAAAATATCGTATATTGGGGGCTGCTGATGCCAGCACGGGACTGATGCGAGCGACATGTACTCTCTCAACGAAGAGCGGAGTGCGCGTCGTCGAAACACACTGCCGATGTGTCGCCGAGTGTCCACACTTGGTTTCGCAGACTGGCCGCGCGCAGCGACCACCGTGCAAGGCTGCTAGCCTTCTTTGCTCTTTGCTGCCGACAGAGTATAGAGAAAACCAACTCTGCGTTCATTTAACCGCGACATAATCGTGCAGACGCTAAAATACTCCCGAAAATAAACACTTCATGGCCCGCTCCATTTTCATTACAAGCGCCGTCGGCTGCTGCTTCGACAACCGGGAGCTAGGCCTGCCGGCTCGAGCGATCGGCGGCTGCCGACAAAGTCAGCGCGCCGAGCGTGATGTTCCGCTTAGGAGAGTTTATCCTACTAATATGGCCCATCTGGAACAAAGCAAACTTTCACGGAGCTGTTTGACTTGTTACGATGGTCCTTTTTTCGCGCACGGCAAATACGGGAATGTCTCAAACGACGCGCCGTTTTCTCGACTGTATATGCACTAATTGCCATCGATGAAGACGGTAGGCCTCGCTCGCTGGCCGTGGGTGTCGCCGGTTACGAAGAAGCTTCTGCTAGGAATTGAATGCATAGTTTTTTGCGAGCTCTTTAACTCATGCATCAATATTAAAAGGCTAAATAAGAAATACATTTGGCTATCTGTACACCGTCGGCAGAAAAGAGCAAACCAGGCGAACTCCGTCGCATGGTGGTCGCTCCGCGCTGCCCGTCGGTCACACCAACTGCCCTCGAATGGTGTGTTTCGATCACTTCAGTGGCGTAGTACTAGGCGCTGATTGTCATATGAGGCGCACTTTCGACATAACTTTGTAATGTTTAGTATAATAACATGTCAGCGACAACTGCATGACACCACTGCGCGTTAGCAAGCACTGTCCGTCCTCATCCATCTTGAACTTTCCCTATTCCGGCAAAATGCGGCTGCGTTTAAGGGGCTTGCAGGGCGAAATAAGCTCGCAGCGCTGGCATATAACAATTCAGTAGCAGCAAATAGCGCGATGAGAACCGGCTCTGCGAGGAACGAGTAAGTTGTGTGCTGTGATGGCATCTCCGGCCGTCGCTTATCCATGCTGCTTTCCTCGCCGGATAGCTCTTCTCGGACGGAAACCGAAATAAACTCTTGCTCCGTTTGCTAGTGAAACACTTTGTGCACAATTCGCAACACAACGAGCCGTCCCTTTCACGAAAATACCGCGATCAAAATCACCACAAACCGTCGTCTCATATAGCGCGCTATAGCTGCGTTGGTTGTTCGTCTGCTTCTTTTACCTAACCATGTAGAGGGCGCTCGTGACAGCCATGTTCGCGCATGCGCAACAGTATTTTTGCAAACCGTCAATACCTTTCAACAGAGAAAGAGAAACCCGCGAGCAGTGTCTGCTCTTCCATGAACAACCGATACTCCCCGCAAGCGCCGCCGTTCTGAGGGTGCCGCCGCAAATGGGAACAGCGGCGTTTCCATCAACTATCGACACCCCCCCCCCCATGAGTGTTGCATGCACTGTAAAACTATCAAGAATGCTGCAAAACCCTTCCGAAAAGCAAACAAACACGCGGGATAGCGAAAAGATATGGGTAAGGTCATAGAGCAAACATAAAATTGTAACTACGTTGTAGCTCCCATTGGTCTCGCTTTTTTGGCGGGGCCATGTTTTGGTTTCGATTGCAAGTCGACCCCCCAACTTCAGACTCAAATTTTAAAAAAGTGGCCGACTTACAATCGTGTAAATACGGTACGTTGTGGTTGGGGCCGCAGTGTAGGTGGCGACAGGATGGTTCCATCGGAAGCTATGGCTGTGAAGACGATGGTGCGGACGCTTCGGAGCTCCGTGGCAAGGAAAGGGAACGTTCCACCTCCACCACAATGTTACGCGAAGCTCGTTCACTTAGGCGGCGTGTCTGATGCATGATGAATGCATCTGGAGAGTCATTGGCCTGACACTATGTATATAACTTAATTTGTACGCAGATATTTTTAGTTTTGCCAGGAAATAATAAAACAATAAAACAATGTCTGTTCACTTCCTTTCACATTCTTTTTTTTTTCCGATGCTCGCGGTAGCAAACGGTTGACATTAAAGGGCCCCTGAAACGGTTCGGACAAATTTTGTAGACGCGTAGGGTACAGCTTAAGTAGAACATTCGCACCACAATTTAAGTGAAGCGTTACGTATTGATGGAGATACAAGCGATTAGAAGTTACCCTCCTCCCTAGCCATGCTTTTCCTCCTCAACTCGTTCGCCAAGCGAGCGGGGCTAAGCTCCGCCTTCACTGGTTCAGCGTCACGATGCGACGTCACATCGTCCACTTCCGGTTGTTTTGGAGCCCGCCCCCGCCCGCGCGAGACCACTCCGCTAGCCGCTTGGCAGTCGACCCCAAGTGAGAGCTATCGAAGCAGCGTGCGTTGCGAGCATTCTGTCGTAGCGCCGAACGTGTCTTGTATTCCGGTAACCACAGGCAAGCTGGTCATTTCGGCAAATGACTGTAGGCATAAACTCAAGCTGATGAAGGAACTTTAGCGTAGACGTACTTGAGCGGCCTGATCGGTCTGCACGGTCCGTACACTTGTTGGTGCAGAGCTTAACCAGCCAAACAAAGCGCTAATATTGCTCTAAACAAGTGTAAAACATTTTAAACATTTATAAAAACAACGTGTTCATGATTACACTCCTTCGAAAAATACACACCAGCAGCAAAGAATAGAGTCGCCGACCGTTTATTCGGACCTCACGGGTACTGCGAAAATGTCCGAATAAACAGGTGTCCGAAAAAGCAGATTAAGAAAAAAAAATGAAATCCTTTATTTCCACGCACTTATTCGGGCTCGGCAGTAGGCTTGGAAGAAATCGTGAATGCGCCGATGCACGCTGTTCCGTTTACGCGCAATCAGATAAGCCTGAATCTCGGAGAGGGTCGTACCATAGAGTTTCCTACAAAATTACTAGAGGGAACTCTGGCGCTAGTGTCTACGTGAGCTACAATGGGAGCGGTTGTCCCAGCATGGGAATTATGGGAAGTACATGGATTTGCCTAAACTTCGTCCTTTTTGGCTTCAAACGGCTTTGTGACTTAGTAAACTCGTCATTTTCAACAGTTTATTGCGTAATAAATAATTAAATAAACATCATTAAAATTGCCCGACTGCAGGATTCGAACACAGGGACTTGTAGTATAGTGTCGCCCCCTGTCAGATCTCTGTCATCGTACATGTATGGGTTGTAGTTGTTTAGCTAGATGGCGCCCCCCCTTCTGTCATGTGACAAACTTGGAGGTGTCATCTGGCGTGTGAAGCCTTTATAAGTAATAAACGGCCGTGGGTCGGCCGAGTCTTCGTTCCGGTTTTCATCGGGAGCAGTTTGCTCCGTGTCTCCTTCCTGCGCCGGCGCTAGCCGCGCGTTCGCCCGGTCGGGGCCCCCCGCTTGCCTGCCGCTGCCGACACAACATCTTTTGGCGACGAGGATGGGATTCCCGCAGCGGTTCCGACCGAAGCCCCGGGAAACCAGCGAGCTTCGTAAGTGAAGCGTCCTTTACGTGTCGGCACGGCCTGCAAACACCGCCGACGCACTTGGCTTCGCGAGGCTTCCGAGCCTAGGCCTACTCGCCCCCTTGTTCTTCCGTGCCCCATTCCTGCTGCGAGCTCCGGCTTGTTTTCTGCACTGTCTCCTGCGCGCTACCGGGCATGGCGTCTTTTACGGCGAACCTTCCCGTTTTTCTGGAATTGCCCGGGCCACCGTTAATTCCATGGTATCGATGGAAAAAAATTTTTCAGGCCCACCTCGAAGCGGCCGGCGGTGGCGACTGGACGGACGCGCGACGAGCGTCCGCGCTCGTCAGCGCTCTCGGGCGTGAGGGACAACGGAAGTACTTTGCAGACGAGGAGCAGGAAGCAGCAAGGCAGTTAACCAGCGCAGCGTCAGCTTCAAGCGAAGCAGCAAGGCAGTCAACCGGCGCAGCGTCAACGTCAAGTGATGCGGTCCCGCCAGCGTCAGAGTTTCCGAGACTCTTGCAGCGGCTTGACCGGCTGTTCGCCGCGTCAACAAATGTCCTGGCGGAACGGCACGAATTCACCAGCCGAAAGCAGTTCGAGGGAGAAGGATTCCTGGAATTCGTGACCGCATTGAAGGAGAAGGCGGTACAGTGCAACTTCGGCACAAGCTATGACGAGCGCGTCCGAGACCAAATCATACATGGGGTAGCGAACGTCAGCGTTCGCGAAAAGTTGCTGGCTCATGGCGAAACCCTGTCCCTGGACAAGGCAGAAGAAATTGGACGCTCGTTAGAAGCCCTTCATCGAGCGAACCGCGCGTTCGGCTCCGAAAATGTACGAAGAATCGAGGCATCTCAACTTGGCGTTCCGTCGACGGGCCAAGATGGCCGACTTCTTCCGGGGAGCCGCCAAGATGGCCGACTTCTTCCGGGGAGCCGCCAAGATGGCCGACGTAGTCTGGGAGGCCGCCAAGATGGCCGACGTAGTCTGGGAGGCCGCCAAGATGGCCGACGTAGTCCGGGAGGCCGCCAAGATGGCCGACGTAGTCCGGGAGGCCGCCAAGATGGCCGACGTAGTCCGGGAGGCCGCCAAGAGGGCCGACATTTCGCACATGGCTCCTCCGGGAACCGTGGTGCATGCGACCGGTGTGGCAGCACGAAACATATTGCAACGTACAAGAATTGTCCAGCAAGGAACCGGCGGTGCAACGCCTGTCACACGTTGGGCCATTTTGCATCAGTATGCCGGAAAACCCGTACTGTTCAACACGTCTCTTCCGCAGAGACGCTGTCTTCAACTTCCACAAGGCAGCCGTCCGCGTCTGTCTTGACGGTAAGCGCTTTTGAAACTAAAAAAGATTTGGAAGTTCCGGTCGTAGTGAACGGCGTCTCCATGCGACTGCCAGTGGATACGGGAGCGTCTGTGTCATGCATGACGGCCGAAGATTTTAGAAATAACTTTGGTCGACAGCACAGGCTGTCACAACCAACAGTGGACTTGAGAAATTTCTCCAAGCAACGCATCAACATTCAAGGCCTGTTTCAAGCCACTGTCCAGTTTTTCCAAAGGTCATGCTCCGTCACGTTCCACGTAACGACTACAGGAACATCACTGCTGGGTTTAGACGCTATCCAACGCTTGGGCATACAGATCGACGGTACGTCGCTGACATGTCGTGTACCATCGCTTCCTTCAGTACAGAACCCCACAGGTGTGCCTCCGGGTTTTGATCACCTCTTCAGTGACGAGTTGGGTCTCGTCAACAACTGTGTGCACCGAATTCATCGGCAGCAAGATGCGAAACCAGCATCTTCAAAGTTGCGCAGACTACCCCTGGCTCTCCGTGACCAGGTCACAAATGAATTGCGACGTCTCGAGGACTGCGACAACATCAAGCGTGTCGAGGCTTCTGAGTGGGTGTCTCCACTCGTCGTGGTGCGCAAGAAGGATGGAACTATGCAGCTCTGTGTAGATCTACGGGAACAGGACAGTCTTGTGCCTCACGTTCAAGAAAGGGTCTTGCAGAAACAGTGGCAGACTAAACAGTACGTAGACAAACGTAGAGGTGCTCAGGCAACTTGTATCAAGGTGGGAGACACCGTCAGAATAAGATTTAACAGGAAAGGATTTTTTAAGTACAGTAAACCTCGTAAAGTCAAGGCCCAGATAGGACCATCTACTTTTTTACTCAGTGATGGGAATATGCGGCATGTGTCCAAGTTAACCCTAGTGATAAAGGGTTCAGCAGGTAGTACATTGTGTACAAGTGACAAAGATTTTTTGTACTCGTATTCAAACTTGGATAGTCATTCCGATGACTCGTCTGTAGCGACAGCGTCTTCTCAGAGTCATAAGCTTCAGTTGAGTAGTCCGTCTGACTGTATCACTTCCGAGTTTACACAGTCAGCAGTCGTCTCTGATTCCGTAGGAGAATCGGTAGCCTCCCAGGACTTGTTGGGACGTCGAGAGGAGCTTCCTGGGCAACCCTCTCCAGCTTTGAGCGACAACCACATTCAATTGTCCAACCAGGGGGAGGGAAATAGTGGGACGACTGGGTCTTTAAAGTCGACCGATACACGTCGCAACCCCCAAAGTTCTTCTGAGGTACGCACGCGTCCTCATCGTGACAGAAAACAGCCTCCGTGGCTCGATGATTTTGTTTCTGTAGTGTAGAGCGTATTGCAGTCTTCGAAATGCCACCGCTAGGGGCCTCGCTGTGACATTTAGGAGACAGTCCACATGTTTCAATAACACAGGTATAAAGTGCTCCTTGTTGCGGTGCAGTGAGTTTTGTGCCGTGTTCCTTGTCAGACTTTGTTTGAGTGACTGCCTGTGTTATGGTGCCCAAGACTGGTGCGCGTGTATGTGAACCTGGGCGGGGACGGATTGAATTTGTTGTGGACTGAAGTGCGTGCTTTGTGTACGACTGGTGCGCGTGTGTGAACATGGGGGGGAACGAACTGAAATTGCCATTGGACTTAAGTGCGCGTGTTGTGTGCGCGTTTCACTGTATGTTTACTTTGTTTCCAGGGGGGGGATGATGTAGTATAGTGTCGCCCCCTGTCAGATCTCTGTCATCGTACATGTATGGGTTGTAGTTGTTTAGCTAGATGGCGCCCCCCCTTCTGTCATGTGACAAACTTGGAGGTGTCATCTGGCGTGTGAAGCCTTTATAAGTAATAAACGGCCGTGGGTCGGCCGAGTCTTCGTTCCGGTTTTCATCGGGAGCAGTTTGCTCCGTGTCTCCTTCCTGCGCCGGCGCTAGCCGCGCGTTCGCCCGGTCGGGGCCCCCCGCTTGCCTGCCGCTGCCGACACAACAGGACTCTAGTACAGAAGCCTGATATTGAAACCATTAAGCCACGGATGCATGTATCGACAAGCGAATGAAACGCACTTATGAATTTATCGCGGGCATGCCAGTGCTTTGAGACGCTTGGTGCGTTTCGATTTGGGCACATAAACAAGCTCAATCATTGCAATTAATAGCAATTGTACGCGTTCCCCGGCGTCTTCTACACTTCGAAGAATATAGATTGCGCTGAAATATACGACAATAAGATTTATATAGCGTAATATACAAAGCCACAAGAACGTCTGAATCCACAAGCACGAAGATCAGACAAATCCATGTACTTCCCATCATTCCCATGGTAGGACAACGACTGCAGCGCCAGAGTTCCCTCTAGTAATTTTGTAGGAAACTCTATGGGTCGTACGGTCACTATTGGCAGCTGAAAGCACAGTCACTGCTTGTACACGCTCCGCATGCGACGGCAGCGTAGCACATGGTGCGTCATCTTCCGACTCAGAGTCATCGTCCGGCGGTGCAGCAGAAACCTGACGAATGATCTTGCCGTCGTCAAGTTCTGCGCATGTCAATACAGCAGTGTCAGCATCTATGAAACTGTCAAATGAGACGGTGTCCGGAATCGCAATGCCACCACTGCGCAGGTCTCGGCAGAACATTTTCCGCGTCAGTAGGGAGCACATCGGAAGGCGACCAATCTTAGGCCTCCCGGCACCCGCTTGCCGGCATTCCCCAGCGCAGTCTGCGCGGGCACTGTCGGCGCCCTAGGCCCTTGACGCGATGTTTACGTATGCCGCGTTGGATCACCGAAACCTCGACACAGCACACAAAGCAAACACCACCGTGCCAACACCAGTCACACAAACGAAAAACGCGGCCTGCTTGCAGCGTCTTGCGCGAAGAAACAAATCAGCTGCTGGATTGTCTTGACATGGCTTACTAAGCTGAAACCGAAACTGCTGCAGAGCCGCTCTAACTAGGCAGGAACGATGATGATGAGCGGGGATTTCCAGTAGCGCCACTTCGTGGGGCAGCAAGGAAGCTCCGTTCAAAACAAAAATGGCGTTCAGCAAGTCGAACCATGCACCGGTCAGAGTCGGTGCATGGTGCTCTCGACCGAGTTGGCTAAAGGAGTGTCCGAAAAATCAGACGAGAGGTTGCAAGGTGTCCGAACTTTCGGCAGTTGTTATACATTATGGTCTATGGGGAGAATGGCGGTGCCGCGAAGCTGACCGAATAATCGGGCATGTCCGAATTTTTGGAGTCCGGAAAATCGGTCGGCGACTGTACACTTCGTTGCTGCTACTGTGTATGGTTTAGCTCTGTGCCACCAGGTGGCTGCACCGTGCAGACCATTCGCATTTGCCCTTCTGCTCATCTCATGGCTCATCCCGTTACGGCAAAGTCAAGCGGCCAGACTCTGTCCCCTTGCGCTTGCGTTTTCCCTAATACCGGACTCGGGAAACGCTATTGCGTTAGTAATCTTCCGGTGTAAAGTGACGGCCACAAACGCGCAAATCCTGGCGCCGATCGGATAGCGGCAGTCCGATGCGCAGCAGCCAGTTCGCTCGTACGCTGCCTTGCAGAGGGACACGATGTCGCAGCTTGACATATTGCCAGTCGCTACGTTTGCAGTCCACAAGGCAACAAAGTCGAATCATAGTGCTCGCGAAAAGACTGAGACCGACTCTGACCGCGGAGCTCTCTTCAAAATGGAGTATGTTGTAACACAAGCAGACGACACACGCTGTGTGCCGGAAGTGCTTAAGTGTACTGAAAAATTATTCTTGTGCATTCTCTTTATGTTACTTTCTTTTCATAAAAACAAATTAACTAACATTGCAACTATTACGAAGATCATTTGTTTACCATAAAATTGGAAAAATTATCGATCACGCGCCCTTGTCAGCCAATTGGATAGCTCGCCCCACTGACGTCGTATGGGTGATTTCGGTCATATGGGTAGGGGCGGCTTAAAATTCCGCCGAGCAGTGTGCTGCGATCGGCAGCGATGTGCATATTTAAAACCTTATAATAAATTAACAAGCTTTAACACGCTTTAACGCTTTAAACACGCTTTACACGGAGCACTTAGATGTGTCAATTAATGATCAGAAGGACCTACTCTAACGACTCAATATGTTTGTAGAAAATCGTCAAAAGCGTTTCAGGGTCCCTTTAATACTAGCGCGACGTATTTCCTGTTGCCAGTTTTCGCTGAGTGTCCCCTCTTGTTGACTTTCTTTCTCTATGCGTCGCCTTTTATACACGAGTCATGAAACGTTCCAGAATACCGCATTTACACGAATCTAACGCACACTTTTTTCCCAATAAAAACAGGTGCAAAAACTGCGTGCGCGTTAGAATTGAGTACTACCCTAAACCTGTGTTACTATATCGCCATCGGCACTTCAAAACGGCTGCCTTGCATGCACTTCAAGCCTAGCTGCCCTAGCTTCCTCCATGTGCTGTAGTATGTGTGTTCAGGTTAGTCCACCATCCGTTTTCCCGTTTTCTGCGTTTGCTCTATCAGCATGGAAGTGCAGACTGTGAAGACATGCCGAGTGTTCGTGGTGCAGCAATTAAAAGGAAAGTGATCACATGAGGGGAGATGGGCAAAAATCGGGCCGCATCACGGGCGTTCGGAGTACCCAAAACATGCGTGCAGGACTGGTGGAAACAGGAGAGGTGTTCTACTCCAGCGGCTGCTGCGTAGGCACGGCCGTGCGTCCTCTATCTTGAAAGCGATCTGCGATGGAGACAGTCTACACCTCCGTGGTCTACGTACCTAGGCGCACCTCACTGTGTTCTCGTCGCTTAGTTTACGTTGAAGTGAGAGGTCACATGTAGGTCAATTCACTCGCTCCTGCTACCGCACTTTCTCACTCCAGCATTCTGATAAAGTTTCCACGGTCATTGAGTGAGACATATTCATGCTTGCTTGTGCACGCGTGACCCCATGCTTGTTAATTTAGTTAGTAAGCGAATGTTAAAAAGTTTATACGGCCGATAAAAGTACTATCCTTACTTTTCATATTGCTGTCCACTATTTGCTATCGCAATTAATGCTTTGCCTTTCAGGCGAAACTGCGACCTTATTTATCGCACCTTTAGTGCATTGGGAGTAAATCTTTGTTATTCCAAATGAGAGAAAGTTGTATTTCTGTATGAAATAATGAGGTGCGGATCTTTCTTTTTTTAGGTCACGGCAAATGGGTGCACGTTACAATCAAGGGTGTTTTCCCTCCCCCTTTTCGTAGTCACAGAAAATGGGTGTGCGTTAGGTCTAATCGAGTAAATATGGTAATTGCTGGTGCCCGTGTGTCTTCCAGAAAGTACTACACAATTCATGTCTCGCATATAACCCGATTACACAAGGTTCGGCGACAACGGATAGAACCATCAATATCATTACAGAAACTTTCGTTACATGCAAGCACGTCCTGCGCTGAACTGTAACGTTTACCCTTGTTAGCCAGTGAAAAAGCGGTCACCCGAGAAAGATAAACAAGTGCACGCGTCAATATTTGTTCATGTAGAGATAGACCCAGGGACTGAGGTTATTCGCTGATAACCGTTACAGTCGAACCCGGATATATCGAACCCGCATATTTCGAATTACTGGCTATATCGAACACACAGATTACCCCCTTGAAAATACTATGTAAAAGTATGGGACAATTGTGTAGTATATCGAATTCCATTTTTGTCGGACATTCAATCTATCGAACGCCGCGCCACACCACGCCCCTGGAAGATGCGCTTTTCCCAAAGACATTCGTGTCCGGTCCTCAGGGGAAAACACTTCCGCAGTCAGTCGGAAGGCTCCTCCTCTGCGCATGCGCGGCCGTCGCCTAGCGAGGCGCCCTGCAGAGGCGCCCTACAGGCGCGAGCTCTCTCACTACTCCTGTACCGCCGGCGTGTGCATTGGGCAAGGCCATTGGAGCTCAGCGGAGAGAGAGAGTGCGCGGCATGGAGACATGGCGACATTTCCAAGGCACGTTTCCTGGGGAAAGGAAGAGAGAGTGAGGGTCGGCACGGTCGCTGCCGGAGAGGGCTCAAAAAACGAAGCATAGTGAAGCGGCAGTCGCGCCTTCGACGGCATATTCCACCGATCTTTTTCCCCGCTCTTTTCTTTCTTGTCGTTCCTTCGCAGCCCCGTTGACTGCCGCTCGGACTGCTCCATCTGCGCATCGCGCATTTTCTTGTGCTTACCTGTTTCAACGTGCCGTGTGTATGCGGTCATCTGGTGACCTATGGCATCCGCGGACATAAAAAAAGAGGAAGAATCTCGACTTTGCAAGAGAGTTTGAGGTAATCCGGCGTGTCGAGAACAAGACAAAAGTCCTCCGTGGCAGACGCATTCGGCATTCAGCGGTGTACATTAAGTACGTTGTTAAAAAACAAGCAGGTCATCGAGCTTAAACCAGGTGAGGAAAGTCGCTCAGGAGCGTGTCGTGTGCGCCCTGCTGCTTTTGACAAAGTGGAGAAGGCACTCTATACGTGGTTTCTTGAAATCCGAGCAAAAAATATTCCCGTGGATGGCCCGATGTTAATCGAAAAGGCCAAATGGTTTGCTATGGCTCTTAGCGAAGAGAACTTTTGCGGTGGCACTGGGTGGCTGCAACGGTTTAAAAACCGCCACGGCATTGTAGGAAAGGCCATTTCAGGCTAAAGTGGGGCTGTCAGCAGCCAGGAGATGCAGCAGTGGCTTTCTGAGGAGTGGCCAAAGGTCACTGCGAAGTTTTCGCCTGCAGAAATCTTCAATGCAGACGAAACTGGTCTCTTTTGTCAAATGTTGCCGAATAGGACACTCGCTCTTTGTGGAACCTCATGTCACGGCGGTAAAATGAGCAAAGTGCGTGTGTCGGTGCTGCTTGCAGCCAACATGGACGGCTCGTGCAAGCTACGGCCATTCGTGATCAGGAAGAGCAAGTCACCACGCTGCTTCAAGAACTGTAAACAGCTTCCCATCCGCTACGGCTTTAATAGGAAGGCCTGGTTGACACGTCAACTTTTTGTTGAATAGCTGCAGGCCTGGGACGCTGAGTTGGGCAAGTCAGGCCGCCGAGTTTGCCTTCTGGTAGACAACTGTTCGGCCCATCAAACGACTTGCAAGCTGCAGCACATCGAATTGAAGTTTCTCCCGCCGAACACCACAGCGAGACTGCAGCCCCTCGACCAGGGTATCATAAAGGTATTCAAGGTAGGCTATCGGAAACGACTTATTCAACGGCTCCTCATAAACCTCCGCATGGGAACCGATCTCAAGATTGACCTGCTCGGTGCGATCCAGATGATTACCGGAGCTTGGGGCGACGTGAAGCAGGCCACAGTAACCAACTGTTTCGGCAAGGCAGGCCTTGAAGTGGCCGGAGATGAATTTCCAGAAGCTTTAGATGATGATGAGTGCTTGGAGAACGCGTTTCGCGTCTTGTTCAATTTTTTCGGCGCCGTCCCGTCAGAAGTGACTGTTGATGACTTCATTAACGCTGACAGCGAAGTTCAAGCGGTAGCCGACCTCGCTGATGAGGACATTGTGACCGGAATAGCTGGTGTTCAAGACGGCGATTCCAGCAATGACGAGGACAACTGTGTTTTAGAAGAAACGCATCCGTGCACAGCCACTGAACTGGCGTCGGCGTTCAGCCTGATTCGGTGCTGTTGCGGCGAAATGGAAGGCACTGGGCTCTTGCACTTGGACAGTCTCGAGAAGATTGAGTGTAGTGTTTTCAACTTCATTTCCCAGCAGCCCAAAATTAGTGATTTTTTTCCCGTGAAATAAAGCGCTTTTATATTATGTGCACATGCTATGCGATTCGCGGCTGTTCCAATTGGTAAGTCACAATTTGTTATGATCGCGAGTGCTGTTTTTGGCCTATATCTGTTTATCGAATTTTCGCTATATCAAACAATTCTCTGATCCCCGTCGAATTCGATATATCTGGGTTCGACTGTATCTACATCACTGTGTGCAGCGTGAAGGACCAGGAAAGGTCCAATTTCTCATTACAAAAAATTGCTGACTGGTGCTTCGCTTAGGACATAGCAATAAATGTCAAAAAGACAAAGTGCCTCAAGGTAACCAGAAAATAAGTGCCTCTCTTTGCTTTATTACTAATTAACACAAGCGCCACAACCAAAATATTCGGGCGTCACATTACACAGAATCTAAAATGTGCCGACCACATTGAAACTACATGCATCAAGGCAATTCAAACAATTAGGAATTCCGCACCGGAAATTAAGAATGGCACCACCACAGGTAAAATAGCTTACAAATCTTTAGTAAAGCCTGTTCTTGAATATGCAAGTGTAATCTGGGATCCCAGCCAAGCCTATCTTATTGAAATGCTAGAAAAAGCGCAAGATAAAGCACTCAGGTTTATATACAGCAAGTACTCACGTCATGTCAGTGTAACTGCTTTAAGTGGTTTTGTCCCCTCAGCAGGCTATCACTGCAATGAAGCTTATTTTTTTACTTTATCAAGGAAGCATAAAAATTGACAAGACTACCTGAAGCCACCGTACTGGCATTCTGGTAGAAACAACCAGGACAAGTGTATTCCAACGTTTATCGCAACAGAATGATGGAACAGTCTGCCAAATACTATTGCGAATTCCTCTAATGCTGATGCGTTCGTCTGCAAAGTTGAAATATTTCTTGAATCGTAGCTTGATCAATAATATTGGGTTCATAGTGTACTTGATTTCCAATTATTATTGTATTACCTGTCCGCATTTTTGGGTTTACTTTTCCTCTGTTTCTTTATAAATTGTACTCGTTTTCTGCAATGTACTGATACTTGTACCAACTTCCTGTATCTGTACCCACCTCTTGTATGAGCCTCAGAAGGCTTACAGTATGAATAAATTAAAAAACACAGTTAAATCTCAATATAACAAACTTCAATGTAAAGAAATATACACACGAACTTGGAAGGCATTAGCAATTGCAGCCAGCTAATCCCCACCAGACCCCAACTCTGCTTCAAGCACGTGACCGTCAGTCCAGCCTGTGCACGTGATCTCGTGCCTGATTGCTGATGTGGTCTACTGGTATAAATACTTTAAAGGAGAACTTTCTGTAACGGCTTGCCACCCACCACACCAGCTGGCTAGGCCTAACCAGCTCCACTCAGTCATTAACATAACATTATGTTAGTAACATTATGTTAGTAACATTAGTAACATTATGTTACTGACTGACGTCAGTCAGTAACATAAGTTGCGGTTTGGTTCCAAGGGCAGTATATGGTGACGATAATGGCAATGTTGCCAGGACAACTGCCGTCTAGTAGTGGCTTGGAGGAATTGACCAGCATGCAGGCATGCATACCTTTTTTCAAAATTTTTGTGCCCCAATGTGGGGGTGCAAGCTTTACACGACAGCGGGCCTTACACACGTAAATGCGGTAGGTGCTCTTGCCATCACCATGGCCCCAGAACTGTCCTTTGCAGTCTGCAGCAAACTGGACAGTGAACATAATCAATATGGTTCCCGTTAAAGTGCTGTTCCTTCCTGGCTTGTGAATTTGCAAGGCAGACATTATGTTTGGATGAATGCATTAGGTAGAGTTCTCAAACATTGTTTAGCAAAAAAAGGAGAAATATGTAATGCCTCTCACTGCTGATCCAGTAGTGTCAACTGACCTGGGCAAAGAGGGGCCCCAGGGCTGGGCTGTGCTCCAGAGGCTGCTTGGCTGGGGTACACAGCAGCTGGCGCAGTGAGTCAGGGGGGGGGCTGCTGCTGCTGCTGGCAGCTGCAGCTGCACCATTGCGTCGCTCCAGGGCCAGCTTGTAGACCTTGTTGCGCAGAGTGGAGCGGGGAATACCGTAGATGACAGCAGCGCGGCGTGTGCCCAGTTTGCCACTCTGGATGTCACGCAGGGCTGCCTGAAGCTCGGCCTCTGTGTACGACCGCTTGCCCCCCTCTGGCCGGGCAGGGCGCCTGCACATTATATTTTGGCCTCAAGTTTCTCATACTTGGCCTCAAGGATATAAGGCGTTTGAATACATGCACAACCTGACAAGCTACCTCTTCGGGGCAAAAGGGGGCACGCACACATAAAAACATACACAGAACTGCTTTCAAGAAGGGCACAACAGACTCGCATCTTCTCAACGATTGAGAGCAGGCCACATCTTCCGTTTTGTCAAGGACGTAGACATGCGAGACATACGCCCTTGTGTGTATACGCGAGTCGCGAGAACAAAACCTGGAGACTGCACCTAGGCACTGCAGAGGAGGACGTGCTTTGCTCGTTCGTTCCTAGCCGAGCTGCACTACACAACCATGGATAGATATTCCGGAATAAGCTCTCTCTCTCTCAGCTCGTGGTTTCGTGGTGTAGCAGTCGAAGCACTGTGCTCATGATTAGGAGGTCCTTCATTCGAATTGCATGCTTCATAGGTTTCTTTTAAAGCGAAGCTTTCTTTGCCTCTTCAACTTTCCCAATGCTGCTGCTGCTGTCTTGCACACTGCGTCGGGGTGGGGTGGGGGGTTCAGAGTATGTATATACATGACAGAAGTGAGTCAGAGAGCAAAGACAATGCGAGAAACTCGTTTGGACCCTACTGCGTTGAGTGTGCACAATGCCGAGTGCAGTTCCCTAGGCGTCGTCAGATTAGCCTCTTGACAGCTGTAATTATCAGTTACTAGCCTCAAAAGCATTGCAGAAATGGCCGCCGCTTCCCTTTCTACTAACGCACAGGTCCAGAGGGGACTTAGATAGAACTGTAGAAAGGAGGGATGAGAAGAGGCAGTTGCCATACAAGGGGAGTGACGTGAGAATGCAAGGAATCCCTACTACTACACGACAGCGGTTGTGGGAAAACCGGATATGCTTAAAGTTCAAGGTACGGTATACACATTCCTGTTATTTCTGAAAAATAAACACAATGCAAATATGTCAAGCGGATGAGTTACGCAGGGCGTGCAGAAGCAGAGCCGCATTAACCCTTTGAGGGTCAATGACGTAAATCTACAGCGCCACAAACAAGTCCCAAAATGGTCGATGCCGTATATTTATGGCGCCGTCTGTTTGTTTAAAAAGCGCGCCAATAACCAAACTTTTTCTTTTCTGTCGTGCTGCCACTATGTGGGAATACATGGAATTTTTTTCATGCGCCTCCCTCTTTGTTTTCGTTGCATGGTTTGTTTTAGAACTAGTTTGCTCCCGTGCCTCTATATACTACCTCCGGCGCATTGGTGCGCGGGCAGGCGGCGGTTCGGGTTTTGTTCCGCGGGCGGTGTCGGTCTCATGCACTTGCAAAACTGGTGGCTAACTCATCACTAATCACTCAAAGGGCGACCGCCTCTTTCTCGCTCGTTTAGTGCTCACAGGGGTGCTCATAGGAAGGATGCCGCCGTGCATGCGTTTCCGCTGCTTCTTCTTTTTGACACTAGCAAAAACTAATTGCCTCTGGTTGGCGATAAGATTAAGATTAGCGGAAGTTTGTCACATGTTGCACATTATCGACGGGCACAGAACCACACATATTTCTTGAGTGCGTGCACCTACGCAGCTCGATTACGCTATGGATGTACATATTAGTGTAAGAGCAGGAACATGAGTCTTGCAAAATATTCTCGTGTGTGCATTTTTAAACCTCGAACTATGTGTATAAAAATGCATTAAATTTATAATCCTCATAAGTTCATTTCCTTTTTTATTGTAATTATTCATAAATGAAGAGTACATATATACTAACACAAAATATTTTTTTCTCACCTTACGGTCACTGTAGAAAAATTGCGGTAAATATTTTTCGAAATAAGTCCCTAAGAAAAATTGTAATCTGCAATAAAAGAAATCGACCCTTGGCAGTCGCATATGGCTAAAAAAATCGACCTTCAAAGGGTTAAGTAAAGCATACCGCAGGATCCAGGTGATAATACAAAAGTGGTCGACGGTCAAATCAACACTTCCGTGCCCACCACGGTAGCTTTGCGGCGATGGCATTGCTAGAGGTCGCAAAATGCTAGAGGTCGCGGATCCCGACCGGGCAGTCACATTTCGCTGGGGGCAGAATAGAAGGCGCACATGCTCCAAGATTTTCATCATCATCATCCTATTTTATGTCCACTGCAGAACGAAGGCCTCTCCCTGCGATCTCCAATTACCCCTGTCCTGTGCCAACCAATTCCAATTAGAGCCCGTGAATTTCCTGATTTCATCGCCCCACCTAGTCTTTTGCCATCCTCAACTGTGCTTCCCTTCTCTTCCCACCCATTCGGCAACCCTATGGCCCACAGGTTATCTAACCAGCGCATTACATAATCCTGCCCAGCTCCATGTTTTTCTGTTAATGTCAATTAGAATATCGGCAATACCCTTTTGCCCTCTGATCCAAACCGCTCTCTTTCTGTCTCTTAACGTTATGCCTAGCATTCCTCGTTCCATCGCTGTTTGCGCGGTCCTTAACTTGTTCTTGAGTTTCTTTGTCAACCTCCAAGTTTTGGCCCCATATGTTAGGACTGGTAGAATGCACTGATTGTACACCTTCCTTTTCAATGATAATGGCCGTGTACTGTGCTGCATGTTTCTTAGAACATGGTTCGGGTTCTGCCTTTGTCAGCATAGGGCATATCTTGACCAATTTGCACGGCGCTCTGAAGAGAACATTAACATTGTGCCTTTGCGCAACCTTCTTGAGGTTGTGGGACACCTAGTGCCAATATGGAATCACTTGTAATCTCTTCCTATCAACTGGCTTTTCATTGTTAATGCCCTCCCTTACCTGTCTGATCTTTTGAAGAAGCTTATCATGGAATGCACTAGAAAAGTCGTATATGAGACACCCCTAAGCTGCAACCAGGTTTATATCGGTCAAACCAGACGGTGTTAAACGGCGCATGAGCACAATTGGGCTGTAAAGAACAATGCGGGGGGGCCATCTGGCTGAACAATGTAAGCGTCAAAAATGCCATCCGTATCTTTGCGACACCAGGTTTCTGGCACATTCTAGAGATAGACTAGAAAGAGATATTTGAAGCTTTCTACATTGCAAAGGCCGAGGACACGTGCATTAGCTGCCCATCAGTGGCACTTACCGAAAAAGAGATTGCTTTTCTGATGTGATAGAGAGGTCGTGAAGTCCCGGTGGTACCATTCTTGTCTCTATCTATATAAATCCTGTTTCTTCAAATAAACATTTGGCTGGAAGTTAGCACCTGTCTATCATACATGTTCTTCTTTTAGTCTGCGTCTTTGTAGAGCTCTTTTCTTCAAGTATGTTAAACCAACTCGCCAACATCAAGCTTGTGCTAATAGCTTGACTACTACTTCCAAGCACGCAGTGAATAGCATTGGAGAGATTGTCTCTCCTTGTATGACCGCTTTCTTTATAGGTATCTTCCTACTTGTGTAAAATTATGGTAGCTGCAGAATCTCTGGATATTTTCCAAGATTTTTAAAGGGACACTAAAGGCAAATACAAAGTCAAGCTAAAGTGATAGATTAGTGCATCAGAATCTCTAAGGCGTCCATATTATAGCGAACAGAGCTAAATGCAGGACATGATTAGAGACTCCCCCGGGACATTCAAGCACTTGCACGATGACGAAAGCACTCCTCAGTTAAATTCTGTCACTAGTACTCAACTAGTCGCTGCAAAAAACATCCTCGTATTGTATTATAACATGAAATAAAATGCTACCTGTCCAGTTCCATTTCATGCTCAGAAAAGAGAACTCATTGAAATTCCCGTTGACAACAACGCGGGCGGTCGAAAGATTTTGTTTTCACTTGACTCTGTGTCGCCCACGCTTTCGCGTTTCAATACTTTTATGATCACGTAGTGCTGCACTGGTTTTGCTGGCTCACGAAACTCGCCCAAACTGCAAGTAGCAGAGAATTCAAGTTACATGTGATGCTGCGGAATGCCCGTACGGTCTATGCCACTTGACCAAAAAGCAGCTGCAGCAGCGAATCCGCCGCTCTGCCTTGGCTTGGTGCCGCGGTCTGTCGGGCGCCGTTTTACTCACTGACAGCAGCAAAGGGTAGTAATGGTGTATGCAACGTCACCACTCTCCCAGTTGGGCGGCGGGAGATTTGAATTTCTAAAAAGGTATTCGGACCCTTCAGATACAATTTTCTCGTAAACTAAGTCTTTTCTTGGCACTAAACAAGCATTACAAGGTTTCTGGAATGGTATTTAAACAGTCCACGTCGACTTAGTATTTGCCTTTAGTGTTCCTTTAAGTAAGCGGCCTGTACTCCTTGATTACGTAACGCCTCTATGACTGCTGGTATCTCTACTGAATCAAATGCCTTTTTGTAATCCATGAAAGCCATATAGAGAGGCTGATTGTACTCTGTGGATTTCTTGGTTACCTGATTAATGACATGGATCTAATCCATTCTAGAGTATCCCTTCCTGAAGCCAGCCTGTTCCCTTGGTTGACTAAAGCCCAGCGTTGCCCTTATTATATTGCAAATTATCCTGGTGAATATTTTATATAATATTGGTAGTTGGCAAATGGGCCTATAATTTTTCAATTCTTGAATGTCTCCCTTTTTGTGGATTAGTATAATGAAGCATAACTGCGTTTCGGCCTAGTTGGAATATATTCATTCATTAACAGATGCATTCTTCCAGTTTTCTGGGACCCTTGAAGTCAATAAACATTCGCATAGAGAGCTGCCAGTTTTTCGAGCATAATGTTTCATCTATCTTTGATTAAATCGACTGTTATTCCATCCTCTGCTGCCGCTTTTCCCCGTTTCATGTCTTCCAAGGCCCTTCTGACCACATCGCTAGCTATAGCAGGAGTCTCTGCAACCTGTTCATTACTGCTTCGACTGGAGGTATTGTGGCTCCTCTGGGTATTGTACAGGTCAATATTGAATTCTTCCACTGCGTTTACTATACTTTCAAGATTGCCGATGATATTGCCCTGCTTATCTTTCAGTGCATACACCTTGGTTTGTCCTATGCCAAGTTTCCTTCTCACTGATTTCAGGCTGCATACATTTTTTACGGCTTCTTCAGTCTTTCTGACGTTATAATTTCAAATAGCGCTTATTTTCGCTTTGTTGATCAGTTTTGACAGTTCCGTGAGTTCTATCTTATCTTTTGAATTGGACACTCTCATTCTTTGTCGTTTCTTTATTAGGTTTTGACGTAGTAATTATGCGGAAACCCGCAAGGTGGAGAGAAGCAATGAATAAAGGGAAAACGAGACATCCACCCGTTCGTAGCAATTGCTACAAAGGAAACCCATACGGGTTCCTCGAAAGAAAAGCCTCATAGTTGAAGAAAAATTCGTCCTGGTCCGGGACTCGAACCCGGGACCACCGCCTTTCCGGGGCAGCCGCTCTACCATCTGAGCTAACCAGGCGGCTAGCAGATGGCAGGGCGAAGTCGAATTTGTCGACAACACGAAGCAAAGGCAAGAGTTTGACGTAGTAATTCTGCGGAAACCCGCAAGGTGGAGAGAAGCAATGAATAAAGGGAAAACGAGACATCCACCCGTTCGTAGCAATTGCTACAAAGGAAACCCATACGGGTTCCTCGAAAGAAAGCCTCATAGTTGAAGAAAAATTCGTCCTAATCCGGGACTCGAACCCGGGACCACCGCCTTTCCGGGGCAGCCGCTCTACCATCTGAGCTAACCAGGCGGCTAGCAGATGGCAGGGTGAAGTCGAATTTGTCGCCAACACGAAGCAAAGGCAAGAGTTTGACGTAGTAATTCTGCGGAAACCCGCAAGGTGGAGAGAAGCAATGAACAAAGGGAAAACGAGACATCCACCCGTTCGTAGCAATTGCTACAAAGGAAACCCATCAGATGGTAGAGCGGCTGCCCCGGAAAGGCGGTGGTCCCGGGTTCGAGTCCCGGACCAGGACAAATTTTTCTTCAACTATGAGGCTTTTCTTTCGAGGAACCCGTATGGGTTTCCTTTGTAGCAATTGCTACAAACGAGTGGATGTCTCTTTTTCCCTTTATTCATTGCTTCTCTCCACCTTGCGGGTTTCCGCAGAATTACTACGACAAACTCTTGCCTTTGCTTCGTGTTGTCGACAAATTCGACTTCGCCCTGCCATCTGCTAGCCGCCTGGTTAGCTCAGATGGTAGAGCGGCTGTCCCGGAAAGGCGGTGGTCCCGGGTTCGAGTCCCGGACCAGGACGAATTTTTCTTCAACTATGAGGCCTTTCTTTCGAGGAACCCGTATGGGTTTCCTTTGTAGCAATTGCTACGAACGGGTGGATGTCTCGTTTTCCCTTTATTCATTGCTTCTCTCCACCTTGCGGGTTTCCGCAGAATTACTACGTCAAACTCTTGCCTTTGCTTCGTGTTGTCGACAAATTCGACTTCGCCCTGCCATCTGCTAGCCGCCTGGTTAGCTCAGATGGTAGAGCGGCTGCCCCGGAAAGGCGGTGGTCCCGGGTTCGAGTCCCGGACCAGGACGAATTTTTCTTCAACTATGAGGCTTTTTTCGAGGAACCCGTATGGGTTTCCTTTGTAGCAATTGCTACGAACGGGTGGATGTCTCGTTTTCCCTTTATTCATTCTTTATTAGGTCCTTTCTGGTTGCCTTGGTGCCTTGCCTCCCACTTCAATTGCTGCCTCTGAAGCCCAGCCTAGTTACGGTTTCGTTCATCACCTTTATGTGTGCGTCACAATCAAGGGCGCGTTAGAACCGAGTAAATACGGTACAATTATTTGAAAAAAGACTATCGGCCTAGATTCGAATAAATATGGTATGTATCATGCTGGTTCACCAACCACAGTGATCGCCGAGTTGAGCAGCACTGTCGGCCGCGTACAGGTGGCTAGTGTAGACATATCAGTGATTTCAAGCCTAATAGACTTGAAATGCGTGAAAATGTTACCGGCATATCACAAATACTTGATAGCACCTAGAGCTTAAATGTTTTGGAGTTGCCTTAGGTTGGCCATACGCGAGCATGAGCTTTAACGTTTTAGTTGAAACGCCAAGCAATCACATATTGAGCAGATTTTCCATTTCCTGGCAATACACAGATGCCGGTTCTCTTCGTTGAATTAAAAGCGACACACCTACAATACTTCGCAACACATACACACACCACGGCTGATGATGCTCATCACATGTTTGCGCCCCCAAGAGATATTCCCTCAGATTTAGTTACCGATGCGCCGAAAGGCTACACACTGGTTCCCAGACGACCTTGTATGAACGGACATTGGCTAAATTTCACAAAGTATGAGCTAAAACATCTCCAAATCATTCCGCAACATGTGACAGCAATACTTTCAAGCAGCACCGCATCAGATCGCACAAGCCAGGGAGGAGGAAAGGCGCGCCGCGCACCCCTTTCTTCTTGCCCTATGAAAAGGTCTCTAGATTTGGAAACTAAGTGCTTCTAAACGATGAGGCAACCATCGCAAACGTGCTTGTATCGGATAGCAATGGTGATGACGGCAGCGATGGTGCAGTAGGGCAGGCTGCCTCAACGTTGTCCTGCAACAACAAAGCCCAGCAGATGATTCATTCCATCCAGTGCTTTGTCTTTGTGAGGAACCTTCCGCTGCACTATGTGGAGCACCTGGACGCCTTGGAGAAGGATGTTGGCAAGCTTTGCGTAAAGCATGCAAGGCTGATGGACATAGGGTTTTCTTGTGCAAGCCAGTGAGAAGTACGTGGGTGGCAAGATGCTTACGGCAATCTTGCCCCCCAGAGTTTCTTCTGGATTTCTCAATCTCACAGGCTGCCGTGGCAACCTTCTCGCAGTTCTTAAAAGGCCCCTTTTGGGGCCACCAAAGCGATGCCTCGGCGGAGCTCACATATCGCGTGCCACCCGTGACCCCTCTTTGCAGTTGTTATAGCAGTGCCATTCTTTAATGCCAACAGCCGTGTCTTCTTACACGGGATCGGAGCGCCCAGGAAGCAGTTAAACGAGTGAAAACAATCAGCAGCCGGATGGAGGAATGTGGTGAGGAGGGTCACTGGCCTCCCCACCACTGCAGTTTTCTCACAACAGCTCTGCCATCCCCCTATTTTGATTTTTTCATGCAACCTGGTTATAACAATTATCGGTTATAAAAACGGAATTTTCGTGGCAGTTGAATATTGTTGTAAGCAGGTTCGACTGTATATGCTCTTCTTCTCTGCCTTTGAAATAAAGTTCTTATCGGCGCATGGGACGTGTTCTGTCTCTCTTCTTTGTAATTGTGCCTTTGTGCTACATTATGACAGTAAGCAAACACCAAATAGCCAAACAGCAAGTCGTTTTACAGAAGCAAATAATAAAATACAGCAAATAATAAAATAATAAGACATCGTAGAGGTTGAAAAGGGCGCAAGAACACACTACTCGAAACTGTCAACACTGACAATTTTGACTGTCAATTGTCGCAGTGTTGTGAATAAAATGCATGACCCTGAAGCTGTTATCATGGCTTATCAGTCGGGCATTGTAGCAGTCACTGAAACATGGCTGCACCCTGGCAGTTGAGACTACGAAGTTGTGCTGCCTGGGATATGCAATTGTACACAAGAACAGGAAACCAAGAGGTTAGGGTGTAGCTTCAATTTTTAAGCACGGCATAGCTTATGCCCTCATGCATATAGCTTCGAATGTTGAAGCAACATGGTGCAAGTGAAAGACTTAGGCCACTAGAGCTGCCTACCAACCACCTGATTCTGAGATATCGTTTTTTGAATATTTCACTACTGTATGCACTGCAAGCAAATCATAGCAGGAGACTTCAACTTGCCTGAGTTAAACTGAGATTCGCTCAATCCGGGGATGGCAACTACCAATATCATTACAGATATTACATTCACTTTTAATCTCTCACAAGTCGTTACAGTTCCAACTGGCATTCAAGGCTCTTCAACGTTGCTCCTGGATCTAGTTTTCAGCAGCAGCTGCTGCTGATGATGATGATGAGGATGAGCAAGCGCATAGAGTTTTGAAACTCTATGCGCTTCCTCATCAATGTTCCTCATCCATATCAGGTAGGTGAGGCACATCTTTGCAGAACCCTATCACATCACAGGCTGGCATACTATCCCTTTTAGTGAACGTCGACAAAAAAAAAAAAGTACCACTCCGGATAATATCCCAAGTTCATTGTTAAAGCAGTATGCTGAACCCATATGTAAATTTATTCACCTCATATATAAGATCGCTTTACAGGGGTCGCCTTCCTGCTGAGTGGAAAGTTGCAAAGTTATTATTGTACACAAATCAGGTGATACTTCTTCCTCTACTAACCTCATATTTAAAATCGCTTCACACGGGTCGCCTTCCACCTGAGTGGAAAGTTGCAAAGTTATTATTGTACACAAATCAGGTGATACTTCCCCTACTAACCATAGGCCAATCTCACTTATATGCACCTCTTGTAGAAAATTCTAGCACAATATCCTAAACTACATAACAGAATAAGTTGAATCCAACAATATACTACACCCAAATCAGCATACTTTTCTAGTGGCCTATCGACTGTTACCCAATAGTGCAAACACTACACGACTTTTCTGATGACGTTAACATCATCATCGACATCATCATCGTCATCCTGGTTAGGCCCACTGCAGGGTAAAGGCCTCTTCCATACTTCTCCAACTACCACGGTCACGTACTAATTGTGGCCATGATGTCCTTGCAAACTTCTGAATCTTATCCACCCACGTAACTTTCTGTGCCCCCTGCTACGCTTCCCTTCCCTTGGAATCCAGTCCGTAACCCTTAATGACCATCGGTTATCTTCCCTCCTCATTACATGTCCTGCCCATGCCCCCCCCCCCCCCATTTCTTTTTCTTGATTTCAACTAAGATGTCATTAACTCGCGTTTGTTCCCTAACCCAATCTGCTCTTTTCTTATCCCTTAACGTTACACCTATCATTCTTCTCTCCATAGCTCGTTGCGTCGTCCTCAATTTAAGTAGAACCCTTTTCATAAGCCTCGAGGTTTCTGCCCTGTAGGTGAGTACTGATAAGACACAGCAGTTATACACTGTTCTCTTGAGGGATAATGACCACCTGCTGTTCATGACCTGAGAATGCCTGCCAAACGCACCCCGACCCATTCTTATTCTTCTGATTATTTCAGTCTCAAGCTCCGGATCCGCGGTCACTACCTGCGCTAAGTCGATGTAATGCCTTACCACTTCCGGTGCCTCGCTACCTACCGTAAACTGCTGTTCTCTTCCGAGACTGTTAAACATTACTTTAGTTTTCTGCAGATTAATTTTCAGACCCACCCTTCTGCTTTGCCTCTCCAGGTCAGTGAGCATGCATTGCAGTTGGTCCCCTGAGTTACTAAGCAAGGCAATATCATCAGCGAATCGCAAGTTACTAAGGTATTCTCCAATAACTATTATCCCTAATTCTTCCCAATCCAGGTCTCTGAATACCTCCTGTAAACACGCTGTGAATAGCATTGGAGAGATCGTATCTCCCTGCCTGACGCCTTTCTTTATTGGGATTTTTTTTATTTCTTTATGGAGGACTACGGTAGCTGTAAAGCCGCTATAGATATCTTTAGGTATTTTTACATATGGCTCATCTACACCCTGATTCCGTAATGCCTCCATGACTGCTGAGGTTTTGACTGAATCAAACGCTTTCTCGTAATCGATGACATTAACAACCAACTACAATTTGACGTAACCTTCATGAACTTTTCGAATGCTTTCTGACACGTTTCTCATCCCAAACTTCTTAATCAGGGTGTCTACCAAGTTGACACTTCCAAATTCCCCGAGCTTTCCAGGTTTTCCCTGAGCGAATTTGCAATATTCCCTTAGTGACACAGAACTTTGTTTTATGTCAACACGGGCTCTCTACATCATTTCGCCCAATGGTGTCACTTTCTAGTAAGCATGTTAATAAATAAATTAAAAAGAAACTTAGTCCAGTTTGAATAGTAAGGGGTAGTGTTTATTTTATTCAAAAAGAAGACAGAAGGGAGGGGTTAGTAAAATGCATAGCGAATAAAATATCCTCGAAAGAAATAGTAAAAACCAGTGCAAATTGAGTCGAACGTTCTCAAATACAAATAAGAGATGCATGCAGAATATTTTCGAATACGAGCTATTTCTATCAACTGATAGCAAGCTAATTGGTATGAGGCCCGAACTTTATCACAAGTGAGATTATCTCGCAACAGCTGGTAAGTCAACCTCAACTCTCCTGACGTACTCTCAACTTGCACACAATGCCTCAATGTTGCATTTCACTGTTTTAAATAGTTTTTTACTTTTGCTTGGATGAGGCACACCTGCATCTCGGCATCAGCGAACACTTTGCTTTTAGAGCGCAAGCTCCTTCAAAAAAGTCGCCGCATGCTTCCTTTCCTGTTCATAACAATGCGGGGGGCCCATCTGGCAGAACACTGTAAACGTCACAATTGCCGTCCGTATCTTCGCGACACCAGGTTTCTGGCACGGTCTAGAGATAGACTAGAACGGGAGATATTAGCTTTTTCCATTGCAAAGGCTGAGGGCACGTGCATTAGTTGCCCTTCAGTGACGCTTACCGAAAAAGAGATAGCTTTTCTAATGAGATAGGGAGGTTGTGATGTCATGATGGGCCATTCTTGGTTGTATCTATTTAAAGTCCTGTTTCTTCAAAAAAACATTTAGTTGGAAGTAGCACCTTGTCCGTCGTACATGTTGTTCTTTTAGTCCGCGTCTTCGTAGCGCTCTTTTCATCAAGTTTCCTGTTCATTTCTGAATGCGTAGGTCCTTGTCTTCTTGTTCTCCTTTGGCAGCGCGTTCACCACACGGACTATTTGAAGCATCCTCCTGGACAATTGTACAGTCAGCGTCCGATTTTTCGGACTCCCTAGGAACCGTGAGAACGTCCGAAAAAATGAATGCATGTCTTTTACAGTCCTTAATGGTTCAAATCTCCACAGCCACGTCTGAAAAAGCTCTAAAGGCCGGCCAGTACACTTATTAGGCATATCGGTACTTGTACTGTGACAGGAGATGGCGGGTGCACGCATGTATAATTAAGGAATACATACTGTGTCCCGTGACAGTTGCCCCTTCCCACGCTTGTTATGCTTCACAGCGTAATACTACTGTAATGAGGCGAAGCTGACTTTCGGGAACCGGCAATATGCAACGCGCCGTGCTTTCCGAACTTCGAAGCCAATCGCGATGACCACAAAGGTGGTATCGATTGCTGACAGCGGCGAATTCTTTCAATGAAAAACACGACACAGAACGGCAAGAAGCTTAATACCGAACCTCGAAGCAGCTAGGCATAGCATTGCCGCGGTGGTGGCTACGGCTGCAGGCGGATCTGCGTGCGAGTGTGCCGGGACGAGGCGACGAGGTCATCAAAATGACGGCGGTGGTGGTTTTGATTAATGCCGTTTCGTACCTGCGGTTACGGCAAAAATTTCAGAAAATCGGACGGTGAAGCGTTCTTGTGCCCGAAATTTTAGACATTCTTATACATTGACCCTATGGGGTATGTAGTTGTGCCGCGAAGCCGTCCGAATTACCTGGCGTCCGGAAAGTCAGTCGACTGTACACTGGCAACTCCTCCAGCCGACGTGGCGTCAAAGACCATTAGTTACGATTCCTCTCTGTTGCTCGAGCCAGCATTACCGCGACTTTCGTACCCTTTCAATAAAATTACAGATAATTTTCCCTGATAGAAGCACAAATTCCCCGAGTTTTTCCAGACAACTAAAAATCCCTGAGAATTCCCGGTTTTCCCGGTTGGTAGACACCCTGTTAATAAATGAAGAAGTTTGTTAGGGAATGGTCCACCCTTGTGTTGGATTAAAGATTATCTGTCACACAACTACCAGTATGTACAGTATAATGACTATGTATTGGACATCATTCCCATTTTATCTGGTCTAATGCAGGGTTCCATTCTGGCCTCACTGCTCTTTTTGTTGTACATAAATGATATTGTTGTGGAAGGAAGAAAGAAGAGAAAGGAAGATGATCAGAGACGCTGGCTGCTGCCTGTTGTTGGTGGTCAGCCATCTTAGCTGTTCTGACTCATCCTGTATATATATTGTAAATATAGTTTTTATATACTCGCAACATCCCCGTAACATATTAGTGAGAGGAGCGGAGTGGCACAGCTAGAAACGGAGCTCCGCAGTGGACGTCGCATCACCGTCCGCACCATGAAGGACGGTGAGCACGTGGGATCAACGTCGTTGCCGCCTCCAACGCCACCGTCGCCAGCTACGTCGCTGTCAACTTCAGTTGTCGTTGTGCAACCCAAGGATCCTGGAACTTTTTACGGGACCGATGCAGCCGACGTTGAAGAGTGGGTGGCCATGTAAAACGCGTGAGTGGAATCAACAGATGTTACCCTATGCTTATGTTAGCTAACCTATTGTTCTACCTAAGAGGCACGGCAAAGCTGTTGTACGAAAACCATGAAGAGGAGCTAACCAGCTGGGACCAATGCAAAGAGAAATTGACAGAGTTGTTTGGCAAACCAGCTAGCCGTACAACTGCCGCAAAGCAGGAACTGGCCTCCCGTGCCCAATCCCCCAGGGAGTCCTATCTCTCGAAACATCCAGGACATGCTGGCACTTTGGCGTAAAGCCGATCACGACAAGATAGAAGCTGAGAAGGTCAGGCACGTGCTTAAGGGCATTGCTGATGACGCGTTTAATCTGTTCATGTGCAAGAGCTACAGTTGACGCAATCATTAAAAAGTGCCGACAATTTGAGCAGGCCAAAATCAGACGCGTCTTGCAACCATTCGCCAGACTTCCCAATACTGCCGCAACGTCGACGTGTGAAGGTCAACCCACACAGCAGCATGCGTCGCCATCAGAGGACGTGGTGTGAATCGTTAGACGTGAACTGGATGCAATGCCGCCCGCAGCTTTCTGTTCGCGTAGCCCTGATGCTGCCACATTTTCAGTTCCCCTCGTACAAGCCATCGTTCGCCAGTAACTTGAAAACATTGGTTTACACTCTGTGTGTGCTGTCACCAATCCTAGAGCTAACGAACGTCCTTCTACTATTTTCGCTCCACCCCGACACTTCTCTCCACATTATCGCAACCAGAGCGCGTGGAGAACTGCGGACGACCAGCCGATACGTTTCACCTGTCGCTGCATTAGTCACATCACCCAATACTGTCACAACTCGTGGCCCTCAACATCTCGTACGCCAACCAACCTGAGCCGTTTTGATGGAAATACCCGCAATATTTTGCCCACAGCCGAGTCTAACAGCACCACCAACTCTGCTCGGAACATGTGGTACAGCCGCTCATCATCGCCGCGCGGACACCAAGTCTCGTTCACCGCAAACACATCACCCATCTTCCCGTTCACCACAGCCACGTCGCCTGTCGTCACCTGTGGCCTTAGGCCGCACCCTTTCGGAAAACTAGGAAATGCAGCCCTCGGAGGTGGTGCTGCATTGCCGACTGCTGCAGCAAATCCTCTGTCTGTGCCCACAAAGAGTGTAATTGATGTCAAAATAGACCCAAGCTCTCATCCAAGCAGTGATCCATGATGTCCATGGATCCATGACATCCATGATGTCCAAGCTCTCATCGACACTGAAGCCCACGTATCTGTGATGAGTGCTGGCTACGCAGACGTTTAAAGAAGGCCCTCCCCCCAGCAGCTGCCCGAGTGCTTCATGTGGCCGACGGTGGCGTGCTGGTTGTTCTTGGAATGTGTACTGCACATTTAATTATAGCCAGCCACCCTACTTCTGTTCTCTTTGCTATAATCGACAACTGCCCTCACGACGTTATCCTTGGATTGGACTTTTTATCTCCTCATTCTGCTCTCATCGACTGCGCGACCGGTGTTCTTCAGTTAGAACTGCCTCAACTCGCCGGTGCTTCGAGTACCACCCCACCGCGCTTGTGCTCGCTTCAAGATGTGCGTCTGTCACCCGAGGCAGTTACTTGCGTCTCTTTGGCTGCCCAGCCACAGGTTTCTGATGGTGAATATGTGCTTCACCCCATCATCGGCGTGCTTTTGAACCGGAATGTTGCTGTTCCGCATACGTTGGTCACGGCTACTAATAACGACGTCATTCTACCACTTCTTCCTTTCAGCCTGTGCCCTCAAATGCTTCCGGCCGGCATGTTCTTGGCCAGCATTTCTAGTGCTTGCAAATTTGACATTGAGAGTCTGAATGCCGAGAGTGGCTTATTAGCATCAATTGCAGCTGACAGCTCTGGTTCCTTAATGGATGACTTCGCGAAAATGATTGCACCTGACCTCACCTCTGCACAGGCCACAGACATACGACTCCTGCTTGAATCGTACAGTGACATATTTGATTTCGGCGACAGGCCATTACGCCAAACATCTGTTGTTCAGCACCGTATAAACACTGGAGATACGAATCCTATTCGTCGGTGTCCCTATCGTGTATCGCATGCTGAACGTCGAGTCATCCAATTAGAAGTGGACAAAATGCTCCGCAAAGGAGGTCATCGGGCCATCAGCCAGCCCTTGGGCTTGGCCTGTCGTCCTTGTGAAAAAGAAAGATGGTACCTGGCATTTTTGCATCGATTATCGCCACTTAAACAAGATCACGTGAAAAGACGTCTACCCACTACCGCGCATCGATGACGCCTTGGACTGCTTGCATGGAGCTAAATACTTCTCGCCCATCGATCTTCGATCCGGCTACTGGCAGATTTCAGTTGATGACATGGACCGCGAGAAGACGGCCTTCATCACGCCGGATGGCTTATATCAGTTCAAAGTCATGCCCTTTGGCCTATGCAATGCTCCTGCGACATTTCAATGTATGATGGACTCTCTTCTGCGGCGCTACAAATGGACCACCTGTCTTTGTTACCTTGATGGCATTGTTTTTTCTCCCATGTTCAGCAGCCACCTTACCCGACTCGCTTCAATTCTTGCGGTCATCCGAAAAGCTGGCCTTCAACTGAACTCCATGAAGTGTCAATTCGGGCGCCATCAGATCACCATGTTGGGACACCTCGTTGACGCATCGGGTGTCCAACTAGATCCGGAAAAAGTTCGCACCATACGCAGTTTCCCTGTGCCACATTCTGCCTCTGACGTGCGCTGCTTTTTCAGCCTGTGTTCTTATTTTCGTAGTTTCGTCAAAAACTTCGCCGACGTTGCTCAGCCTTTGACAGATATTCTAAAGAAGAACACACCATTCTCATGGGGCCCGGAGCAGGCTCACGCGTTCGCCGCTTTTATCGGGTTTCTGACCACCCCTCCCATACTTGCCAACTTTGATCCGTGTGCACCGACCGAAGTCCACACTGACACAAGCGGCTATGGCATCGGCACTGTTCTCGCCCAACACCAGAATGGTACCGAGTGCGTGATAGATTACGCCAGCCGCCTGCTGTCACCTGCCAAGAGAAATTGCACCACCACCGAGCGGGAGTGCTTGGCTTTAGGCTGTCGCCAGGTTCCAGCCATATTTGTAGGGCCGCACGTTTTAGGTCGTCACAGACCACCACGCACTCTGCTGGCTGTCTTCCCTCCAGGATCCAACTGGACGGCTTGGTCACTGGGCTTTGCGGCTCCAGGAACTTTCATTTAGTGTCAATTACAAGACTGGACATCTCCACAAGGACGCTGACTGCCTCTTGCGTCACCCCGTGGATCCTCCTGATCCTGTTGCGCATGATCCGGTGACCTGCGTGATGGCTTTGACTGACATGACCGACGCGCACTGAACAACGTGATGCATCCTTACAGTCCATTGCCGGAGTGCAACCTGGCAGCACCACCGCATGCTCGTGTTGCATGACGGCATCCTCTACCGCCGCAACATCAACCCTGACGGCCCTGAGTTGCTGCTTGTCCTTCCTCATCGTCTGCGACCCATCGTTCTCGAAAAACTTCATGATGCACCGATGGCAGGACACCTTGGAGTTTTGTGTACATACGACCATGTACAAAGCCGGTTCTTCTGGCCGGGTCTCTACCGCTCTGCGCGTCGTTATGTCGCAACTTGCGAATTACCGTATTTACACGATTGTAAGTCGACTCGAATGTAAGTCGACCCCCCCATATCGCTTGACCGAAAAAAAAAAAAAAACCCCGAGGGCGCATTCGATAACGAAAATTTATTAGTAGCTGACATGGTCACTGGACTACTCGTCTTCACTAGCGCTGCCATCGTCATCGTTGCTGCAGTCCCACAGCGCGTCGTGGTCCAGCGAAATTTCAAATTTGGCGAACGACCGCACCAGGACATCTTGCAGAACAGCAGCCCACACCAAATGCACCCAACCACACGCAGCCGTCAGGGAGGCTCTTTTGACAGGTCCGGTTGGCGTAATTTCGCAGTCTTCTGCCGCCAGCCACTCGTACTCACGGCGGAGCAGAGCCTTAAAATTAAGGCGAAGGTCCGGGCTTGTTTCATGACCACGTCACACTTCACTGGCAGGGACCGATCACGCATTTCAGCGACGCTGCCGCAAGCTTAGCCTACAGTTCCGGAAAGCGTCCAGACTTCGGCACGTGGGAAATTTCTCACTTGCCACCACAGGGTGAAAATTTCGCTTCGCTGCAGTCGCCACTCTCGCACCACCCGTTTAGAAACATCGAAATTGCGGCCCGCAGCGCAGTGATTTGTTTCTTCGGCGTAAAGGATGGCAGCCCTCTTGAACGCTGCTGTGAACGAGCGCCGAAAGATTAGTGGGCCTGCAGCACTCATGACGACTGGGGAAGCATAGAAGTAGCACGTAGCCGGCAGTCAAGTGGAGCGCGTCAAAAAGTTGGTCAAACCAATGCCAATGCCTTTTAAGGCCTTTAAAAAGAGAAAGAGAAACCCGCGAACGGTGTCTGCTCTTCCATGAACTACCGATACTCCCCGCAAGCGCCGCCGTTCTAAGGGTGCCGCCGCGAATGGGAACAGCGGCGCTTCCATCAACTATCGACACCCCCCATGAGTATTGCATGCACTGTAAGACTCTCAAAAATGTTGAAAAACCCTTCCGAAAAGCAAACAAACACGCGGGATAGCGAAAAGATACGGGTAGGACCATAGAGCAAACATAAAATTGTAACTACGTTGCAGCTCTCGTTGGTATCGCTTTTTTTTTGGCGGGCCATGTTTTGGTTTCGATTGTAAGTCGACCCCCCAACTTCAGACTTTCAAATTTTAAAAAGGGGTCGACTTACAATCGTGTAAATACGGTATGTCAGCGCCGCAAGAAACCACCCCTGGCACCTGTCGGAAGACTCCATCCCATTGAAGTTCCCTCTAAACCGTTCTTTCGTGTAGGCCTTGACCTGCTTGGCCCTTTTCCGATGACTAGAGGGAACAAGTAGATCGCCGTCGCTATGATTACGTGACACACTACGCGATAACAAAGGCGTTGCCGACTAGTTGCGCAACTGACGTCGCTGATTTTCACCTTCACGACGTCATTCTCCAGCACGGTGCACCTCGACAGTTACTTACAGACCGCGGCCGCTCATTTTTGTCTCGAGTTGTGCACGACCTCCTCCACTCTTGTGCCACTGAGCACAAGCCACCCACCGCCTACCACCCACAAATGAACGGTCTTACGGAATGTCTCAACAGAATAATCACGGAGATGCTGTCGATGTAGGTCTGCAACAATCACCGCGACTGGGACGCCACGTTGGCTTACGTGACGGTTGTGTATAACTCGTCACGACATGACACTGCAGGATATTTACCCTTTTATCTCTTCTATGGTCGTGACCCCACACTGCCGTTTGCCAACATCCTCCCTTATGTGCCACGTGTTGCAACTGAGTACGCTCGTGAAGTCATCGATCGCGCTCACATGGCATGTCAAGTCGCCCAATCTCGTTTATTAATAAGCCTCACAGCATATACAGAAAGAACGTTACGACTGCTGCCATCGCGATGTTAAGTTCGCACCAGGTGCTTGGGTATTCCTCTGGTCACCACATCGTCGGGTTGGCCTCTTACAGAAGCTTCTCTCTCGCTACACAGGGCCTTATGAAGTCCTATGCCAAATTAACGACGTCAATTACGAGATTTCGCCATTACACTATGATGCATCCTCAAGTCAGACGCCTGTCGACGTCGTGCACGTTTCGCGGCTGAAGCCATATTTCGCTCGCAATTCTTCGCCTGCCATGCGCCGAGACGGCACTTCGCCGCCCGGGGCTCCTGTTACGGAAGGATGAGAGAAGAGAGAGGAAGACAATCGGAGACGCAGGCTGCTGCCTGTTGTTGGTCGTCAGCCATCTTAGCTGTTCTGACTCATCCTGTATATATATTGTAAATATAGTTTTTATATACTCGCAACATCCTGTAACAATATAACCAATCAGACGGATGCAAACATCCAACCATTCTCAGATGACTGCACAGTGTACCACACAATTAAACCCTGTGATGACCAAACAAAACACTGAACGAAGTAATTGAGTGGATGCGCATTGACTAGATGGGTATATTGCATAGTTATTGACATACACCGGGAGGAAGTTACACCGTTTTTTAGACCTAGAACTGATGAACTTTGTCTTAGATGGATTAATAAGAAGCTTACTTTTATGGCAGCAAACAGTAACACTCTGCAGATCACTGTTTAGGTGGGAAGTTAAGGCTGAAATGGAATCATCTGAAGTGAAAATGGTGTCCTCAGCGTAGTGCAAGGATTCGGTGTGTGGCGACAAACAGTCTGATAGGTCATTAATGTAGATGAGCAATAAAAAAGGGCCTAATATAGAGCCTTGTGGGACCGTTACGTTGTCTTGGACTCAGAAAGCACGCCTAAGAGAGAGAATTTATTTGAAAGAAGGCAGAGAGGTCGGCCTGAGCTAATGCACTCTAGCCTCCTACTTTGCAAAGGGGGAGAGGGAATGGGGCATGAAGGTGTGATGAAGGATGATAATGACATAGAAAGAGGGACAGTGAGAGCAAGTTCAACATTCTGATGATAAACATTCAGAAATCTCATCCATGAAGCCACTAGCGGGTTCATGCCTGAAATAGATACAGACCGAGTATGATTAAAGGGACACTAAAGGTTAATATTAAGTCAACGTGGATTTTTGAAATACAATCCCAGAAGCCTCGAAACGCTTGTTTCGTGCGAAGAAGATACTTATTTTAAGGGGGGATATGGGGATCAAAGCTAACTTTTTTAATTACCATCCGATTTTGATTAAATTTTGCACAGATGTTAATAATATCACATAAACAAAACTGTGAAAATATGGTGAAAATATGGCTGCAATATCTGAAGTACTTTTTTGTTTACAAAATTGCCCTGCTTTCATTTTTGCAAAATGCCTGCACACCTGTATATTGGTGCTAGGAGTTCAAACAAACATTGATAGCACTCCTATATGTATCCTCCACACAGTGACATTCCTGTAATTTTTTTTGCCTAACAGAATTTTTTTATATTTTCATTCTTTTGCAGCTACTTCAGTTGCATGAAAATCTCGACTGTGAAAACAAAAGATAACAAATTATTGAAGCAACTATTTTGAAAACAAAACATGTCACTGTGTGCAGTGGTGCACAATGAGTGTAACAAAACAAACGGTGTAAAAATATTCATAACGGTGGCTGAGATATTGGCTTTGCAAGTTGACCTTGGTGGTAGAAAAAAGTTTTGAGAAAAAGGTGTTTGAAGTTTTGGGCCATGTTTATTCGACTAGAAACTACCGGCCTTGTAGGTACAGGTGTCAGGTTGATCTCTTGGCTTCTTGGATCTTTTATGCTTGCTTTCATGTGCTTTTTGTGCCCTCTTCTTGCGCAAGACATCTTTCTCAGCTGCTCGAGTCGCTTGAGTCCGTCGCCACCGAGCATGCTCCTCCAGCCGTAAACCCTATCTTCCGTTCGGTTGCCGGCACAGAACCAAGTGACGCGCGGACAGTGGCGGCGGTCATATTCAACACCTCCGACAAGATGAATTGTGACTCAAGATGCGACTGCATGGTGCGACCGTTGCTGATGCACGGTTCGTCTTCACGGCCGCAGACGCTCGCGCTTGGACCGCACTTTCGTTGTTCATCTCGGTGACGGCGGTGGCACAATCGGGGTACGTCGCGGAGAATTTACAGGGCGTTGCAGGCCCGGAAGCATCGGAAAAGGCGGTTATTAGTTCGGTATCATCACCACTGGAACTCAAGGGTGCAACAGCCGGCGAATTGCCCGGCAATGCGTCGACAGTCTAAGCTTGCGCACGGACGCAACTCTGCTAGGACTACTTATCCTTCGGATGTTCGGCGGCTTGCGCTTGCGGCTGCCGAAGCGGTGCTTGGTCGCGTATTTCGTCGTCCACGACCGCCAAGTCATGCTCGAAAACACAAAATGAAATAGAAAACTAAAATCCGAATAAAGCGATGAAGCGGCGGCGTACCTCGAATATCCAACACGTAAACAAAGGGGGCAGCAGCCAGCGCGCGAAGAAACGGGAGAAGCAGACGCCGCAGCAGCTCGCTTCCAGACCCGGCCAATGGGGCGGCTCATAGAACGCACGTGACGGAGCAAGCCAATCGGCGGCCGCGACAAGCAGCTCCGCGACCTTCCGACTTTTTACTTTTTTTATGCTTGCTCTTCTCTCTATCAGGAAATGAAAGAGAGGAGTCAAAAGGCGAAGAGGCGCGCTTTTCAACGGTACCAGCATGGCCGCGCCGCGTACTGCCGTTCCGGAGCTAGGGACGCTCGAAAACCGCGACTTTTCCACCGATTTTCACGAAATTTTCGCTGTATTGCCTTATGTATATATTTATTTATGGTACTTAGAAGTCGTTTTCAGCGGAAATACTTGGAAAACTTATAGAAAAGGGGTCAAAGATTCGAAATCTGCAACTTTCTAAAAAGTGATTTTTGGGTCGTTTTTCCCGAGTTGATCCCCGCGTCCCCCCTTAAGAGAAAATGCATTCTGAAGCGTCCGCGTACCTCTAGCGCAGTTCAAATCACCCGCCCTCCGATCGAGGAGTATTGACGTCATGGTCTCATAGTGACGTTGCACCGTCGGTGAGTAAAACGCCTCCCGCAGACGGCGCTACGGCTTTTCTGCACAAAACGCAAACGCGCGGCCAGAAACCGAGCCAAGACAGAGCCGACAGTAGCGCGAAAGCGGAACTGTGGTGGCTAATGGAAGGGAAAGCGTACGACGATAAGCTGGTTCTTTATTTTACGACGCCAACTTTGACGCTCGTTGCAATGGATGACCCTGACAACGACACATTAGCTCGCGACGCTGGGCTCGAGTTCAGAGATTTAAGCACTGATGAACGTGACCTGCTGTTCAGGGCTTGCGCTGCCGGCGTCGTTGCGTGCTACTATGACGATGGCCTGCTTTGAAAGGCACTTCACGCGACTTCAGTAAGTCGGCGTTGAACTCGTAATCCTCTGGAGGAAAATGCAGCGAGCACACTACGTGATTTCTCGGCTCTTTGTCAGCGCGCTGTGGCAGAGGTACGGCACTTAACCACTTCGAACGGAGAGGTTCAGTCGTTAGCACACAGTGATAACATTGGATTTGCCGCTGCAACTGCCCTTGGCCAAGTTCCGCGGACCGTTCGCGCATCCCAGGACACTACAGGGACGTGGCATTCTCGCTGCTTGTTCCAAATGCAAGTTTCGCGAGCCAGCAGGACCACCGCAGCACGACGCGATAAAGAAACAACTGAAACTCCAAAGCGCGCGCGGCACAAAGTCGAGCGCGCAGAGTCGAGCAAAAACGAAACCTTTCGATCACCTATACTATTCAAGGGTAACTAAGGGTTGATAAAGGGGGATTAAGACCGATTAGGTTGTATTAGTGTAGATTAAGGTGGATTAGGGTGTATTAAGGTAGATTGGGACTATTAGGCAGGATAACGTTGGATTAAGGTGTATGAATAAGGATTAAGGTGGATGGAGGATTAAGGCGGATTATGATGGATGCGGATTGATAAAGGAGAATTAAGACCGTATATGGTAGGCTAAGGTGCATTAGGGGCGATGTACGTCGATTAGGTTGTATTAAGGTGGATTGGGAGTACTAAGCTGGATTAAGGTGGATGAAGGAGCATTAAGGTGGATTAGGGTGGACTAAGGTGAATTAGAGTTCATTGAGTATTAAGACCGATTAGACTACCACAATCCTCCTAATGCACATTAATCCACCGAATCCACATTCATCTACCTTAATCCTCCTTCATTCACTTTATTCCACCATAATCCACGAGAGTCCTCCTTAATGCACCCTAATCAACCTTCATCGACCTTAATCTACTATAACCCTCTTTAATGCACTTTAATCCTCCTTAATCAACCCTACTGCTTCCTCATTCACTTTAATACACCCTAATCCACTATATTCGTCCTTAATTCACCTTAATCCACATTCATTTACGTTAGTCCACCCTAATCCTCCTTAATCCACCCTTATCCTCCTTCATTCACTTTAGCCCACCATAATCCTTATTAATCCACTCTCATCCTCCTTCATGCACTTTAATCCACCCTAATCCACTATAATCGTCCTTAATGCACCTCAACGCACCTTCATCCACCCTAATCCACCTTCATCGACCTTAATCCAACCTTGTCCTCCTTTATGCACCTTAATCCACTTTCGTCAACTTTAATCCACCTTAACGCTCCTTAATACACCCGAATTCATCTTAATCCAATCACTAATCATCATTACTTTGCTAATAATTATTCATCTCCTATGCGCGGCTGCACATGCTTTGGTTCGGTTCCCGCCTTTCTTCGGTCACGTGATATTTTCTGTAGCTCACAACGGGACCTTGAAACAGAGGTCTAAAGCTTTCGCTTAATAAACCACGCACAACGGGATGTGTCACAAGCAATACTAGATCAGACGCACGAAGTAAAGCATCTGATCACGTGGCAGAAAAATTGTCTGGAGCATAGAACTCGCCCCAAAGCTCCCTTTACATCGGTATACGCCGTTCATACGGCTTTAAGAAAAAACCAACCTCCTCATAAACGTTGCCTTCAGCATTATCGATGCTGTTATTAGCATTTCTCAAAATTTTGAACCTCAGTGGGGCGTGCAACTGGCCCAAAAGAACACGCCTCCATAGAATCCTGCGGCCCATCCGCGGGAGCCCAGCAGGAATAGCGTGCCGTGCGCAGCCGGCGGGTGAGGAGAATCGAGGAGGAAAGCGCCGTGAGGAGGAGAGTGTCGCTACTTTCAAATTATCAAGGGGCTTTAGGGCGCCGTAGTTTGTAGCGGCGTCTGCATACCTCCGGGCGGGACAATGATTTGGTAGCGCTTAGTTTTAGCGTTTGAATGCGTTAGAATCTGACCAGACTTCTTTCTCTACATTGTAGATGCAGAGAGAATTTAATGTTTCGCTGCTCTCACTCCACATGGAAACAGCGAGCACCGACTATGCAGCCGACACAGCAACGGTTTTTGCGACCACCTCTCGCCGAGATTAGCGCGCTTATTCCTTGCCGAAAGTATAGTTCATAGGAATCGCCGCGCAAATTTGAATAACCTTGAATGTGTCGCCCGCACATAAGTCACATATCTGGGATTGTAACATTACTTTAAATGGAGGAAGTTCATGTGATATATCAGCATTGTGGTGAAGAAATTCTAGAAAGTACAAAGCGCTTGCGATTTAATACATGTTTATTGGAAATAACACAGTTATTGCATAACATAACATTTTTACAAAACACAGGTCTTAACCTTCTTGGCTTTGTTGTGGATGACACACTGATTTAAGCCTTTGAGGAGAAAGTGAATACGTGTTATACAATAAAACCTAGACACCGATCCTGTTAGATCAGCGGAATGCTTCCTGCAGCCAATCTGTGGCACATTGGCTGCTAGAAGCAAGAAATTCTTGACAACTTTTGTGTGCACTCGCGTAGTGCTAAATGCACGAGTGAACCTATCCTCGAGTGTCTGAATGAGGCTGTATTGGCGGCGAGGAGTTACGGAGTCGCCATCTATCGGAAGCGCCTCGCTGGCGTAGTATGAGGGATCACGTGGCGCACTCCTCATAGGTTTTGCTGTCAGCGCTCACTGAAAACACCACGCGCGAGCTCTCCCGGACATTTCTGTAAGTACTTTCGAAACGAGAGAAGTTTCTTACTGTCTAAATAATAATCTTGGGCAAACTGAAAGCACACAATCGTTTACAGACGCTATCTCTTTACCGAATACGTACAGTGAACGCCACTGCGCGCGGTCGCCGCGATGGAGTCTCCCGAACCGGCTTCTTGCGTGAAAGGTAGGTAAACGCTGAGAGAAAACTATGCGAAATATGTTCTTATAGTGTTTGTATAACTAAATGGAGTGTAATAGAACGGAGCCTCAATGCAGCGATCGCGCAGATTCGCAGCGACCGAGTGCGCGTCTGCATGCTTGTCCGCACACTGTTTCGCTTTCTCCGCGCGCGCGTTTTCGCACCGTGCCATGAGCTTTAGGCCGCAGAATAGGAGCATTTGACAGTATACAAGCAACCATTGTTGCGTGGGCGCTATCAGAGCTGTTCAAAAATAATTTCATTGTAGAGACTTCGACGCCTACAGGGACTGTGATGTGCCATCGCGACGATTCAATCTTTTTTTTCTTCTAAATTCTTTGACCTTTCAATACTATTTCTCGAGTTGCGCCGCACTGCATGTTTATTGGTGCTCTCAGCGTGCAATTTCCCTCTGCTCCTTTTTTGTAATCCAGTGCATTAATTCATAACACAAACATGACCATATGCCATGCTTTTTTTTTTTTAAATGTGCTTCTTACCGCTGCCTTTCGACTCCACTGAACTTGCCAGTATCGATAGCATCGACAAGTTCATACACCAAACCGTCATGACATTAGTCGGGCAGCGGACTCGGGCGAGCGTCTCAGTGCGCGTTTTCAGAACATCGCAGACCGGGCGCCGTAGCAGAAATCTTCCTCGCGTCTGTGCTTGCTGCATACCCGAGTTGCAGCCGATGACTGTTTGCCGGTTTTATGTTTCTCGAGCCAAGCTTTACGCAGCTTCTTGACCTGCGGCTACGTGTGAATAAGGCTGACACCGGCCTCCGTTACGTGCGTCCGGCCCTGCGGCACCGAGCAGTAGCCTACCATGTTGCGCGCCTTCAAAGGCAGCCACTACCTATTGTAATGCTTTCAAGCGTTGTAAAGGAGACACTCGAAGTGGCAAAATTTCGCCACTAAATGAGGACTGCAGCGTTCGAGAGAATTTAAACTCGTTTTCAGCTCCCTTTAGCGCGCCCGATGCAGCCGACGCGGCCGCTGTGTCCACATGATCCCTCCTAGCACGTCACGCCGACGGTGGCGCCAGCTTTTCCAGTGGTGGAGCTCGAGGCCAATAGACAGACTGAGGGATACAGGAGCCCCCCCCCACATGTACCCCAAGACTGAAATGCATAAGCTTGCATACTTCATTATAATGATGAACTGCGCAGGAGTGGGGTGATCATTGGCTCCGCTGGACTGTCTCACAATACCAAATGAATGCTCCAAGCAGTCCTGACTGAGGCGGGAAGTCATCAAAAACCTGAACCCAACCTTCTCAGTTAGATACGTCAAGAGGTCTTTAGTGGAATGTATGGTCACACGCAGACCTTCTGATGTGCCCTTGCTTAAGAAGCCGAGCCCTTTTGCATGGGCCTCCCACTGATCCAGAAATCCTAGCATGCTGTTAAGTGCAGTTTCGTGCAGCGCCGAGCAATCGCTTCTAACAAACGCAGAAATGAGTCTTTGCACCGCGTGTGGCCATTAATTGACTCCCACCCCACAGCCATGTGAGGTGCGACTCTAGCAGCGGTGCAGTTACTCTGCAGCCGGCTGAGAGGAGGTGGCGCTTCAGTTTCTGCATGCCAATAACGTTCCATTTCTTTGCGTGTCAACGCCCATGATTGGGTCCACAAAGTTCACGCTGTGGTTTAGTTTCCCATTGCAGATTAAGGCTCGCTCCGTTAGCATCCACTAAGTTCGGCATGCAGTTGTATGCGGCATATTCATCACTGTGGATGGTGGTCCCCGGTTCAACGTAGGCTGCAATAATGGGGCCTAGCGTCGCCGCGTCTCGTCTGTCGACCTTGAATAGTCGGAGCTGCCCGGTGGTCACGCAGATCATGCCAAATACCCATGGTCCACGATCTGCAATGCCGCCGTGATTTTGGCGGCTCGGCGGAACGTTGTCGTCCGTCATCAGGCGGCCTCGATTGTATTTTCGCTTGCCATGAAGGAGGCATTCATCAATTTACACAATCCTCGTGGGGGTCGCGCCAGCAGCTCATCCCGCGCAACCTCACGAGCTATCAACGGGCGTGCACACGCAAAAAAAAAAAAGAAAAAGAAAGTTATTGGCAGAAAGTGAAGCGTCACCTCCTCTCCGCCGGCTGCAAAGTAACTGCACCGCTGCTGGAGTCGCACCTCACATGGCTGTGGGGTGGGAGCTCCGTGGGTGGGAGTCAATTAATGGCCACACGCGGTGCAAAGACTCCTTTCTGCGTTTGTTAGAAGCGATCGCTCGGCGCTACCCAGTTTGAAGGTGCATGACAAAGTATTGGACAACAAAGCGCAGTTTTCTGACCCTTTGCTTTTGCATTAATGTTTCCCGGCATTGCTGCGCGCTTACATACACGGTACGCCCGCGGCGCAGCACTTCCGCGCTAAGCGACGCTCACTTTGCTCACTTCGTATTTATATATAAGTGCGAGCAGCGAGCGATGTGTTCAAAGACCAGTGCAAAAAGCAGGCGCGCACCAAGTCTGTGCGCCTGTACCAAGCCGCGACGAATGGAAAGCAGCCACAAGCGATCGTATAAAAGCCTAATGGAAAAACCAGACGCACACCGATCTGCGCTCGAAAAAGCAACTGTATAAGAGCCTAGTGCAGAAACCAGGCGCACAGCAATCTGCGCTCGGAAAAGCGTGCACAAGCACGTAGCGACCCGCGCCAATCCAATCCAGAAGCCAGAGCAGGGGTGGGAAGTAATGTGTGACACTAAGCTCAGTGTTACCGACTTGTCACAGTATCCGCAGCAGCCGATGCGGCCTGCCGTTGCTGCATCGACGATTTCGGCATCGTTCGCCGAGGTTGTGGCGTCCTGAGCGTTTTGCAGTGTTGAGCAGCGTTTTTTGAAGTTTTCGATGAGCTTCCGTCGCACTTTTTGCGCACCAAACTTCTGCCGCGTTCGAAATTTGCGATCTGTTTCAGACATTGCGTTGACACTGGGGCAAGATGGCGCACCTCAGTGCCAGCTCCAAGCGCGGAGCAAACGATGGCCATGCAGTTCCGCCAATCGGGAGGCAAGCTCAAGTCACGTGCACCGAGTGACGAATAGGAGGGCGTTCTAGTACTTTTTACCGCCAATTTTCTAAGTGGCCAATGGCTGAATGGGGCCCGTTCTGGCGGGAATTTGAAGGGAAAAGTCGCCTCTCAAATGAGACCAAGATGTCCGCGCTAGCACACGTGGAAGAGCAGGCGCGCGTTTCGGAAAATATGCCGTTTCAGCACAAGTTCCGCCTGAAATTCAGCTAATACATGTCGCATAAGGCGTCACTGCGGCTAAAATACTGATGTTATCGGTATGAAATTAACAATACAGATGCAATAATAGCTGTACAATCCAAAAATGCAATAAAAAATATCGAGTTTTTTTCGCGATTTTTGGTCGCCACAACCCATGTCCCCCCTTAAGCGGCACGTAGCAATGCAATTCTTTGCAAACACGATTGTTAGTGCGCATTGTATGCTCTGAGCTTGTCAGCTCGTAATGGCCAGACTTGGTGAGGGGCCCTTTAAGCAACCAAAGCACATAATGTTATGCTTCATCGAAACCTAAATATTATACTTGAGACAGGCTACAGTGCCACAGAGCCTACTCTTTCAAAATCATTTTCCCCAATAACCACTGCACAATGCAATTCTTTTCCGGGCCTCTGCTGGTGTCCTAAGCAATAAAATCAAGGCTCCTTTACCACATCTTTTTTGTGCTGTCCCTTCGTTGAAAATCCAAACATTTTACATGAAACAAGCTCAAGTACTCCACTCTCTCTACACTTTCTCTCTCTACACTTTCAAAATTGTTTTCCTCAATAACCACTGCACAATGCAACTCTTCACTGGGCCTCTGATGGTGTACTAAGCAAACAAATGAAGGCGCCTCTACCATATATTTCTATGCTGTCCTTTCATTGAAACCCAAATATTTTACTTGAGACAAGCTCCAGTACCCCACGCTCTACACTGCACAGTGCAACTCTTTACTGGGCCTCTGATAGTGTCCTAAGCAATCAAACGAAGGGTCATTTACCACATATTCTTATGCTGTCCCTTCACCGAAACCCAAATATTTTATTTGAGACTAAGCTCCAGTACCACACGCTCTACACTGCACAATGCAACTCTTTACTGGGCCTCTGATAGTGTCCTAAGCAAACAAACGAAGGCTCATTTACTACATATTTCTATGCTGTCCCTTCACCGAAACCCAAATATTTTATTTGAAACTAAGCTCCAGTACCACACGCTCTACACTGCACAATGCAACTCTTTACTGGGCCTCTGCTGGTTTCCTAGGCAATCAAACGAAGGGTCATTTACCACACATTTTTATGCTGTCCCTTCACCGAAATCCAAAGATTTTATTTGAGACTATGCTCCAGTACCGCACCCTCTACACTTGGCAAAACTCTTTACCTCAATAACCACTGGACAATGCAACTCTTTACGGGCCTCTGATGGTGTTCTAAGCAATCAAATGAAGGCTTGTTTACAACATATTTTTATGCTGTCCCTTCATTGAAACTCAAATAATTTACTTGAGGTAGAGTATTTGAAAGGGGGAGTGGGTCGAGCGGATGCTGAGTGCGATGGAAAAAACGCTGAAATTGCGGTGGCACTGCAGTCCCCTTATGCTGAAGCTCCAGCAGTTTCAGCAGCACCAGTGGGTGCGGCAAGCTCGTGGGTCCGATCGGTGTCATCTGCTTGACGCACAGCTGTCCTTGCACCGCTTACGTTTTTTTCGTCACTCTTTTACCATTTTCATCAGAACACAGTGGTGGGGAATAAAATCACTTTTTGCATCACTGAGTAGCAAAATTAGATGGAGTGAAATACCTGTCCAATCTCTATGCAGCTATTGTAGGGTCGCTGACATGACACGCGTCCGGCTGGCACAAGGGCCTACTCATTCACATGAAGGTTACGGTGGGGCCACAAACATTTTCAATGAAGAACACCTCAATGGGGAGCCCGCCCTAAACCCATTGCCACTGTCTAGTATGCTCTACTTAAGCCAGGCTCTAGTACCACATGTTTAAACTTTCAACTTTTTTTAATCAATAACCAGAGCAAAAAGTAACTCGTTACTGGGTGCCACCCACGGATTGCTACTAAATGGTTTCTTTAGATATGCTGCATAATTATTCTGCTACATTTTCAAACAGGCTATACAGAATTTTGTAAAGAGTGCCTGTGGCAAATGGGGTAATTCTAGTCGAACTGGATTACTCAGAGCTAGATGGTACTCATGCAATAAATATAATTCCCAACATTTTATTAAGTTATTTGGCTAATTACTTTACAGTGCATATTGCATTTCATAAATTGTAGCTGGCCTTAGCACGGCCTCACATCCACTTGGAAGAAACTCTAAGGATGGAACTGGTTTTCATATATGTGCCAACAAACTTGTGATGAAGATGTATTGTTCACCAAATGCTGTTTTATGCATTAAAATAAAAAAATAATTGAAACGGCAATGTATTTCATCTAACACGTTTGCACTGAATATCTCAAAACTGTCAGCATGCTGAAAATTAGTTTCGAGTAGATACACCTGGTAAACTAACCAACTACAATTTGTAAATTGCAATACGCATTGTAATGAGTTAAAAATAAGTGATACTCTTTTTTTTAATCCTAGCGTTTCATGTGCCAAAACCACAATCTCATTAGGAGGCACTGCATAGTGGGCAACTCCGGATTAATTTTGACCACTTGGGAATCTTCCTGCCCTGAATGCATGGGGCATGGGTACTTTTGCATTTCACCCCCATCAAAATGTGGCTGCCATGGCCGGGCTTTGATCTCGTGACCTCTTGCTCAGCCGCCATGGTGGGTTAAAATTTTGTAATTTGGTGATTATACACTGTCCACCTCTTGAAATAACTCAGTTCAAGGACTAGAATTGTACTATCTGTCCCAGGCGATTAAAAAAATACTCTATAATGCCCCAGAAAAACCAGGTACTACTAAAGTATTAGTGTGCCTGATCTTGGATTTTGCTGTTCTTCGGGCTGCAAAGATGGCAGAGACTGATATTATGCTGTGCACTAGTGCCCTTGCAGTGATTGGCAATGTGTGATTGCTCCTTCGATGTCTTTCAGAGCAATCCTGTAAAGGTGCGAAACAAATACTGCTCAAACATCATCTTGACAAAGAAGCAGAAAGATACTAAAAACAGCTAAATGTTAATTGCACTGCAAATCACGAAAGATCATGAAGGCACACTTTTGCTAACATATACGTTCTACAAATATGGTCTACAGTTTTTCAGAGTACTCATTGAGGATCTTGAGACTGGCAGGAACTCAATGATGGTTCAATTCACTTGACATCATGTCTGAGTTTGCATGCTGTCTAATGGTGCCTAACATGAAATAAAATTAACCCTCTTTTTCATTGTGCACGCTGGTCTGGAAGAGATGCCAGCAGGGTACTGGCATAACTGTTTTGCTCAACTCTCACCAGCGTTCACAGGTACTTATGTGCCAACTAGCAGTCATACTCACAACCCCTCAGTAACAAACCACCAAAGGTTCATGTTGACATCAGTCTTAGAGGAAAGTGGCAGTTAGGTAAATAGCCTGAGTTTTGTCAACCTCATCCTCAGGATATCTAGAGTCACCGCAGTCTAATTTCTGCAAGCAGCAGCAAATGCCATACCATGTACAGTGGTGGCAATGCCCTTTAGTGTTTTGGAGCAGCCACTATAGCAGGCAAAATCTACTTTTGGAGCACTTGGAGCAGCTGTAAACTTTCCATCAAAGTGCATGCGAAAAACCGAAATATACTTTAGTGTTCTCTTTAGTTTACATAATCATTGCCGCATAAGAACTACACAAGCAAAGTAAGTTATTCACCCGCAGCATGCCATGGCAGCAGCGGCAAACCTACAATAGCTACACGCTACCGGCAGCTCTGTCTGAAACCACGCAAGGACCATTAAAGGGGCCATATAAAGAGAAACACTCTTCAATTTTGCGGTAATAAGTAGATTATTAGAAAAGCAAATGAAGGTCACAGTCCTCCTTATTAGATATTGTGTTGAAACACCAGCGCTAGCATGACATCAGGGTTTAAAAGTACTTTCTTGTATTTGGGCCGTCAAGGGCCAGTACAACCTGTTCAAATTTGCTAAGTAGTCTTCCGCTCTTCTAAGATGGAATCTAGTGCTACTCTAGTGATGAACAGTTATCTAGACCCAAGCAGTCACCATCAAAATGCATGACATCAAGCCCAGCTGGGGCAGGAACGCAGGGTGGCTATTTAGTCTTTCAGTCTCGAGTCTTTTCTGGCTTACTAAATACCTTCTCACAGTGAGTGGGGCTCTTTTGTTGCGTGCGCTTGATCACATTACGGCAAGCTTGCTCCCCTCCCCTTCCCTTTGCTCGCTTGCGCGGGGAGGCAGCAATCGTGCGTGCAGCCACCACCTTTCTTTCTCACCCTTGCACACTTTCACTCGTGCCAAAAGCACAAAGTGCGTGGGGCGCAATAGGATCTTATTGCACTTGGACTTTATACGGAACATGATGCGGCTTCACTTCAGCGGTCGCGCGCGATTTGAGAGGTGCGTTTGCAAGCAGCCCCTTCTAATTCAATCACTTAACCATTTGCGTCCACGGAAGTTTCAATTTATTGTCTCGGCATTCCTTTGTGGCGGCAATGAACGTTCGTTATATCGAAATTGCATACAAACACAATTCGTCACATTGAGGTTCCAAATACATGTTCTATGGATAAGCGGTTATGAAAATTAAAATACTTTGTTAGAGAATTTCATTACACTGAAGTTCGTTATATCGAGGTTTAACTGTAGTTGATAAAGAGCATGAACTGCAGACTAATACCCAATCACCGTGTGCGTGGTTATGTCTGACGCTAAATTCAATGACCTCAAATTTTCTTGAAAAAAGTAATGCGGTGCAATTAAAAAAGTTGCAAGCAACAAGAATAAGTATGGTGGACACTAATAACGTTTTCCCCTATGTACAGAGCACCATCACACATCAGCCCACAATGTGTAAAACAATTGCATTGATCATGCCATCGCAATGCCAGCATGGCGACCCAACTCACTGTAGCCGCAAGCACGCCTTACGATTGGTGTATAAAAATAGGATTCAATTTGATTGTGTCTGCTGCCCCAATGGCAGTCTCTCTGGCTGTAACACCCTGAATGAATGTGCCTAATGAATGCAGCAGCACCATGGTTTGTATTGTGTTGCATACTAGCTCCCCAATTTTCCCACAGCTGAAACTATGTCATAGCACAGGAGTGGCACAATTTAGACGAAAAAGACCCTTTTGGAGCAGTACGGAGCAACAAATTACAGTCGACGAACATTGGCACAACATTCCCACCATTGAATGTCTTGGGATGCTGTTGGCTGTGTCTTTGCTTGGTTTCTGGCCACGCTGTCATGTTTTACACAAGAAACTGCAGCGCCGGCTGTGGGTAACGTTTTACTCCCCAACGCGAGTAAACGGCGGTGATGGCGTATGCCAACGTCACACCTCCTCACTCAAGCCAGGTGTTTTGAATTTCACTAGAAGAATGCAGACCCTTCAGATGCGATTTTCTCTTAAGTGAAGCATTTACATTGCACAAAACATGCAGTGCAGGGTTTCTGGAATGGTATTTTAACAGTCGACGTTGACATAATATTGTCACGTACGAGTTTGTGCCGCTGTGGACAAAAGTACGCTGGGAGGTGAAGAGAAGGTTGAAGTGCCTCGACGATTGGTAGATGGTGTTACCCTGACTACTGAACTATAACCTTGTAACTGTACATATTGTAAATACATATATTTTCTCCTCGTAACATTTTGGTGGGCGTGCAAGGTACTCCCACCACAAGCCAGCCCTGGATCTTCACAGCGGGCGTCACATCAGTTCCGCTGTTATGGCTACTGACGCTGCCTCCGCCGCTCAGACACCAGCGGAAGTAGTGCTAACCCAGCTATGTCACCCGGGAATCTTCATCGGCACTGGCAAGGTCGACGTCGAAGACTGGCTGACGCCATGTCATATGAACGCGTCGGTAAGCACAACCAGTAGGATGTCACTCTTTTGCTGGCTATTGTGATCTTTTACTTGGGAGGAACCGCGAAGGTATGGTTCGAGACGCATGAAGCCGACATTAGAAGCTGGGACTGTTGCAAGGAAAGCTACGCGATCTTTTCGGAAGACCTGTGGGACGTGAAATGGAGGCCAAGCAGGAGCTAGCGTCTCGTGCCCAGACATCAACCGAATCGTACGTCGCGTACATTCAAGATGTTCTGGCTCTCTGCCGTAAAGCGGACGCGGACATGCTGGAGGCCGATAAGGTTCGACACATATTGAAGAGCATCGCGGACGATGCGTTCAACCTCCTGCTTGGCAGGAACAGCTCAACGGTTGTCTATCATTAAGGAATGCCGGAATTTTGAGCAAGTGAAGAGCAAACACATCGTACAACGCTTCGACCGACTTCCGAATACGGCTGCCACTTCCTCCTGCAACGACCCTCCGGCGTCACATTCGCCTACAACGCCAAGCTTGACGCAGGTCATTCGTCACGAACTTGAGGCTATGGCTCCAAGTTCTCACTGCCCCCATACGCATGACATAATGACCATCTCGCTTATTCAAGCTGTTGTCCGCCAAGAAATTGCAAATATGGACATCCAGTCTGACGTCCGCCCAGGTCCCACCCCTACCGCTCCTGTCATTGCCTCTGCTGCACCTCGACAGTCGTTCCTGAATCGATATCGGAACCCCTCTGACTGGCGAACCCTGGAGGACCGGCCAATTTGCTTTGCTTGCTCCCTGGTCAGTCACATCTCCCGCCACTGCCGCAGTAGCCGCTGGTACTCCTCGCCTCGACCATATGCTGATCGTCGCTTCGACCGAGACCCTCGGCCTCTGTCGCCCCTCTCTCAACAATACCATGCCGGCCTTCCCTCTCGGGGAAACACCGCTAGCCGCTCGCCCTCACCGCAACGGCGTCAGTCCCGTTCACCTACAGTTAGACATCCCTCGTCCCTGTCCTATGCAGGCCACTTCTCAGGAAACTCGGTAAACAAAGAAACGCAGCCCCCAGAGGTGAGGCTCCATTGATGACTCAGATCGCAAAACCTCTGCTGACCCCTGCTGCTCGACCGAACCTTGTTGAAATTTTTGTTGATGGTGTACCCAAACCCTCATCAAAACTGGCGCTCAGCTGTCGGTCATGCGACCAGATCTTCATAGCTGTCTCTGTAAAGTCCTGACACCTGCCGAGTCACCTGCCGTCCGAGTAGCTAATGGCAGTACAGTCGACTCCCGATAATTCAAAGCCGCTTAATTGGAATTTTAGGTTAATTAGAAGTGAAGTGCTGGTCCCGTCAGTTTTGCATGTAATACTATAAAAGAAATCGCTTGATAATTCGAAGTCTTCATCCAGTAATATTGTTTAATTGGTAGTTAATTTTCAGCCGGGATCCTCGAGGTGACCGTCATTCTTTGGTAGAATGTGCAATTTTTCAAGTATTACAACAGTTCCGTGCTCCGCGTTGGTGTCATCGCCACCGCAGCCGCCCGCAACGCCATCCTTCTTGGAGCGGCGCGATTATTCATTGCTACGGCTGCCGTGGCCTCTGCGATCAGCTCCGGCGGGAGGCGAAGCGGCTTCCGCCGGAGGCCACGCACGGCTGCCGCGCGTGGCCGGAGCTGATCGCGGAGGCCACGCGGGTGCCATAGGTGCACGCCGAGCTGCATACTGGCAGTGGCGAGATTGTGCGAGATTAGTCTTGCAGCGTGCGCAGCGTATGTCGAGGCGTTTGTTGGTCGAGCGCCTTTGTGCGGGAAGCTCGTAGGCTAGGTTGTTCCACGGGGTACCTATTCGCGCAGTTTATAGCCATGGCAAACCGTGGCTCTTTTCGCACGCTCGACCTGGCAACGAAAGTCGAGGTTTTGAAGGAAGTTGAGAAGGGAGGTGCCGACAAACAAGACATAGCGCGGAAGTACGGGATCAAGCCGAACACGCTCTCAAACTACATCAAGAACAAGCGCACAATAATGGATGCATTTGAGGACGACAAGTTCAAGACTTCTCGGAAGCGAATGCGCACCGGCGCTTACCCAGAGTTGGAGAAGGCTCTGCTGGTTTGGATTAGGGAGGCCAGGAGCAACAAACTTCCTCTCAGCGGAGACATCGTTGCGATGAAAGCCCGAACGCTTGCAGCAATGTTGGGGATTGATGACTTCGTTTCGTCAGATTGATGGCGGACGCGCTTTAAGGATCGCCATGACCTGGTTTTCAAGAGCAAGTGTGGTGAAAAGGCGTCCGTTAACCAGGAAACATGCGCCACGTGGAAGGACGGAAAGCTGCGTGAATATCTCGCCGAATACAGACCGGAAGACATCTTCAATGCAGATGAGACTGCACTCTTCTATCGGCTTCTACCAGAGAAGACCCTGACATTCAAGGATGACGACTGTGCTGGGGGCAAACGCAGCAAGGAGAGAGTGTCGGTGCTGATCGCGGCAAACATGACTGGCACGGAACGATGTCGGTTACTTGTGATCGGGAAAGCCGCGAAGCCGAGATGTTTTAAAGGCGTGAAGACGCTGCCTGTGGACTGTGAGGCGAACAAAAAAGCGTGGATGACGGCCGAAATCTTCAAGAGCTGGATAAGCAAATTGGACCGCAAGTTTGCTGCTTCGGACCGCAAGGTGTTGTTCCTTGTCGATCACTGCAGTGCTCACGTGAATGTGCCAGCCTTGAGTGCAATACGCCTCGCATTTTTGCCTGCAAACACAACGGCTGTTTTGCAGCCAATGGACCAAGGCATCATCAAGAATGTTAAAGTCCTGTACAGGCGGCACCTCCTCGAGCGCATGATTTTGTGTATGGATAGCTCCACAAAGTACGAGGTGAGCCTGCTTAGTGCCATCCACATGTTGGCGCGAGCATGGGATCGTGTGAAGCAAGAAACAATCGCAAACTGCTTCAGGGCTTGCGGTTTTGTGGCAGCTTCTTCGGAGGATGCCTCTGAAATTTCAGCGGAGGAAGCGTCAACAAGTGAGCTTGATGGCACTGATTTTGGTGATGCTCTCGGGGACGTCAATTTTGAAGAATACGTCGCTGTAGACAAGGCGGTCGAAACGTGCGGTGCACTGACGGATAGCGAAATTGTAGAGATTATTCGGCCCCAGGAAGCGACCCAGGAAAGCAACGATGACGTTGAAGGCGAGCCGCAACCTAAGGCTGCCGATGTAGCTGCGGGCCTTGCTCTCGCGGAGCGCTTCTTTGCCGCTGAAGGTAACGCGGAAGGAGCGTTCCGCCACATCTACAGCCTGCAGAACTTGCTTTCAGCAGCGCGATTCGGCAAGAAGAAGCAAAGCAAGATGACAGACTATTTTTCTTAGAGAAAATACTCGATTTCGCCACAAATAAAGTGCTGTTTTTTGTGTTTTGTGCTTAATTGGAAGTTCGTTTAATTCGAAGTTTTTTGCGGTCCCCGTGAACTTCGTATTAACAGGAGTCGACTGTACAACAGCCGTGATGGGAATGTGCGCCGCCATGTTACCATTGCCGGCCGTCCAGTATTAGTCCTGTTCACTGTACTGGCCGAGTGTACCGATGAAGTGATTTTTGGAATCGACTTTCTGACTGCCCATTCAGCACTTATTGACTGTGCAACTGGCATCCTTCCCCTTGAATTGCCCCATTACTTTGCCGACCCGACCGACGATCCCAAGTCAGACTTCTTTCTACTGAATTTGTTTGACGGCAACCGGACACTGCGACTTATGTCCTCGTGTCGCCTTCTCCACCACTTCGAGATGGTCCTCACGTGGTGTCCCCACTTTTGCGACGTCCTCCTGGCCCGTCAAATAGCACTACCAAGCTCAATTGTAACTCTTGTCAACAATCAAGCGTGGCTTCCTCTTCTGAACTTTGGTTCATGTCTGCAAGTACTTCCTGAGGATGTATCTCTCACTGCGCTGTCTCCTTTGGAAGACTGGAGTAGCTGCTCTTACGCCCGAACCCCGATTCGACACTGCTGCAGCTTCTGCCCCTCGCCCCTCCTACTTCACGCAACGACAAGTTTACACCAATGATGGCTACTGATTTAAGACCTGCTTATGCCGACGCCCTTCGCCGCATTCTGGTGCCCTATGAAGACATCTTTGATTTTGGCAATCGCCCGCTAAGTCGAACCCGAGTCGTCACCCATCCAATCCAAACTGGTGACGCTACTCCTATACACCGGCAGCCCTACCGTGTGTTTGCAGCTGAACGCCAGGTGATCCAAACGAAGGTGGACAAAATGCTCTCCAAAGATATTATCGAGCCTTCCTGCAGTCCGTGGGCATCACCTGTCGTTTTGGTTAAAAAGAAGGACAATACCTGGAGATTTCGTATCGATTACCGTCCCCTCAATAAGATTACCAAAAAGGACGTGTATCTGCTTCAGCGTATTGATGACGCATTGGACTGCTTACACGGTGCCAATTATTTTTCGTTGGTTGATTTGCATTCTGGCTACTGGCAAATCGCAGTGGATGAACGAGATCACGAAAAGACCGCCTTCGTCACCCCAGATGGTCTCTACCAATTTAAAGTGATGCCTTTCAGACTGTGCAATGCACCTGCTACCTTCGAGCGCATGATTGACTCTCTTCTGTGCGGATTCAAATGGACCACATGCCTCTGCTACCTTGATGACGTCATTGTTTTTTCAGACGTTTGAGAGCCACCTCCAGTGACTCTCAGCTATCCTTGCTGTTTTACGACGAGCTGGCCTACAACTCATTTCTGCAAAATGCCATTTCAGCCACGGCCAAATACGAGTACTTGGTCACTTGGTTGACGCTGCAGGCATCCAGCCTGATCCTGATAAAGTTCGTGCCATTGGCGAGTTTCCACTTCTGCATTCTTCTACCAATGTCCGAAGTTTCCTAGGGCTGTCTTCCTATTTTTGGCAATTTATCCAGAACTTTGCCGAAATGGCTAGTCCTCTCACAGACCTCCTCAAAAAGGACACCACTTTTCGTTGGGGACCCCACTAGGCTGCAGCATTTGCAACACTTATTAGTCACCTTATCAATCCACCTGTGTTGGGTCATTTTGATCCGCATGCCTACACAGAAGTTCGCACTGATGCCAGCGGCCATGCCATTGGCGCTATGCTGTCGCAATGACAGCGGGACACCAATCATGTGATCGCGTATGCTAGTCGTCTTCTTTCAGCACCAGAGTGCAACTACTCCATAACAGAGCGTGAAAGCTTGGCCCTTGTTTCGTCCATTGCCAAGTTCCGCCCTTACCAGTTCGGTCGGTATTTCACCGTCGTGACAGATCATCACGCCTTATGTTGGCTATCCTCACTCAGAGACCCGACAGGCCGTCTTGGCCGCTGGGCTTTACGCCTGCAAGAGTACACCTTTTCTATGTCCTACAATCTGGGTGGCTACATAAGGACGCCGACTGCCTCTCCCGCTATCCTGTCGACTCTCTCGACCGAAACCGACACAGATACCTGCGTTTTGTCGATCTCTGACTTCTCACGCATTGCCGACAAGCAGCGTCGTGACCCATATTCGCAATCCATCATAGAACGCCTTACCCCAGAGCCACAGGAAGTTTCCCTCCATATGTTTGTTCTCCAGGACGGGACCTTATACCTACGCAATATGAATCCACATGGTGCTGAACTGCTACTATTCGTTCCGCAACATCTGTGCTCGACAACTTTCTCGCAGTTACACGATGTGCCTACCGCTAGTCATTTGGGTGTCTCCCATACGTACGACCGTGTGCGCAGGCAACTTTTCTGGCCTGGACTATATTGCTTTGTTCGAAGTTACGTCACTGCCTGTGAACTTTGCCAATGTCGCAAAACGCCTCCATTGTTTCCCGTTGGGCACCTTCAGCCTATAGATATCCCCAGTGAGCCATTTTACTGCGTCGGCTTAGACCTCCTTGGCCCATTTCCAACTTCATCCTCAGGCAACAAGTGGGTGGCCGTTGTGATGGACTATACCACGCGTTATGCCATAACGTGAGCCCTCCCTACGAGCTGCGCAATTGATGTGGCTGATTTTCTCCTTCATGAAGTGATCCTACATCATGGTGCCCATGGCAGTTACTCACTGATAGAGGCCACTATTTTCTTTCTAAGGTTGTCGACAACCTTCTTCGCTTACAAGTTCACGACGGCTTACCACCCACAGACAAACGGACTTACCAAGCGTCGCAACCGTACATTCACGGACATGCTCTCCATGTATGCGCCTGATGAACACCGGGATTGGGACTGCACCTTACCTTTCATGACGTTTGCATACAATTCGTCGCATCACAATATCACTGGTTATTCTCCATTCTATCTACTATAAGGCAGTGACCCACTCCTGCCTCTTGACTCGCTGCTCCCTTCCGATGCCACCACTACCACATTCTATGCTCATGACGCCATTGTTTGCGCGGCCACAGCACGTCGCATTGCCCGTGACCATCTTCTGGTATCTCAGACTATCCAAAAGCACCGTTATGACAGTTGGGACGTTCATTTCAGCCCTGGGTCACTTGTCCTGCTTTGGTTACCCACCCGTCGTGTCGGCCTGTGCGGAAACTGCTGCCGCGATAAGTCGGGCCATACCGAGTTCTTCGCCAATTCTTCGCCAAGCCTCACATATGAGATATCACCTGTGACTTCGACGTCTTCTACCCCACCAAGAACTGATATAGTACACGTTTCGCAACTAAAGCCCTATAACTCGCACACTTATTCAACACCCTAGGAAGCATCAAGACGATGCTTCTGTCGCCGGGGTTAATGTCACATACGAGTTTTTGCCGCTGTGGACGAAGGTTCGTTGGGTGGTGAAGAGAAGGATGAAGTGTCTCGAGAATCGGTACATGGTATTGCCCTGACTACTGAGCTACAACCTTGTAAATATATATTGTAAATACATATATTTTCTCCTCGTAACAATATTTGCCTTAAGTGTCCTTCGTAAGACATTAATACTCTTTTTATAATGCCTATAAATGCCTATTTCAGGGTGTCTACCAAGTTGACATTTCCAAATTCCCTAAGTTCTCCAGGTTTTCCCTGAGTGCCTTGGCTAAATTCCTTGAGTGATGAAGAACTGTTTTATGTCAAGATAGGCTGAAACCATATTGCCCGATGCTGTCACTCTCTGGTAAGCATATGAAAAAATTTTTTTAAAAACCCAACTTAATCCAATTTGAATGCTAAGGAGTAGTGTTTATGTTGTTCAAAAAGAGAATAGAAGGTAGGGGTTGGTAAAATGCACAGCAAATAAACTGTCTTCGAAAAAAATTGCAAATCGAGTCGGACATTCTCAAATACAAATAAAAAGGAGATACATATAGAAGCAAACATTTTCGAATATGAGCTATTTCTATCGATTGATAGCAAGCTCAGTGGTATGAGGCCCGAACTTTGTCACAATTGACATTCTCTGTTCAACAGCTTGTAAATCAACCTAAACTGTCCTGACTTACTCTCAGCCCGTGCACAACGCCTCACTGTGTTTCATTGCTTTAAAGAGTTTATTTTGGTTTGGATGAGGGACACCTGCATCTCAGCATCAGCCAACACTTTGTTTTTGAGCTCAAGCTTCTTCAAAACGGCGGCAGCATACTTCCTTTCCCATTCATTCCTCAATGTGTAGGTCCTTTCTGTTCTCGTCCTCCTTCCGCCACTTTTTCACCGAACGGACCATTTGAAGCATCCTCTTGGTCAATTGTACAGTCAACGTCCGTTTTTTCGAACTGCTTAAGTTGCAAAAGCGTCCGAAAAATCGGTCAGTTGGAAAAAATGAATGCATGTCTTTCACTGCCCTTAAGGGCTCAAACTGCCACAGGTACATTGAAAAAAGCTCTAAAGGCCTGTCGGTACACGTATTAGGCATATCGGTGCTCATACTGTGACAGCAGATACCGGGTGCATGCGTGTATAATTAAGGAATACATACAGTGTCCCGTGGCAATAGCCCCTTCCCACGCTTGTTATGCTTCACTGCAATACTTTTGCATATGCTTCACCAAGTAACATTTCTGTACAGAGCCGAAGCTGGCTTTGGGGAACCGGCTTTATGCAACGCACCGTGCCTTCCAAGCTTTTAAGCCAATCGCGAGGACCATAAAGGCATAGTCGGTGTCACTGCTGACAGCAGCGAATTCTTTCAATGAAAACACTGCACCTAACAGCAAGAAGCTTAATAGCGAACGTCGAAGCAGCTAGGTCTAGCTTTGCCGCAGTGGTTGCTACATCTGCCAGCGGATCTGCATGCGAGAGCGCCGGTTCAAGGCAGCGAGGTGATCAAAATGGCAGCGGTGGTGGCTTTGATTAATGCCATTTCCGACCTGCAGTCACGGCAAAAAGTCTGCAAAATCGGACGGCGAAGGGTTCTTGCATCCGAAATTTCAGACATTCTGATACATTGACTCTATAGGGTATGTGGTGTTGCCATGAAGCGATCCAAATTATCAGGCATCTGGAAAGTCGGTCGTTGACTGTACTCCTCCAACCGACGACAGGGCATCAAAGACAATTCAGTACGATTCCTGTCTGTTACTCGAGCCCGCATTACCGCGACTTTCGACTCTTTCAATAAAATTACAGCTAATTTTCCCTGATAGAGGCACAAATTCCCCGAGTTTTTCCAGACTACTTTAAATCCCTGAGAATTCCTGGTTTTCCCCATTTTCCCGGTTGGTAGACACTGCTATTTTCAACATCAGTACCTATATAACCACTATTTAGTTTCAGATTCCTATCCATGTTACCTGGCATCACTGACTCTATGGGGTCCAAGCACGATGCATCAGCCCAGTCTATGTTGATAGTTCTTGCGGTTGTTTAGCGATTTGGCAATATGGTTCTGCGTTTCTCAGTCATGTTGAAAAGAAAGGTGTGTTGATTCATCAGCGGACACTTCACTCACTGCGCTACACAGCAGATGGAGAGACCGTTTTCTGCCAACCGTACAGCATAGACGTTTTTCACATGGCATGCGCTCTTCAATTTCTGTCAACCAAAGCTTTAAAGTCCCCTGCACCACACGGCTTATTTATTTAAAGGTACATCACAGGCTCCGGTCAGAGCACTGAGTGGTGGGGGAATAATACAACAAAATACATAAGAATGAACGAGAACAAAAAGTAACTAGCAGCAGTGAAAAAAAAAAATTGCATCACTGTACATCTTTCGTTCATGAAATATGCCTCCAAATGCTCGCAGAAAAGTTCTCGATTAGTGATGGAAACAATGGTATCTGAAAGATCATTCCAAAGGGCAACTGCTCGTGGCAGCACAGTCGCGAGCTGCTTTCACGGAACTCGCTGCTGTTCTTTGTTTATACTGTTCCATGTGCTAATAAAAAAAAGAAAGTATCTGTACTGCTTCGAAAAGTGCAGAAAATGATCGTGTGGTTACTGGGTTTTGTTCAAACATTGCTCATTTCATATGTTAGTGTTGTTTAATAAGTTCTAAACTTACGATACCCTTGAGGTTATTGAGAAGAAGTGTGTTAGGAACCTTGTAGTAGTGAGTCACAGTTCTGCATACCATCTCTGTGCCCTGCATAAAGTGAAAATCAAGTAATTTGTTGATAAACTGAGCAATTAGTCTGTTGATACTGAAAGACTATGTTCCAAAAGGGTAGTGCTGATGCATGGAGCATGTTTTTATGTTGCATAGTAAACATTCGTTAAAACGATGTCCGCTGAGGTTCTGTTGGTCTACATGGATGCCACAGCCTACGCACACAAGGCTTCTCATCTGCTGTAGACTTTCTACCCATGGATGGTGCATGTCACATGCCTAGAGCATGTGCTTCCCTATGTTAATGAAGAACTGAGGAAACACTTTAACAACATTAACAAATTTAGTGCTTCAGCCAAGGCTGCGTTCCTAAGGGCGCCCTCTTACGTGCCCTCAATCAAGGAGGACTTGCCAGACGTACCAATTCTGCCAGAGCCCAACGTCACATGTTGGGGAACATGGCTAGAAGCCATTGAGTACTACAACTGCTACTTTTGCAACGTGAGGGCAGTGATCAACAGCTTTTCAGGTAACAAGAGTGCTTCAGTCAGAAAGGCTCAAGCTGTCCTCCCCGAGAATAGCCTCCTAAGGCCTTGCATAGACCTTGCATACTTTTGCGCCTACTTCAAGTTCCTTCATTCCTTACAAACACTATCCAGAAACTTGAAAGTTGCAGCGAAAGTCTAATTAGGAACACCATGCTAATTCTGGATGTACAGCTATGAGTCGCCGTTGTTCCTGAAGGACAAGTAGCCGAAAAAGTATGTGGAAATTTACAATTGGTTCTGGACAAGAACGAGAAATTTCTGGTGTTCTTGCCTGTGAGCACTCTAGGATACTGGTGTCAGTTAAGCCATCGCATGTTCACAAGAACATCTATGCTTCAATAACATCTGTAAGATATTGTGTGCTTTTTCTGATAAACTGTCTCTTTTGCATTTATTACTTGCACCTGTTTTTGTTGCGTCACAACTTCTTTGTGTTAGGAAGACATCAAATGGCTTTACATAAAATAGCCTTCCTTTGAATCAGCATTTCCAAGGCTTTGAAGGATTCTTTTTCATGCCTGTTTCACCACATGGGGCATCTTCAGCAAGCAACAGTAGCCATTAAACATGAATATGAACAGTGCGCTGGTTGAGCTAAGCCAATTGGCCAACATTAGTGTTACGAGATAATTGAATGGCTATGTTCAACCGGTGACCTCTTTGTAGCATTACGAATGATCAGATCTTCAGTTTTCCTGTGTAGATATAGGTAACACCTGTCTCGGTTTGAAATTATATGCATTTCTGTTAAAATTGAAGATGTCTATATTTACAATGCAGCAAACGTAAAACGTTTCGCTTGCCTATTTTTGGCATCTAAAACACACTTTTTTAATGCCTAACAATTGGGCCTCTAGTCATCATTAGGGCAAAAATGAATAGGAGTACTGAATTTGGATGTAGAAAGAAACTCTGCCATTTGTTGGGCGTGTTGGTAAACTGAAAGCATATTTAGCGCCAGCAAACAAGGACGGAAGGGAGACGACAACACAATGCGCTAACTTCAACAACGTGAAATCACGTTGTTGAAGTTAGCGCATTGTGTTGTCGTCTCCCTCCTTGTTTGCTGGCGCTAAATATGCTTTGAAAGAAGCTTGCTCTCCTCCCCAAAAAGGAGTTCATAGTGGTGCAAGGAATTTTCATAGATTTCACTAACAACCTTGAATATTTCAACTGCTGTTTTAAGACGATGAGCAAAACAAGAACAAGGTGAAAGCAGGCGCCAACGTTTTGACAAGTGGACTTTCCTTCTTCAAGGCGACATATGCTTTCCTTGCCACAGTATATATAGGTGGGGTTCTAAAGGGAAGAGGGCATAAGGCGGGTGGGTGAGGCAACTAGCAAAAGTGTGTTAGCAGCGAGGGTGTCGAATTGAGAATAAAGGCGTGCTGTGCACAAGGCCAGTGACACGGCCATCTGTCAATCACGTGTAAATCAACGACATGCAAAGCACCCCTTTACTACCTGTTTCATTCGTGGTCGTGGGCTATCACGTCTCTGAAAGAGATAACAGAAGGAGCGGCAGAAACTCGTGCTCAGAAAATTTTTTTTTAAAATACTGAAATGGAATAAATAAATAAACAAAAGAAAAAAGGAAGAAAACGGAATGGGGGGAAAACTAAGCAACGAAATTAAGTATTGTTGCCTATAGCTTGAAATTTTGCAAAGTGAATCGATTCTAAAGCTCCCTCTGAAACACTTATGCCTATTGGTTGCAGTGGCCTTGTGCACAGCACTCCTTTATTGTCAATTCAACACCCTCACCACTAATGCACCTTTGCTGGTTGCTGCACCCACCCGCCTTACGCCCTCTCCCCTTTAGAAGAACCCCACCTACACGTACTGTGGCGGGGAAAGCATATGTCGCCTTGAAGAAGACAAGTCCACTTGTCGAAACGTTGGCCCCTGCTTTCACCTTGTTCTCGTTTTGCTCATCAACTGCTGTTCGTTTCTAAACACGCTTCAATTTTACAGATTACGTGGTGTAGCTCACACATTAAGTCATATGTTGGCATCAGACAACATAGTAATTTTACGGTCCTACCTCTTTAATCTATTGATCAATGCCATAAAAAAATATACAAAAATAGAAAATTAATAGTAGTCCCGCAACTGAGGTGTGTGCATTGCTGACAGTAAGCCTCAAACGCAGTTTTGTCATGGTAATGAAATCCTTTCTAAACTAGTGCACTCGAGTCCTGGAGTAATTGTCTAGCTATATCAGTCTATCGACAAAGAAAACACAGGCCGCTGTATTCAGAGCAAGCGGCAAACACCAGCAACAGATTAATCCCATTACCTAGATGAAAGACAGTAGTAGAAAGCTAGTAATAACTTTCACTAACCCATGCTTTGAGACATGCACAAAGATAACAAGCAAGTGAACTGTCACAAACAAAAGATTACGATGAAAGCGCCAAATAAAACAACGGACAAAGGAAGGAGACACGAGACAACCACGTAGGTGCTGAGCACATGCTCATCATCATCATCATCAGCCTGGTTACACCCACTGCAGGGCAAAGGCCTCTCCCATACTTCTCCAACTACCCCGGTCATGTACTAATTGTGGCCATGTTGTCCCTGCAAACTTCTTAATCTCATCCGTCCACCTAACTTTCTGCCGCCCTCTGCTACGCTTCCCTTCCCTTGGAATCCATTCCATAACTCTTAATGACCATCGGTTATCTTCCCTCCTCATTACGTGTCCTGCCCATGCACCCCCCCCCCCATTTCTTTTTCTTGATTTCAACTAAGATATCATTAACTAGCGCTGGTTCTCTCACTCAATCTGCTCTTTTCTTAGAAAATCCCTTCATGTTACACCTATCATTCTTCTTTCCATAGCTCATTGCGTCGTTCTCAATTTAAGTAGAACCCTTTTCGTAAGCCTCCAGGTTTCTGCCCCGTACGCGAGTACTGGTAAGACACAGTTGTTATAAACTTTTTTCTTGAGGGATAATGGCAACCTGCTGTTCATGATCTGAGAATGCCTGCCAAACGCACCCCAGCCCATTCTTATACTTCTGATTATTTCAGTCTCATGATCCGGATCCGCAGTCACTACCTGTCCTAAGTAGATGTATTCCCTTACCACTTCCAGTGCTTCGCTACCTATCGTAAACTGCTGTTCTCTTCCGAGACTGTTAAACAATACTTTAGTTTTCTGCAAATTAATTTTTAGACCCACTCTTCTGCTTTGCCTCTCCAGGTCAGTGAATATGCATTGCAATTGGTCCCCTGAGTTACTAAGCAAGGCAATATCATCAGCAAATCGCAAGTTACTAAGGTATTCTCTATTAACTTTTATCCCCAATTCTTCCCAATCCAGGTCTCTGAATACCTCCTGTAAACACGCTGCGAACAGCATTGGAGAGATCGTATCTCCCTGCCTGACGCCTTTCTTTATTGGAATTTTGTTGCTTTCTTTATTAAGTACTACGGTGGCTGTGGAGCCGCTATAGACATCTTTCAGTATTTTTACATACGGCTCGTCTACACCCTGATTCCACAATGCCTCCATGACTGCTGAGGTTTCGACTGAATCAAACGCTTTCTCGTAATCAATGAAAGCTACATATAAAGGTTGGTTATATTCCGCACATTTTTCTATCACCTGATTTGTAGTGTGAAGCAGTCGTTTTCAGAGCGAAGGGCAGAGACATTGTTCCAAATAATCTTCTTCAAATACAGTGTGAGCCAACAGAAATTGTGACAGAATTTAAAACTCTAGGCATAATTTTTTCAGAGCACATGCTCTGGGACTCGCACACTAATCATGTTATCACGACCCTAGCTCTCACTATAGGATTAATCTACAGGCATCGAGACCTATTTCCTGTAAGCACAAGACTGCTCATTTATCATTCACTGTTTTTATCGTGCATAAATTACTGCTTTTTAGTGTGGGGCAAGACAACTTCAACAAACGTCAGGAAACTGACTGCAATGCAAAATAATGTAATCCGGATTATTTTGCAAATTCTCCGCTAGACTACTCAGCAGACAGCTTGCTTAGAAAGTTTAGACTAATTAACATAGAAAACTTGTATAACTATCACCTTTGTAAAAAACTAAGAGATGAAAAGAAACAAGGCATTAATCTCATAACTAATCTGGCAAACTTGCAAACGAATACTCATTATTATACCACTAGACATCCTGAGCACTGGGAAGTATCGTAAGCGCACTAATTACGGTGAACAAATGTTACGACACACAGTACCAAGTGTATTAAATTATTTTTTTCGCAAAGAAATTGATATAATGAGCATTTCGAAAACAGAATTCATAGATTTACTCCTTTAGTTGTTTAGAAATAGCATTGATAAAAAGTAATTCCTTCTTTTCTCTTCTTTTTTTCTTTCTCAAATGCTACAAATGTACTACCTATCCACTACCTTTTATGGAAAGTTCTCAGGTCTGATTTGTATGCCCTGTGTACCTGTTAATTCTTCTGTTTGATTTTATAACTGCTGTTCTTTCAAATCTTTGGAGTATTTTCAATCATGTATATTTAAACTATGTTTCGTACTTGTATATATTTTACGAAAATCGTCTTTCACCATTTTTTAGTGATGTATAAGATATCCAACATCTGTGTGTGTGTGCGTGTACGCTGATAATATCTATAATATCTGTATATAATGTGATATATCTGTATAATATCTGTATATAATGTGAAATATCTGTATAATATCCGTATATGTATATTGTATAAGCTGCTGTTGCCTATGTAAACAAGGGAGTGGGAGCTTATCAAGCTGCTGTTCAGCAGCTTTTTCTTCCACCGCCCCTTGTTTCGAACAAACATGAAATAAATCGTATTCGTATTCGTATAATATGGTCTATTGTTGAGTAGCCTTTACAGAATCCTGCCTGGTCCTTTGGTTGACGGAAGTCTAAGGTGTTCCTGATTCTATTTTCAATTACCTTAGTAAATACTTTGTAGGCAACGGACAGTAAGCTGATCAGTCTATAATTTTTCAAGTCTTTGGCATCCCCTTTCTTATGGATTAGGATTATGTTAGCGTTTTTCGAAGATTCCGGTACGCTCGAAGTCATGAGGTATTGCGTATACAGGGTGGCCAGTTTCTCTAGCACAATCTGCCCACCATCCTTCAACAAATCTGCTGTTACCTGATCCTCCCCAGCTGCCTTCCCCCGTTGCATAGCTCCCAAGGCTTTCCTTACTTCTTCCGGTGTGACCTGTGGGATTTCGAATTCCTCTAGACTATTCTCTCTTCCACTATCATCGTGGGTGCCACTGGTACTGTATAAATCTCCATAAAATTCCTCAGCCATTTGAACTATCTCATCCATATTAGTAATGATATTGCCGGCTTTGTCTCTTAACGCATACATCTGATTCTTGCCAATTCCTAGTTTCTTCTTCACTGCTTTTAGGCTTCCTCCCTTCCTGAGAGCATGTTCAATTCCATCCATATTACACTTCCTTATGTCAGCTGTCTTACGCTTGTTGATTAACTTCGAAAGTTCTGCCTGTTCTATTCTAGCTGTAGGGTTAGAGGCTTTCATACATTGGCGTTTCTTGATCAGATCTTTCGTCTCCTGCGATAGCTTACTGGTATCCTGTCTAACGGAGTTACCACCGACTTCTATTGCACACTCCTTAATGATGCCCACAAGATTGTCGTTCATGGCTTCGTTGTGTTCATATAGGAGGTTGTGGCCAAGTACTGCACCAGGGTGGCCAATCCTGCTCTGGTGAGGGAGTGCGTTACCGGTTCTGGTCACCGGGATCAGGCCACACTCCAGGCCTGTTTATGCAATTTTATCAAGACGCAGACTTTTTTTTTCTTTTTTTTTTAATCCGGTGGAAAATTGCGCGGCACAGGGATTCGAACCACGGACCTCTTGCATGTGAGGCGGGTGCTCTACCTCTACGCCACCGCTGCACCTCTCACCTGTTTGTCACTGAGCACATGCTCAGTGACAAACAAAAGGTTCACTGCACTGGCGTCATGATGCACTACCCATGAGTATAACATTTTTTCCTTTTCACTTACTTCTGCTATCAAGTATCAGGGTTCGTACTGAACATTTAACTCAAAATTCAAGGAGAATTCAAGAATGCTTAAGGCCTAAATATAAGGAGAGAGAAACAAACCTTATTTGTGCACATACAGTGACAAATGGCGAAATCTCCTTTTTCTTATCTGCAATTTCTTGCAGCTAAGCAGCTGCCGAGTTGGACACATGCTTCAAGCTCTTCAGGAGCTTTTCAAAGTTGACATTCCCATTGTAATGATGTCAATTACCTTCCGGCATGACGGTTAGTTACATCCACTTCCAGCCAAAGGTATTTCAAGAGGATAGACTGGTGGGCTAGTTGATATGGAATTATTTACACAGTAGCACAAAAAACAGACGGACAGCGAAAGAAGCAGAGGGGACACTTTTTTTGCTTCTTTTGCCATCCATGTGCTTTTTACACTACTGTGTAAACAAAGAGACTTGCAGTGTTAAAGCCCAATGGCTTAAACTTACTTTCCACCAGGCATTTAAAGAGCCTAGGGCTCAAAAATCCAGACATGATGGCTGCAGTATGAATGAACTAGGAAAACAACAAAATGATGGCACGGCTTGGTCCTTAACCTGACTTGTTTAAGCTCCACCTAAACAATGGCGATTTAAACAAACCCATCGATGGTGGGTGGAGCCTGATACATCGCAATTGTTTAGTGACAGACTCAAAAGAAAAAGAAAAACTCAGGATGGTTACGAGTGTGTACCACGAAGGTTTAAAGGGACACTAAAGGCGAATATTAAGTCAATGTGGACTGCTAAATTACCATTCCAGAAACCTCCGAGCACTTGTTTCGTGCCAAGAAAAGACTTAGTTCAAGAGAAAACTGCATCTGAAAGGTCTGCATATCCTAAAGGGAAGCTAAAGCTAAACAATAAATCAGTTTAGACTAATGAAGCATTGTTTGAGAAGCCTGCAGGCAGTCATTTCAAAAACATAGTTTGATTATTAGATGAGGAAATGAAAGTCCAAGTATCAGTATTGGAATTTCGCACCGAAACCCCGACGCTGCTTCAGCGTGACGTCAGGCGATTCCAAAGTATGTTTTCACATTTGGCCACGTTGGCTGAGTAAAAGTTCCCGAAACTTGCCATGTTAAATATTTGGTTCCTTTAGAACACAATGTAGTCAACCTGTACCGCTATATAATTAGTAGGCCCTAGAAGATGCCATCAAAATCCAAGACGTCACAGCCACCAGGTGCGGGAACTTAAGTAGGCGTCGCCACCTGTATTTCGTTCTTGCGTTTTTTCTGGCTTACCAAACGTTTTATCGTTGTAAAGAGTGCTGCTTTTGCTGTTGCAGAACGGTAATTTACTGATGCAGAAGAAATCATTTTTCACTTTAGTGTCCCTTTAAGCACAATTATAATCAGCTGCCCCCGAGTGGGCAATGATGACCTTGCATATGCTATCACCACCCTTTACTGCCGTCAGTGAGTAAAACAGCTCATGACAGAGAGCACTACGGTCCTTTGTGCAAAACACAAATGTGCGGCCATGGAGAACCTAAGCCAAGGGCCAAGACAGTGCACTGGATTCACCGCTTTAGCTGCTCTTGGTCAAGTGGCGTGGATCGTTCAGGCATCTCACGACATCAAATGGATGTGGCATTCACAGCAACGTGCAGCTTGTCTTAGTTTCGCGAGCCAGCAAAACCAGTGCAGCCCTATAGGATAATGGAACTACTAAAACACAAAAGTGTTGGCAACACGTGGAGCAAAAATGAAACCTTTTGACTGCCCACGTCATTGTCAAAGCTTACGTGAATGAGTTTTCTTCTAAAAAATGAAATATAATGGGGAGAAGTAGCATTTTCCTCAGTCTTATAACGCAATGCAATGATCTTTTTATTATGAGTGGTTGAGTACTAGTGACAGAATTATAATTAGCAGTGCCTGCATCATCAGGCTAATGCCTGAATGTCGTGGGGGAATCTCAAATTGTGTCCTGCATTTACATCAATTTCTCGATTACTAAAGCTCTGTTCAAGATAATATTGACGCCTTAGACATTCTTGAGCAATGCATTAATCTATCACTTTAGCTTGACTTGATATTCACCATTAGTGTCCCTTTAAGCATTAACTGTGGTGTGGGCTTAGCGTATTCGCTCCTGATCTCGAGATCACCAAATCACCGAAGGTATGAAGGACCGGCTTCTTCCATGACATTTCTTTGTAAACAATGTTTTATAGTGTTTTCATTTAAACTACCCTGCTCCTCTCTGATGCTGGAGCGCTCGCTGGTTTTATAAGCACACACTGGAGGAGCTGAAGGTGGTAAAATGACGATGACATGACGACAAAAGGATGACAAATCTGGGACGATGAAGATAGCTGACAACTGCGTGACGACGACGGTACGACAAAGCTGAAATGACGATGATGGAATGACCGTGACAGCACCTTAACATTATGGCAATGCATCCACTAAAAAATTTCATTCTGGGGTTTTTATGCCCCAAAACCACGATATGACTCTGAGGCAGGTTATAGTCAGAGAGGGAGGGGGGGGGGGGCCTGGATTCATTTTGACCACCTGGGGATCCTTAACGTGCATAGAATGCATGGTACATGGGCATTTTTGCATTTTCACCCCCATGAAAATACGGCCGCGGTGGCTGAGATTTGATCGTGCGACTCATGCTTAGTAGTGCTACACCATAGCCATAAGCCGCCCTGGCAGATACGCATGCATGACGATTGTATGACGACGGTGGCATGACAATGATGTAATAGTCACAACTAAATGACGACAGCATGATTACGATGGCACATCGACGATGGCACATAACCCAGTGGCATGACATTTCCAGTGGCACATACCTATGGGAACAGTAGACTGCACTATCTTCGGGATTGGTTCCGCCAATAAGGACGGTGCTAACGGCACAAAACTGAGCAACAAGCTAAGAACTTTAAAATATCTGGGATTGTTTCCCAATAGACAGTGTCCATGGAATAACCCCTATGCCAGAGTGTTTCTCAAACTGCGTGTCATGACCTAAATGGAGGGCCCATGTACATTCTGCTTGTTGGAACAAAGGTAAATTGTCAGTATCAACGCCCATACTCTTTATACAGTTTTCTTTAAAGGATCCCTGAAACAATTTGGACAAACTTTGTAGGTGCGTAGGGCACAGCTACAGGAAAACATTCGTGCTGAAATTTAGGTCAAGTGTCTAATATTAAGAGAGCTACGAACGTTTACAAGTTACCCTTCACTTTAGCCATGCGTTTTCTCAACTTATTCGCCGAGTGATTGGGGCTAAGCTCCACCTTCACTGGCTCTCCGTCATGATGCGTCTGCTTCCAGTGTCTTCAAGCCAGGACACGAAGCCTCTCCAACCTCTCCGCTTGCCACCTGGCTGTCGATCTCCAGCAAGAGCTATCCAAGCAGTGTGTGTTGCGAGCCCTCTGTTGCAGCATCGAGCATATCCAGTATTCCGCTAAACGTAGGCAAGCTGGGTGTTTTGACGGGCGGGCAGATGCGTAAACTAAAGCCACTCCATACTACTACCACTGTGAAGGGGTTTTAGTGTAAACGTAAGCGGCCTGAGTGTCTTACACTGCAGCCTCATGGTGGCACAGAGCTCAATCAGCCAAACACAGAGCTATTATTGCTGTAACCAAGTGTAAAACATTTGAGACATTTAATCGACGTGTTTACGATTACGCTGCTGCCAAAAGCTTACACCAGCAGCAAAGCAGAACGCACTTGCTTACTGCTATATCAGCTCAGTATTTGTCTGGTGGAGCACTGTGCCCCCAGGTGGCTGCGCCCTGCAGGCTGGTCACATTTGCGCCTCCACCCATCTGGCAAAACACCCAGTCCGCCTGCGTTTACTAGAGTACCAGATAGGCTGAAACTCCCTACTGCGATAATAATCCTCCGGCTTGATGTGACAGCCACAAATGCATAGATGCTGGTGCTGATCGGATACCAACAACCCAATTCCCTGCAGCCACTCCGCTCGCCTGATGCCTTGCAGAGGGGCACGATGTCACAAAAAGAATATTGACACCAACACTGACCACGCAGCTCGTGTCAATACAGGGCCCGTGTGTAACACAAGCAGACAACACTTTCCGAGTGCCAAAAGTGCTTGAGTGTAGTGATAAATTGTCGCTGTGTGTTCTGTTTGCATTACTATTGAATGTGATAGCATTATTTGGGTACTTCATGCACTTTCCAGGTGCTATTTATCTATGCTTGTTCGGTGTGTTTCCTTGTATTGAACCGTTTTTCCGTTTAGCTGGGTCACTGGGTAGTCAGTGATCGAATGCGTAGTGCATTGGGCTGCTGTGCTGAGATAACAGAGTTTGAAACCAACCATCGAACTAATCTGGGTCACCGAGTATTTGACAATGTGTACATATGGGGATTTGTTCAACCAGTCAAATGTACCATTAGAAACTGTTTACAATTTATCTCGTCCTGGGCAGAATCGAACCCTACCTGAGTCATTGCATAGCCAGTGGTTGAATGGGTAGCGCATCGAGCTGCTATGTTGAGGTAACTAACTGGGTTCAAAACAAACTACAGTAAAACCTCATTAAGCCATACCCGCTTAAACAGTAGTTCCGTTTTAAAATTAGTAATGTGAAATCCCCGACTCAGCGGCCATTGAACATAATGCATTTTGTATCCGCATAAACCGTACCAGCTTGTTGCGTACGTATCGGTTAAAAAGTAGTGTTTTCACCTTTCGTAGCGATCACGGTGGTACATCGTCCCCGTCGGGCGGCCCAGCAGAACAACAAGCCTCAGAGATCGGAACGGCCTCCAAGCGCAAACACAGAGGGCGCTTGGAAGGGTGAAGTATTCATCCATCTATCCATCCAAGAAGCCACATCAACATTAACATCACTTCGGCGCCGTGCCAGAGAGCGTTCTTTATTTCCTACGAGAAAGCGTTGTGACGTCGTGCAAGCTAGGACTCTCGTCATGCCGAAGCTCGGACAAAAACACCGCGTGCTTAGCATTAAAGAAAAAATGGACATCGTTCGTGCAATTGAATGTGGCATGAAGAAGTCTGCGCTGGCACGCGAAAGGGATTTACCTTTAACTATGGTGTGTGGCATCTGGAATGCAAAGGAAAAGTTGTTCGGCAGTGCTGCTGCAACCGCGAAAAGATGTCGTATACGAGGTTCGACTTTTCCTGATGTGGAGGAGGCGCTGGTTAACTGGTTAAAAGCAGTGTGGTCGAAAAGCTTGCCTGTCAGCGGACCCCTACTTGTGGAGAAGGCCCTGGTTTTTGCTTCGCAGCTGAACCACGATGACTTCGTATGCAGCAATGGCTGGCTGGCGAGGTTTAAGGCGAGGCACAGCATAAACGCAAGAGTCATTTCAGGAGAAGGTGCCGCTGGCGAAGTGGATGGGGCAGAACAATGGCAAAATGGTCAGCTGAGGCACATCCTGACCGACTACGCGCACGACGATATCTTCGACGTAGATGAGTCGGCGCTATTCTTCAAGCTGCTGCCAAACAGGACGCCTGCGTTTAAAGGTGAGACGTGCACTGGCGGCAAGCATGCCAAGGACAAGATTTCGGTTGCGTTCGGTGTAAACGTGTCGGCAACTGAAAAACTTCCATTTCTCGTGATTGGGAAGTCGGCCAAGCCGAGATGTTTTAAAGGCGCCCGACTGCCCTCCGGAGTTGTCTACTGCAGCAACATGAAAGCGTGGATGACGTCGAAACTTTTTGAAGAGTACATGCGCCTCATTGACCACCGTTTCGCGGCGAAAAACAGAAAAGTTGTTATCTTGGATAATGCGTCGGCGCATGTCGCGCTTGATAACCTTGCGGCTGTAAAATTGGTGTTTCTGCCGCCTAACATCGCAGCGATTGCACAACCCTTGGACCAAGGTGTCATTCGGGCTGTGAAACAGCTCTACAAAAAGAATCTGCTGCGCAGAATTCTTCTGGCCTTTGAGTGTGGCAAGACTTTTTCAATTGATCAGCTGGGCGCAATTCATCTGCTCAAACACTTGTGGCGCCATGTTGAATCGGCGACTGTGCAGAACTACTTCCAAGCGCGCTGGCTTCACGGTGTGTGCGGGTGACGCCGAGGATGCTAGCGACGCCGTCAACCAGTCTTCTGATGCTGTCGACCAGTCTTTGGACGCCGTCGACCAAGCTTGCGAAACACTGCTTGCTGAAGTGCTGGAGCGGCACGGTCTTACCCAAGGCATTTCTTTCACCGACTTCAGGGACATCGATAGCGATGTTCAGACTTCTCCGGATATGTCTGACGAAGCTATAGTAGCCTCTGTTGACGAAGTATCGCGTAGCGACAGCGATGAGGACGACAGCGACAGCACGGGTGATCCAGGCCCGACAGTGGCAGAAGCTGCACGTTATGTCAGCCTCATGCGGGTGTTTGCCGAGAAGAGGGGGCTGGTTGAAAAGCTGGCTCACAGCGTAAGTAAGTTTGAGGCAGCTGTCGTCGCTGCTAGGCCGCCGCGGCATCAAAGAAAGATCACAGACTTTTGTCGCCCGAATTGAATAAATAGTGTACGTTTTTTGCCCTTTCATTGCATTCTCTCCGAGTTCCGTTTTTGACAGGTAAGTGGGCAATCTTATGCTATTTCGGTTAAACAGTACTACCGTTTAGTACGTACCTTTTCCAAGCTCCGGCCAACTACGGTTTAACGAGGTTTCACTGTAATTGAAACTGTAGAATTGGGGTTTAGCAGACAGATATGGTTGTATCAAGAAAGCAAACTTTTTTTGTTACCACTAGAAATGTGCTCATTTTCTATGCTTTTATGTTTTAACATTTTCTTCCAAGATGTAATTGTTGCAATGTATACTGCAATACATAAAATATAGCCTTGTCAGTGGTGTCTTCAATGAATGCATAGTAGTAATAATTGCTCTGACGATTTTCTAGAATTCCCATGTGAAACTTCAAAGAAGCACCTACAGAGCATGAACGAAAGGGTGCCGTTGCGTGCAGATTGCTGCCTTCTTTATCCAACTCGATGCTTCCAGATTTTCATCGATGACAAGACGACCCTGTGCGGTGGCTGCAGATTGCCAGCCCCTTAAGTGACAGTAACAGTTGGTGAGACAGCGAAAACAAACGATCCTTTGCCAACGGGTCTTCAAAGGCTAGCAGGCGACAAAGGCGGAAAAAGATTAGACAGATTAGACGTGGCGGTGCCATTTCAGTGGGTGCCGTATCATCATCAGCTTGGTTACGCCCACTGCAGGGCAAAGGCCACTCCCATACTTCTCCAACAACCCCTGTCATGTACTAATTGTGGCCATGTTGTCCCTGCAAACGTCTTAATCTCATCCGCCCACCTAACTTTCTGTCGCCCCCTGCTACGCTTCCCTTCCCTTGGGATCCAATCCGTAACCCTTAATGACCATCGGTTATCTTCCCTCCTCATTACGTGCCCATTTCTTTTTCTTGATTTCAACTAAGATGTCATTAACTTGCGTTTGGTCCCTCACCCAATCTGCTCTTATCCCTTAACGTTACACCCATCATTGTTCTTTCCATAGCTCGTTGCGTCGTTTTCAATTTAAGTACAACCCTTTTCGTAAGCCTCCAGGTTTCTGCCCCGTAGGTGAGTACTCGTACGACACAGCTATTATACACTTTTCTCTTGAGGGATAATGGCAGCCTGCTGTTCACGATCTGAGAATGCCTGCCAAACGAACCCTAGCCCATTCTTATTCTTCTGATTATTTCCGTCTCATGATCCGGATCCGCCGTCACTACCTGTCCTAAGTAGATGTATTCTGTTACCACTTCCAGTGCCTCGCTACATATTGTAAATTGCTGTTCTCTTCCGAGACTGTTAAACATTACTTTAGTTTTCTGCAGATTAATTTTTAGACCCACTTTTCTGCTTTGCCTCTCCAGGTCAGTGAGTATGCATTGCAATTGGTCCCCTGAGTTACTAAGCAAGGCAATATCATCAGCAAATCGCAAGTTACTAAGGTATTCTCTATTAACTTTTATCCCCAATTCTTCCCCATCTACATCTCTGAATACCTCCTGTAAACACGCTGCGAATAGCATTCGAGAGATCGTATCTCCCTGCGTGACGCCTTTCTTTATTGGGATTTTGTTGCTTTCTTTATGGAGGACTACGGTGGCTGTGGAGCCACTATAGATATCTTTCAGTATTTTTACATACGGATCGTCTACACCCTGATTCCGTAATGCCTCCATGACTGCTGAGGTTTCGACAGAATTAAACGCTTTCTCGTAATCAATGAAAGCTATATATAAGGGTTGGTTATATTCCGCACATTTCTCTATCAACTGATTGATAGTGTGAATATGGTCTATTGTTGAGTAGACTTTACGGAATCCTGCCTGGTCCTTTGCTTGACAGAAGTCTAAGGTGTTCCAGATTACATTTGCGATTATCTTAGTAAATAGTTTGTAGGCAACAGACAGTAAGCTGATCTGTCTATCGTTTTTCAAGTCTTTTGCGTCCCCTTTCTTATGGATTAGGATTATGTTAGCGTTCTTCCAAGAATCCGGTAGGCTCAAGGTCATGAGGCATTGTGTATACAGGGTGGCGAGTTTTTCTAGAACAATCTGCCCACCATCCTTCAACAAATCTGCTGTTACCTGATCCTCCCCAGCTGCCTTCCCCCTTTGCAATAGCTCGCCAAGGCTTTCTTTACTTCTTCCGGCATTACCTGTGGGATTTCGAATTCCTCTAGAGTATTCTCTCTTCCATTATCGTTGTAGGTGCCACTGGTACTGTATAAATCTCTATAGAACTCCTCAGCCACTTGAACTATCTCATCCATATTAGTAATGATATTGCCGGCTTTGTCTCTTAACGCATACATCTCATCATCATCAGCCTAGTTACGCCCACTGCAGGGCAAAGGCCTCTCCCATACTTCTCCAACTACCCCGGTCATGTACTAATTGTGGCCATGTTGTCCCTGCAAACGTCTTAATGTCATCCGCCCACCTAACTTTCTGCCGCCCCCTGCTACGCATCCCTTCCCTTGGAATCCAGTCCGTAACCCTTAGTGACCATCGGTTATCTTCCCTCCTCATTACATGTCCGGCCCATGCCCATTTCTTTTTCTTGATTTCAACTAAGATGTCGTTTACCCGCGTTTGTTGCCTCACCCAATCTGCTCTTTTCTTATCCCTTAACGTCACACCCATCATTCTTCTTTCCATAGCTCGTTGCGTCGTCCTCAATTTCAGCAGAACCCTTTTCGTAAGCCTCCAGGTTTCTGCCCCATATGTGAGTACTGGTAACACACAGCTGTTATACACTTTCCTTTTGAGGGATAGTGGCAACCTGCTGTTCATGATTTGAGAATGCCTGCCAAACGCACCCCAGCCCATTCTTATTCTTCTGGTTATTTCAGTCTCATGATCCGGATCCGTGGTCACTACCTGCCTTAAGTAGATATATTCCCTTACCCCTTCCAGTGCTTCGCTACCTATCGTAAACTGCTGTTCTCTTCCGAGCCTGTTAAACATTACTTTAGTTTTCTGCAGATTAATTTTCAGACCCACCCTTCTGCTTTGCCTCTCCAGGTCAGTGAGCATGCATTGCAATTGGTCTCCTGAGTTACTAAGCAAGGCAATATCATCAGCGAATCGCAAGTTGCTAAGGTATTCTCCATCAACTTTTATCCCCAATTCTTCCCACTCCAGGCCTCTGAATACCTCCTGTAAACATGCTGTGAATAGCATTGGAGATATCGTATCTCCCTGTCTACGCATACATCTGATTCTTGCAAATTCCTAGTTTCTTCTTCACTGCTTTTAGGCTTCCGCCCTTCCTGAGAGCATGTTCAATTCCATCCATATTATACTTCTTTATGTCAGCTGTCTTATGCTTGTTGATTAACTTCAAAAGTTCTGCCTGTTCTATTCTAGCTGTAGCGTTAGAGGCTTTCATACACTGGCATTTCTTGATCAGATCTTTCGTCTCCTGCGATAGCTTACTGGTATCCTGTCTAACGGAGTTACCACCGACTTCTATTGCACACTCCTTAATGATGCCCACAAGATTGTCGTTCATTGCTTCAACACTAAGGTCCTCTTCCTGAGTTAAAGCCGAATACCTGTTCTGTAGCTTGATCTGGAATTCCTCTATTTTCCCTCTTAACACTAACTCATTGATCGGCTTCTTATGTACCAGTTTCTTCCGTTCCCTCTTCAGGTCTAGGCTAATTCGAGTTCTTACCCTCCTATGGTCACTGCAGCGCACCTTGCTGAGCATGTCCACATCTTGTATGATGCCAGGGTTAGCGCGGAGTATGAAGTCTATTTCATTTCTAGTCTCACCGTTGGGGCTCCGCCACGTCCACTTTCAGCTATCTCGCTTGCGGAAGAAGGTATTCATTAGCCGCATATTATTCTGTTCCGCAAACTCTACTAATAACTCTCCCCTGCTATTCCTAGTGCCTATGCCATATTCCCCCACTGCCTTGTCTCCAGCCTGCTTCTTGCCTACCTTGGCATTGAAGTCGCCCATCAGTATAGTGTATTTTGTTTTACTCTACCCATCGCCGATTCCACGTCTTCATAGTAGCTTTAGACTTCCTGAAGACGTGGAATCAGCGATGGGTAGAGTGAAAACAAAATACACTATACTTCGGATCTACAAGTCCTCATGGTGCACTGTTTGGCCCATTAGTTCTGAAGTGATGTTGTATAAACTTTAGATTTGTGTCATGATGCTTCAACCGCAAAGTATTTGCAACCACTTGGTGCTGTTTTCAGGATCCTTTCTCGATTTTCGGTGCATTATGCCAAACGATAGAGGCTGTACTAGCTGTACATAGCATTCGAGATTTGGCAGCATGCTCAGCAAGCCAGTGGCGCTGCTATATCTCAAGAGGTCAGATTACAAATGTTTGTTTGTTTTTATTATTTTGTATAGATGGTGCCATAACCTAAATTTTGCGTAACGAACTCACAGTTGGGTGCAATGGCTGTTTCTTTCTTTAACTTGGACGAAGACAGGTATTTTCTTTTGAAACAGCCTTCTTGGAAAAAAGTACAGCGCTTGTTGCCGAGTTAGGAAGCATTTTAGGCTAAATCCACATTTAGTGCCAGAATCCGGACACCAGAAATAGACCTTTTGCATAGTGCCAACAACCCTATCCACAGATTGGTTTCCGGCCACCGTTGTGAAGGACAAACATGCAGGCAAGTGCAGGATGTGCATGGAAAGTTCATGGGCCATAGGCACTGCGCTACACATTTTATTAAGTTTTTTGTGGTGATCTAACATACACATAACATGTTCTCCGCGTAGCATGGTGCTGCAAACACAAGCTCTGTTCCTTGCAACGAAATGTCTTGCAACGATGGAATGTCTTGACATGTTCCTGCGCTTAAACCACCAACACATTTACTTCAAAGTGAAATAAGCAGTGAGGGGAAGAGGCATTTACTGCAGGATCTACAAATTTTGCTGAGTCTTATGTAATTCTGGATTCCATCAGAGCAAATTGCGCAATAAAGAAGGAAACAAAGCAAGAAGCACAGCATGCTGCAATATCGGGTAATGGCATAGCAATCCCATGCGGTCACCTAGCACGGCCAAAGTGGACCCACAAACACTAGTGCAGTGATATGGTCGGGTCAGCTTGTCGCAGTGCTGTTTCCCAGCATCTCATCTTTGGCTCAAGAAACCTGACTGCTGTCACCTATTATATGACTTTAGGCGAGCGATGCAGCTCATTGCAACGGTGCTGTAGCCCATGAGTGCCAAAAATGTAGAACTAGCCATGTGTAAGCTGTACAAATTTCCTTAATTCAAGTGAGTGACTGGTGAATTAAGGCTGCTGCACTTAACTGTTTCAATTAGTAACACGGGCAAACGGTAGGCCCGACTACACAGCGGCACTCGCACTGTTGTCGTCGCGGCACTGAGCACTGTTGGAATTTTGTACCTTACGGCCGCAACTAAACGTAAACTGCATAGCAGCATGCAGCTGTAGATAGGCATGTCCAATTTCAGTGAAGGAACAGTAGAGAAACAGCATAAAACATACAGGCATGCGGTGAGGCAGGCGACCGGCTACTAGAGCCTACCCGTGTGTACGCCCCACTATGGCAGCCAAAAACCAGTGTTGCTTGACTGCAGCACTGGGTTGTGGGCTCATATGCTTCCGAACATTGCTTTCGTTTATCTAGCAGCTACGGTGGAGCCGCAATGTGCATCTCACCTGCAGTGTCCTACAAACGGAGAACCAATCTTAAAGGGACACTAAAGCGAATCAATAAATCAGTTTGGATTAATAAAGCATTGTTTGAGAGCCCTGCAGGCAGTCATTTAAAAATAATACTTCGATTATTAGATGAAAAAAATCAAGGTCGAAGAATCAGTATTTGAATTTCGCGCCGAAACCCCGCCGCCGGTACGTCAGTGTGACGTCAGGGATATCAAAGTATGTTTTCGCATTGGGGCCGCGTTGGCTGAGTAAAGGTTCCCGAAAGTTGCCAGGTTTAATATTGGGCTAACACAATGTAGTCAGTCTGTACCGCTATATAATTAAGTAGGCCCTAGAATATGCTATAAAAATCTATGACGTCACAGCGACCAGATGCGGGAACTTCAAAGAGGTGTCGCCACCAGTCTTTCGTTCTTGTGCTTGTTCTGGCTTACCAAGAGTCTTATCATCGTGAGAATGGTGACATTGGTGTTGTAGAAAGGTAGAAATTTTTCTCTTTAGTGTTCCTTTAAGCTTTCTTGCAAAAACTGTGAATCAGTACGGATAGAAATACAGCCCTCAATTCCAACAAGCACAAAGAAAATTATTATTGGTTGCATCTATTGTTCACCCTCATCATCAGCACTAGATTTCTGTAATGAACTAGATGTGCTACTTAGCACATTGGCTGCCGAACAGAAGGGCATTGCCATCATGGGGGATTTCAAAATCAACTTTTTAGATGATAACACCTCGAACAATACTCGTTACACGAACTGTTTTTTTCAGCTATGGTTATGAACCCCTCATAACCCCCCCAACAAGCTGTATTCCCGGTAATTCACACACCTTCATTGACCACATATTATCTAACACTGTCTCACACGATGACTGCAGTATCCTTCAAGTTCATATAACTGACCACTATCCAATTTTATTTTGGCTTCCCTGCAGCTCCATTCAACAAAACTTTTCACAAGGAATTATCTGACAAAAAAATTTGTTGACTACATCAGCAAAATAGATTGGTCATTTGTTACTTCACCTACACATGCTAAGAAGGCTTATACCAAATTCTTGTCTGTCATAAAAGACTGTCTACAAGCATCATCTACAACTGTAAAACGTAAAAAGTACATGTATACCCTGCCCAACACAATCCTTGGCTGACTAATGCTCTATTGAGATGCATGTGGAAAAAAGAAAACTTATATAAAAAAGTAAAAAACACCTGTTCAATACTAAACTTAGGTCTAGATACTCTACTGTAATACTCTCAAAGTTTTGAAAGAAGCCAAAAGACAGTACTATGACAAAAAGATTCATCAAGCCAGTAATAATACAAGGGAGCAATGAAAATGACTAAACTCTTTCTTAAACATGAACACACATGACAATACAATAGATGAGTTGCAATCTGAGGGCCATATGACATTGCGAATGCATTTAATGCATTTTTTACTGATAATTCCTTGAAACAGTATAACACATTTCTTGGGTCATCTAATTGTTGTGCTAAATCTTCTTTCCTCTTTCCTACATGTCCTGAAGAAATAGCTACCATCACACAGCTTAAGCTAACCAGTGCTGGCCTTGACAATATACACCCAGCCAATATAAAACTAGTCGCACATATCCTCGTTTACCCTCTTTCCCACATCACAAGTTTCACGTTCCAAGACAGACGTGTTTTCAGATTACATAAAAAAGTCAAAAAGAATCCCAATTCATGAAAAAGGAGAGTGCACACCCATTTCAAACTATTGCCCCATTTCCATCTTACCTTACTTTAGAAAGGTATTTGAAAAATGTATGAAATACGTTTAAATACTTATCTAACAAAGGAAGATGTACACTAACCAAGTAAAACTTCTTATAAAAAAAGACGTTTCGGCTTCCACATGGAAGCCAGGTACACAATAGGGCAAAGAAGGTTGAAGTGCCTGTTTAAATACGTTTTAGCATGTGCCGCAAGCACCGCGCATAACGGGGGTAGGGTTCCTTTGTTTCAATTGAGCATGTGTTCTGTAGATTGTATCTAGAGAGACTCCAGGTACAGACATGACTTTCAGTTTCTTTCCTGCCCGATTAGACTAGATTTCATCCAGTTAATATTGTGCGTAGTCGTTGCTGCCTGCTCTGCCAAAGCATTTGAATTTTCTTATCCACATCATTTTGATGATGGTGTAGCTGCTGTTTAAAGTTGCCCGTCTCCCCTATGTAGACACAATCGCAACAGGGGATCTTGTAAATGCCAGGAAAGGCTTCCGTCGGCGACTTGTCCTTCCCACTAACGAGTGTGTGCCTCAGTTTGCGCACAGGAACGTGAGCCACCTCAATGTCATATTTACGCAGCACGCGTGATAAGGTCTCGCTTATCTTGGGCATATAATGGAAGCACGTTTCTTCGGACAGGCATTGCCAGCTTGGAAAGTTTGCGACATATAGTCACGTGATGCCTCATGCAGCATGAAAAACACGAATTTGTTTCGTTGTGTGCATCTATTATAACGTGGATTTATTATAATAGTTTTCGTAACAACAGGTCGACTTATGTGAATACGAGCTTGACACCAAGTTTCCTTTAAGTGCGTTTTCATCTTCATCTATGACAAGTTGAGGCTCCTAGGTACATGCTAACTGACCTGGCCTTCTCCTACAATTCCTGCAGTACTTACTTGATAAATGACTGAATCCCAGTCATTCTGCTATTTTGAAAGCCCAGACAAAGCATTTAGCCATAATGCAGCCAAGCTGCTGTAAAAGGTCATCTGTGAAAGGTCAGATCCTGTGCCTAAGTTACGCATATGAGCAACGATGGAGTTGCAGCACTCTACTACCATCAAAAATGTCATACAAGCTGAATGAAACAATGCCACCTGAATTTTTATGCTCGCAAAGTGACACCGACCTAACTTTTGCAAGAGTTAAATCAATGCACCTTATTTTGCTGGGTAAATATGGACCGTTAAATTATTTTAGGTTTTTATGCCCTTCAAAAAACCTTGAAACAAGAAATTTTTTCCAAAATTCTATTCTTTTTCTGAGCCCTCATATCTCTGGACTTGTCACTAGACTATACACCACTATAAGCTGTACTGCACTATAACCAAAACAAGACTGCTCAAAGACTGCACATGTACAAAACATGTCGACCAAGCAGCCGTGCATATCCAAGCAACGAAGCACGTGACCGGCAGTTTTTCATCCATTCAAATTTACGAATGTTGGAAGGATAATGTCTAAGTACCTGCGGTCTTTGCACGAAGCTGACAAAGTAATAATAATGTTTTAAAAAAACGATGGCAACTGCAATTTCAGAAGCAGCACAGTGTCTCGTTTCATTTCTCGGACTGATCGGCGCAAGCATATTGTCGAAAACATGGCGACCACGGAACAAGCTGCCACCATTTAATTGTTGCCTGTGCCCTAATTTTCATTACCCTCATATTTTGTTGTATATTAGAGACAGGGTGTCTACCAAGTTGACATTTCAAAATTCCCCGAGTTTTCTGGGTTTTCCCCCGAGTGCTTTTGCGAAATTCCCAGAGTGACACAGAACTTTGTTTCATGTCAAGAGGGGCTGACACCATGTCACCCGATGCTGTCTTTGTAGTAAGCATGCTGAAAAATAAAAAAACTCAATCCAGTTTGAATAGTAAGGAATAGTGTTTATTTTATTTTAAAAAAATAAAGAACAGACGGGAGGGGTTAGTAAAATGCAAAGCGAATAAAATATCTTCGAAAAAAATGGTAAAGCCCATTGCAAATTGAGTTGAACATTTTCAATACGAATAATAACAAGGAGGTTCATACAGAAACAAATACTTTCGAATATGAGCTATTTCTATCAACTGATAGCAACCTCATTGGTATGAGGCCTGAACTTTGTCACTAGCGAGATTCTCTTTCAGCAGCTGGAAAGTCAACCTAGCTGTCCTGACATTTTCTTAGCCCATAGTTAACGCCTCAGTGTTGCATTTCACTGCTTTAGAGAATTTATTTTGATTCGGATGAGGCACACCTGCATCTCTGCCTCAGCCAAAACCTTGCTTTTTGAGCTCAAGCTCCTTCCAAGAAGCGGCAGCATGTTTCCTTTCCTGTTCATGCTTCAATGTGTCCATCCTTTGTTTTCATCCTCCTTCAGCCACACATTTGCCCCCATGCACCATTTGCAGCAACCTCTTGGTCTTGGTACAGTCAACGTCCAATTTTTCGGACTCTCCAGGGGGCATGAAAACATCCAAAAAATCAGGCAGTCCAAAAAAAATGAGTGCATATCTTTTACTGCCCTTAAGGGCTCAAATCGCCACAGGCATGTCCGAAAAAGCTTTGAAGGCCTGCCAGTACACTTATTAGGTATATCGGTGCTCATTCTGTGACAGGAGACGGCAAGTGCACATGTGCATAATTAAGGAATACATACTGGGTCTCGTGACAATTGTCCCTTCCTACACTTGTTAAGCTTCACTGCAATAGTTAACGTATCCTTCACCGCGTAACACTACTATACAGAGGCGAAGCTTACTTTCGGAAACCAGCGTAATACAATGTGCCTACTTTCCAAGCTTCAAAGCCATTGGAAAGGATTACAAAGGGCGAGTCGGCGCCATTGCTAACAGTGGCGAATTGCTAACAGTAGAGAACATCGAAGTAGCTAGGCCTAGCGTTGCCACGGTGGTGGCTACAACTGCCAGCGGATATGCGTGCGAGAGCGCCAGTTCAAGGCGGTGAGATAAAATGGCAGTGGTGGCAGCTTAGATGAATGCTGTTTCGGACCTGTGGTTACGGCAAAAAAGTCAAGAAAATCAGACAGCGAAGGGTTCTTGCACCCAAAACTTCATACTTTCTTATACATTGACTGTATCGGCTACGTGATGGTGCTGCAAAGCCGTCCACATAATCGTACATGTCCGGAAAATCGATTGTTCACAACTGTACACTTGCAACTCGTCCAGCCAACAACACGGCACCAAACACTCCTCTGTTACTTGAGCCAGCATTAGTGCAAATTTCGTTCCCTTTCAATAGAATTACCACTGATTTCCCCTGATAGAAGTACAAATTTCCCAAGTTTTCCCTGAGTATTTCCAGAATATTCAAAATCCCTGAGAATTCCCGGTTTTACCCATTGGTAGACACCCTGAGAGATAACCTGAGGAAATTTTGGTATGTGGTTAGCGGGAAGAAGCCGAACACAGCAGATCTCTGCAATGATAACACTCCACTACACCACGGTGACTGCTGCAAAGTGTTGAATGAATTTTTTGCCTCGTATTTTTCGTCAACCTTGCCGATTGGTTTCCCTCATCCTTGTAGATCTGACTTTACCCATGAATCTAATAATCATAGATTCCGTTGATGTGACATGTTTAATTGAAAGACAGAAGATTTCATATAGTTCTGGTATCGGCAGCATAACAACGAAGTTCTTCAAAGGTACATCTGCCTGTTCATCATTAATTCTTCGTGAAATCTCTGAACAGTCATTAGAGTTGTTCCATCCCTCGTGACTGGAAGGTGCAGAAGGTGGTTCCATTACACAAATCAAATAGTACCACTTCAATACTTTACCACTGGCCTATTTCACTAACCAGCATTCCCTGTAAACTTCTTGAGCACATAATTTATTCTCATCTTATTACCTTCCTCCAAGAGGGTTGAGCATTGTCATCGTGGCAGAAGCGATGGCAGAACATCGCATCGTGGCAGAAACATTAAACTTGAATTTGATTACGGAGCTGTACGTGTCAAAACAACAAGCGGATAATGAGGCAGGCCGTAGTGGCGCACTCCCGATTAATTTTGGCACCATGGCGTTCTTTAACATGCTCCTAAATCAATGTGCACGAGCATTTTTTATTTCACCCCCGTCAAAATGCGGCTTCCTCGGTCAAATCCGTGACCTCGAGCAATGCCATAGCCGCAAAGCTATCGTAGTGGGCACAGAAATGTTGATTTGATGCGCGACCGCTTCCGTTATGTCACCTAGACCCTGCGGTGTGCTTTAATTAATGCAGCTCTCCTTCTGCACACCATGCGTAACTTGTCCACTATACATATTTGCATGGTTTTATTTTTCAGAAATAGCAGAAATGCACCATAGCATACCTGAAACTTAAGTTTATCCAGCATTTCCTTGCCTTCTCATGTCACCTTTTCCCTATCCCCACCCCCCACCCCCCTTTGTATTTGTATGGGAACCGCGAGGTTAGCAATGAAGTATCATTACCATGCTTCAAAAGTGGAATAACAATAGCTTCTTTCCATTTAGATGGAATATGCCCAGCAGACCAGATATCTTATTTACTCGCCTATTGATCGTACTTTTTTGGCAGAAAAATTGACGCAAAGTCAGGGGTGCGATTATTACGCAGGTTAAATTTCCTGCGACAGAAAAAAAAATTTTTTCGTCCCGCATTTGCTGCAGGACACCAAAACAAAAATGGCGGCCGGCGGAGCAAGCCGAACGCTATCTTTTTTTTTTCTTCTCGTGAGTATATTACGTGCATTGAAACAGTTTCTTCCGTATCAGTAATGAATAATATCGTTAATACCGGCAAGTTTGTGGCAATAACGTAGCCATGTCCACTTTGAGAGAAAAGAAACAGATGGGCGCGCTTAGCTGCCAGTGACATAGAAACACATAGCCGGCATGCTGCGGAAACTGTGGCATCTATCTTCACTACTATCCTAATACAGCATGTTTCCACTAGTGGTGAGTGAATATCTTAGCTGTGTTAACAGCGTCGGCGTATGAATAGGGTACACTTTTAACGTATCAGTGTAAATGTGGCTACTATTGTTGCCGCTCGTGATTTGTTGCGCACTCACAAGTGCAGATAGAAGAATCAAAAGGCGCATTTTTTTGTTGTTGTTGACCACAAATATTATAAAGCCTACACATAATAAAGGCAAGTTTGGTTGCAGCTTTTTTTTAGTCGTGGAAGTGTGGAAAGTGATGAAAGTAATGAAATGAGGCATCTACTTAAGAATGTTTGGTGTGTGCAGACCGCTTGGTTTGTCTCGAAGAGTCGTTCGCGTAGCATTCGACAGATGGTAAGCGCGATCAATATTAGCTAAACTTGGCACACGACATATCGCTGTGGCAAGTTCAGGGTGCGATCATTACACGGGAAATTTTTTAAAAATCGAATTTTGACGACAAAATTTAGGGGTGCGATCATTACGCGAGTGCGATCATTATGCGAGTAAATACGGTAGTACTGAAAATTATGAGTAGTGTGATTTGCATGTCGATGTGGAGGTGCTTAATCATATCACACGATTCTATCAGGGCCCACTGCACAGCTCCGACATGCTGATAAGGAAGCTTTAAGCGCGGCAATGCTAAAAGGATAGCTACAAGGTTCGTTTGGGCTACATTTCTGGTTCAGTGGCTTACATTCTTCTATTGCTTTGTATTTCAGAAATGTCTCCAAATAGTGGATGGAGCTAGACACACACACAATGTGTTGACCAAGCACATTCGCCTGGTCTTCCAAGTTGTTTCCTTCTTTATCCACCAGGGGCAATAGATGAATTTGTTGTCCCTTAAGCCTCCATAGCCCGTTCCATACTTTTGCCTCTTGTGTGTATGAATTAATGCCAGAAAGGAACCTCTCCCAGCTTGCCCTCCTAGCTTGCCACCGCGTTCACCCTCCCTGTGATATAAAGTTTTATATTGGATCAAATTTTCCTAAGCTGGGGATCGGCAAAGTATGCCCCACACTTAGTTTTTTCTGCACCCCCTTGTACTCGTTCCCCCATGGAACTCGTCTTTTGAATGAGCTACCGCTTAATTACGGAATAAATTTCTTTGCTGCCTTGATGATAAAAGCGGTAAAATACGCTACCACATGGTCAATACAAAAATTGGTTTGTATTTCAGAAACCTCTCCAAATAGTGGATGGAGCTAGACATGTGCTCGAAGTGTTGACCAAGAGCATTTGCCTTGTCTATACACATGCCACATCTAGTTGCGAATACTTGCTTTGGTATGTAAGGGTGCAACAAATTGGATACGATTGCACACCATGACACACACTTATATAGATTATCTGTGAATTCAAGTTTAAAAGTCTGATGTGTTATTAAAAAATGGAACAGCATGTTGAAGAAAAAGACTTGCATCTTAGTATAATACATAATTGGTGGAATTTTTCACAACTAATTCATGCAGCATCTTTTTCGTTAACTGCATGCAAAGCTTCCTCTTTGCACCAGAGCAGGAAGTTACTGCTCCAAAGCATTTTTTTTTTTTCCTTGCTACAAAAAGCAAACATTTCTGCTCCAAAAGTATATTCCCCATGCTTTATTTTGTTTTTTTTTCGCACCTCCTTGTACTCATCTTTCCACCATGGAACTCGTCGTTTGGATGAGCTACCACTTGATTGTGCAATGAATTTAATTGCTGCAATGACGATGCTCCAGAGTTGTCAATACTAAAAGTAGGCGGAGGCTAGTTTCCACTGAGGGGCAACGTGGAGGACATTCGTGTTGTTGAATAAGGTTAAACATTACAGGGAAGTGGTCACTTCCATAAGAATTCTACGCTCCATTCTAAGTAAGAAAGAAAAGCTGCCAATCCAATTGCTAGGTCTATAGAAGAGTAAGAATTGTACGAGATATTAAGATAAGTCCGTTCCTTTTTGTTAAAAAGGCATGCACCAAAATTAACTAGGAAGTTTTCTATGATCGACCTCTCGCGTCGCATCGTAAGCTTTCCCACATCATGGTGCGAGCGTTAAAATCTCCCATGAGTACGTAGGGCTCGGGAAGGTGATCAATGAGGTTATAGAAATCAGTTTTCTTGAGATGATCATTTGGGGGTATGTGTATGGAACATACAGTGACCAATTCATTAAAAAGAATTGCCCAAACTGACACTGCCTCAAGAGCCGTCTGAAGGGCACATATTGAAAAGCTATAGACTTGGCTGCCGCTATCACTACACCGCCAGAGGTCGTCTTGTAGCGGTCTTTTCGGAAGATGGTGCATCGATGGAGAAAGTTTGTGTTTGCAGGTTTCAAGTGGGTCTCTTGAACACACAGCAACTTTGAATTATCTTTGCAAAGGAGTTCTCTAATATCATCGAGGTTATGAAGAAGTCCTCGAACATTCCACTGTAGTATTTGTGCCTTCATAATGGCAAAAGTGTTCGTGCTGTGTGTTTAAGAGACGAAGATTAGCTCACGGAGTCCTTTCCAGGAGATTTTTCTTTTTTGGGGCGGTCAAGAGAATCCCGCCCCTCCTCAGGTGCTGGTGGCGCCGCATGAACGGGTGTTATGTCCATCCCCTCTCGGGGGGCGCTGCGCTCTTGTGAGCGCTGTTTGATGTGAAGGCCTCGACACGGTGGACATGATCTTTGAGGCCACCAGCCCAGAGGTGCATGGCTCCTTCTGCTGGCACAGCAGAGCAGCGCTAGCTGCAGCCACGAAGGGGGGCAGATGGCATTGCTGCCGGGTCACTGCGCATAGGCTGGACAGCCGCCGGAAGCCGTTGTGATGCTGCCCCAGCGCACCACTTCAGCAAAGCTGTTCTTTGGCAGGTACGACACCCACATCCGTGCTTCCTTGAATTAGAGGTTCCCTTTAACCTCAGTTGCTACGATTTCTTTCTCCCTTTTCCAGGATGAGCAGAACAGCGAGTATGCGGCATACTCCCCATCACAGTTTACACAGTGTAGAACGTTTTCGCAGGATTCAGCTAGGCGTTGATGTGCACTGCATTTAGCACAGGTCAGTTGGCCTCAGCAGTTCTGGGAACTGTGGCCGAATCTTTGGCACGTGAAGCCACGAAGAGGGTTGGGGATGTACAGTCGCCAACCGATTTTCCGGATTCCAAAAATTCGGACATGCTAGATTATTCAGTCTGCTTCGCAGCACCGCCATTCTCCTCATAGACCATAATGTATAACAATTGCCGAAAGTTCGGACACCTTGCAACCTCTCGTCTGATTTTTCGGACACTCCTTGAGCCAACTCGATCGAGAGCACCATGCACCGACTCTGACCGGTGCATGGTTCAACTTTCTGAACGCCATTTTTATTTTGAACGGAGCCTCATTGCTGCCCCACGAAGTGGCGCTACTGCAAATCCCCGCTCATCATCATCGTTTCTGCCTGGTTCGATAGAGTGGCTCTACAGCAGTTCCGGTTTCAGCTTAGTAAGCCATGTCAAGACAATCCAGCAGCTGATTTGTTTCTTCGCGCACGACGCTGCGAGTAAGCCACATTTTTCGTTTGTGTGACTGGTGTTGGCATGGTGGTGTTTACTTTGTGTGCTGTGTCGAGGTTCCGGTAATCCAACGCGGCATACGGAAACATCGCGTCAAGTCTCTAATGGCGCCGACAGTGCCTGCACAGACTGCGCTGGGGAATGCCGGCAAGCGGGTGCCGGGAGGCCTAAGATTTGTCGCCTTCCGATGTGCTCCCTACTGACACGGAAAACGTTCTGCCGAGACCTGCGCAGTGGTTGCATTGCGATTCCAGACGCTGTCTCATTTGACAGTTTCACAGGTGCTGACACTGCTGTACTGACATGCGCAGAACTCGATGACGGCGAGATCATTCGTCAGGTTTCTGCTGCACCACTGGACGATGACTCTGAGTCGGAAGATGATGCACCATGTCTACGCCGCCGCCGCACGCGGAGCGTGTACAAGCAGTGACTGCTTTCAGCCGCCTATAGTGACCGTACGACCCTCCCCGAGATTCAGGCTTATTTGATTGCACGTAAACGGAACAGCGTGCAACGGCGCATTCACGATTTCTTCAAGCCTACTGCCGAGCCCGAATAAGTGCGTGGAAATAAAGGATTTCATTTTCTTTTCTTAATCTGCTTTTTCGGACATCTGTTTATTCAGACATTTCCGCAGTCCCCGTGAGGTCCGAATAAACGATCAGCAACTGTACAGCCTTACTAGGATTTTAGCGTAGCCTGCCTCGATGGTTTCTGGCAGTACACTGGAATCGAATGAGAATTCGGTGCTTGGTGTCGATTTCTTTCCTGTCATGCTTGATTTTGATTTGTTTTACGTTGATAACATCTTGTTCTTTCCATTTTTCCAGAAGTTCAGTCTTGGGCAGCTTCATCATGGGAAATGATCATGGGAAATGACACCGCAGGTGGTGTTCATGGTGCGGTGTGGGGTCACTGAAACTGGTATGTTGCCGAAATCCACTAGGTTACGTAGTTGTTCATACTGCTTTTTGTCATGCAATTCCAAAAGGACGTGAGTCACCCCTTGCCAGTCTCAATGCGCATGTAGCTGAGCATGTGTTGGTGGGCTAGTTAGTTAAGCATGATTACAAAGACGGCGCCGAATGAAACAACGCAAGGAGAAGGGGGACACGAGACAGCACGTAGGCGCACTAACAGTTGTTAGTGCGCCTACGTGCTGTCTCGTGTCCCTCTTCTTCGTGTGTTGTTTCAGTCGGCGCCGTCTTTGTAATTTGTAGTCTCAATGCGTTATAGCCTGGGTCAATAGTCAACATTTGGAAATGAGGAAAGGCGAGATGATTCTCGTCGTCTTTCCTGGTTTCTCAGAGTGAATTACTTGGTAGCGGGGGAATTTTTCTGTGTTTCGGCCAAAAAATTTAAATACTTCTTTGGTGCACCCTAGTTTTTGAGGGCGGTGATCAGGGTGAACAGGAAAGGAAATATCCAAAGAAAATTTTTAGTTTTTGGGAGTAACGCCAGCCGCCCACCATGGAGCCCAACAAGGGGATGCTGCAGGACTTATAAAAACAAGTCCTGCAGACGCCAACAGGATGTTTCCACTATAACCTAATATATATAGACAAGGTTGGTTGTTCCACACAAGGTTAATTTTTGCTGCCGGGAAGATCGGATGTAAAAAGAAATGAACAGGAGACAGGAATGATTGTGAGAGCAAAAGACAAAGGTTGGAGAGAGAGGTTGGAAAAAGCAACTACCGATTTCACTGGCGTGGGGCAGTCCGGGTGTGCCATCAACGTGAAGCCAAGGCCAAAGGGGTGTGTTGCCTTCGCCGAGGGGGGCCTTAAAGGTCCAAACACTCAGCATCGGCTCAACCCCCAGGATCCCCTTTTCCACGGACACGGGTCTAAGCCGCGCACAGTTAGACGCGGGAGGGTCCAACCCTTGTATGCTCGGGTGCGTGATGTCGCAACACACCAAATGCAGATCCCACAAGTTTGCAAGCAATGTTGGAAGCAATGTAAGAATATGCTCAAGGCAGAATCTATCTGTACCATTTCAAATGATGGTTAGCTTGCTACATTCCCCTTCTTAAACATTATCGTTGTCCTTTACATGTATGTGTTTTTACAGTGGAAATTAAAATCAAATTGTGTCCTGAAACTGCACACAAGGGAGTGGAGGCTGACCACCTGCTTGGTTTTGCACCCAATGGACACAAGCACAACGCCACAGCAGCAGGTAAGTGGACAGTCTAAAAACTACACTATCGGGCTAGCACCACTCCAGCTAATGCATCCTTCCCTCTGGAATGCACAATAGGCTAGAGTGGGAGTGCTAAAAAGGCAAGCATGCCCACAAAGCTATTTCTAGCCAAATGTATTAGAGACAACCCAAAAGAAGCTTGGCAATGGCAAGGGTTGGATGGCCAATGCTTTTTCGCCTCGTCTGAAGCGCCTTTTTAAGCCAGTACTCCAAGACAAAGTATTTCAATTAAATCCCTGTATTTTACTTTATTTGCCAATTGCTTGAAACTTGACAAGTTTTTGGTTCAGTAGCATTTTCCAGTGCAATAAGACCTTCCTCCTCACTCATGAGCGTGCCCAGTTGGGCAGATTTATTCTTGCTGCGCTCTGGGCTTTGCACTTACACGTTTTGAAGTGTTATAGTAGCTTGCAGAAAATACATATTATTGCTGAGGAAATGCTCATCTTAGAACATCCATATGAAACCAACATAAATCTGCAGTGGCTGGCATACTCCCCAACACGTGCATGTATTTTTAATACGTAAGATTGAGTTGGTGCAAGTCCACGTTTTAGCAAGTTTGAGGGTGGGCACATGTTAGTTGATGCTTCCCAAGTAGAAAAAGTATTTGTGAGAGTGGCCACTTACTAATTTTGATGAGCTAAAGCTCTGCCTTTCATCGAATATAATCGTTTTGCTTCAGTAAAACATTTGTTTGGGGTACATGGTGATTCAACATTTTATTCCTGTGTTGTGCTGCAAGAAATAGTCAAACACGTACCCAGACAGAAGCTGAAGTTTGGCAGAATTATCAAAACATGATTCATGACTGGGACGTCTTTCTTTTAATGGTTTTCCATTACCCTAAAAAAACACTGATCAGCTTCTTATACAGAGGTCTGTGTGAAAATGCCCCCAGTTCACTAACCAAGTAACCTTATCATGAAAGTAGTATGTACCTACATTTATGACTCCTCCGAGTGCAACACCAGCAAGAAGACTACGTATTACAGAAATTGCAGTTAATGGAACCATTCTTAACAACTTGAATGCCATCGCACAACATTTTAACACTTATTTTCATAGCTTATTCTCCCGCGCACGATCAGGCCCATCTTTGAGCTCTGCAGTGCTTGAAGAGCATGAGGCGAACTTTATATCTTGTCATGGCATTGTGTCTATGTTACTCAATTTAAAACCAAAACATCCCCTGGCCCTGACAACCTCCCGAACGTGTTTCTTAGGCGATACACCGAAACTGCTGCAAAGTTCTTAGTTGTATTATTCAGAGCATCTTTGTTATGCGCGAAAGTGCCTGAAAATTGCAAGATGGCTCGAGTTGTTGCGGTCTTTAAGAAAGGCGATTGATTATTGCTCGAGAAATACCGCCCCATATCATTAACGTCACCTTGCTGCAAACTTTTCGAGCACATAATCACAACTCGCATTAATGAATTTTTAGATGAACACTCCATACTAACAAGTGCTCAACATGGCTTCAGAAAAGGTTGTTCCACTACCACACAATTAGTAACAATAATTTATTCAATTGCCAAAGCTTCGGATGCCAACAGTCAAAGTGATGCAGTTTTTGGACTTTAGTAAAGCATTCGATAGGGTAATTCACAAAAAGCTAATTTTAAAATTAAGGAACATTAACCTTCCAGACATCATAATTACCTGGATTACAGACTATCTGGATAATCGCCAACAGTATGTTTCAGTTGACAATCACAACTCGGGATATCTACCGGTCACTTCAAGTGTTCCCCAGGGCAGTGTCCCGAGTACATTGCTCTTTTATATATTAATGACATTGTTACCATCATCAAACCAGGAACACAAATAAGGCTGTTAGCAGATGACTGCGTTGTATTTCATGCTATTAAGTCTGTGGATGATCAGAAGGAACTTAACTCTAGCTTGAATAATATATTTTTTTTGGTGCGAAGAATGCGGCATGGCTGCAAACATCGCCTCTCTTCACATAGCGCATAAAAATAATCCCCTGGAGTACACGTATCAAATGGGATCTGCTTCATTAAAGCAAGTTGAGAGTTACAAGTACCTTGGCGTAACGTTCACTAATAAATTTTCTTGAAACCTTCACATTGACAACACATGTTCTTCCGCCTTTCGGAAGCTAACCTATCTGCGACACAAACTAAGAAATGCCCCCTCAAACGTTAAGCTACTCACTTACCTAACCTATATCCGGCCAAAACTTGAATATGCTTGCATTGCATGGCATCCATATACTAAAGTCAATGTTACCAAACTTGAGAGAATACAGAGGAAATCTGTTCCGTTTTATTTATTCCAAGTTCAAAAGTTCGGATTCGTCGTCAGAGTTGATATTTGCTAACGACATTCCTTCGGTTGAACAAAGAAGACAGAAACACAGGCTAGATTTTTTACATAATCTAATTAACCACAAATTGGCTCTGGACCCTTCACTATAGTAAGTCATCTCTCCACTAGGTATACACAACACCATCGTCCGGATACACTGACGCATATTTATACTAGGACAGACAGCTATAAGTTCTCCTTTCCCCGGACTATTTCTGAATGGAATTCGCAGCCCGCCCCTTACACCATGTGATGTTTTTTATGCAAGTCTTTATTGTCTTTTTTGTTTTTGCATAGAATGTGTTCTTTCTGTTGAATGAGCAAGGCAAGTCCTTGACTCTTAAACTCCATTGCCTTTAGGTTTGTTCGATTCAGAAAAAGGTGCATGGCACCTCAAACGAAAAAGTGCAGGGGGTGCCGGGCTGCACCCACTCGCTGCAAGGTGCAAGGGTGCAGTGCACCACGGCGGCACCTTGCTTTGCACCCCGTTCAATTGAGCATGGGGGTGCAGGGTGCACTGCTGCACCTCGGGGAATCGAGGGTCTAGGTGCAGTGCACCGTGAATAGGTGCAGAAGGTGCAGAGAAACTTGGCTGAATCGAATAGACCTTTTAATGTGCAATTCCCCTGCCTTTTTTTTTATATTGTTCTGTTTGCACCATGAATTGACTTAGGTATTGTGTTTTGATCTTTTTCACTAAGTGTTTCTGTGAGCAATATATCATTGTAAAGTCTATATTTTATGAATGTTTATGAACGTATCTTGTAAACGTCTTGTACTCAATTTCTGCCCGTCCTGCAAGGACCACAATGTGGTCTGCAGTATGTACTAAATAAATAAATAAAATATATTACTCTACACCCGTGTTTCACTTTATAATAGCTCTCAGTCATAAAGCACTGGTACTTTGAGAAGTGGCACTATTTCAGTGTACACACTGAGCACTCCGGTTTGAAGTAGGCATCAACCATCCCAAAGCAATGCACGGGCTTATTCATTTCAACCACCTTTAACGTCTCCACCAACCACCAACTCAAATGCCAGTTTAGCAGCAGCGGTTGCAGCTACGAATTGGCATAATGAATTGTTTTTTGCCTACAAGTGTGTTCTGCTAACCGTTCGTGACAACTGCTCAGCCCCAGTTCCCGTGCTCCTAATCTCGGATCTGCAAAGCCTCCGCCTGCGTGGGTTATCGGTGAGGCTTCCTCAGCAGATCCTTATAGCTTGCGCAGCTCGTCGACTCAACGCAATAGGCTCCTGATTAAAAAGCACTGCGGATTCCCTCAGCCAGCCAGTTTAGCAGCAGCGGTTGCAGCTACAAATTGGCATACTGAATCGTATCTTGCCTACAGTTCTGCGAACCGTCCGTGACAACTGCTCAGCCCCAGTTCCCGTGCTCCTGATCTCGGACCTACAAAGCCTCCGCCTGCGTGGGTTATCGGCAACGCTTCCTCAGCAGATCCTTATAGCTTGCGCAGCTCGTCGACTCAATGCGATTGGCTCCTGATTAAAAAGCACTGTGGATTCCCTCGGCCAGCCAGTTTAGCAGCAGCGGTTGCAGCTACGAACTGGCATACTGAATCGTATCTTGCCTACAGTTCTGCTAACCGTCCGTGACAACTGCTCGGCCCCAGTTCCCGTGCTCCTAATCTCGGATCTGCAAAGCCTCCGCCTGCGTGGGTTATCCGTGAGGCTTCCTCAGCAGATCCTTATAGCTTGCGCAGCTCGTCGACTCAACGCGATTGGCTCCTGATTAAAAAGCACTGCGGATTCCCTCGGCCAGCCAGTTTAGCAGCAGCGGTTACAGCTACGAACTGGCATACTGAATCGTATCTTGCCTACAGTTCTGCTAACCGTCCGTGACAACTGCTCGGCCCCAGTTCCCGTGCTCCTGATCTCGGATCTACAAAGCCTCAGCCTGCGTGGGTTATCGGTGAGGCTTCCTCAGCAGATCCTTATAGCTTGCGCAGCTCGTCGACTCAACGCAATAGGCTCCTGATTAAAAAGCACTGCGGATTCCATCGGCCAGCCAGTTTAGCAGCAGCGGTTACAGCTACGAACTGGCATACTGAATCGTATCTTGCCTACAGTTCTGCTAACCGTCCGTGACAACTGCTCGGCCCCAGTTCCCGTGCTCCTAATCTCGGATCTGCAAAGCCTCCGCCTGCGTGGGTTATCGGTGAGGCTTCCTCAGCAGATCCTCATAGCTTGCGCAGCTCGTCGACTCAACGCGATAGGCTCCTGATTAAAAAGCACTGCGGATTCCATCGGCCAGCCAGTTTAGCAGCAGCGGTTACAGCTACGAACTGGCATACTGAATCGTATCTTGCCTACAGTTCTGCTAACCATCCGTGACAACTGCTCGGCCCCAGTTCCCGTGCTCCTAATCTCGGATCTGCAAAGCCTCCGCCTGCGTGGGTTATCGGTGAGGCTTCCTCAGCAGATCCTTATAGCTTGCGCAGCTCGTCGACTCAACGCGATTGGCTCCCGATTAAAAAGCACTGCGGATTCCCTCGGCCAGCCAGTTTAGCAGCAGCGGTTACAGCTACGAACTGGCATACTGAATCGTATCTTGCCTACAGTTCTGCTAACCGTCCGTGACAACTGCTCGGCCCCAGTTCCCGTGCTCCTGATCTCGGATCTACAAAGCCTCAGCCTGCGTGGGTTATCGGTGAGGCTTCCTCAGCAGATCCTTATAGCTTGCGCAGCTCGTCGACTCAACGCAATAGGCTCCTGATTAAAAAGCACTGCGGATTCCATCGGCCAGCCAGTTTAGCAGCAGCGGTTACAGCTACGAACTGGCATACTGAATCGTATCTTGCCTACAGTTCTGCTAACCGTCCGTGACAACTGCTCGGCCCCAGTTCCCGTGCTCCTAATCTCGGATCTGCAAAGCCTCCGCCTGCGTGGGTTATCGGTGAGGCTTCCTCAGCAGATCCTTATAGCTTGCGCAGCTCGTCGACTCAACGCGATTGGCTCCCGATTAAAAAGCACTGCGGATTCCCTTGGCCAGCCAGTTTAGCAGCAGCGGTTATGGCTATGAATTGGCATACTGAATCGTATTTTGCCTACAGGTGCAAATCACACTTTCCTTCCTCATTCCCTTGTTTTATGCCACTTCTGCTGCTGCTTCTGGGATTTTGTACAAACTTTGCTATGCCTATGTGTGTTGAACTTGCAAAACGCATAGAAGTCTTAGAAAAAATTCTAAGACTTCTAAGCTCAAATTCGAAAAATTTTGATAGCACGTTTCCATTCTGGAACAAAGAAGGCAGAGTTCATGGGCAAGGCACGAAGGACACGGCTGCAGACAGACTAATGACCTTGGTTTTTCAGGAAATGATCTTCGGCCTGTGTATGTAAATGTCACTTGACCAGAATAAGAACATTTTCGCAATGACCCTAAAACTGAAAAAAAGAAAGAAAATGGTAATTTTTGTAAACGGATGACTGTTTGATAAAGGCCCGTAAAACATGTGACAGCCGTGTCACGCGCGCAGTCTTCGCAAGCATTTTGATGATTTCCTTGCTCTTTGTTGCTCCCTTACCTTCCCTTTTTCAATAACCTGTGTTTCTGAGACTTGGCTTACCGATTCCGATAACTTGATTTGCTTTCCAAATTACAATGCAGAATATCCCCACTGTGTGTCCTCGTGTCAGGGTGGCGTAACAATATTTATATCGAACAGTACAATCTACAAACATAGAATTTACCTGGCTCTTGATGTGACCGACTGCGACGCAGTTTGGATAGAAATTAATAGCCCCAACTTCAATTGTAATACATGTAAAACCGTGTTTGGCAGTATATATCTTTCACCTGGCTTTTCTGTGACCAACTTTTGCTCCTCACTTGATGCCTTGCTTCACACAATAACACAAGAAAATAAGAACGCAGTTATCATGGATGACATCAATATCAACTTATTGGATGATTCATGCTTGGGTTCCAATCTTTATAGAAGTATTTTTCTTGTATATGGTCTTGATTCGGTCTTTAATGATCCAACTAGCTGTATTGGCAACATTTCTGGTACTTTAATTGATCATGCTTTAACGAATTTAATTACTCCTCCCGAGGCTTTTATCACCCATGCGAATATAACTGACCACTTCCCCATAGCGCTTCGTTTTCTATGCGTAGCCATTCCTTCAAATACTTGATTTTCCAAATCAGTCTTTGAAAAAAAAAATTCACCGATTCACCGATTCAATAGCAACAATAGACTGGTTTCACCATCATTACCTGCACAAAACCTGAGGCTGCCTACAGCGAATTTTCTTTGCTCATATCTGATGCTGTAACTTTCTCAACCTCTAATGTTTGGTGCCAAAGAAAGCATTCATCTCCCCTAAAACCGTGGCTAACACTTGTTTACAAAAAAAAAGACAACCTATACTGAAAATCGAAGAAAAAGCCTTCTAATCTGTCTTTAAAAGACCAATGCAAAAAATATAGCAATACGTTGACCCTACTAATAAGAAAAGTGACACGGGATTACTGTGTACAATGAATAATTCAAGCCAGTAAGAATACAGGAATGCAGTGGCGTATACTTAACTCATTTTTGAATAAAACTTGCTCTGTAACTGGTGTTACTGAACTCTGTCATGATGGAAACCCTTTTCGCACTTCTGATGGCATTGCAAATGCCTTCAGCCAATATTTTTCTAGACTTGCAACACAATCCGGGCACTCTTACTCTGGTAACAGTCGTCGTTCTTTGGAGTCTTTTTATTTTTTCCAAACCACTCCCACTAAGGTACGCAATACGATCTTAAATATTAAAACAACTGGCGCTGGACTTGCCAACATACCTGCTAGGCAAATAAAGGACATTGTTGATGTTATCACTCCTGTCCTTGCTCATACTGTCAATTTAATCTTTAAGCACTATTTTTCCTTCTGAACTAAAGAAAAGCAAGATAATACCTATTTATAAGAAAGGCGATAGATCAGTCATCAATAATTATAGGGCCATCCCTATTATTCCTTTTTTTAGTAAGGTTGTTGAAAGGTTATTTTCCACATGTCTTACAAACTACCTTAACAAATTTAAGCTACTATCACCGCATCAGTTTGGATTTCGACAGGGGCTTTCCACTAATCTCGCATTGACTGCACTTACTGAAAACATCAGAAACACAATTCACGCCGGCAAGTTCCTTGGATCAGCCTTCATTGACTTCAGTCAAGCATTTGACTCGATCAATCATTCAATTCTTTTGGACAAACTCTCTTCTTATGGTATAACTGGCCCACCGTGAGAATTTCCAACTACTTACTTAATCATACTCGGACTGTATCTATTTCAGGCATGAACCCGCTAGTGGCTTCATGGATGAGATTTCTGAATGTTTATCATCAGAATGTTGAACTTGCTTTCACCGTCCCTCTTTCTATGTCATTATCCTTCATCACACCTTCATGCCCCATTCCCTCTCCCCCTTTGCAAAGTAGGAGGCTAGAGTGCATTAGCTCAGGCCGACCTCTCTGCCTTCTTTCAAATAAATTCTCTCTCTTAGGCGTGCTTTCTGAGTCCAAGACAACGTAACGGTCCCACAAGGCTCTACATTAGGCCCTTTTTTATTCCTCATCTACATTAATGACCTATCAGGCTGTTTGTCACCACACACCGAATCCTTGCTCTACGCTGATGACACCATTTTCACTTCAGATGACTCCATTTCAGCCTTAACTTCCCACCTAAACAGTGATCTGCAGAGCGTTGCTGTTTGCTGCCATAAAAGTAAGCTTCTTATTAATCCATCTAAGACAAAGTTCATCAGTTCTAGGTCTAAAAAACGGTGTAACTTCCTCCTGGTGTATGTCAATAACTATGCAATATACCCATCTAGTCAATGCGAATTTCTCGAACTTGACTGTTTATTTAAATTTTAATGCGCACATTAATCAAATAAAAAGGAAAACTGCCTATGATATTCATGTTCTTCCTAAAGCTTCTCAATATTTCGCACTCCATACTCTAACTACTCTCTATTTTGCATTCATTCATAGTCATTTGACCTATTCTATCACGTCGTGGGGTCTTACATATAGAACTTACTTATGGAACATATCGAAAAAAAGTCACTCCGTATTATAACCAACAGCACATATCCCACTCCCCCCATTTGGCTCCACTATTTTCCTTATGAAATATCCTTTCTATTTCAAATATTTTTTTTATTTATCCATTATGACCTATCGCATCGTGCATAATACAAGTCTTCTTCATATTATAGGAAAGAAGTTTACGACTAACTCTAATAATACATGTTTTTTCCACAATAATATTTGACTTGAACTAATTACAGACGAAATACCATAACCTTCAGTGCCATCAAAGTGTGGAATAGTCTACCTTTGGAGGCTAAAACCTCGTCCTCATTAATTATTTTTAAACGTTCAGTTAGCCTGTTCATGAGCAGTCGATTTATATAATGATCGCTGTCATTACTTCTTTCTCTTCTCCAGTGCATTTCGTGTATTCTTATTTATGTTCATTCATTTACTTCATGTCGTGTGATTTATTAGTGTTCAATTTTTATTGATTGCATATGTGACTCTTCGTTATCCCTTCGCTTATATACTAGCTTCTTTGCATATTTTCAATTTCGATTAGTAGTTCTGTTTGTTATTTCTTATTCTTGCCAACTCCCTGTATTTGTATTTTATTGTTCGCTTGTATTTCTTAATTGTTTCTGTCTACTTGTATGCCTGCATTTCGCTAATTGCTTCTGTTATTTTGTATTATTTTTTGCCTATTTCAACAAGAGGTCCCATTCCAGTGTTTACACTAAGGGACCTCATTCTTTCTAACTTTCTCCATATGTAACACCCCCATGTGATGTTCAATAAACTCAAATGTGTGCATAATTCCATCCATATTGGGACACGGAAGCACTGTGGCGGGTCTGGATCTATTGGCATCCCCTTATAGACGGGATGGTGACACAGCTTGCCTGAGTTACTCGGGCATATTATACACGCTTTTCATTCTAGCATTTTTGTATACACCTCTTCAATTTTTTTTCTCTTCCTCAAAACTTGTGCCTATATCTGGTACTGCTACATATGCCTGTAACAGATCCAGTCATATCAATGTCATCCCTGCTTTTTTTCTACCCGCACTCTAAATGTGCCTTGTTTATCTCAAATGCTCACCGGTTGATGCTTTCGTCCACTTTGAATGTAATGTTATACAAACAGGATAGGATTGCACACCACGATAGATATGTTGCCTATCTTTGACGCCCGGGTATGCGTGGGCAAATGAATTTGAAAATGCTTTTAATCTTGCCTTGCTTATCTTTGACGTCTGAGGGTGTGCAGGTATATAAATATGAAGCGCTTGTTCTGAAATAAAGTAGTTGCGAGTGTCGTGTATTCTTGTGTGTCTTCGCCTTGTCAGTGCACTGCTGCACCAACACGGTATGATGTACTCCTGCTCAGTGGATATGCCTTGAGTTTGCAATATATATATATAGACCAAAATAAATTAAAATTGGAGACTCATTCCAAGCCACTGTTGGTAAATGTGGGGTCCTTCCTTCAATATGGCTGCACTCACACAACCTAAGGAGCCTAGAAATAAGGCTATTTAAGAAAAATTTAGTAAACGTCACACTGTCTAGAAGCTAGACAGCAATTCATCTCCGAGCGAATTTCCACCGTTTACACAATGTGCTTAAAGGGACACTCAAGGCAAATGGTAAGTCGACGTGGACTGTTTAAATACCATTCCAGAAATGTCAAAATGCTTGTTTAGTGCCAAGAAGAGTTTACGAGAACATTGTATCTGAAGGGTCCGAGCGCCTTTTTTGAAATTCAAATCTCCCACCAGCCAACCGAGGGAGTGGTGGCCTGCATGAGTCGGCACCACCCTTTGCTGTCACTGGCGAGCAAAACTGCGCCCGACAGGCGGCGGTACTGAGCCAAGACAGAGCGGTGGATTCGCTGCTGCTTTTTGGTCAGTGGTGCAGACCGTTTGGGCATCCCGCGACATCACATGGAAGTGGAAAGTCCGTGCGAGTTTCGCGAGCCAGCAAAACCAGCGCAGCACTACGCCATAACCAAACTAGTGAAACACGAAAGCATGGGTGGCGCGGAATCAAGCGATAATGAAACCGTTCGACTGGCCACGTCATTGTCAAGGGTAATTTCAATTAGTTCCTTTTTTTCTAAACATGAGATGAAACCAGACAAGTAGAATTTTGTTTCGCCTTATAATACAATACAAGGATGTTTTTGCAACAAATGGTTGAATACTAGTGACAGAATTTAACTAAGGAGTGCTTTCGACATCGAGCAAGTACTTGAATGTGCCGGGGGCGTCTCTAACCATGTCCTGCATTTACCTCGATTTCTCGATTATTAGGGCTCTGTTCACGATTATATTGACACCTTAGAGATTCTCAAGCAATTATCTATCACTTTAGCAGCTTGACTTAATATTTGCCTTTAGTGTCCCTTTAAAAGCAGACGGCCAAGGACAATGAACTCGGTGCAGCATGTGCACATGTTGTCCGTGAGAAAGTAAATAGAATAGAACAATAAAATAAAAACAATACAGTAATGGCCGCTGCACTTTCGGAGCAGCTTCACAAACAGTCGCAGTTCAGAGCAGAAATATATGCTTTTGGAGCAGAAATGTTTGCTGTTTGGAGCATGCAAAAATTGCTTTGGAGCATTGACATACTGCTCTGGTGCAAAGAGGAAGCTTTGCATGCAGTCAACGAAAAAAAGATGCTGCATGAATTAGTTGTGAAAAATTGCATCCATTATGTATTATACTAAGATGCAAGTTTTCTTCTTCAATTTGCTGCTCCATTTTTTAATAATACGCAAGATTTTTAACCTCAAGTTCACACGTTATTCTGCATTTCAATAAAGACAATTTCCTCATGCTGTCCTTGGCTTCATTAACCATTGCATCTGCTACACATTTCATTTGTTAAAGCATTTCTCCTGCTAAACTCATGTCCACAAGTGGAATACGTACAGGTGCACAATTCATTAATACCATGGCATCTTCTCACATCAACAAAAATGCACTTGGATAAGCTCACGCATGCTAGTCACAGTGCATGGTACATGGCCCATCTGCCGTGAGCTACTGCAAGCTCGCCTAATATATGTTTGTGTGCTTGCTGGACGCACAGGCACAAAGCTAACAACTAAGAGTGACAGGCTGCACAATGGGCCAGGCACAGGCGAGCGCAATGTGCCCCTGCGGCCACGACCATTGCATTGGTATAAGTAGAAACTATTTCAACAAAGCACTACACAGATAAAATATTAGTAGGTGTTTTCTTCATAGTGCAGCCACTATAAAAAATATACCCAAACTGATTTTTCCTGCAAAAATTTTCTTTTTCTCTGCTCCGTTATTTGGAGTAGGTATGCGTCAGCACAGGCACAGCACGTGGCCGCATTTTCTTAACATGCAGTTTGGCGCAATTGGCACAGCATTTCTATCTCTGCCAATAAATCCCAAACACCTAATACAATATCCCTTCCAATGTTCAAATCAACTAAAGGCCATAGATTTACAATACAATTTGTTCCCTTCAGTACATTATGATGGAGGAAGTGGGAAGCGACACCTTCTTTGCAGCAGGAGACAATTGACATTCTCGCTGTGATTAACTAAGGAAATTCAGTTGAACTTGCACACAGTATACCACGATAACTGAAAAAAAAAAGAGGAAACTGGATGCAAGACTTTTGAGATAAGCCACTGTGCAACGCATGTGACTGGCTGCATTAGTAGCGTATATATAGCGTATTCGACTACTTCCACTTGCGAGTGGAACTTTTTGTGTCGTTTATGTATATGCACGCTTTAAAATTTGCCGCTGGGATTTAAGGATCGTAGATCTTCTGCAAAAACTACCGTGCTTTCAGCTATTGTACGTAGAGTAAACCCAAGTTGGCACGGAGAAACACTGGATATTCTCATACAGCATATAAAACATTAAAACCAAAATCAAGAACAAACACCATTGCTTGAAACTACTACAACCAAGAAAACTTCCACACCAGTACGACAAAAAAGCACACGATGGTGCAGATACAGGCATGCAATCCAACATGTCACTCATTACATGGCGATAAAAAGAGCCCAAGAAGGAAGCCGGCTGCTACACACGTGCAACCTTTGACCGTTCAACAATTGATGGACCAGGTCTTGTTTTAAAGCTTCCTATGCTGAGCGCTTAAATATTTGGAGTGGATTTTTTGGCTGATAGGTATGCGAGTCACGATCCAAGACTGACAATGAGTGATCTATTGCAGTTCTGTTGAGCATAATTGAACAATAGATGCTGCCATAAATCCTGTGCATTTCTAAAGCACATAGACTGTTCAATGGAAGAGTATGATATTCTGGGGGGTTACCCTATTCTGGCGAAATTAACCAATCTGACACCTGGTGTATTGAATTAGTAAAGGCAAGGCGCAGAAGAACAGGACTCAAGAAGAACACCCACGACAGGACCGGCGCCGTGTGTGTTCTTCTTGAGTCCTGTTCTTCTGCGCCTTGCCTTTACTAAGTCAAGCGTGAACCAACTAGCCCAAGCAAGAGTTTTACAGGGTGTATTCCTTGGCACATGGATGGTTCAAGTGTCCCTGTGACACAAGGGATATTATTAAATGTATTATGTGCAGCACACTGCTCTGTGCATCCCCATTCTTCCCCTGACAAGAATCGTACCTTCCTGAAGTGACATCAATGCGTCGAAGTCTCACAATATGCCTCCACCTGATTTGCATTTGGCATAGCTTGTGTACAATGTAATGCATAAACATAAAAACTGCTTCAGACAAAAGTTGCCAACTGAGATTGAACATTGAGGTTGCATTAGATTACATGTTGCATCGCATAAAAGTAAGCACTATAATATACTCGCATTTACTTGTATAGAACTTAACTGCTTGACAGTTGACATAAATTCCGGCATGTTCATTCTGCACAAGTTTTCCTTGCCAAATAAAAATAACACAGAGCAACAATGGCTGAACATGGGTAAACAGGCTAAGAACGAGTGTGCCACTTCAGTGAAGCATCATTTCGAGCTCAACAATTGCCTTGTCGACTTGCAGCCCCTTGTATGGCCACTAATGATAGTCACATGTGGCCTACATACTATAAAAATAAAAAAATGCCTGGAGCAACCTGCCATGACAAACCATCACAATGGTTCGTCCTTTACAAGCTCCACTACTCTGTACAAAAACCCTCCTAATGGCCTCTGCTGTAGTGTCTGACTACTGTGCTATGTGTAAGCAGTTCTGACACATCAGCCTCAAAGGGCATAAATTAATGTGTGAGAATGACTCAGTCTTGACACAAGGACCACAACAATAAATACTGCATGCAGTGTTACATCACACATCAGGAGTGAAGTGTCCATGTCCATTTTCTGCAGTAGCACAGTAATATATGGCACGGTCAGGAGACATAACCAGTGCAAACTATTCAAAGTTAAAGCAAGGTCTCTCTGATTAAGAAAAGGAAGCTTTCACACAATGAAGATGAAAGCAAAAATAATATAACTTTCCACATGAAGACTAAGCACTGTAAGAACAATATAAGTACTCGTGAGAATGAAATAATTATGTCTGGATCAGAAGCAAGAACATAAGCGAATTTTTGCATACCAGTAGTCGGAAGTACCTTAGTAGATGACTAAACTTGCAATACAAATATTGGAAAGCCCAATTTTTGTACACTAAGAAAGTTTAAAGCTGCATAATATGACCACTACCCACAAGCCTAGTGCTTTGCCAATAAATTTCCAGATAATCCGATTTCTACACCAAAATTGCACGCTACCAACAAGAGCAGAAATGTCCTACAGCATGTGGAAACATGATAGAAAAGCTCTGAAATATGTACAAACTGCAACACTTGTTGCAGTTTGTCCACATTTTTTTAGAAACACCCGAAGGCCAAATCGCCGCGAGCACACAAACATGACTGACCCGAGCGTGCGCTCCTCCTCGTCGTTGGTGGCCCTGGGATGCAAGCTCAGGTCCAGCGGCTGCTCGTCGTTGTTGGCCGGTGGCTCGGGCGACCCTGCGCATGCACGCAGCCGTCACTGGAGGCCGGGGGGTGAGAGGCAGTTAGTAGTAGGGGTGCAGTCCTCCCATGCGCCGTGATTAGTGTCCAGACGGGTTAAGCCGCATGCCTCCATGGTGCTCCATGCAGGGAGGCACTCACCTCTCAGGGGCTAAGGAGGCTGCCCTTTCCTACAACGGCCGGTGCTGCGAGACAATTACCTGAAGCCTGATCAGAACCTGTCGACTGTTCGTCAAGGTCCAAACTCTTAAAGCTAGTATAGTCGCTCGGTGGTCCGGGAGGCTCCTGCACACAGAAAGCGGCATCAGAAGCCGCCCACGCGGCGCTGCTCGACTCACCGGCAAGCGCTGCGCGTCGCAGAAGTGGCACACTTGGTCCGGCACCCAGTCGACGAGCTGCAACTGCTCCTCCAAGGCTGCCGCAGGGGGAGAAAAAAGCGTGAGCCACTGCCGCGACAGCGGCGCGCGGCCTACCGTTTTCGAGCTGTGTCATCCGGTTCCACCGCTTGGAGCCCATCATTTCCTCGGCCACGCGCTCCAAGCCTGCACAGGCGGCGATCAACTTGTTGCGCCCGCCTCCTTCGCCGGCAAACCTCATTGCCAAACTCATTAGCGACGAAAGAGTGCGTTTTATAGCGCCCGAACATCCACCCTGCCTGTGATGACCCGTGCGCACAGATTAACCCTAGCAACATCGCAACCGTATGTAAGGTCCCGTAAAGCAATACCCGAAATTTCGGTGACCTACTAAAGCAGTATCTCCGCAGTTTCGTCTCCATCAGGTCGCACAGGGTCACTTAAAGCACTCGCACTAACGACTCAAATGTTTAACATAACTCACCGATGACAAACAGCATATCCCGACTCCATCGTTGAAATTCCTTTCGAAAGGCGCGTCGCTCTTGCGCACAGCGGGCTAAGGGGCACTCCGCCATGTTTCGTGTTCACCCTTGCCCTGACGTCATGCAAAAAAAAAAAAAGAAAAGAAAAAAAAAACCTCAACGTCGAGCGAGCACGACAGCGGAACTGCCCCACGCGTCACGTCCGTTGCCTTCGGAAAAGCAAGCATCCGGTCGAAAGGTTGCGCCGCGCGGGCGCTTTGACCAACGTTCGCGATGCCCGATCCACGGGCCATGGCGTGCGTTTTGCACCCTGGCGGCGGCAGCGCAATGTGCGATCGACAGCACACGATCAGTGCGATGTCGAATATTTGTACCAGTGTAAGGACTCCTTTCCCTGCTTTTATCTGTACATAGTACGGCACCGAAGAGAAACTTTTACGCGGGATAATTGCTGGTTCCTACTTGACGGGTAAACTCCTGCACAAAGGACAAATTCTCTTGTTTAATGTTTCTTTGTTCATGTACGCAACCAGTCTACTGAAAGTCCTAGCAGGTGGATTTGAATATACCAAAATAAAGCATACAGCAGTTGAATTGTACGCGTTGCAAAAAAAAGAAGAAACCATCGGCGTTACTATCTACCCAACACCACTTAGACAAAAGAAGGCCTGAGCGCTCGGCGAGTGACGTCACGGAGAGGAGGCCGGCGGCGGGCTCGCGCATACGGGTTGAATCAAGGGATCGCGCACTTACGTGCAACGTTAACCGGAGCCCAGTTATTGTTTTTTTTAGGCATAGTTGAACAATGGCCCGCAGAGCACAGAGGGTGTTCCAATATTATTTTATTTATGCAAAATTATTTACGCGTTGTATTATTAAAAAGCCCGTCCATAAAAAAATGAAATGGTTCAACCTTAGCGTTGAGAACATCGCGTACATGATGACAAGGAGCATGGCTTATATTGAAAAGTCACAGTGCTGCCCTCTTCTTCAGAGTAGCTTCTTTGCCTTGATTTATCGTCAGCGTCAGAGAGTTTGCCGTTCATGCGACCACAAAAGTTATTAAACAAAATGTTAGGACTGCACCATAACACATATCTCATGACAACTTCTCTAGTGTGCCCTTCTTCCCATTCGGGACACATGTATTTATTCCAGTCTAGATTAGGCTCTAAACGAATAATTTCGCTTTCCAGGCATTATTACATACAGTACCGCAGTCCACATATTTACAACACTTCAAATGAGTTTAGCAGTGGAGTTACAAAACATTCGTGCAACTATTTACAAAGAAACAGCGACCTTATTCCGCAGAATTCCAGCTTTTCCCTTCTTTGCCTTAGCATTGGCACCCAATATTCTGTCATTGATATTGCGGAAACATGAACGCATGATTTTTGGGCCTCGATTTGTAATTGCTCCAGCAATTGGCCGCGCAGCACTTAGTAGGCATATCCTGGCACGAACGTAATCCACATTCTGCGGCAATGAAGGCTTGCCGGACACACAACCGCAATCGCAGCACAAGCGCAGAGACTACATGCGTGGTTCACGTCCGGAAAAAAAGTGTGCTCGGAAGCATGTCGAAGCATGCCAGGACTTTTCTAGCCCCGAAGCTATCCAAGGAGTGGCAGGGTTCCCGGAACTAATCGAATTGTTATCCGTCGTCGCCCACTCGGTCTTCCGTGTCTCATTTTCAACCCAGGTGCGCCGCTAGTAGCTTCGTAGCACGCTGCACGGAACTTCTACGTGAGTCTCTTTTGCGTGACGTAGCTCAGGGGGAGAGGGTGCATTAGCAGGGAAGAAGTTTGAGCGTCTTGAGCATGTGTGTAAGCAAGTGTTCGAAAGTATCACGCTGCTGCTATTGGCTAGGTTTCGGAATGTCCCAAGATAACTGCGTTTCAAATATTCTATACTGTTGGCGGCGGTGACGCCGCCTCTGACAAGTGGTCCCTGTCACCATGCAGAAAGAAGCGTTTATTTTGCACAGAGTATATGCAGGGTGTCTCAGCTGACTTTAGCCAGAGTTTAAAAATGTGCCGATGCACTCTAAGACGACGCCACCAAATGCACGTTACCGACCATTGTATATTGAGTAAAGTCACACTGTTTTTGCAAGCTGCTTAATTGCATAACTAGCCAATATTAGTTAACCCAACTCGAAAGCGACGAAATTCGGCAAAAAAGAATTCCAATTAGAAAGTTCTAGAGCGCTTTTCAAAACGTCCGATTAAACACTTTCCTACTTTCTATTAATTACGCTTTAGTGTTTTTCCGTTGACTGCAGACGTCCGCGAAATACAAAAAAAAAAAGTTAAGCAGATCCCACGCACTGTGGGAAACGATGTAAGCGAAGCTTTCCGTGATGGATGCTTTGATTAACGATAATTAGCGGCAATGTTGACCACTAAAGCTTAATTTCTTCAACGTTTAGGCTAACACGAGAGTGGTGAGTTGATGTTAAACGTTACCTCGCCTACACCACTGCTGTTTGTCTGCGTTGTACAGAGAACACGCAGGGAGAGCTGTTTGCTTGAGGCGTTCTTGTGCCCCATATTTTATAACCTCTGTGAGGATTGAGCGTTGTCACCTCCTCACATGGCACATCGCATTGTGGCAGAAGTATTAAACTGGAATTGGATTATGGGGCTGTACGTGCCAAAACCACACTCAGGTTATGAGGCAAGCCGTAGTGGCGGACTCCGGATTGATTTTGTCACCGTGATGTTCTTTGACGTGTCCCACAATCTAAGTGCACGTGCGTTTTCTATTTCGCCCCCGTCGAAATGCGGCTGCCGCGATTGGGATCAAATCCGCGACCTCTAGCAATACCATTGCCGTAAAGTCAACGCGGCGGGCACAGAAGTGTTGATTTGACGGTCGACCGCTTCCGTAGTGTCTCCTAGACCATGCGGTGCGCTTTAATTAATGCGGCTCTGCTTCTGCACGCCCTGCGTAAGTTGCCCGCTTTACATATTTGCATGGCGTTTATTTTTCATAAATAGCAGTAACGTACTATACCGTACCTTGTACTTAAGCTTACCCTGTTCCCCCGCTGTCGTATAGTAGTGGGGTTTCCTTGCCTTCTCATGTATCCTCCCCTCTCTCATATGGGAACTGCCTCACCTTCTCTCTACACTTCTATCTGCGTCCCCTCATACCCAGGAATTCTGGACATGCGTTTAGTTTCCTTTTTCACCAGCACGTGGCGTATCGACCTTAAAGATTTCAAATTCGCGCCGTGACGCATGCCATGACGCACAACAAAAAACATAATAAAAAGAAGCACACCCTGAGACTGTTGTTTCCCCTCGGTACTTGAAAACGAGCGCGCTCATGTATCAGCCTTATCTTGAAGACAACCTGCTACTTGCTCGACTGGCAATGAATCGACGATTTTGCTAGACACCTTGCCAGACAGCTCGTCGGCATTCCGGGCGAGATGTCTGGCCGAGATAATGGCTCCCGCAAAGCTTTCCTTTGGTTTCCTTCATTGCTTTTCCTATTATTTGTGCACCACTGCGGCCGTGTGCTTCCGTATAGTTAGCTTTATGTTTCTTGAGTTTCCGGTAGAACCGGTGAGATGCAATAAGAGGAAGCTTTTGCTCGGGCCTATCTCCGATGCCGGCCGCTCAAATAAATGTAAAAGACATGATTTTATGAGAAAACCGCTCAACGATCTGAAAGAGAATTGTTGCATTTGAGAGAGAACATGTTGCATTTAAGAGAGAACGTGAAATCACAGTGATTGCAGCAAAAATAATTTTGATTTAGTCCATGGCAGTATTGACAAGACTTGTCGGAAATCAGTAAATCTGAAAAAAAGAAGTACGAAGTTTAAAAAGCCATTAGTTAGTGCGCCAATACGTCGGATGATCAAAAGCTAATATCACATCTCTATAAACTGCATCCCTTGGAGCATCTTAATCGGGCAAATTTGACGTATGAATTTATGACGTATGTGAAGTTGTTACAATACTTGTAAAGGTTTTGCAAATGCCACATTCAGGAGTTAGTGGTGTATTTCAGAGTGGCATATTGTCACGTGGTAGTGACGTTAAAGAACACAGTAGCAATACTGTGAAAGACAAAACTAGCTTTTATTGGGCAAACCTGTGCCAACAAAGACAGGCTACACTTAAAGCACAACGATGGCGGCGAACACAGTCGGCGATCGTCGAAAATGATCAGCGGGTCGAGCTTTTGTAGATCAGTCGTCGAATGTTCCAGATTAACCGCTGGGACCCGCGTGTCTTCTCTACACTATTCGCGTCGCGCATGCATGCAATCAGATTACACAAGTTGTGAAAGACAGTGGACGGAACCATCGATAAAATTCCAGAAACTTCGGATACACGCAGGCGCGTCCCGCGCTGTGCGATAACATTTGTTAGGCGGTGAGAAGTGGTCGCCCGATAAAGATAAAGAAGTACATACACGTGTCAATATATCATTTTCGTCCGCATTAAATGAAATATTAGGTGCAGCTTAGAGAATTGCGATATCATTTTTAGTTGCTGAGGTGTAGGGTTGTATACTTCAGATATTGTTTCTTGAAATTTTGCATTTTCTTGGAATTTTAGAAAAAGGTGGAAGTTAAATAAAAATTCGCTTTCTGAAATCTCATTTTAACTGTTTCGTTTGAGTTCAACCTAATTCATTAATTTCGGTGGATTGGTTGTCAGAAAAAAGGATTGCTCATTTACCATGTAGGAGCTATAGCTTCCCGTTAGGTTCGATTTGGAATATTGTTGCTGAAAGAAGAAGCGTATTTACAGTATGGCGGCCGCACTTCGATGGGGCGAAATGCGAAAACACACGTGTACTTAGATTTAGGTGTATGTTAAAGAACCCCAGGTGGTCGAAATTATTCCGGAGTCCGCCACTACGGCGTGCCTCATAATCAGATGGTAGTTTTGGCAGGTACAACTCCATGATTTAATTTTTTTATTTACAGAATCTGTAGTAATTTACAGTAATAGTCAAAGACAATTCTACCGCAGGCTAGTCCCTGAAGCATTGTCTTCTTCAATCCTGAGCTCGTGCTCACCTTCCTCAGCGTTGTGCAGAGCTGTGCAACGTATTTCCACTTGGCGTGGAATAGCCATGCCGCTGCTTTTTATGCGGAAGCGGACTAGTAGCGTTTTAGGCGGCTGACAAGAACGACGTCATGGGACGTCTGGATGGAGCGAGTAGTAGGTGCGACCGCAGAGATCTCGTAGGTTACGTCGGTTACCTGACAAAGGACCCGGTAAGGCCGGAACAGTGGGACACTAGTTTTTCCGAGTGGCCGAAGCGGCGGGTGGGAGATCGCAGGACAAGATCCCTGGGAACATAATCGGCGTCCCGGTGACTAATGTCACAAATGCTTTTCTGCTTTTTCTAAGAAGCACAAAGGCTACGGTGAGTAACTTGGCGTGTTTATTGGGCTCGAGCAACAACATCGCTTGTATACTGAGACACGCACTCTTGAGCGGTAGGCAGTATTGTATTAAAAGGCAATACTGGATCTCGCCCTCACAGCAAATAAAATGGCGGGTAACGTGCAGTGTCGTGGCGTGATGAATTGTACGCGAATATGACAAAAGGGAGAGCAGTATCGCAGTCACGATGGTCATCAGAAACATACATGAAGAGCATGTCTGTTATTGTTCGAGTAAGCCGCTCCGTAAGACCGTTCGTCTGCGGATGGCATGCATTAGTAAGTTTGTGCTTGGTAGAATGAGAACAGAAGGAGTCGTTCACAACAGTAAAGAGGAAGGAGCGACCCCTGTAGGTGAGAAGTTGACGAGGAGCGCCGTGGTGAACAATGATGCTGTGCAACAGGAAGTAGGGTATGTCTGTCGGAAGGGCTGTGGTGAGCGCGAAACAAGTTGTATAATCAGTTGCGACGGCCATCCATTTGTTGCATCAGTCGGATCTGGGGAACCGTGCCAAGAGGTCTACACCAACGCGATAGAAGGGTTCAGTAGGAATGCCATGAGGTACGAGTAAACCAGCAGTGAGAACAGATGGCTTCTTCTGTAGTTGACATAACTCACAAGAAGTGACGTAGCGGCGGACAGATCGGTACAGACCAGGCCGAAAGAATCGTTGCCGGACACGGTCGTACGTACTGATTCTCCGAGGTGACGAAAAGTTGGTAGATCATACAGCTTGGATAGAATAGTGGTGCAAAGCTGCCTGGGAATGACCAGCACCATCTCAGATCCACTAGTGTACATGCTGCGCCTATACAAAGCGCCGTCCTGGAATAGGAACATGCCAAGACAAGGACCACATGATCTAGATTTGAGCTTGTCCATGATACCACGTATACTGGATCTCAGCGCTGTTCGGTAGCGATGTCAGCGAAGCACATAGCGAAAATACAGAAGCAGAAGCATAGGTCGCTGAACATCAGGAGCATCGTCTGGGTGGTAGCACAAGCAGTTGGCATCTTGGTGTAAACTCGTACAAGCAACTGTGTACGAGCATTCCTGGAGGCGTAGCGGCCAGTGACCTAGGCGACCGGTAGGGTCTCTGAGGGACGAAAGCCAGCAGAGCGCATGGTGGTCTGTGGTGAATGCAAAGGGCCAACAATATAGGTAAGGGCGAGATTTCGCCACTGCCTAGAGAAGTGCAAGGCACTCACGTTCAGTAATGAAATAATTCCGCTCATTTGGAGAAAGCAGACGGCTGGCGTAGGCAATGACGCGGTCGTGGCGTCCTTGACGTTGGCAAAAAATGGCACCGATTCCATGACCACTGGCATCAGTGCGGACTTTTGTTGTAGCAGTCTGGTCGAAGTGAGCAAGAAGGAATGGAGATGTTAGAAGAGAGATAGACTTCGAGAAGGCAGTTGCTTGTTCAGGTCCCCAAGAAAATGAAACGGCTGCCTTCAGAAGAGCAGAGGGTGGGTGACCTCTGCAAAATTGTGCATGAGGTGGCGGAAGTACGAGCACAGGCCCACGAAGTTCCGGACATATTTAGCACATGTTGGCATGGGAAACTTCTGTACGGCACGAGCTTTGCCCAGGTCTGGGCGCACAACGCATGATTCAACAAGATGACCGAGGATAGTAATTTGGTGGCGTCCGAAGAGACATTTAGAAGAATTCAGTTGAAGGCCAGCATTGCGAAAAGCAGAAAGAACAAGCGAGAGGCACTCGTGGTGCGTAGCAAATGTAGGAGCAAAAACGATGGCGTCATCTAAGTAACAAATACAGATGGCCACTTGAGGTCATGATGGAGTGTGTCCATAATGCGTTCAAAAGTAGATGGAGAAATACATAAGCCGAAGGGCATAAATTTGAACTGGTGTAAGCCATCGGGTGTAACAAAGGCGGTTTTCTCGCGGTCCATATTGTCGACGGCAGTCCGCCAGTAACCGGAACCACAGTCGATCGAAGAGAAGTACTTCGCACAGTGGCGGCAGTCGAGGGCGTCATCAAGGCGGGGTAGAGGATGAACATACGTCTCTCTCGGTGATCTTGTTGAGGTGCCTATATTCCACGCAGAAGCACCAACTGGCGTCCTTTTTAGTTGAACGACAGAGGACGCGCAAAGACTGGATGATGGTTCAACGATTTCTCGAGAGAGAATCTTCTAGACCTCCGTTTGAATTACTTGTCGTTCGTGCAAGGACAGATGGTATGGCCGCCTGTGAATTGGGCGTGCGTCATCTGTGTCAATAAGGTGTGTCATGAGAGGCGTCTGGCCTGAAAGGCGACCTAGGTCAATAATGTCGCTCAACGCGTAGAGCAGTTGCCATAACTAGTTGCCCTGGTGAGGCGGAAGTTCGGGAGCAATTACGTTTGTGAGCTGAGGAAGGACATCTGGCAAAGAAGAGTCAACGGGAGACGACGTAATATATGCAGTCAAGACTGAAAACAGGCAAACTTGGGAGCCGTCTACGAAGCTGGTCGCTCATCCGATAGATGTACGCGCCTGTATCAAGCAGAGCAGCGACAGGGACACCACCTACGTCGCATCAAGTAAATTCCTTTCCGTTGGTCAGTAGAATAATTGAAATCCCGGTCGTTCTGGCAGCTTCACCTCTCGAAGCTGCACCCGTCAGTTTCCCGCAGAGTGCAGGTACATAAGGGACGGAGAACGGCAAACAGGGGATGAGCGAGACGGGCCGTCGTGGTGAGGGTGAACGACTCTGCCGTGTAGATGGGGACGCCTGCGTAGAGTTCTGTGGCTCTGTGGAATCTTGCGGGTGGCGGCAAGGTTTGAGCGCAGACTGATATTGGCATGACATTCAAGTACTGCGGCAGTGGCGGGAAATGTGGCCAACGTGCCGGCACTGGATAATATCGGCCGGTCATCGGATCTTCGCCATTCCGCTGGGTTGCGAAAAGGCCGACAGAGGTACTGGCCTCATGAAGAAGCGATTGTAGGAAAATGTAGGTGTCCCCTTGGTTGACGGAATAGACAGACTGAATTCCAATTTTCGCCAACTCGTCGCGCACAACAGACTGCATAAGGGAAATCGTCGGTCGAGAATAGTTCCAAGAGGTCTGGAAGCCAACCGGTGCCGTGGCCCTGATCTTCCGGCGAACGATACGGACGAGGCTCTCAGGCGTTGGCGGCTGATGGACAGAGTGAAAGTTCTCGCACGAAGTCGTAGCAGCCGTATTTCGAAGGCGAATACTGGTGCGCGTTGCAACGACTTTTTGCTTCTTCAAAGAGTCGACATTCATTAATGACGTCGGCTATGGTGGAAAAACTCTTACGCACGAAAAGATTACAAGCGTCGTCTGCTATGCCCATCACTACGTGGTTCACTTTGTCTTCTTCTGACATGCTCTCGCCAGCCTTGCGGCAATCCAGCTTTTCTGGGCGCGAGGGGTTAGATCGCGTGAGTGCCACCACGTGGCGTATTGACCTTAAACATTTCAAACTTCCCGCGGTGACGCGTGATGACGTTAGCAAAAGGAAAATAAAAAAATTAAAAGCTATCCCTGCACATTGAACTTTGCCACAATGCTTGCCCCGCCGGAGCTATCAGGGTTCTTGATAAGGCGTAGCCACTCGTCGCCTGGATATGACTTATCATCCTAAGAGCGTTTAGTCACGACGAGCGATGATGGATTCTGGGTTTTTGATACGGATCTTTTTTCCTTTCTTTCCTTGTCCTTTTTCTTTTTAATGCTACGGAGTAAACAAGCTAGGTTAACCGTCAGAAGCACTCCGTGGCAGCCTTTCTTCAGTCGGCACACATTGTTAACGGCCGAACATCGCATAGCGTCTACAAAACACGCCGTCGTGGACGGCTTTTGATTTTGACCTATCGATTTCGTTGAGATGCCCCCAATTATTTCGCTAGCGACTTCGCTATCCGCACTCACGGGCTACCGCCACAGCTGCAAATCTAGATGTATTAAGCCATATACATGGATATGTTCGTTTTGCACCTTGGCGCAGAAGTGACGACACAAGAATTGAGCAAACTGTCTCTTTGTCTTCGACTGTAACCATGCAATGGCCGAAGTTGCTGGCAATATTACGTCACATTTACTGGCCACCACGCCAGGTAAACCCTTGGGTATGGCACATACAGTACTTGCAGATAGTTTCTAATGTAGTCTCCTATGACGGTTATCCACGTGCGTGAAGGAAGACAGCTATTTAAGTTATTGTGCAGTATTATATTGCCGCTAGTTGTCACGCGCCAGCGCTGAAAAAGAAGTGACTTGAACGCGCGCTCGGCAGGTGGGCGCTAAAGAAGAAGAAGCAGAGGCTGAGGACGCCAGCTTGAGTTTTGTGTACGCCATCTTGTACAACTGTCTGTCTCGCTGACACCAGGTACATCTTCAATTGTCTTTTCGTGACAAAACTGGTGGAGGTGCTGGGCACGGTTCATCCGATGCCACAAACTCCTCCTGGTAGCCGGAGTACCAGGCCTATACTAGTGGACACCCCTGTTCACCGGGCCAGCAGGAGAATCCGAGGATTACCTCCGGAGCTTGATCACCTCTCCGCAACAACATCGACGCCCCCACGGACCAGTATGGAAGGAACATCGACGTCTCCATCGACCATTATGCAAGGTACGGCCACAACGGCAACTCAGTACCTGCTCCAGAATCTCAGACTGCCGAAAGTGTTCCACGGGGATGTCTTCGAGGATGTTGAAGACTGGTTAGCCCAGTTTGAGCACGTTGCTGAGATAAACGAATGGAGCGACGCGGCGAAGCTGAGAAACGTGTACTTCAGCTTGGAGGACGGTGCTCGCACTTGGTACGAGAACCGAGAAGGGCTCCTGAAATCGTGGCTCGAGTTCCGCCGTGCCTTGCTGGAGACATACACCAATGCTGATCGCCGCGAACGAGCCGAACGGGTGCTCCAATCCCGCATTCATCTGCCGAATGAGAGCGTGACGTCGTGCGTAGAGGATATGACGCGCCTCTTCCGTCGGGTGGACCCTACCATGTCAGAAGAAAAGAAGCTGCGCCATCTAATACGGGGAGTTAAAGAACAGCTATTTGCTGGCCTGGTTCGAAGCCCGCCGAAGACCGTGGGTGAATTCTTAACCGAAGCCACCACGATGGAAAAGATGCTGCACCATCGCTCAGCCTTTTATGAAAGGCAAATGAACGCTACTTCACCTTCGGACCAGCGCTCAGCTACGCATGACAGACACGCGAATGCTGCTTCACTGACGGACGCGGTTGCCTTTGGAAACCTGGACGTTCTCCGAGACAATATCCGCTCTGTGGTTCGTGAGGAGCTTCAACGGCTCAGCTGCCCGCCTCAGCCCACGCTGGGTTCCATTTCTGCCCTCGTGAGAAGTGAAGTGCAGCAAGCGATCCAAGGTCCCGTCCCAAGCAGCAATGCGCCGCCTGTGACAGCACAGTTGCAGCGGCCGTCGTATGCGGAAGTTTTGGGGCGAGTCCCTGTCCGCGCTCCGACCCATTTCATCCCCGCCACGTCTTACGCCGCGTCATACGTCCCGCCGCTCCCGTCTGTGCAACCGATCCAACGTATAGAGGATCGGCGCCCGCTCGAAAGGAAATCTGACGTCTGGCGTACCCCGGACAGAAGGCCTCTGTGCTATCACTGTGGGGAAGCCGGTCACGTATACCGCGAATGCCCATAACGCCGCCTTGGACTGCAAAGTTTCGCCGCGGATTCACCAAGGCCCAGATATGGCGAAAGGCCTAGGGCGATTGAAGAGTACTTGAACCAGCAGGGTATGCCACTGTTCCCGCGGCGGCAGTCGCGCTCGCCGTCCCCCAGGCGATCTTCCCCAGCTCCTAGAAGCCCTCCAATGGCAGCGCAGGGACGATCGCCAAGCTCTCGCCGGGAAAACTAATAACTGCGACCTTCGGGGGCGAGGCCGCTGATAATCGCCCTTTCGAAGACCTCCCATCGACGCGAGCACGGTCTATTCAGCACGATTCAGCGACGACAGCAGCCGAACTCAGCGACAGACTCTCGCTAGACATACCTGTTGTGCTCGACGGCCGCCACGTTAGTGCGTTATTGGATACGGGTGCCGACTACTCGATCTTGTGCGGAAAACTAGCGACGGAACTTAGAAAAGTTATCACGCCTTGGTCTGGAACGCAAATTCGTACTGCTGGCGGGCATATCGTAACACCGTTGGGCATGTGCACGGGCAGAGTACAAATTCGTGGGTCCACGTTTCCAGCCAGCTGCCTTATACTCCGCGATTGTTCTCGGGACCTCATCTTGGGCGTCGACTTTCTGCGAGAGAATGGTGCCGTTATAGACCTCCGGGCACGCACAGTGACTTTTTCGACAGAGAGAGCAGCGAACAGCCGCGACAACGGAGGAAAAGCAGCGCGAGTTGCTCCTCCGGTTCAAGGAGTGCTTCGCATTTTCTTCTAAGGTAAGCCAGACGTCCATCACGAGACACCGAATAATCACGTATCACGATTCTCGTCCCATACGACAACTGCTTTATCGCCTATCGGCGAAAGAGCGCAACGTGATTAATGCACAAGTGGAAGAAATGCTTGACGATGACGTCATACAACAATACCAAAGCCTTTGGTCGTCGCCGGTGGTCCTCGTCAAAAAGAAAGACGGAACGTTTAGGTTCTGCGTTGACTATAGAAAGTTGAATAACGTCACAAAAGAAGACGTTTATCCGGGATCGATGATTCGTTAGATCGACTGCTGTGAACCAGGTATTTTTCATCCATAGATCTGAAGAGCGGATATTGGCAAATTGAAGTTTGCGAACGAGATCGCGAAAAAACTGCCTTTGTTACCCCGGATGGACTGTTCGAAATTAAAGTACTTCCATTCGGCCTGTGTTCTGCACCGGCCACATTCCAGCGAATGATGGACACTGTTCTGACGGGTCTGAAGTGGGACAGCTGTTTAGTATATTTAGAAGACGTCATCTTGTTTGGGGCGACCTTTGAAGAACATCTGAAGCGTTTAGAGGCGGTACTTGAGGCACTCCGCTCCGCTAATCTCACACTAAAGCCAGAAAAGTGTCACTTCGGTTACGAAGAGCTGAAGTTTCTCGGGCATGTCGTGAACGCCGAGGGCGTCCAGCCTGACCCAGACAAAACATCTGCTGTTGCTGCTTTTCCGACTCCTCGTGACAAGAAATCAGTACGCCGCTTTCTCGGTCTGTGTGCGTACTATGGTCGCTTCATCGCTAATTTCTCGCGCATCGCCGAACCACTCATATGCCTCACGCGAGAAGACAAATCCTTCGTTTGGACGGATGAGCAGGACGCTGCTTTCACCGAGTTACGCAGCGCCTGCAGGAATCACCCGTCCTCGCTCACTTTGACAAGGACGCTGACATCGACGTGCATATCGATACAAGCAACATCGGTCTTGGCGCTGTACTCGTTCAACTCCAGGAAGGCGTCGAGCGAGTCATCGCTTACGCCAGTCGCACCCTTTCACGAGCCGACATCAACTACTCCACCTCCGAGAAAGGGTGTCTAGCGGCTGTGTGAGCCATCATGAAATTTCGGCCTTATCTCTACGGGCGCCCTTTCAAGGTGGTGACAGACCACCATTCCCTGTGTTGGTTAGCCAACTTATGAGACCCGTCCGGGCGACTTGCTCGATGGAGTCTCCGCCTGCAGGAGTTCGATGTTACCATCGTCTACAAATCGGGCCGCAAGCACGAAGATGCGGACACGTTGCCGCGCGCTCCCTTCAAAACTTGGCATAAGGACATGGACGAAGACGGCGCATTCCTTGGGGCCCTCACCGCATCTGACTTGATCATACGGCAGCGCGAGGACGACGAAATACGCCCTCTCATCGATCACCTAGAAGACAAGAATGCCACAATCCCACGACACATTTCTCGCAGTCTCTCGACCTTCTGCCTCCGAAAGGGTGTCATCTACAAGAAAAACTCGAGTGCCAACGACAAAGAGTATCTATTGGTCGTACCTGCCGCTCTCGGTAATGACATTCTCCTAGCCTGCTATGATGAGCCCACGTCTGGACACTTGGGATTTTCACGCACTCTTGGAAGAGTACGCCAGACGTACTACTGGCCCAGAGTTTCTACCACGGTGAAGCGTTACGTGCAAAGCTGCCGTGAGTGTCAACGCAGGAAATCGCCGTCTTTGAAGCCCGAGGGGTTACTCCAACCCATCGCACCACCTAGCGCGCCATTTGATCAAATCGGCATTGATCTTCTGGGACCCTTTTCCTTGTCAGCCAGCGGAAACAAGTGGATTATTGTCGCCACGGACTATCTAACACGCTACGTCGAGGCGAAAGCTGTACAACGTGCCATGGCCTACGAAGTTGCCCAGTTCTTTATCGATCACATAGTCCTCAGACATGGTGCCCTATCACATGTCATTATGACAGCGGCACTGCCTTTACAGCCCAACTGAAAGAGGACATATTAGAGCTGAGCTGTACGCAGCATCGCAAGGCGACTGCCTATCATCCGCAGACCAACGGACTGACGGAACGGCTAAACAAAACCATTGCTGACATGCTCTCTACGTATGTGGACGTCAAGCATAAAACATGGGATCAAGTCCTGCCGTACGTTACATTCGCGCACGACACCGCCATTCAGGCAACCACACCGTTCACACCGTTCCGTTTTGTCTACAGGTGCAAGGTCCAGACCACGCTAGACGCTATGCTCCCGCACGACACCGACGCATCACTTACTTCCGACGCCGGGCAACTTACTCAACACGCAGAGATAGCTCGTCAACTCGCGCGCATACACATCACGACACAGCAGAGTGCAGACGCGCGACGCTACAACCTTCGACATCGGCAAGTCGAATACCAGCCAAGTGACCAAGTCTGGGTGTGGACTCCAATTCGTCGCCAGGGGTTGTCTGAGAAGCTGCTGAGTAGATACTTTGGACCGTACAAAGTGATACGCCGCGTTAGTGAAGTGAACTATGAGGTCATTCCCGATGGTGCCGCGTCACCTCGGCGTCGACAGCACCACTCAGAGATAGTGCATGTTGTTCGCCTCAAACCGTATTTCGCGCGTTAAGGCGGCGCAAACTGATCTCATACGACTACCACACTTCCACTTTCTTTTAGTAAGCATCGTAGTTTAGTAAGCATCGGGTCGATGCTTTTCTTTTGGCGGGGGGATAATGCCGCTAGTTGTCACGCGCCAGCGCTGAAAAAGAAGTGACTTGAACGCGCGCTCGGCAAGAGGTGGGCGCTAAAGAAGAAGAAGCAGAGGCTGAGGACGCCAGCTTGAGTTTTGTGTACGCCATCTTGTACAACTGTCTGTCTCGCCGACGCCGGGTACATCTTCAATTGCCTTTTCGTGACAAAATGCGGGATTTGTATGCTCTCCGTATTGTCTACCATGTTGCCGTTCCGCCTTTATGATAAAGCCGCAATGTAGACTAGCATTTATCGAACGCCGTTAAGGCTACCGATATACTCAAAGTCCTCGTGCACAGCCCCTGACAATTATTTGTATTCAAGAGTTGTGCGACTGCATAGGACATCCTTAACGAATGTTACATAATACATTATGGGATTTCACGTGGCAAAACTACGATCTCATCATGAGGCACCCCTCGATGGCCCCTGGTGGAGCACAGTGGTGCACATTCCAGCAGATACTGTTGCCACTCCCCCAACGTAGGCACGTGGATCCGCGGCAAGGAGAAGCTATGGCTGGTTTGATAGGCTTATCTGTGGCGACGAGGAAGACATTTCAGGCGTGCTTTTTGCTGCCCCGCTGCGGTCAAGCGGTCCGATGCACGATGGTGTCCGGTTTATGTAGACTTCAATGGCCCCTGGTGGCGGCGCCGCGGAGGGGCAGCAAAAATTAAGCACGCCTGAAACGTCTTTCTTGTCGCTGAAAATAGGCTTATCAAACAAGCCACAGCCGCTGCTTGCCGCGGATCCACGTGCCTACGTTCAAGGTGTGGCAACAGTATCTTCTGGAATCAGCACTACTGTGCCGCCACCAGGGGCCATCGAAGCGAACATAAACCGGGCACCATCGTGCGCCGGACCACTTGGCCGAAGCGGGGGATGCAAAGAGCACACCTGAAACGTGTTTCTTGTCGCCGCAGATAAGCCTATCAAACAAGCCACAGCTGCTGCCTTCCGCGGATCGACATGCCTACGTTGGGGGTGTGGCAACAGTATCTTCTGAAATCTGCACCTATGAACCACCACCAGGCGCCACCGAAGCCTACATAAACAGGACTCCATCGTGCGCCGGACCACTTGGCCGCAGCAGGGGATGCAAAGACCACACCTGAAACGTCTTTCTTGACACCGCAGATAAGCCTATCAAACTAGCCACAGCTGCTGCATTCCGCGGATCCACGAGCCTACGTTGCGGTTGTGGCAACAGTATCTTCTGAAATTTGCACCACATTGCCGCCACAAGGGGCCATAGAATCATGCATAAAACGGACACCATCGTGCGCCGCACCACTTGGCCGCAGCAGGGGCTACAAAGATCACGCCTGAAACATCTTTCTTGTCGCCTCAGATAAGCCTATCAAACAAGCCACTGCTGCTGCTTGGCGCGGATCCACGTGCCTAAGTTGGGGGGTGTTGCAACAGTACCTTCTGAAATCTGCACCACTGTGCTGCCACCAGGGGCAATCGAATCATGCATAAAACGGACACCATCGTGCTCCGGACCACTTGGCAGGAGCGGGGGCAGCGAAGAGCACGCCTGAAACGTCTTTCTTGTTGCCGCAGATAAGCCTATCAAGCAAGCCACAGCTGCTGCTTGCCGCGGATCTACGTGCCTACGTTGGGGGTTTCGCAACAGTCTCTTCTGAAATTTGCACCACAGTGCCGCCACGAGGGGCCATCGAATCATGCATAAAACGGACAGCATCGTGCGCCGGACCACTTGGCAGCAGCGGGGGCAGAGAAGAAGACGCCTGAAACGTCTTTATTGTCGCCACAGAGAAGCCTATCAAACAAGCAACAGCTGCTGCTTGCCGCGGATCTACGTGCCTACGTTAAGGGTTTCGCAACAGTCTCTTCTGAAATTTGCACCATAGTGCCGCCACGAGGGGCCATCGAAGCATGCATAAAAAAGACACCATCGTGCGCCGCACCACATGGCAGCAGCGGGGGCAGCGAAGAAGACGCCTGAAACGACTTTCATGTCACCTCAGATAAAACTATCAAACAAGCCACAGCTGCTGCTTGCCACGCATCCGCGTGCCTACGTTGGGGGTGTTGCAACAGTACCTTCTGGAATCTGCAACACGGTGCCGCCACCAGGGTCCATCGAAGCCGACATAAGCCGGACTGCATCGTGCGCCGCACTAGTCGGCTGCAGCAGGGGCTGCAAAGATCACGCCTGAAACATCTTTCTTGTCGCCTCAAATAAGCCTATCAAACAAGCCACTGCTGCTGCTTGCCGCGGTTCCACGTGCCTAAGTTGGGGGTGTTGCAACAGTATCTTGTGAAATCTGCACCACTGTGCTGCCACCACGGGCCATCGAATCATGCATAAAACGGACACCATCGTGCGCCGGACCAATTGGCAGATGCGGGGGCAGCGAAGAGCACGCCTAAAACTTCTGTCTTGTTGCCGCAGATAAGCCTATCAAACAAGCCACAGCTGCAACTTGCCGCGGATCCACGTGCCTACGTTGCGGGTTGTTGCAACCGTGTCTTCTGGAAACTGCACCACTGTGCCGCCACACAGGGGCCATCGAAGCCTACATAAACCGGACACCATCGTGCGCCGGACAACTTGTCAGAAGCGGGGGCAGCGAAGAGAACGCCTGAAACGTCTTTCTTGTCGCCGCAGATAAGCCTATCAAACAAGCCACAGCTGCTGCTTGCTGAGGATAAACGTACCTACGTTGGGGGTGTGGCAACAGTATCTTCAGGAGTATGCACCACTGTGCCGCCACCAGGGGTGATCGAAGCATAAATAAACCGGACACCATCGTTTGCCGGACCATTTGGCCGCAGAGGGGTAGCAAAGAGCACGCGTGAAACATCTTTCTTGTCGCCGCAGATAGGCCTATCACACAAGCCACAGCTGCTGCTAGCCGCGGATGCACGTGCCTACGATGGGGTTGTTGCAAGAGTGTCTTCTGGAATCTGCACCACTGTGCCGCCACCAGGGGCCATCGAAGCCGGCATAAACCGGACTCAATCGTGCACCGCACCACTTGGCCGCAGCGGGGGCAGCAAAAAGCACGCCTGCAACGTCTTTCTTGTCGCTGCAGATAAGCCTATTAAACAAGCCACAGCTGTTGGTTGCCGGGAACCACGTGCCCAAGTTGGGTGTTTTGCAACAGTATCTTCTGGAATCTGCACCACTGTGCCGCCACTAGGGTCCATCGAAGCCGATATAAACAGGACTCCATCGTGCGCCGCACCACTTGGCCGAAGCAGGGGCTGCAAAGATCACGCCTGAAACGCCTCTCATGTCGCCTCAGATAAGCCTATCCAACAAGCCCCAGCTGCTTCTTGCCGCGATCGACGGGCCTAAGTTGGGGGTGTTGCAACAGTATCTTCTAAAATCTGCACCACATTGCCGTCACAAGGGGCCATCGAAGCCTACATAAACCGGACACCATTGTGCGCCAGACCACTTGCCCGCAGCGGGGGCAGCAAAGAGCACGCCTGCAACGTCTTCCTTGTCGCCGCAGATAAGCGTATCAAAGAAGCCAAAGCTGCTGCTTGCCGCGGATGCACGAGCCTACGGTGCGGGTGCGGCAACAGTATTTTCTGGAATCTGCACCACGGCGCCGCCACCAGAGGCTATCGAAGCCTACATAAACCGCAAACTATCATGGGCAGGACCATTTGGCCGCTGCTGGGCAGCAAAGAGCACGCCTGAAACGTCTTTCTTGTTGCCGCAGATAAGCCTATCAAACAAGCCACAGCGGCTGCTTGCCGCGGATCCACGTGCCTACGTTGGGGGTGTTGCAACAGTATCTTCTGAAATCTGCTCCACATTGCCGCCACAAGGGGCCTTCGAAGCCTACATAAACCTGACACCATCGTGCGCCGGACCACTAGGCCGCAGCGGGGGCAGCAAAGAGCACGCCTGAAGCGCCTTTCTTGTCGCCACAGATAAGCCTATCAAACAGGCCACAGCAGCTCCTTGGCGCGGATCACGTGTCCACGTTGGGGTTGTTGCAAGAGTGTCTTCTTGACTCTGCACCACTGTGCCGCCCCCAGGGGCCATCGAAGCTTACATAAACCGGACAGCATCGTGCGCCGGACCACTTGGCCGCAGCGGGGGCAGCAAAGAGCACTCCTGAAACGTCTTTCTTGTCCCCTCAGATAAAACTATCAAACAAGCAACAGCTGCTGCTTGCCGCGGATCCCCGTGCCTACGTTAGGGGTGTTGCAACAGTACCTTCTGGAATCTGCACGACGGTGCCGCCACCAGGGTCCATCAAAGCCGACATAAACCGGACTCCATCGTACGCCGCACCACTTGGCCGCAGCAGGGGCTGCAAAGATCACGCCTGAAACATCTTTCGTGTAGCCTCAGATAAGCCTATCAAACAAGCCACTGCTGCTGCTTGCCCCGGATCCACGTGCCTAAGTTGGGGGTGTTGTAACAGTATCTTCTGAAATCTGCAACACTGTGCGGCCACCACGGGCCATCGAATTATGCATAAACCGGACACCATCGTGCGCCGGACCACTTGTAAGAAGCGGGGGCAGCAAAGAGCACGCCTGAAACATCTTTCTTGTCACTGCAGATAAAGCTATCAAAGAAGCCAGAGCTGCTGCTTGCCGCGGATCCACGTGGCTACATTGGGGGTGTTGCAACAGTACCTTCTGGAATCTATACCACGGTGGGGCCACCAGGGTCCATCGAAGCCGACATGAACCGGACTCCATCGTGCGCCACACCACTTGGCCGCCGCTGGGGCTGCAAAGATCACGCCTGAAACGTTTTCCTTGTTGCCGCAGATAAGCCTCTCAAATAAGCCACAGCTGCTGCTTGCCTTGGATGCACGTGCCTACGGTGCGGGTGCGGCAACAGTATCTTCTGGAATCAGCAGCACGGTGCCGCCACCAGAGGCTATCGAAGCCTACATAAACCGGACACCATCGTACGCCGGACCATTTGCCAGAAGCCGGGGCAGCAAAAAGCACGCCTGAAACGCCTGTCTTGTCGCCGCAGATAAGCCTATCAAACAAGCCACAGCTGCAGCTTGCTGCGGATCCACGTGCCTACGTTGGGGTTGTTGCAAGAGTGTCTTCTGGAATCTGCACCACTGTGCCGCCACCAGGGGCCATCGAAGCTCACATAAACCGGACACCATCGTGCGCCGCACCACTTGGCTGCAGCAGGGTCTGCAAAGATCACGCCTGAAACATTTTTCTTGTCGCCTCAGATAAGCATGTCAAACAAGCCACTGCTGCTGCTTGCCGCTGATCCACGTGCCTAAGTTGGGGGTGTTGCAGCAGTATCGTCTGAAATCTGCACCACTGTGCCGCCACTAGGGTCCACCGAAGACGACGTAAACCGGACTCCAACCTGAGCCGCACCACTTGACCGAAGTAGTGGCTGCAAAGATGACGCCTGAAACATCTTTCTTGTGGCCTCAGATAAACCTATCAAACAAGCCACAGTTGCTGCTTGCTGCGGATGAGATACCTACGTTGGGGTTGTTGCAAGAGTGTCTTCTGGAATCTGCACCACAGTGCCGCCACCAGGGGCCATCGAAGCTTACATAAACCGGACACCATCGTGCGCCGGACCACTTGGCCGCAGCGGGGGCAGCAAGAGCACGCCTGAAACGTCTTTCTTGTCACCGCAGATAATTCTATCAAACAAGCCACAGCTGCTGCTTGCCGCGGGTCCACGTGCCTACGTTGGGGGTGTTGAAAGATTACCTTCTAGAATCTGCACCACGGTGCCGCCACGAGGGTCCATCGAAGCCGACATAAACAGGAATGCGCCGCACCAATTGGCCGAAGCAGGGGCTGCAAAGATCACGCCTGAAACATCTTTCTTGTCGCCTCAGATAAGCCTATCAAACAAGCCACTGCTGCTGCTTGCCGCGGATCCAGGTGCCTAAGTGGGGGGTGTGGCAACAGTATCTTCAGGAATATGTGCCGCTGTGCCGCCACCAGGGGTCATGGAAGCATACATAAACCGGACACCATCGTTCGCCGGATCATTTGGCCGCAGCGGGGGCAGCAAAGCGCACGCCTGAAACATTTTTCTTGTCGCCGCAGATAAGCCTATCACACAAGCCACAGCTGCTGCTAGCCGCGGATGCACGTGCCCACGTTGGGTGTGTTGCAACACTATCTTCTGGAATCTGCACCACTGTGCCGCTAAGAGGGTCCATCGAAGCCGACATAAATCGGACTCCATCGTGCGCCGCACCACTTGGCCGAAGCAGTTTCTGCAAAGAGCACGCCTGCAACGTCTTTCTTGTCGCTGCAGATAAGCCTATTAAACAAGCCACGGCTGTTGCTTGCCGTGAACCACGTGCCCACGTTGGGGGTGTTGCAACAGTATCTTCTGAAATCTGCTCCACATTGCCGCCACAAGGGGTCTTCGAAGCCTACATAAACCTGACACCATCGTGCGCCGGACCACTAGGCCGCAGCGGGGGCAGCAAAGAGCACGCCTGAAGCGCCTTTCTTGTCGCCACAGATAAGCCTATCAAACAGGCCACAGCAGCTCCTTGGCGCGGATCACGTGTCCACGTTGGGGTTGTTGCAAGAGTGTCTTCTTGACTCGGCACCACTGTGCCGCTACCAGGGGCCATCGAAGCTTACATAAACCGGACAGCATCGTGCGCCGGACCACTTGGCCGCAGCGGGGGCAGCAAAGAGCACTCCTGAAACGTCTTTCTTGTCCCCTCAGATAAAACTATCAAACAAGCAACAGCTGCTGCTTGCCGCGGATCCCCGTGCCTACGTTAGGGGTGTTGCAACAGTACCTTCTGGAATCTGCACGACGGTGCCGCCACCAGGGTCCATCAAAGCCGACATAAACCGGACTCCATCGTACGCCGCACCACTTGGCCGCAGCAGGGGCTGCAAAGATCACGCCTGAAACATCTTTCGTGTAGCCTCAGATAAGCCTATCAAACAAGCCACTGCTGCTGCTTGCCCCGGATCCACGTGCCTAAGTTGGGGGTGTTGTAACAGTATCTTCTGAAATCTGCAACACTGTGCGGCCACCACGGGCCATCGAATTATGCATAAACCGGACACCATCGTGCGCCGGACCACTTGTAAGAAGCGGGGGCAGCAAAGAGCACGCCTGAAACATCTTTCTTGTCACTGCAGATAAAGCTATCAAAGAAGCCAGAGCTGCTGCTTGCCGCGGATCCACGTGGCTACATTGGGGGTGTTGCAACAGTACCTTCTGGAATCTATACCACGGTGGGGCCACCAGGGTCCATCGAAGCCGACATGAACCGGACTCCATCGTGCGCCACACCACTTGGACGCCGCTGGGGCTGCAAAGATCACGCCTGAAACGTTTTCCTTGTTGCCGCAGATAAGCCTCTCAAATAAGCCACAGCTGCTGCTTGCCTTGGATGCACGTGCCTACGGTGCGGGTGCGGCAACAGTATCTTCTGGAATCAGCAGCACGGTGCCGCCACCAGAGGCTATCGAAGCCTACATAAACCGGACACCATCGTACGCCGGACCATTTGCCAGAAGCCGGGGCAGCAAAAAGCACGCCTGAAACGCCTGTCTTGTCGCCGCAGATAAGCCTATCAAACAAGCCACAGCTGCAGCTTGCTGCGGATCCACGTGCCTACGTTGGGGTTGTTGCAAGAGTGTCTTCTGGAATCTGCACCACTGTGCCGCCACCAGGGGCCATCGAAGCTCACATAAACCGGACACCATCGTGCGCCGCACCACTTGGCTGCAGCAGGGTCTGCGAAGATCACGCCTGAAACATTTTTCTTGTCGCCTCAGATAAGCATATCAAACAAGCCACTGCTGCTGCTTGCCGCTGATCCACGTGCCTAAGTTGGGGGTGTTGCAGCAGTATCGTCTGAAATCTGCACCACTGTGCCGCCACTAGGGTCCACCGAAGACGACGTAAACCGGACTCCAACCTGAGCCGCACCACTTGACCGAAGTAGTGGCTGCAAAGATGACGCCTGAAACATCTTTCTTGTGGCCTCAGATAAACCTATCAAACAAACCACAGTTGCTGCTTGCTGCGGATGAGATACCTACGTTGGGGTTGTTGCAAGAGTGTCTTCTGGAATCTGCACCACAGTGCCGCCACCAGGGGCCATCGAAGCTTACATAAACCGGACACCATCGTGCGCCGGACCACTTGGCCGCAGCGGGGGCAGCAAGAGCACGCCTGAAACGTCTTTCTTGTCACCGCAGATAATTCTATCAAACAAGCCACAGCTGCTGCTTGCCGCGGGTCCACGTGCCTACGTTGGGGGTGTTGAAAGATTACCTTCTAGAATCTGCACCACGGTGCCGCCACGAGGGTCCATCGAAGCCGACATAAACAGGAATGCGCCGCACCAATTGGCCGAAGCAGGGGCTGCAAAGATCACGCCTGAAACATCTTTCTTGTCGCCTCAGATAAGCCTATCAAACAAGCCACTGCTGCTGCTTGCCGCGGATCCAGGTGCCTAAGTGGGGGGTGTGGCAACAGTATCTTCAGGAATATGTGCCGCTGTGCCGCCACCAGGGGTCATGGAAGCATACATAAACCGGACACCATCGTTCGCCGGATCATTTGGCCGCAGCGGGGGCAGCAAAGCGCACGCCTGAAACATTTTTCTTGTCGCCGCAGATAAGCCTATCACACAAGCCACAGCTGCTGCTAGCCGCGGATGCACGTGCCCACGTTGGGTGTGTTGCAACACTATCTTCTGGAATCTGCACCACTGTGCCGCTAAGAGGGTCCATCGAAGCCGACATAAATCGGACTCCATCGTGCGCCGCACCACTTGGCCGAAGCAGTTTCTGCAAAGAGCACGCCTGCAACGTCTTTCTTGTCGCTGCAGATAAGCCTATTAAACAAGCCACAGCTGTTGCTTGCCGTGAACCACGTGCCCACGTTGGGGGTGTTGCAACAGTATCTTCTGAAATCTGCTCCACATTGCCGCCACAAGGGGTCTTCGAAGCCTACATAAACCTGACACCATCGTGCGCCGGACCACTAGGCCGCAGCGGGGGCAGCAAAGAGCACGCCTGAAGCGCCTTTCTTGTCGCCACAGATAAGCCTATCAAACAGGCCACAGCAGCTCCTTGGCGCGGATCACGTGTCCACGTTGGGGTTGTTGCAAGAGTGTCTTCTTGACTCGGCACCACTGTGCCGCCACCAGGGGCCATCGAAGCTTACATAAACCGGACAGCATCGTGCGCCGGACCACTTGGCCGCAGCGGGGGCAGCAAAGAGCACTCCTGAAACGTCTTTCTTGTCCCCTCAGATAAAACTATCAAACAAGCAACAGCTGCTGCTTGCCGCGGATCCCCGTGCCTACGTTAGGGGTGTTGCAACAGTACCTTCTGGAATCTGCACGACGGTGCCGCCACCAGGGTCCATCAAAGCCGACATAAACCGGACTCCATCGTACGCCGCACCACTTGGCCGCAGCAGGGGCTGCAAAGATCACGCCTGAAACATCTTTCGTGTAGCCTCAGATAAGCCTATCAAACAAGCCACTGCTGCTGCTTGCCCCGGATCCACGTGCCTAAGTTGGGGGTGTTGTAACAGTATCTTCTGAAATCTGCAACACTGTGCGGCCACCACGGGCCATCGAATTATGCATAAACCGGACACCATCGTGCGCCGGACCACTTGTAAGAAGCGGGGGCAGCAAAGAGCACGCCTGAAACATCTTTCTTGTCACCGCAGATAAAGCTATCAAAGAAGCCAGAGCTGCTGCTTGCCGCGGATCCACGTGGCTACATTGGGGGTGTTGCAACAGTACCTTCTGGAATCTATACCACGGTGGGGCCACCAGGGTCCATCGAAGCCGACATGAACCGGACTCCATCGTGCGCCACACCACTTGGCCGCCGCTGGGGCTGCAAAGATCACGCCTGAAACGTTTTCCTTGTTGCCGCAGATAAGCCTCTCAAATAAGCCACAGCTGCTGCTTGCCTTGGATGCACGTGCCTACGGTGCGGGTGCGGCAACAGTATCTTCTGGAATCAGCAGCACGGTGCCGCCACCAGAGGCTATCGAAGCCTACATAAACCGGACACCATCGTACGCCGGACCATTTGCCAGAAGCCGGGGCAGCAAAAAGCACGCCTGAAACGCCTGTCTTGTCGCCGCAGATAAGCCTATCAAACAAGCCACAGCTGCAGCTTGCTGCGGATCCACGTGCCTACGTTGGGGTTGTTGCAAGAGTGTCTTCTGGAATCTGCACCACTGTGCCGCCACCAGGGGCCATCGAAGCTCACATAAACCGGACACCATCGTGCGCCGCACCACTTGGCTGCAGCAGGGTCTGCGAAGATCACGCCTGAAACATTTTTCTTGTCGCCTCAGATAAGCATATCAAACAAGCCACTGCTGCTGCTTGCCGCTGATCCACGTGCCTAAGTTGGGGGTGTTGCAGCAGTATCGTCTGAAATCTGCACCACTGTGCCGCCACTAGGGTCCACCGAAGACGACGTAAACCGGACTCCAACCTGAGCCGCACCACTTGACCGAAGTAGTGGCTGCAAAGATGACGCCTGAAACATCTTTCTTGTGGCCTCAGATAAACCTATCAAACAAGCCACAGTTGCTGCTTGCTGCGGATGAGATACCTACGTTGGGGTTGTTGCAAGAGTGTCTTCTGGAATCTGCACCACAGTGCCGCCACCAGGGGCCATCGAAGCTTACATAAACCGGACACCATCGTGCGCCGGACCACTTGGCCGCAGCGGGGGCAGCAAGAGCACGCCTGAAACGTCTTTCTTGTCACCGCAGATAATTCTATCAAACAAGCCACAGCTGCTGCTTGCCGCGGGTCCACGTGCCTACGTTGGGGGTGTTGAAAGATTACCTTCTAGAATCTGCACCACGGTGCCGCCACGAGGGTCCATCGAAGCCGACATAAACAGGAATGCGCCGCACCAATTGGCCGAAGCAGGGGCTGCAAAGATCACGCCTGAAACATCTTTCTTGTCGCCTCAGATAAGCCTATCAAACAAGCCACTGCTGCTGCTTGCCGCGGATCCAGGTGCCTAAGTGGGGGGTGTGGCAACAGTATCTTCAGGAATATGTGCCGCTGTGCCGCCACCAGGGGTCATGGAAGCATACATAAACCGGACACCATCGTTCGCCGGATCATTTGGCCGCAGCGGGGGCAGCAAAGCGCACGCCTGAAACATTTTTCTTGTCGCCGCAGATAAGCCTATCACACAAGCCACAGCTGCTGCTAGCCGCGGATGCGCGTGCCCACGTTGGGGTTGTTGCAAGAGTGTCTTCTGGAATCTGCACCACTGTGCCGCCACCAGGGGCCATCGAAGCTCACATAAACCGGACACCATCGTGCGCCGGACCACTTGGCCACAGAGCGTGGGCAGCAAAGAGCATGCCTGAAACATCTTTCTTGTCACCGCAGATAAAACTATCAAACAAGACAGAGCTGCTGCTTGCCGCGGATCCACGTGCCAACGTAGGGGGCGTTGCAACGCTACCTTCTTGAATCTGCACCACGGTGCCGCCACCATGGTCCATCGAAGCCGACATAAACCGGACTCCATTGTGCGCCGCACCACTTGGCTGCAGCAGGGTCTGCAAAGATCACGCCTGAAACATTTTTCTTGTCGCCTCAGATAAGCATATCAAACAAGCCACTGCTGCTGCTTGCCGCTGATCCACGTGCCTAAGTTGGGGGTGTTGCAGCAGAATCTTCTGAAATCTGCACCACTGTGTCGCCACTAGGGTCCTCCGAAGACGACCTAAACCGGAGTCCAACCTGAGCCGCACCACTTGACCGAAGTAGTGGCTGCAAAGATGATGCCTGAAACATCTTTCTTGTGGCCTCAGATAAACCTATCAAACAAGCCACAGTTGCTGCTTGCTGCGGATCCAGATACCTACGTTGGGGTTGTTGCAAGAGTGTCTTCTGGAATCTGCACCACAGTGCCGCCACCAGGGGCCATCGAAGCTTACATAAACCGGACACCATCGTGCGCCGGACCACTTGGCCGCAGCTGGGGCAGCAAGAGCACGCCTGAAACGTCTTTCTTGTCACCGCAGATAATTCTATCAAACAAGCCACAGCTGCTGCTTGCCGCGGGTCCACGTGCCTACGTTGGGGGTGTTGAAAGATTACCTTCTAGAATCTGCACCACGGTGCCGCCACGTGGGTCCATCGAAGCCGACATAAACCGGAATGCGCCGCACCAATTGGCCGAAGCAGGGGCTGCAAAGATCACGCCTGAAACATCTTTCTTGTCGCCTCAGATAAGCCTATCAAACAAGCCACTGCTGCTGCTTGCCGCTGATCCAGGTGCCTAAGTGGGGGGTGTGGCAACAGTATCTTCAGGAATATGTGCCGCTGTGCCGCCACCAGGGGTCATGGAAGCATACATAAACCGGACACCATCGTTCGCCGGATCATTTGGCCGCAGCGGGGGCAGCAAAGCGCACGCCTGAAACATCTTTCTTGTCGCCGCAGATAAGCCTATCACACAAGCCACAGCTGCTGCTAGCCGCGGATGCACGTGCCCACGTTGGGTGTGTTGCAACACTATCTTCTGGATTCTGCACCACTGTGCCGCTAAGAGGGTCCATCGAAGCCGACATAAATCCAACTCCATCGTGCGCCGCACCACTTGGCCGAAGCAGTTTCTGCAAAGAGCACGCCTGCAACGTCTTTCTTGTCGCTGCAGATAAGCCTATTAAACAAGCCACAGCTGTTGCTTGCCGTGAACCACGTGCCCACGTTGGGTGTTTTCCAACAGTATATTCTGGAATCTGCACCACTGTGGCGCCACCAGGGTCCATCGAAGCCGATATGAACAGGACTCCATCGTGCGCCGCACCACTTGGCCGAAGCAGGCGCTGCAAAGATCACGCCTGAAACGCCTCTCATGGCGCCTCACATAAGCCTATCCAAGAAGCCCCAGCTGCTTCTTGCCGCGATCGACGTGCCTAAGTTGGGGGTGTTGCAACAGTATCTTTAAAATCTGCACCACATTGCCGTCACCAGGGGCCATCGAAGCCTTCATAAACCGGACACCATCGTGCGCCGGAACACATGCCCGCAGCGGGGGTAGCAAAGAGCACGCCTGCAACGTCTTCCTTGTCGCCGCAGATAAGCGTATAAAAGAAGCCACAGCTGCTGCTTGCCACGAATGCACGTTCCTACGGTGCGGGTGCGGCAACAGTATCTTCTGGAATCTGCACCACGGCGCCGCTACCAGAGGCTATCGAGGCCTACATAAACAGGACAACCATCGTGCGCCGGACCATTTGTCAGAAGCCGGGGCAGCGAAGAGCACGCCTGAAACGTCTTTCTTGTCGCCGCAGATGAGCCTATCAAACAAGCCACAGCTGCTGCTTTCCGCGGATCCACGTGCCCAAGTTGGGGGTGTGGCAAGAGTAAATTCTGCCATATGCACCCCTGTGCCGGTACCAGAGGCCATCGAATCATGAATAAAACGGCCACCATCCTGCACCGGAGCAGTTGGCCGCCGCGGGAACAGCAATCAGTACGTCAGAAACATCTGTCTTGTTGCCGCTGATAAGCCTATCAAAGAAGCCACAACTGCTGCTGGCTACGGATCACGTGCCCACGTTGGTGTTGTTGCAAGAGTGTCTTCGGGAATCTGCACCACGGTGCCGCCACCAGGGTCCATCAAAGCCGACATAAACCGGATTCCATCGTGCGCCGCACCAATTGGCCGCAGCAGGGGCTGCATAAATCACGCCTGAAACATCTTTCTTGTCGCCACAGATAAGCCTATCAAACAGGCCACAGCAGCTCCTTGGCGCGGATCACGTGTCCACGTTGGGGTTGTTGCAAGAGTGTCTTCTTGACTCTGCACCACTGTGCCGCCACCAGGGGCCATCGAAGCTTACATAAACCGGACAGCATCGTGCGCCGGACCACTTGGCCGCAGCGGGGGCAGCAAAGAGCACTCCTGAAACGTCTTTCTTGTCCCCTCAGATAAAACTATCAAACAAGCAACAGCTGCTGCTTGCCGCGGATCCCCGTGCCTACGTTAGGGGTGTTGCAACAGTACCTTCTGGAATCTGCACGACGGTGCCGCCACCAGGGTCCATCAAAGCCGACATAAACCGGACTCCATCGTACGCCGCACCACTTGGCCGCAGCAGGGGCTGCAAAGATCACGCCTGAAACATCTTTCGTGTAGCCTCAGATAAGCCTATCAAACAAGCCACTGCTGCTGCTTGCCCCGGATCCACGTGCCTAAGTTGGGTGTGTTAACAGTATCTTATGAAATCTGCAAAACTGTGCGGCCACCACGGGCCATCGAATTATGCATAAACCGGACACCATCGTGCGCCGGACCACTTGTAAGAAGCGGGGGCAGCGAAGAGCACGCCTGAAAAGTTTGCCTTGTCGCCACAGATAAGCCTATCAAACAAGCCACAGCTGCTGCTTGGCGCGGATCCACGTGCCTACGTTGGGGTTGTTGCAAGAGTGTTTTCAGAAATCTGCACCACTGTGCCGCCACCAGGGGCCATCGAAGCTTACATAAACCGGACACCATCGTGCGCCGGACCACTTGGCCGCTGTGGGAGCAGCAAAGAGCACCCCTGAAACATCTTTCTTGTCACCGCAGATAAAGCTATCAAAGAAGCCAGAGCTGCTGCTTGCCGCGGATCCACGTGCCTACGTTGGGGGTGTTGTAACAGTACCTTCTGGAATCTATACCACGGTGGGGCCACCAGGGTCCATCGAAGCCGACATGAACCGGACTCCATCGTGCGCCACACCACTTGGCCGCCGCTGGGGCTGCAAAGATCACGCCTGAAACGTTTTCCTTGTTGCCGCAGATAAGCCTATCAAATAAGCCACAGCTGCTGCTTGCCTTGGATGCACGTGCCTACGGTGCGGGTGCGGCAACAGTATCTTCTGGAATCAGCAGCACGGTGCCGCCACCAGAGGCTATCGAAGCCTACATAAACCGGACACCATCGTACGCCGGACCATTTGCCAGAAGCCGGGGCAGCAAAAAGCACGCCTGAAACGCCTTTCTTGTCGCCGCAGATAAGCCTATCAAACAAGCCACAGCTGCAGCTTGCTGCGGATCCACGTGCCTACGTTGGGGTTGTTGCAAGAGTGTCTTCTGGAATCTGCACCACTGTGCCGCCACCAGGGGCCATCGAAGCTCACATAAACCGGACACCATCGTGCGCCGGACCACTTGGCCACAGAGCGTGGGCAGCAAAGAGCATGCCTGAAACATCTTTCTTGTCACCGCAGATAAAACTATCAAACAAGACAGAGCTGCTGCTTGCCGCGGATCCACGTGCCAACGTAGGGGGCGTTGCAACGCTACCTTCTTGAATCTGCACCACGGTGCCGCCACCATGGTCCATCGAAGCCGACATAAACCGGACTCCATTGTGCGCCGCACCACTTGGCTGCAGCAGGGTCTGCAAAGATCACGCCTGAAACATTTTTCTTGTCGCCTCAGATAAGCATATCAAACAAGCCACTGCTGCTGCTTGCCGCTGATCCACGTGCCTAAGTTGGGGGTGTTGCAGCAGAATCTTCTGAAATCTGCACCACTGTGTCGCCACTAGGGTCCTCCGAAGACGACCTAAACCGGAGTCCAACCTGAGCCGCACCACTTGACCGAAGTAGTGGCTGCAAAGATGATGCCTGAAACATCTTTCTTGTGGCCTCAGATAAACCTATCAAACAAGCCACAGTTGCTGCTTGCTGCGGATCCAGATACCTACGTTGGGGTTGTTGCAAGAGTGTCTTCTGGAATCTGCACCACAGTGCCGCCACCAGGGGCCATCGAAGCTTACATAAACCGGACACCATCGTGCGCCGGACCACTTGGCCGCAGCTGGGGCAGCAAGAGCACGCCTGAAACGTCTTTCTTGTCACCGCAGATAATTCTATCAAACAAGCCACAGCTGCTGCTTGCCGCGGGTCCACGTGCCTACGTTGGGGGTGTTGAAAGATTACCTTCTAGAATCTGCACCACGGTGCCGCCACGTGGGTCCATCGAAGCCGACATAAACCGGAATGCGCCGCACCAATTGGCCGAAGCAGGGGCTGCAAAGATCACGCCTGAAACATCTTTCTTGTCGCCTCAGATAAGCCTATCAAACAAGCCACTGCTGCTGCTTGCCGCTGATCCAGGTGCCTAAGTGGGGGGTGTGGCAACAGTATCTTCAGGAATATGTGCCGCTGTGCCGCCACCAGGGGTCATGGAAGCATACATAAACCGGACACCATCGTTCGCCGGATCATTTGGCCGCAGCGGGGGCAGCAAAGCGCACGCCTGAAACATCTTTCTTGTCGCCGCAGATAAGCCTATCACACAAGCCACAGCTGCTGCTAGCCGCGGATGCACGTGCCCACGTTGGGTGTGTTGCAACACTATCTTCTGGATTCTGCACCACTGTGCCGCTAAGAGGGTCCATCGAAGCCGACATAAATCCAACTCCATCGTGCGCCGCACCACTTGGCCGAAGCAGTTTCTGCAAAGAGCACGCCTGCAACGTCTTTCTTGTCGCTGCAGATAAGCCTATTAAACAAGCCACAGCTGTTGCTTGCCGTGAACCACGTGCCCACGTTGGGTGTTTTCCAACAGTATATTCTGGAATCTGCACCACTGTGGCGCCACCAGGGTCCATCGAAGCCGATATGAACAGGACTCCATCGTGCGCCGCACCACTTGGCCGAAGCAGGCGCTGCAAAGATCACGCCTGAAACGCCTCTCATGGCGCCTCACATAAGCCTGTCCAAGAAGCCCCAGCTGCTTCTTGCCGCGATCGACGTGCCTAAGTTGGGGGTGTTGCAACAGTATCTTTAAAATCTGCACCACATTGCCGTCACCAGGGGCCATCGAAGCCTTCATAAACCGGACACCATCGTGCGCCGGAACACATGCCCGCAGCGGGGGTAGCAAAGAGCACGCCTGCAACGTCTTCCTTGTCGCCGCAGATAAGCGTATAAAAGAAGCCACAGCTGCTGCTTGCCACGAATGCACGTTCCTACGGTGCGGGTGCGGCAACAGTATCTTCTGGAATCTGCACCACGGCGCCGCTACCAGAGGCTATCGAGGCCTACATAAACAGGACAACCATCGTGCGCCGGACCATTTGTCAGAAGCCGGGGCAGCGAAGAGCACGCCTGAAACGTCTTTCTTGTCGCCGCAGATGAGCCTATCAAACAAGCCACAGCTGCTGCTTTCCGCGGATCCACGTGCCCAAGTTGGGGGTGTGGCAAGAGTAAATTCTGCCATATGCACCCCTGTGCCGGCACCAGAGGCCATCGAATCATGAATAAAACGGCCACCATCCTGCACCGGAGCAGTTGGCCGCCGCGGGAACAGCAATCAGTACGTCAGAAACATCTGTCTTGTTGCCGCTGATAAGCCTATCAAAGAAGCCACAACTGCTGCTGGCTACGGATCACGTGCCCACGTTGGTGTTGTTGCAAGAGTGTCTTCGGGAATCTGCACCACGGTGCCGCCACCAGGGTCCATCAAAGCCGACATAAACCGGATTCCATCGTGCGCCGCACCAATTGGCCGCAGCAGGGGCTGCATAAATCACGCCTGAAACATCTTTCTTGTCGCCACAGATAAGCCTATCAAACAGGCCACAGCAGCTCCTTGGCGCGGATCACGTGTCCACGTTGGGGTTGTTGCAAGAGTGTCTTCTTGACTCTGCACCACTGTGCCGCCGCCAGGGGCCATCGAAGCTTACATAAACCGGACAGCATCGTGCGCCGGACCACTTGGCCGCAGCGGGGGCAGCAAAGAGCACTCCTGAAACGTCTTTCTTGTCCCCTCAGATAAAACTATCAAACAAGCAACAGCTGCTGCTTGCCGCGGATCCCCGTGCCTACGTTAGGGGTGTTGCAACAGTACCTTCTGGAATCTGCACGACGGTGCCGCCACCAGGGTCCATCAAAGCCGACATAAACCGGACTCCATCGTACGCCGCACCACTTGGCCGCAGCAGGGGCTGCAAAGATCACGCCTGAAACATCTTTCGTGTAGCCTCAGATAAGCCTATCAAACAAGCCACTGCTGCTGCTTGCCCCGGATCCACGTGCCTAAGTTGGGTGTGTTAACAGTATCTTCTGAAATCTGCAAAACTGTGCGGCCACCACGGGCCATCGAATTATGCATAAACCGGACACCATCGTGCGCCGGACCACTTGTAAGAAGCGGGGGCAGCGAAGAGCACGCCTGAAAAGTTTGCCTTGTCGCCACAGATAAGCCTATCAAACAAGCCACAGCTGCTGCTTGGCGCGGATCCACGTGCCTACGTTGGGGTTGTTGCAAGAGTGTTTTCAGAAATCTGCACCACTGTGCCGCCACCAGGGGCCATCGAAGCTTACATAAACCGGACACCATCGTGCGCCGGACCACTTGGCCGCTGTGGGAGCAGCAAAGAGCACCCCTGAAACATCTTTCTTGTCACCGCAGATAAAGCTATCAAAGAAGCCAGAGCTGCTGCTTGCCGCGGATCCACGTGCCTACGTTGGGGGTGTTGTAACAGTACCTTCTGGAATCTATACCACGGTGGGGCCACCAGGGTCCATCGAAGCCGACATGAACCGGACTCCATCGTGCGCCACACCACTTGGCCGCCGCTGGGGCTGCAAAGATCACGCCTGAAACGTTTTCCTTGTTGCCGCAGATAAGCCTATCAAATAAGCCACAGCTGCTGCTTGCCTTGGATGCACGTGCCTACGGTGCGGGTGCGGCAACAGTATCTTCTGGAATCAGCAGCACGGTGCCGCCACCAGAGGCTATCGAAGCCTACATAAACCGGACACCATCGTACGCCGGACCATTTGCCAGAAGCCGGGGCAGCAAAAAGCACGCCTGAAACGCCTTTCTTGTCGCCGCAGATAAGCCTATCAAACAAGCCACAGCTGCAGCTTGCTGCGGATCCACGTGCCTACGTTGGGGTTGTTGCAAGAGTGTCTTCTGGAATCTGCACCACTGTGCCGCCACCAGGGGCCATCGAAGCTCACATAAACCGGACACCATCGTGCGCCGGACCACTTGGCCACAGAGCGTGGGCAGCAAAGAGCATGCCTGAAACATCTTTCTTGTCACCGCAGATAAAACTATCAAACAAGACAGAGCTGCTGCTTGCCGCGGATCCACGTGCCAACGTAGGAGGCGTTGCAACGCTACCTTCTTGAATCTGCACCACGGTGCCGCCACCATGGTCCATCGAAGCCGACATAAACCGGACTCCATTGTGCGCCGCACCACTTGGCTGCAGCAGGGTCTGCAAAGATCACGCCTGAAACATTTTTCTTGTCGCCTCAGATAAGCATATCAAACAAGCCACTGCTGCTGCTTGCCGCTGATCCACGTGCCTAAGTTGGGGGTGTTGCAGCAGAATCTTCTGAAATCTGCACCACTGTGTCGCCACTAGGGTCCTCCGAAGACGACCTAAACCGGACTCCAACCTGAGCCGCACCACTTGACCGAAGTAGTGGCTGCAAAGATGATGCCTGAAACATCTTTCTTGTGGCCTCAGATAAACCTATCAAACAAGCCACAGTTGCTGCTTGCTGCGGATCCAGATACCTACGTTGGGGTTGTTGCAAGAGTGTCTTCTGGAATCTGCACCACAGTGCCGCCACCAGGGGCCATCGAAGCTTACATAAACCGGACACCATCGTGCGCCGGACCACTTGGCCGCAGCTGGGGCAGCAAGAACACGCCTGAAACGTCTTTCTTGTCACCGCAGATAATTCTATCAAACAAGCCACAGCTGCTGCTTGCCGCGGGTCCACGTGCCTACGTTGGGGGTGTTGAAAGATTACCTTCTAGAATCTGCACCACGGTGCCGCCACGTGGGTCCATCGAAGCCGACATAAACCGGAATGCGCCGCACCAATTGGCCGAAGCAGGGGCTGCAAAGATCACGCCTGAAACATCTTTCTTGTCGCCTCAGATAAGCCTATCAAACAAGCCACTGCTGCTGCTTGCCGCTGATCCAGGTGCCTAAGTGGGGGGTGTGGCAACAGTATCTTCAGGAATATGTGCCGCTGTGCCGCCACCAGGGGTCATGGAAGCATACATAAACCGGACACCATCGTTCGCCGGATCATTTGGCCGCAGCGGGGGCAGCAAAGCGCACGCCTGAAACATCTTTCTTGTCGCCGCAGATAAGCCTATCACACAAGCCACAGCTGCTGCTAGCCGCGGATGCACGTGCCCACGTTGGGTGTGTTGCAACACTATCTTCTGGATTCTGCACCACTGTGCCGCTAAGAGGGTCCATCGAAGCCGACATAAATCCAACTCCATCGTGCGCCGCACCACTTGGCCGAAGCAGTTTCTGCAAAGAGCACGCCTGCAACGTCTTTCTTGTCGCTGCAGATAAGCCTATTAAACAAGCCACAGCTGTTGCTTGCCGTGAACCACGTGCCCACGTTGGGTGTTTTCCAACAGTATATTCTGGAATCTGCACCACTGTGGCGCCACCAGGGTCCATCGAAGCCGATATGAACAGGACTCCATCGTGCGCCGCACCACTTGGCCGAAGCAGGCGCTGCAAAGATCACGCCTGAAACGCCTCTCATGGCGCCTCAGATAAGCCTATCCAACAAGCCCCAGCTGCTTCTTGCCGCGATCGACGTGCCTAAGTTGGGGGTGTTGCAACAGTATCTTTAAAATCTGCACCACATTGCCGTCACCAGGGGCCATCGAAGCCTTCATAAACCGGACACCATCGTGCGCCGGAACACATGCCCGCAGCGGGGGTAGCAAAGAGCACGCCTGCAACGTCTTCCTTGTCGCCGCAGATAAGCGTATAAAAGAAGCCACAGCTGCTGCTTGCCACGAATGCACGTTCCTACGGTGCGGGTGCGGCAACAGTATCTTCTGGAATCTGCACCACGGCGCCGCTACCAGAGGCTATCGAGGCCTACATAAACAGGACAACCATCGTGCGCCGGACCATTTGTCAGAAGCCGGGGCAGCGAAGAGCACGCCTGAAACGTCTTTCTTGTCGCCGCAGATGAGCCTATCAAACAAGCCACAGCTGCTGCTTTCCGCGGATCCACGTGCCCAAGTTGGGGGTGTGGCAAGAGTAAATTCTGCCATATGCACCCCTGTGCCGGCACCAGAGGCCATCGAATCATGAATAAAACGGCCACCATCCTGCACCGGAGCAGTTGGCCGCCGCGGGAACAGCAATCAGTACGTCAGAAACATCTGTCTTGTTGCCGCTGATAAGCCTATCAAAGAAGCCACAACTGCTGCTGGCTACGGATCACGTGCCCACGTTGGTGTTGTTGCAAGAGTGTCTTCGGGAATCTGCACCACGGTGCCGCCACCAGGGTCCATCAAAGCCGACATAAACCGGATTCCATCGTGCGCCGCACCAATTGGCCGCAGCAGGGGCTGCATAAATCACGCCTGAAACATCTTTCTTGTCGACTCAGATAAGCCTATAAACTAGCCACTGCTGCTGCTTGCCGCTTATCCACGTGCCTAAGTTGGGCGTGTTGCAACAATGTCTTTTGAAATCTGCACCACTGTGCCGCCACCAGGGTCCATCTAAGCCGAAATAAACCGGACTCCATCGTGCGCCGCACTATTTGGCAGCAGCAGGGGTTGCAAAGATCACGCGTGAAACATCTTTCTTGTCGCCTCAGATAAGCCTATCAAACAAGCCACAGGTGCTGCTTGCTGCGGATCCACGTACCTACGTTGGGGGTGTGGCAACAGTATCTTCAGGAATATGCACCACTGTGCCGCCACCAGGGGTCATGGAAGCATGCATAAACCGGACACCATCGTTCGCCGGATCATTTGGCCGCAGCGGGGGCAGCAAAGCGCACGCCTGAAACATCTTTCTTGTCGCCGCAGATAAGCCTGTCACACAAGCCACAGCTGCTACTAGCAGAGGATGCACGTGCCTACGTTGGGGTTGTTGCAAGAGTGTCTTCAGGAATCTGCACCACTGTGCCGCCACCAGGGGCCATCGAAGCTTACATAAACCGGACACCATCGTGCGCCGGACCACTTGGCCGCAGTGGGGGAAGCAATGAGCACGTTTGAAACATCTTTCTTGTCACCACAGATAAAACTATCAAACAAGATAGAGCTGCTTGCCCCGAACTAAGTGCCCACGTTGGGTGTGTTGCAACAGTATCTTCTGGAATCTGCACCACTGTGCCGCTACTAGGGTCCATGGAAGCCGACATAAATCGGGCTCCATCGTGCGCCGCACCACTTCGCCGAAGCAGTTGCTGCAAAGAACGCGCCTGAAACGTCTTTCTTGTAGCCTCAGATAAGCCTATCAAACCAGCCACAGCTGGTGCTTCCCGCGGATCGACGTGCCTAAGTTGGGGGTGTTGCAACAGTATCTTCTGAAATTTGCACCACATTTTCGCCACAGGGGGCCATCGAAGCCTACGTGAACCTGACACCATCGTGCGCCGGACCACTTGCCCGCAGCGGGGGAAGCAAAGAGCGCGCCTGCAACGTCTTTCTTGTCACTTGAGATAAGCCTATGAAACAAGCCACAGCTTCTGCTTGCGGCGGATCCACGTGCCTACGTTGCGGGTTGTTGCAACTATGTCTTCTAAAATCTGCACCACTGTGCCGGCACTAGGGGCCATCGAAGCCGACATTAACTGGACACCATCGTGCGCCGGACCCCTTGTCAGAAGCGGGGGAAGCGAAGAGCACACCTGAAACGTCTTTATTGTCACTGCAGATAAGCCTATCAAACAAGCCACAGCTGTTGGTTGCCGTGGATGCACGTGCCTACGGTGCGGGAGCGGCTACAGTATCTTCTGGAATCTGCACTACGGCGCCGCCACCAGAGGATATCGAAGCCTACATAAACGGCACACCATCATGGGCCGCACCATTAGGACGCAGCAGGGGCAGCAAAGAGCACGCCTGAAAGGTCTCTCTTGTCGCCCTAGATAAGCCTATCAAACAAGCCACAGCTCCTGTTTGCCGCGGATGCACGTGCCTACGGTGCGGGTGTGGCATCAGTATCTTCAGGAATATGCACCACTGTGCCGCCACCAGGGGTCATCGAAGGATATATAAACCGGACCCCATCGTGTGCCGGACCACTGGCCGCCGCGGGGGCAGCAAACAGCACGCCTGAAAAGACTTTCTTGTCAACGCAGATAAACTATCAAACAAGCCACAGCGGCTGCTTGGCGCGAACCACGTGCCCACGTTTGGTGTTTTGCAACAGTATCTACTGGAATCTGCACCACTGTGCCGCCACTAGGGTCCATCGAAGCCGATATAATTCGGACTCCATCGCGCGCCGGACCACTTCGGGGCAGCGGGGGCAGCAAAGAGCACGCCTGCAACGTCTTTTTGTCGCTGCAGATAAGCCTATCAAAGTAGCCACAGCTGCTGCTTGCCGCGGATCGGCGTGTCTAAGTGGGGGGTGTTGCAACAGTACCTTCTGAAATCTGCACCACATTGCCGCCACAAGGGGCCATCGAAGCCGACATAAACCGGACACCATCGTGCGCCGGACCACTTGGCCGCAGCGGGGGATGCAATGAGTACACCTGAAACGTCTTTCTTGTCGCCGCAGATAAGCCTATCAAACAAAACACAGCTACTGCCTTTCGTGGATCCACATGCCTACGTTGGGGGTGTGGCAACAGTATCTTCTGAAATCTGCACCACATTGCCGTCACAAGGGACCATCGAAGCATACAAAAACCTGACACCATCGTGCGCCGGACCACTAGGCTGCAAAGGGGGCAGAAAAGAACACGCCTGAAACGTCTTTGTTGTGGCCACAGATAAGCCTATCAAACAAGCCACAGCTGCTGCTTGGTGCGGATCCAGGTGCCTACATTGGGGGTGTTGCAACAGTACCTTCTTCAATCTGCACCACGGCGCCGCCACCAGCGTCCATGGAATCATGCATAAAACGGACACTATCGTGCGCCGGACCACTTGGCCTCCGCGGGAAAAGCAATGAGCACGACTGAAACGACTTTCTTGTTGCCGGAGATAAGCCTATCAAACAAGCCACAGCTGCTGCTTGCCGCGGATCTACGTGCCTACGTAGGGAGTTTCGCAACAGTGTCTTCTGAAATGTGCTCCACTGTGCCGCCACCAGGGGCCATCGAATCATGCATAATACGGACACCATCGTGCGCCGGACAACTTGGCCGCAGCGGGGGCTGCAAAGATCACGCCTAAAACGTCTTTCTTGTCGCTGCAGCTAAACTATCAAACATGGCACAGGTGATGCTTTGCGCGGATGCACGTGCCCACGTTGGGGGTGTAGCAAAAGTATCTTCTGGAATATGCACCACCGTGCCGCCACCAGGGGCCATCGAATCATGGATAAAAGGGCACCATCGTGCGCCGGACCACTTGGCAGAAGCGTTGGCAGCAAAGAGCACGCCTGAAACGTTTTTGTTGTCACCGCAGCTAAACTATCAAACAAGCCACAGCTGCTGGTTGCCGCGGATCCACATGCCTACGTTGGGGGTGTTGCAAGAGTGTCTTCTGGAATTTGCACCACTGTGACGCCACCAGAGGCCATCGAAGCCTGCATAAACCAGACATTTTCGCGCGCAGGACCACTTGGCCGCCGCGGGGGCACCAAAAAGCACGCCTGAAACGTCTTTCTTGACGCTGCAGATCAGCCTATCAAACAAGCCACCGCTGCTGCTTGCTGCGGATCCACGTACCTAGGTTGGGGGTGTGGCAACAGTATCTTCAGGAATATGCACCACTATGCCGCCACCAGGGATCATCGAAGCATACATAAACCGGACACCATCGTGCTCCGGACCACTTGGCCGCAGCGGGGGCACCAAAGAGCACGCCTGTAACGTCTTTGTTGTCACCACAGATAGACTATCAAACAAGCCTCAGCTGCTGCTTGTCCCGGATGCACGTGCCTACGTTGGGGGTGTTGCAAGAGTGTCTTCTGGAATCTTCATCACTGTGCCGCCACGAGGGGCCATCGAAGCCTACATAAACCACACATCATGGTTTGGTGGACCATTTGGCCGCAGCAAGGGCAGCAAGGAGCACGCCTGAAACGTGTTACTTGTCACCGCAGATAAGCCTATCACACAAGCAACAGCTGCTGCTAGCCGCGCATGCACGTGCCTAGGTTGCGGGTGTGGGGACAGTATCTTCTGGAATCTTCACCACAGTCCCGCCACCAGAGCCTATCGAAGCCTACATAAACCGGACAACATCGTGCGCCGGACCACTTGGCCGCCGCGGGGGCAGCAAGAGCACGCCTGAAACGTCTTTCTTGTCGCCGCAGATAATACTATCAAACAAGCCACAGCTGCTGCTTGCCGCGGATCCACGTGCCTACGTTGGGGGTGTTGAAAGTTAACCTTCTGGAATCTGCACCACGGTGCCGCCACCAGGGTCCACCGAAGCCGACATGAACCGGACTCCATCGTGCGCCGCACCAATTGGCCGAAGCAGGGGCTGCAAAGATCACGCCTGAAACATCTTTCTTGTCGCCTCGGATAAGCCTATCAAACAAGCCACTGCTGCTGCTTGCCGCGGATCCACGTGCCTAAGTGGGGGGGTGTGGCAACAGTATCTTCAGGAATGTGTACCACTGTGCCGCCACCAGGGGTCATGGATGTATACATAAACCGAACACCATCGTTCGCCGGATCATTTGGCCGCAGCGGGGGCAGCAAAGCGCACGCCTGAAACATCTTTCTTGTCGCCGCAGATAAGCCTATCACACATGCCACAGCTGCTGCTAGCCGCGGATGCACGTGCCCACGTTGGGTGTGTTGCAACAGTAACTTCTGGAATCTGCACCACTGTGCCGCTAGTAGGGTCCATCGAAGCCGACATAAATCGGACTCCATCGCGCGCCGCACCACTTGGCCGAAGCAGTTTCTGCAAAGAACGCGCCTGAAACGTCTTTCGTGTCGCCTCAGATAAGCCTATCAAACAAGCCACAGCTGCTGCTTCCCGCGGATCGACGTGCCTAATTGGGGGTGTTGCAACAGTATCTTCTGAAATATGCGCCACATTTCCGCCACAAGGGGCCATCGAAGCCTACATAAACCGGACGCCATCGTGCGCTGACCACTTGTCAGAAGCGTGGGCAGCGAAGAGCTCACCTGAAACGTCTTTCTTGTCACCGCAGATAAGCCTATTTAACAAGCCACGCCTGCTGCTTGCCGCGGATGCACGTGCCTGCGGTGCGTGTGCGGCAACAGTATCTTCTGGAATCTGCACCATGGCGCCGCCACCTGAGGCTATCGAAGCCTACATAAACCGGCATCATCGTGCGCCGTACCGCTTGCCCGCAGCGGGGGAAGCAAAGAGCACGCCTGCGACGTCTCTCTTGTCGCCTCAGATAAGCCTATCAAAGAAGCCACCGCTGCTGCTTGCGGTGGATCCACGTGCCTAAGTAGTGGGTTTTTGCAACAGTACCTTCTGGAATCTGCACCACGGCGCTGCCACGAGGGTCCTTCGAAGCCGACATAAACCGGACTCCATCGTGCGCCGCACCACTTGGCCGCAGCAGGGGCTGCATAAATCACGCCTGAAACATCTTTCTTGTCGCCTCAGATAAGCCTATAAAACTAGCCACTGCTGCTGCTTGCCGCTTATCCACGTGCCTAAGTTGGGGGTGTTGCAACAGAATCTTTTGAAATTTGCACCACTATGCCGCCACCAGGGTCCTTCGAAGCCGACATAAACCGGACTCCATCGTGCGCCGCACCACTTGGGCGCAGCAGGGGCTGCATAAATCACGCCTGAAAAATCTTTCTTGTCGTCTCAGATAAACCTATAAAACTAGCCACTGCTGCTGCTTGCCGCTTATGCACGTGCCTAGGTTGGGGGTGTTGCAACAATATCTTTTGAAATTTGCACCACTTTGCCGCCACCACGGTCCATCGAAGCCGACATAAACCGGACTCCATCGTGCGGCGCACCACTTGGCAGCAGCAGGGGCTGCAAAGATCACGCGTGAAACATCTTTCTTGTCGCCTCAGATAAGCCTAACAAACAAGCCACTGCTGGTGCTAGCCGCGGATCCACGTGCCTAAGTTGGGGGTGTTGCAACAGTATCTTCTGGAATCTGCACCACTGTGGCGCCACCAGGGTCCATCGAAGCCGATATAAACAGGGCTCCATCGTGCGCCGCACCACTTGGCCGAAGCAGGGGCTGCAAAGACCACGCCTGAAACGCCTCTCATGGCGCCTCAGATAAGCCTATCAAACAAGCCACAGCTGCTGCTTGCCGCGGATCGACGTGCCTAAGTTGGGGGTGTTGCAACAGTATCTTCTGAAATCTGCACCACATTGCCGCCACAAAGGGCCATCGAAGCCTACATAAACCGGACACCATCGTGCGCCGGACCACTTGCCCGCAGCGGGGGCAGCAAAGAGCACGCCTGCAACGTCTTCCTTGTCGCCGCAGATAAGTGTATAAAAGAAGCCACAGCTGCTGCTTGCCACGAATGCACGTGCCTACGGTGCGGGTGCGGCAACAGTATCTTCTGGAATCTGCACCACGGCGCTGCCACCTGACGCTATCGAAGCCTACATAAACCGCACACCATCATGGGCCGGACCACTTGGCCGAAGCGGTGGATGCAAAGAGCACACCTGAAACGTCTTTCTTGTCGCCGCAGATGAGCCTATGAAACAAGCCACAGCAGCTGCCTGGCGCGGATCACATGCCCACGTTGCGTTTGTTGCAAGGGTGTCTTCTGGAATCTGCACCACTGTACCGCCACCAGGGGCCATCGAAGCTTACATAAACCTGACACCATCGTGCGCCGGACCAATTAGCCGCAGCGGGGGCAGCAAATAGCACGCCTGAAACGTCTTTCGAGTCCCATCAGATAAATCTATCAAACAAGCAACAGGTGCTGCTTGCCGCGGATCCACGTGCCTACGTTGGGGATGTAGCAACAGTACCTTCTGGAATCTGCACTACGGCGCCGCCACCAGGGTCCTTCGAAGCCGACATAAACCGGACTCCATCGTGCGCCGCACCACTTGGCCGCAGCAGGGGCTGCATAAATCACGCCTGAAACATCTTTCTTGTCGTCTCAGATAAACCTATAAAACTAGCCACTGCTGCTGCTTGCCGCTTATCCACGTGCCTAAGTTGGGGGTGTTGCAACAGTATCTTTTGAAATTTGCACCACTATGCCGCCACCAGGGTCCATCGAAGCCGACATAAACCGGACTCCATCGTGCGGCGCACCACTTGGCAGCAGCAGGGGCTGCAAAGATCACGCGTGAAACATCTTTCTTGTCGCCTCAGATAAGCCTAACAAACAAGCCACTGCTGGTGCTAGCCGCGGATCCACGTGCCTAAGTTGGGGGTGTTGCAACAGTATCTTCTGGAATCTGCACCACTGTGGCGCCACCAGGGTCCATCGAAGCCGATATAAACAGGACTCCATCGTGCGCCGCACCACTTGGCCGAAGCAGGGGCTGCAAAGACCACGCCTGAAAGGCCTCTCATGGCGCCTCAGATAAGCCTATCAAACAAGCCACAGCTGCTGCTTGCCGCGGATCGACGTGCCTCAGTTGGGGGTGTTGCAACAGTATCTTCTGAAATCTGCACCACATTGCCGCCACAAAGGGCCATCGAAGCCTACATGAACCGGACACCATCGTGCGCCGGACCACTTGCCCGCAGCGGGGGCAGCAAAGAGCACGCCTGCAACGTCTTCCTTGTCGCCGCAGATAAGTGTATAAAAGAAGCCACAGCTGCTGCTTGCCACGAATGCACGTGCCTACGGTGCGGGTGCGGCAACAGTATTTTCTGGAATCTGCACCACGGCGCCGCCACCAGGGGCCATAGAAGCCAACATAAACCGGACTCCATCGTGCACCGCACCACTTGGCCGAAGCAGGGGCTGCAAAGATCAGGCCTGAAACGTCTTTCTTGTCCCCTCAGATAAAACTATCAAACAAGCAACAGCTGTTGCTTGCCGCGGATCCACGTACCTACATTGGGGGTGTGGCAACAGTATCTTCAGGAATATGCACCACTGTGCCGCCACCAGGCGTCATCGAAGCCGACATAAACCGTACTCAATCCTTCGCCGCACCACTTGTCCGAAGCAGGGGCTGCAAAGATCATGCCTGAAACGTCTTTCTTGTCGCCTCAGATAAGCCTATCAAACAAGCCACAGCTGCTGCTTGCCGCGGATCGACGTGCCTAAGTTGGGGGTGTTGCAACAGTATCTTCGGAAATCTGCACCACATTGCCGCCACAAAGGGCCATCGAAGCCTGCATAAACCGGACACCATCGTGCGCCGGACCACTTGCCCGCAGCGGGGGCAGCAAAGAGCACGCCTGACACGTCTTTCTTGTTGCCTCAGATAAGCCTATCAAAGAAGCCACAGCTGCTGTTTGGCGCGGATGTATGCGCCTACGGTGCGGGGGCGGCAACAGTATCTTCTGGAAACAGCACCACGGCGCCCCCACCAGAGGCTATCGATGCCTACATAAACCGGACACCATCGTGCGGTGGACCACTTGCCCGCATGGGGGAAGCAAAGAGCACACCTGCAACGTCTTTCATGTCGCCGCTGATAAGCCTATCAAAGAAGCCACAGCTGCTGCTTGCCACGGATTCACGTGCCTACGGTGCGGGTGCGGCAACAGTATCTTCTGGAATCTGCACCACGGCGCCGCCACCAGGTGTCGTCGAAGCCTACATAAATGGGACTCCATCGTGCGCCGGACCACTTGGCCGCAGCGGTGGATGCAAAGAGCACACCTGAAACGTCTTTCTTGTCGCAGCAGATGAGCCTATCAAACAAGCTACAGCTGCTGCTTTCCGCGGAACCACGTGCCTACGTTGGGTTCTGGCAACAGTATCTTCTGAAATCTGCGCCACATTGCCGCCACAAGGGTCCATCGAAGCCTACAAAAACCGGACACCATCGTGCGCCGGACCACTAGGCCGCAGCGGGGGCAGCAAAGAGCACGCCTGAAACGTCTTTCTTGTCGCCACAGATAAGCCTATCAAACAAGCCACAGCAGCTGCTTGGCGCGGATCACGTGCCCACGTTGGGGTTGTTGCAAGGGTGTCGCCTGGAATCTGCACCACTGTGCCGCCACCAGGGGCCATCGAAGCTTACATAAACCTGACACCATCGTGCGCCGGACCACTTAGCCGCAGCGGGGGCAGCAAAGAGCACGCCTGAAACGTCTTTCGAGTCCCATCAGATAAATCTATCAAACAAGCAACAGGTGCTGCTTTCCGCGGATCCACGTGCCTACCTTGGGGATGTGGCAACAGTACCTTCTGGAATCTGCACCACGGAACCGCCACCAGGCTCCATCGAAGCCGACATAAACCGGACTCCATCGTGCGCCGCACCACTTGGCAGCAGCAGGGGCTGCAAAGATCACGCGTGAAACATCTTTCTTGTCGCCTCAGAGAAGCCTATCAAACAAGCCACTGCTGATGCTAGCCGCGGATCCACGTGCCTAAGTTGGGGGTGTTGCAACAGTATCTTCTGAAATCTGCACCACTGTGCTGCCACCACGGGCCATCGAATCATGCATAAACCGGACACCATCGTGCGCCGGACCACTTGTGAGAAGTGGGGGAGCGAAGAGCACGCCTGAAACGTCTTTCTTGTCGCCGCAGATAAGCCTATCACAGAAGCCACAGCTGCTGCTTGCTGCGGATCCACGTATCTCGGTTGGCGGTGTGGCTACAGTATCTTCAGGAATATGCACCACTCTGCCGCCACCAGGGGTGATCGAAGCATGCATAAACCGGACACCATTGTTCGCCGGACCGCACGCCCGCCACGCGGGAAGCAATGAGCACGCCTGCGACGTCTTTCTTGTCGCCTCAGATAAGGCTATCAAACAAGCCACCGCTGCTGCTTGCGGCGGATCCACTTGCCTACTTTACGGGTTGTTGCAACTGTGTCTTCTGGAATCTGCACCACTGTGCCGGCAAAAGGGGCCATCGAAGCCGACATTAAGCGGACACCATCGTGCGCCGGACCACTTGGCCGCAGCGGGGGCAGGAAATAGAACGCCTGAAACGTCTTTGATGTCACCGCAGTAAACTATCAAACATGCCACAGCTGCTACTTGCCGCGGATCCACGTGCCTACATTGGGTGTGTTGCAACAGTATCTTCTGGAATCTGCACCACTGTGCCGCCACTAGGGTCCATCGAAGCCGATATAAACCGGACTCCATCGCGCGCAGGACCACTTCTGGGCAGCGGGGGCAGCAAAGAGCGCGCCTGCAACGTCTTTTTGTCGCTGCAGATAAGCCTATAAAACAAGCCACAGCTGCTCTTTGCCTGAACCACGTGCCCACGTTGGGTGCGTCGCAAAAGTATCTTCTGGAATCTGCACCACTGTGCCGCCATTAGGGTCCATCGAAGCCGACATAAATTGGACTCCATCGTGCGTCGCAGGACTTGGTCGAAGCAGGGGCTGCAAAGATCTCGCCTGAGACGTCTTTCTTGTCGCCTCAGATAAGCCATAACCCTTTCAAAGAAGCCACAGCTGGTGCTTGCCGCGGATCGGCGTGCCTAATTGGGGGGTGTTGCGACAGTACCTTCTGAAATCTGCACCACATTGCCGCCGCAAGCGGCCATCGAAGCCTACATAAACCGGACACCATCGTGCGCCGGACCACTTGGCCGCAGCGGGGGATGCAAAGAGTACACCTGAAACGTCTTTCTTGTCGCCTCAGATAAGCCTATCAAAGAAGCCACAGCTGCTGCTTGCCGCGGATCGGCGTGCCTAAGTGGGGGGTGTTGCAACAGTATCTTCTGAAATCTGCACCACATTGCCGCCACAAGGGGCCATGGAAGCCTACATTAACCGGACACCGTCGTGCGCCGGACCAGTTGGCCGCAGCGGGGGATGCAAACTGTACACCTGAAACGTCTTTCTTGTCGCCTCAGATAAGCATATCAAACAAGCCACAGCTGCTGCTTGTTGCGGATACAGATACCTACGTTCGGGGTGTTGAAAGATTACCTTCTGGAATCTGCATCACGGTGCCGCCAACAGGGTCCATCGAAGCCGACATAAACCGGACTCCATCGTGCGCCGCACCACTTGGCCGCAGCAGGGGCTGCATAAATCACGCCTGAAACATCTTTCTTGTCGCTGCAGATAAGCCTATCCAACAAGCCCCAGCTGTTTCTTGCCGCGATCGACGTGCCTAAGTTGGGGGTGTTGCAACAGTATCTTCTAAAATCTGCACCACATTGCCGTCACAAGGAGCCATCGAAGCCTTCATAAACCGGACACCATCGTGCGCCGGAACACATGCCCGCAGCGGGGGCAGCAAAGAGCACGCCTGCAACGTCTTCCTTGTCGCCGCAGATAAGTGTATAAAAGAAGCCACAGCTGCTGCTTGCCACGAATGCACGTGCCTACGGTGCGGGTGCGGCAACAGTATTTTCTGGAATCTGCACCACGGCGCCGCCACCAGGGGCCATAGAAGCCAACATAAACCGGACTCCATCGTGCACCGCACCACTTGGCCGAAGCAGGGGCTGCAAAGATCACGCCTGAAACGTCTTTCTTGTCCCCTCAGATAAAACTATCAAACAAGCAACAGCTGTTGCTTGCCGCGGATCCACGTACCTACATTGGGGGTGTGGCAACAGTATCTTCAGGAATATGCACCACTGTGCCGCCACCAGGCGTCATCGAAGCCGACATAAACCGGACTCAATCCTTCGCCGCACCACTTGCCCGAAGCAGGGGCTGGAAAGATCACGCCTGAAACGTCTTTCTTGTTGCCTCAGATAAGCCTATCAAACAAGCTACAGCTGCTGCTTGCCGCGGATCGACGTGCCTAAGTTGGGGGTGTTGCAACAGTATCTTCTGAAATTTGCACCACATTGCCGCCACAAAGGACCATCGAAGCCTACATAAACCGGACACCATCGTGCGCCGGACCACTTGCCCGCAGCGGGGGCAGCGAAGAGCACGCCTGACACGTCTTTCTTGTTGCCTCAGATAAGCCTATCAAAGAAGCCACAGCTGCTGTTTGGCGCGGATGTATGTGCCTACGGTGCGGGTGCGGCAACAGTATCTGCTGGAATCAGCACCATGGCGCCGCCACCAGAGGCTATCGATGCCTACATAAACCGGACACCATCGTGCGGCGGACCACTTGCCCGCATGTGGGAAGCAAAGAGCACACCTGCAACGTCTTTCATGTCGCCGCTGATAAGCCTATCAAAGAAGCCACAGCTGCTGCTTGCCACGGATTCACGTGCCTACGGTGCGGGTGCGGCAACAGTATCTTCTGGAATCTGCACCACGGCGCCGCCACCAGGGGTCGTCGAAGCCTATACAAATGGGACTCCATCGTGAGCCGGACCACTTGACCGCAGCGGTGGATGCAAAGAGCACACCTGAAACGTCTTTCTTGTCGCCGCAGATGAGCCTATCAAACAAGCTACAGCTGCTGCTTTCCGCGGAACCACGTGCCTACGTTTAGTTCTGGCAACAGTATCTTCTGAAATCTGCGCCACATTGCCGCCACAAGGGTCCATCGAAGCCTACATAAACCGGACACCATCGTGCGCCGGAGCACTAGGCCGCAGCGGGGGCAGCAAAGAGCAGGCCTGAAACGTCTTTCTTGTCGCCACAGATAAGCCTATCAAACAAGCCACAGCAGCTGCTAGGCGTGGATCACGTGCCCACGTTGGGGTTGTTGCAAGGGTGTCGCCTGGAATCTGCACCACTGTGCCGCCACCAGGGGCCATCGAAGCTTACATAAACCTGACACCATCGTGCGCCGGACCACTTAGCCGCAGCGGGGGCAGCAAAGAGCGCGCCTGAAACGTCTTTCGAGACCCATCAGATAAATCTATCAAACAAGCAACAGGTGCTGCTTTCCGCGGATCCACGTGCCTACCTTGGGGATGTGGCAACAGTACCTTCTGGAATCAGCACCACGGTGCCGCCACCAGGCTCCATGGAAGCCGACATAAACCGGACTCCATCGTGCGCCGCCCCACTTGGCAGCAGCAGGGGCTGCAAAGATCACGCGTGAAACACCTTTCTTGTCGCCTCAGAGAAACCTATCAAACAAGCCACTGCTGATGCTAGCCGCGGATCCACGTGCCTAAGTTGGGGGTGTTGCAACAGTATCTTCTGAAATCTGCACCACTGTGCTGCCACCACGGGCCATCGAATGATGCATAAACCGGACACCATCGTGCGCCGGACCACTTGTGAGAAGCGGGGGCAGCGAAGAGCACGCCTGAAACGTCTTTCTTGTCGCCGCAAATAAGCCTATCACAGAAGCCACAGCTGCTGCTTGCTGCGGATCCACGTACCTCGGTTGGGGGTGTGGCTACACTATCTTCAGGAATATGCACCACTCTGCCGCCACCAGGGGTTATTGAAGCATACATAAACCGGACACCATTGTTCGCCGGACCGCTCGCCCGCCACGCCGGAAGCAATGAGCACGCCTGCGACGTCTTTCTTGTCGCCTCAGATATGGCTATCAAACAAGCCACCGCTGCTGCTTGCGGCGGATCCACTTGCCTACGTTTCGGGTTGTTGCAACTGTGTCTTGTGGAATCTGCACCACTGTGCCGGCAACAGGGGCCATCGAAGCCGACATTAAGCGGACACCATCGTGCGCCGGACCGCTTGGCCGCAGCGGGGGCAGGAAACAGAACGCCTGAAACGTCTTTGATGTCACCGCAGTAAACTATCAAACATGCCACAGCTGCTGCTTGCCGCGGATCCACGTGCCTACATTGGGTGTGTTGCAACAGTATCTTCTGGAATCTGCACCACTGTGCCGCCACTAGGGTCCATCGAAGCCGATATAAACCGGACTCCATCGCGCGCCGGACCACTTCTGGGCAGCGGGGGCAGCAAAGAGCACGCCTGCAACGTCTTTTTGTCGCTGCAGATAAGCCTATAAAACAAGCCACAGCTGCTCTTTGCCTGAACCACGTGCCCACGTTGGGTGCGTCGCAAAATTATCTTCTGGAATCTGCACCACTGTGCCGCCATTAGGGTCCATCGAAGCCGACATAAATTGGACTCCATCGTGCGTCGCAGGACTTGGTCGAAGCAGGGGCTGCAAAGATCTCGCCTGAGACGTCTTTCTTGTCGCCTCAGATAAGCCATAACCCTTTCAAAGAAGCCACAGCTGGTGCTTGCCGCGGATCGGCGTGCCTAATTGGGGGGTGTTGCGACAGTACCTTCTGAAATCTGCACCACATTGCCGCCGCAAGCGGCCATCGAAGCCTACATAAACCGGACACCATCGTGCGCCGGACCACTTGGCCGCAGCGGGGGATGCAAAGAGTACACCTGAAACGTCTTTCTTGTCGCCTCAGATAAGCCTATCAAAGAAGCCACAGCTGCTGCTTGCCGCGGATCGGCGTGCCTAAGTGGGGGGTGTTGCAACAGTATCTTCTGAAATCTGCACCACATTGCCGCCACAAGGGGCCATGGAAGCCTACATTAACCGGACACCGTCGTGCGCCGGACCAGTTGGCCGCAGCGGGGGATGCAAACTGTACACCTGAAACGTCTTTCTTGTCGCCTCAGATAAGCATATCAAACAAGCCACAGCTGCTGCTTGTTGCGGATACAGATACCTACGTTCGGGGTGTTGAAAGATTACCTTCTGGAATCTGCATCACGGTGCCGCCAACAGGGTCCATCGAAGCCGACATAAACCGGACTCCATCGTGCGCCGCACCACTTGGCCGCAGCAGGGGCTGCATAAATCACGCCTGAAACATCTTTCTTCTCGCTGCAGATAAGCCTATCCAACAAGCCCCAGCTGTTTCTTGCCGCGATCGACGTGCCTAAGTTGGGGGTGTTGCAACAGTATCTTCTAAAATCTGCACCACATTGCCGTCACAAGGAGCCATCGAAGCCTTCATAAACCGGACACCATCGTGCGCCGGAACACATGCCCGCAGCGGGGGCAGCAAAGAGCACGCCTGCAACGTCTTCCTTGTCGCCGCAGATAAGTGTATAAAAGAAGCCACAGCTGCTGCTTGCCACGAATGCACGTGCCTACGGTGCGGGTGCGGCAACAGTATTTTCTGGAATCTGCACCACGGCGCCGCCACCAGGGGCCATAGAAGCCAACATAAACCGGACTCCATCGTGCACCGCACCACTTGGCCGAAGCAGGGGCTGCAAAGATCACGCCTCAAACGTCTTTCTTGTCCCCTCAGATAAAACTATCAAACAAGCAACAGCTGTTGCTTGCCGCGGATCCACGTACCTACATTGGGGGTGTGGCAACAGTATCTTCAGGAATATGCACCACTGTGCCGCCACCAGGGGCCATAGAAGCCAACATAAACCGGACTCCATCGTGCACCGCACCACTTGGCCGAAGCAGGGGCTGCAAAGATCACGCCTGAAACGTCTTTCTTGTCCCCTCAGATAAAACTATCAAACAAGCAACAGCTGTTGCTTGCCGCGGATCCACGTACCTACATTGGGGGTGTGGCAACAGTATCTTCAGGAATATGCACCACTGTGCCGCCACCAGGCGTCATCGAAGCCGACATAAACCGGACTCAATCCTTCGCCGCACCACTTGCCCGAAGCAGGGGCTGGAAAGATCACGCCTGAAACGTCTTTCTTGTTGCCTCAGATAAGCCTATCAAACAAGCTACAGCTGCTGCTTGCCGCGGATCGACGTGCCTAAGTTGGGGGTGTTGCAACAGTATCTTCTGAAATTTGCACCACATTGCCGCCACAAAGGACCATCGAAGCCTACATAAACCGGACACCATCGTGCGCCGGACCACTTGCCCGCAGCGGGGGCAGCGAAGAGCACGCCTGACACGTCTTTCTTGTTGCCTCAGATAAGCCTATCAAAGAAGCCACAGCTGCTGTTTGGCGCGGATGTATGTGCCTACGGTGCGGGTGCGGCAACCGTATCTGCTGGAATCAGCACCATGGCGCCGCCACCAGAGGCTATCGATGCCTACATAAACCGGACACCATCGTGCGGCGGACCACTTGCCCGCATGTGGGAAGCAAAGAGCACACCTGCAACGTCTTTCATGTCGCCGCTGATAAGCCTATCAAAGAAGCCACAGCTGCTGCTTGCCACGGATTCACGTGCCTACGGTGCGGGTGCGGCAACAGTATCTTCTGGAATCTGCACCACGGCGCCGCCACCAGGGGTCGTCGAAGCCTATACAAATGGGACTCCATCGTGAGCCGGACCACTTGACCGCAGCGGTGGATGCAAAGAGCACACCTGAAACGTCTTTCTTGTCGCCGCAGATGAGCCTATCAAACAAGCTACAGCTGCTGCTTTCCGCGGAACCACGTGCCTACGTTTAGTTCTGGCAACAGTATCTTCTGAAATCTGCGCCACATTGCCGCCACAAGGGTCCATCGAAGCCTACATAAACCGGACACCATCGTGCGCCGGAGCACTAGGCCGCAGCGGGGGCAGCAAAGAGCAGGCCTGAAACGTCTTTCTTGTCGCCACAGATAAGCCTATCAAACAAGCCACAGCAGCTGCTAGGCGTGGATCACGTGCCCACGTTGGGGTTGTTGCAAGGGTGTCGCCTGGAATCTGCACCACTGTGCCGCCACCAGGGGCCATCGAAGCTTACATAAACCTGACACCATCGTGCGCCGGACCACTTAGCCGCAGCGGGGGCAGCAAAGAGCGCGCCTGAAACGTCTTTCGAGACCCATCAGATAAATCTATCAAACAAGCAACAGGTGCTGCTTTCCGCGGATCCACGTGCCTACCTTGGGGATGTGGCAACAGTACCTTCTGGAATCAGCACCACGGTGCCGCCACCAGGCTCCATGGAAGCCGACATAAACCGGACTCCATCGTGCGCCGCCCCACTTGGCAGCAGCAGGGGCTGCAAAGATCACGCGTGAAACACCTTTCTTGTCGCCTCAGAGAAACCTATCAAACAAGCCACTGCTGATGCTAGCCGCGGATCCACGTGCCTAAGTTGGGGGTGTTGCAACAGTATCTTCTGAAATCTGCACCACTGTGCTGCCACCACGGGCCATCGAATGATGCATAAACCGGACACCATCGTGCGCCGGACCACTTGTGAGAAGCGGGGGCAGCGAAGAGCACGCCTGAAACGTCTTTCTTGTCGCCGCAAATAAGCCTATCACAGAAGCCACAGCTGCTGCTTGCTGCGGATCCACGTACCTCGGTTGGGGGTGTGGCTACACTATCTTCAGGAATATGCACCACTCTGCCGCCACCAGGGGTTATTGAAGCATACATAAACCGGACACCATTGTTCGCCGGACCGCTCGCCCGCCACGCCGGAAGCAATGAGCACGCCTGCGACGTCTTTCTTGTCGCCTCAGATATGGCTATCAAACAAGCCACCGCTGCTGCTTGCGGCGGATCCACTTGCCTACGTTTCGGGTTGTTGCAACTGTGTCTTGTGGAATCTGCACCACTGTGCCGGCAACAGGGGCCATCGAAGCCGACATTAAGCGGACACCATCGTGCGCCGGACCGCTTGGCCGCAGCGGGGGCAGGAAACAGAACGCCTGAAACGTCTTTGATGTCACCGCAGTAAACTATCAAACATGCCACAGCTGCTGCTTGCCGCGGATCCACGTGCCTACATTGGGTGTGTTGCAACAGTATCTTCTGGAATCTGCACCACTGTGCCGCCACTAGGGTCCATCGAAGCCGATATAAACCGGACTCCATCGCGCGCCGGACCACTTCTGGGCAGCGGGGGCAGCAAAGAGCACGCCTGCAACGTCTTTTTGTCGCTGCAGATAAGCCTATAAAACAAGCCACAGCTGCTCTTTGCCTGAACCACGTGCCCACGTTGGGTGCGTCGCAAAATTATCTTCTGGAATCTGCACCACTGTGCCGCCATTAGGGTCCATCGAAGCCGACATAAATTGGACTCCATCGTGCGTCGCAGGACTTGGTCGAAGCAGGGGCTGCAAAGATCTCGCCTGAGACGTCTTTCTTGTCGCCTCAGATAAGCCATAACCCTTTCAAAGAAGCCACAGCTGGTGCTTGCCGCGGATCGGCGTGCCTAATTGGGGGGTGTTGCGACAGTACCTTCTGAAATCTGCACCACATTGCCGCCGCAAGCGGCCATCGAAGCCTACATAAACCGGACACCATCGTGCGCCGGACCACTTGGCCGCAGCGGGGGATGCAAAGAGTACACCTGAAACGTCTTTCTTGTCGCCTCAGATAAGCCTATCAAAGAAGCCACAGCTGCTGCTTGCCGCGGATCGGCGTGCCTAAGTGGGGGGTGTTGCAACAGTATCTTCTGAAATCTGCACCACATTGCCGCCACAAGGGGCCATGGAAGCCTACATTAACCGGACACCGTCGTGCGCCGGACCAGTTGGCCGCAGCGGGGGATGCAAACTGTACACCTGAAACGTCTTTCTTGTCGCCTCAGATAAGCATATCAAACAAGCCACAGCTGCTGCTTGTTGCGGATACAGATACCTACGTTCGGGGTGTTGAAAGATTACCTTCTGGAATCTGCATCACGGTGCCGCCAACAGGGTCCATCGAAGCCGACATAAACCGGACTCCATCGTGCGCCGCACCACTTGGCCGCAGCAGGGGCTGCATAAATCACGCCTGAAACATCTTTCTTCTCGCTGCAGATAAGCCTATCCAACAAGCCCCAGCTGTTTCTTGCCGCGATCGACGTGCCTAAGTTGGGGGTGTTGCAACAGTATCTTCTAAAATCTGCACCACATTGCCGTCACAAGGAGCCATCGAAGCCTTCATAAACCGGACACCATCGTGCGCCGGAACACATGCCCGCAGCGGGGGCAGCAAAGAGCACGCCTGCAACGTCTTCCTTGTCGCCGCAGATAAGTGTATAAAAGAAGCCACAGCTGCTGCTTGCCACGAATGCACGTGCCTACGGTGCGGGTGCGGCAACAGTATTTTCTGGAATCTGCACCACGGCGCCGCCACCAGGGGCCATAGAAGCCAACATAAACCGGACTCCATCGTGCACCGCACCACTTGGCCGAAGCAGGGGCTGCAAAGATCACGCCTCAAACGTCTTTCTTGTCCCCTCAGATAAAACTATCAAACAAGCAACAGCTGTTGCTTGCCGCGGATCCACGTACCTACATTGGGGGTGTGGCAACAGTATCTTCAGGAATATGCACCACTGTGCCGCCACCAGGCGTCATCGAAGCCGACATAAACCGGACTCAATCCTTCGCCGCACCACTTGCCCGAAGCAGGGGCTGGAAAGATCACGCCTGAAACGTCTTTCTTGTTGCCTCAGATAAGCCTATCAAACAAGCTACAGCTGCTGCTTGCCGCGGATCGACGTGCCTAAGTTGGGGGGTGTTGCAACAGTATCTTCTGAAATTTGCACCACATTGCCGCCACAAAGGACCATCGAAGCCTACATAAACCGGACACCATCGTGCGCCGGACCACTTGCCCGCAGCGGGGGCAGCGAAGAGCACGCCTGACACGTCTTTCTTGTTGCCTCAGATAAGCCTATCAAAGAAGCCACAGCTGCTGTTTGGCGCGGATGTATGTGCCTACGGTGCGGGTGCGGCAACAGTATCTGCTGGAATCAGCACCATGGCGCCGCCACCAGAGGCTATCGATGCCTACATAAACCGGACACCATCGTGCGGCGGACCACTTGCCCGCATGTGGGAAGCAAAGAGCACACCTGCAACGTCTTTCATGTCGCCGCTGATAAGCCTATCAAAGAAGCCACAGCTGCTGCTTGCCACGGATTCACGTGCCTACGGTGCGGGTGCGGCAACAGTATCTTCTGGAATCTGCACCACGGCGCCGCCACCAGGGGTCGTCGAAGCCTACACAAATGGGACTCCATCGTGAGCCGGACCACTTGACCGCAGCGGTGGATGCAAAGAGCACACCTGAAACGTCTTTCTTGTCGCCGCAGATGAGCCTATCAAACAAGCTACAGCTGCTGCTTTCCGCGGAACCACGTGCCTACGTTTAGTTCTGGCAACAGTATCTTCTGAAATCTGCGCCACATTGCCGCCACAAGGGTCCATCGAAGCCTACATAAACCGGACACCATCGTGCGCCGGAGCACTAGGCCGCAGCGGGGGCAGCAAAGAGCAGGCCTGAAACGTCTTTCTTGTCGCCACAGATAAGCCTATCAAACAAGCCACAGCAGCTGCTTGGCGTGGATCACGTGCCCACGTTGGGGTTGTTGCAAGGGTGTCGCCTGGAATCTGCACCACTGTGCCGCCACCAGGGGCCATCGAAGCTTACATAAACCTGACACCATCGTGCGCCGGACCACTTAGCCGCAGCGGGGGCAGCAAAGAGCGCGCCTGAAACGTCTTTCGAGACCCATCAGATAAATCTATCAAACAAGCAACAGGTGCTGCTTTCCGCGGATCCACGTGCCTACCTTGGGGATGTGGCAACAGTACCTTCTGGAATCAGCACCACGGTGCCGCCACCAGGCTCCATGGAAGCCGACATAAACCGGACTCCATCGTGCGCCGCCCCACTTGGCAGCAGCAGGGGCTGCAAAGATCACGCGTGAAACACCTTTCTTGTCGCCTCAGAGAAACCTATCAAACAAGCCACTGCTGATGCTAGCCGCGGATCCACGTGCCTAAGTTGGGGGTGTTGCAACAGTATCTTCTGAAATCTGCACCACTGTGCTGCCACCACGGGCCATCGAATGATGCATAAACCGGACACCATCGTGCGCCGGACCACTTGTGAGAAGCGGGGGCAGCGAAGAGCACGCCTGAAACGTCTTTCTTGTCGCCGCAAATAAGCCTATCACAGAAGCCACAGCTGCTGCTTGCTGCGGATCCACGTACCTCGGTTGGGGGTGTGGCTACACTATCTTCAGGAATATGCACCACTCTGCCGCCACCAGGGGTTATTGAAGCATACATAAACCGGACACCATTGTTCGCCGGACCGCTCGCCCGCCACGCCGGAAGCAATGAGCACGCCGGCGACGTCTTTCTTGTCGCCTCAGATATGGCTATCAAACAAGCCACCGCTGCTGCTTGCGGCGGATCCACTTGCCTACGTTTCGGGTTGTTGCAACTGTGTCTTGTGGAATCTGCACCACTGTGCCGGCAACAGGGGCCATCGAAGCCGACATTAAGCGGACACCATCGTGCGCCGGACCACTTGGCCGCAGCGGGGGCAGGAAACAGAACGCCTGAAACGTCTTTGATGTCACCGCAGATAAACTATCAAACATGCCACAGCTGCTGCTTGCCGCGGATCCACGTGCCCACATTGGGTGTGTTGCAACAGTATCTTCTGGAATCTGCACCACTGTGCCGCCACTAGGGTCCATCGAAGCCGATATAAACCGGACTCCATCGCGCGCCTGACCACTTCGGCGCAGCGGGGGCAGCAAAGAGCACGCCTGCAACGTCTTTTTGTCGCTGCAGATAAGCCTATCAAACAAGCCACAGCTGCTCTTTGCCTGAACCACGTGCCCACGTTGGGTGTGTCGCAAAAGTATCTTCTGGAATCTACACCACTGTGCCGCCATTAGGGTCCATCGAAGCCGACATAAATTGGACTCCATCGTGCGTCGCAGGACTTGGTCGAAGCAGGGGCTGCAAAGATCTCGCCTGAGACGTCTTTCTTGTCGCCTCAGATAAGCCATAACCCTTTCAAAGAAGCCACAGCTGCTGCTTGCCGCGGATCGGCGTGCCTAATTGGGGGGTGTTGCGACAGTACCTTCTGAAATCTGCACCACATTGCCGCCGCAAGCGGCCATCGAAGCCTACATAAACCGGACACCATCGTGCGCCGGACCACACTTGGCCGCAGCAGGGGATGCAAAGAGTACACCTGAAACGTCTTTCTTGTCGCCTCAGATAAGCCTATCAAACAAGCCACAGCTGCTCTTTGCCTGAACCACGTGCCCACGTTGGGTGTGTCGCAAAAGTATCTTCTGGAATCCACACCACTGTGCCGCCATTAGGGTCCATCGAAGCCGACATAAATTGGACTCCATCGTGCGTCGCAGGACTTGGTCGAAGCAGGGGCTGCAAAGATCTCGCCTGAGACGTCTTTCTTGTCGCCTCAGATAAGCCATAACCCTTTCAAAGAAGCCACAGCTGCTGCTTGCCGCGGATCGGCGTGCCTAATTGGGGGTGCGGCAACAGTATTTTCTGGAATCTGCACCACGGTGCCGCCACCAGGGTCCATCGAAGCCGACATAAACCGGACTCCATCGTGCGCCGCACCACTTGGCCGCAGCACGGGCTGCATAAATCACGCCTGAAACATCTTTCTTGTCGCTGCAGATAAGCCTATCAAACAAGCCACTGCTGCCGCTAGCCGCGCATCCACGTGCCTAAGTTGGGGGTGTTGCAACAGTATCTTCTGAAATCTGCACAACTTTGCTGCCACCACGGGCCATCGAATCATGCATAAACCGGACACCATCGTGCGCCGGACCACTTGACAGAAGCGGGGGCAGCGAAGAGCACGCCTGAAAATTCTTTCTTGTAGCCGCAGACAAGCCTATCAAACAAGCCACAGCCTTCGCTTGCTCCGGATCAGCGTACCTGCGTTGAGCGTGTGGCAACTGTATCTTCAGGAATATGCACCACTGTGCCGCCACCAGGGGTCATGGAAGCATACATAAACCGGACTCCATCGTTCGCCGGATCATTTGGCCGCAGCGGGGGCAGCAAAGCGCACGCCTGAAACACCTTTCTTGTCGCCGCAGATAAGCCTGTCACACAAGCCACAGCTGCTACTAGGAGCGGATGCACGTGCCTACGTTGGGGTTGTTGCAAGAGTGTCTTCAGGAATCTGCACCACTGTGCCGCCACCAGGGGCCATCGAAGCTTACATAAACCGGACACCATCGTGCGCCGGACCACTTGGCCGCAGTGGGGGAAGCAATGAGCACGCCTGAAACATCTTTCTTGTCACCGCAGATAAAACTATCAAACAAGATAGAGCTGCTTGCCCCGAACCACGTGCCCACGTTGGATGTGTTGCAACAGTATCTTCTGGAATCTGCACCACGGTGCCGCCAACAGGGTCCATCGAAGCCGACATAAGTCGGAGTCCATCGTGCGCCGCACCACTTCGCCAAAGAAGCAGCTGCGAAGAACGCGCCTGAAACGTCTTTCTTGTAGCCTCAGATAAGCCTGTCAAACCAGCCACAGCTGCTGCTTCCCGCGGATCGACGTGCCTAAGTTGGGGGTGTTGCAACAGTATCTTCTGAAATCTGCACCACATTTTCGCCACAGGGGGCCATCGAAGCCTACGTAAACCTGACACCATCGTGCGCCGGACCACTTGCCCGCAGCGGGGGAAGCAAAGAGCACGCCTGCAACGTCTTTTTTGTCACTTGAGATAAGCCTATGAAACAAGCCACAGCTTCTGCTTGCGGCGGATCCACGTGCCTACGTTGCGGGTTGTTGCAACTGTGTCTTCTAGAATCTGTACCACTGTGCCGGCACTATTAACTGGACACCATCGTGCGCCGGACCACTTGTCAGAAGCGGGGGCAGCGAAGAGCACACCTGAAACGTCTTTCTTGTCACCGCAGATATGCCTATCAAACAAGCCACAGCTGTTGCTTGCCGTGGATGCACGGGCCTACGGTGCGGGTGCGGCTACAGTATCTTCTGGAATCTGCACCACGGCGCCGCCACCAGAGGATATCGAAGCCTACATAAACGGCACACCATCATGGGCCGCACCATTAGGTCGCAGCAGGGGCAGCAAACAGCACGCCTGAAGCGTCTCTGTTGTCACCGCAGATAAAATATCAAACAAGCCACAGCAGGACATGTAATGAGGAGGGAAGATAACCGATGGTCATTAAGGGTTACGGACTGGATTCCAAGGGAAGGGAAGCGTAGCAGGGGGCGGCAGAAAGTTAGGTGGGCGGATGAGATTAAGAAGTTTGCAGGGACGGCATGGCCACAATTAGTACATGACCGGGGCTGTTGGAGAAATATGGGAGAGGCCTTTGCCCTGCAGTGGGCGTAACCAGGCTGATGATGATGATGATGATGATGATGATGAAGCCACAGCTGCTGCTTAGCGCGGATCCACGCTCCTACGTTGGGGTTGTTGCAAGAGTGTCTTCTGGAATCTGCACCACTGTGCCGCCACCAGGGGCCATCGAAGCCTACATAAACCGCACACCATCATGGGCCGGACCATATGGCCGCAGGAGGGTCAGCAAAGAGCACGCCTGAAACGTCTTTCTTGTCGCTGCAGATAAGCCTATCAAAAATGTCACAGCTGCTGTATGCCGCGGATGCACGTGCCTACGGTGCGGGTGTGGCAACAGTATCTTCTGGAATATGCACCACTGTGCCGCCACCAGGGGTCATCGAAGCATATATAAACCAGACCCCATCGTGTGCCGGACCACTGGCCGCCGCGGGGGCAGCAAACAGCACGCCTGAAAAGACTTTGTTGTCAACGCAGATAAACTATCAAACAAGCCACAGTTGCTGTTTGGCGCGAACCACGTGCCCACGTTGGGTGTTTTGCAACAGTATCTACTGGTATCTGCACCACTGTGCCGCCACTAGGGTCCATCGAAGCCGATATAATTCGGACTCCATCGCGCGCCGGACCACTTCGGGGCAGCGGGGGCAGCAAAGAGCACGCCTGCAACGTCTTTTTGTCGCTGCAGATAAGCCTATCAAAGAAGCCACAGCTGCTGTATGCCGCGGATGCACGTGCCTACGGTGCGTGTGTGGCAACAGTATCTTCAGGAATATGCACCACTGTGCCGCCACCAGGGGTCATCGAAGCATATTGTGATGTGTGGTGCGCGACGTGGTGCGGGGCTCGGGACGGTCGAGAGCAGACGACGCGGAGTGCACGCGCGCCGAGCTGGAAGGAGGAAAAACGACGACGCCGAAGAGCGCCCGGCACGTGAACGTGCGGCGCAGGAAAGACAACAAAAGGAAAAAAGCAACCAATTAGAAAAGACCACGGGGCGTCGGGCAGCCAATCAGTAAATACCAAATCGGCCAGACCACGACAAAAAGCGTGGTGCGCTGGCAGAACGGGGGCGACACGCAAGAGGACACGCAGGGAGACGCCGGGGAGACGCCAGGAGAGTCCCAGGAAACGACGGCAGGAGGAGGTCAACCACCGGAGCGGGCGTTGAAGACGGGCCGTCGGGTTCCGGACCCGAGCCCACCAGGACTTCACCCGCCCGGGGCCTCCTGCCAACCTGTTCCTGTGCGTCGCCCGTCTACCTGAGCGTGCCGTCGGCTCCTCAAGGCCGGTGAGCTTTTGCGCCAGTGGGCAGGACGGGAACAGTCGGGCTTCGGGCCCGAGTTCTACGCCAGCTGCCCGGCCAGAACGCCACCACCGTCTGCCGTGCCGCCTGCTGCCCGAGGCCGGCGTTCGAGCTCTCTGCCCGGCCAGAACGCCGCCGCCGTCCACTCCTGCCACAAAGCCGTCAGCGTTATCTCGCCTCGCCAGAGCTGGCGCGCTCCCGGCGCCCGGTCAGTCAGCCTACGCCGCAACCTTTGGTGAGACCGGCGCCACCCCTTCTGCCAGCTTGTCGCCGCGTTGCCGTGTCGAGACTGCGACGCGTCCCCGCCCTCGTGGCAAGCCCGGACTCGCACCCTCGTTAACCTCGTGCAAGCCCTATAAGAGCGTTCCTTACCGCAATGTTTTCTTGAGTGTGTATTTTAAATGTTTTCTGTTTCTTTTTATTTGCTTTATGCTTCTTTTGTGTGTGATTAAAAGTCTTTGTGTGTGCGTCCAAACCAACGGCTTCGTCCTCAATTGGGTTCTCGGAGGCTCCGCCTAAGAGAACCGCTAAAACATTGAGAACACGAACCTTTGCCCATAAGTGGGTCATCACACATATATAAACCGGACACCATCGTGCGCCGGACCACTTGGTTGCAGCGGGGGATGCAAAGAGTACACCTGAAACGTCTTTCTTGTCGCCGCAGATAAGCCTATCAAACAAGCCACAGCTGCTGCTTTCCGCGGATCGACGTGCCTACGTTGGGGGTGTGGCAACAGTATCTTATGAAATCTGCACCACATTGCCGTCACAAGGGGCCATCGAAGCATACATAAACCGGACACCATCGTGCGCCGGACCACTAGGCTGAAAAGGGGGCAGAAAAGAACACGCCTGAAACGTCTTTCTTGTGGCCACAGATAAGCCTATGAAACAAGCCACAGCTGCTGCTTGGTGCGGATCCAGGTGCCTATGTTGGGGGTGTTGCAACAGTACCTTCTGGAATCTGCACCACGGCGCCGCCACCAGCGTCCATGGAATCATGCATAAAACGGACACCATCGTGCGCCGGACCACTTGGCCTCCGCGGGAACAGCAATGAGCCCGCCTGAAACGACTTTCTTGTTGCCGCAGATAAGCCTATCAAACAAGCCACAGCTGCTGCTTGCCGCGGATCTACGTGCCTACGTTGGGGGTTTCGCAACAGTGTCTTCTGAAATTTGCTCCACTGTGCCGCCACGAGGGGCCATCGAATCATGCATAAAACGGACACCATCGTGTGCCGGCCACTTGGCAGCAGCGGGGGCAGCGAAGAAGACGCCTGAAACGTCTTTCTTATCGCCACAGATAAGCCTATCAAACAAGCCACAGCTGCTGCTTGCCGCAGATCCACGTGCCTACGTTGGGGGTGTTGCATCAGTATCTTGTGGAATCTGCACCACTGTGCCGCCACCAGGGGCCATCGAAGCCAACATAAACCGGGCACCATCGTGCGCCGGACAACTTGGCCGCAGCAGGGGCTGCAAAGATCACGCCTGAAACGTCTTTCTTGTCGCTGCAGCTAAACTATCAAACAAGGCACAGGTGATGCTTTGCGCGGATCCACGTGCCCACGTTGGGGATGTAGCAACAGTATCTTCTGGAATATGCACCACTGTTCCGCCACCAGGGGCCATCGAATCATGGATAAAAGGGCACCATCGTGCGCCGGACCACTTGGCAGAAGCGTTGGCAGCAAAGAGCACGCCTGAAATGTTTTTGTTGTCACCGCAGCTAAACTATCAAACAAGCCACAGCTGCTGCTTGCCGCGGATCCACATGCCTGCGTTGGGGGTGTTGCAAGAGTGTCTTCTAGAATCTTCACCACTGTGCCGCCACGAGGGGCCATCCAAGCCTACATAAACCAGACATCATGGTTTGGCGGACCATTTGGCCGCAGCAAGGGCAGCAAGGAGCACGCCTGAAACGTGTTACTTGTCACCGCAGATAAGCCTATCACACAAGCAACAGGTGCTGCTAGCCACGCATGCACGTGCCTACGTTGCGGGTGTGGCGACAGTATCTTCTGGAATCTGCACCACAGTGCCGCCACCAGAGGCTATCGAAGCCTACATAAACCGGACAACTTCGTGCGTCGGACCACTTGGCCGCCGCGGGGGCAGCAAAGAGCACGCCTGAAACGTCTTTCTTGTCACCGCAGATAAGCCTATCAAATATGCCACAGCTGCTGCTTGCTGCGGAACCACGTGCCCACGTTGGGGTTGGTGCAACAGTATCTTCTGGAATCTGCACCACGGTGCCGCCATAAGGGGCCATAGAAGCCTACATGAATCGTAAACTATCGTGCGCCGGACCACTTGACCGCAACTGGTGCAGCAAAAGCACGGCTGAAACGTCTTTCTTGTCGCCGCAGGTAAGCTTATCAAACAAGCCGAAGCTGCTGCTTGCCGCGGATCCACGTGCCGACGTTGGGGGTGTGGCAACAGTATCTTCTGGGATCTGCACACTATGCCGCCATCAGGAGTCATAGAAGCCTTAGATAAACGGGACACCATCGTGCGCCGGACCACTTGGCAGCAGCGCGGGCAGCGAAGAGCACGTCTTTCTTGTCGCCGTACGTTGGATATCACTCGCGTATATACGTTTTTTTCTATTTTCATTTGAATTATTGTTTTGCTGCTTTCCCGCTGCCACTATTGACTACTGTTTGTTTGGTACCCTGTCTGACCATGTCTGCTCGTTTCAAAGAACATATGAGGAAAGAAATGAAAGAAATTAAATATAAAATGGAACGTGATCTGAGCAAGGAGTTTAGAGAAGTCAAAGAAAGTCTAGAGTTCCTAAGTCTGAAATGTGAAGAAAGCAAAGTCAAAAACGAAATGCTGCAAAAAGAGAACAAATCTCTGAAAAAAGAAAACCTAACGCTAAAAGAAGAATGTGATAAGACTGTGAGAAAGCTTACATATAATGAATCAAGTATCACAAATAGCGAGCATTACTCTAGGAACCGCAATGTGGAAATCAAGGTGATAGAGGAGTATATGAATGAAAATCTGTATGAAATTTTGAATCTCGTGGGTACAGCTCTGAATGAGGCAGTAACCGTCAGCGACATTGATGTTTGCCACAGTGTGAAAACCAGAAATGATTCTTTTTCCAACAGAATAGTGCAATTAATTAGCCGCTCGCAGCGTGACGCCTTTCTGCTCAAAGCAAGGAAAACTAGGTTCTCGACAAATGACATTGGTTGCTCAAGTAATAAGCCAGTATTTTTTAAAGAGCATCTCTGCCCTACTCTCAAGAAGTTGCTTGGAATGGCAATTAGTAAGAAAGAAGCATGAGAATGGAAATCCGTATGGACAAGGGAGGGTAAAATGTTTGCTCCAAAGGACGAAGAGTCCGCAGTACTTCGCGTAAGCACTGAACGTGACATTGCAAAAATAGTTTGAGTCAATGGCGTCACGCCTATGAAAATCACTCCTGTGCATCATCGCATTGCAACGCGAAGACGATAATAGTCTTGCAGCTTCGAAAAACGATATTGGACTAACGTGCTTCCACCTAAACATCAGATCTGCTTACCATAAACAGGAATTGCTAAACCTCTTCTTGGAGCAATTTTGCTTTAAGTACGACATAGTTAGGCTGGCTGAAAAATGGTTTAATTCGGACTGCGATGTCATAGAAATTTATATTTACCAGACTTTTCGTCTAAACCGCCAAGATAAACGTGGTGAAGGAGAGTTACTGAATATGAAGAAGTTTATTACTTGTGACCTACTTCCTGAATTTTCATTTATAACACATGATGCAGACTGCGTTGCTATTGTATCACAAAAATATGTTGTAGCTTTAATATACCGCCCTCCAGACGGAATTGTCGATACATTCATTGTGTATTTGGAAGTTTTATTGAACTATGCAAGGGAAAACGACCTGGTATTAATACTGGGGGGGGGGGGGTAATTTTAACATCGACAGGCTGAAGTTACAGACAATACTATCTCCGTACTGTCCGACTCCTGTGATTACAGATTTTACACGAGTGACAAAGACAGCGAATACATCAATTGACCCATTTATAACAAACCTACCAGAGCGCGAAGTTATTGGTGGTGTATTGGCATCAAGCATTAGTGAAGACTTACCTATTTTTTTGTTGGCAAAAGTGCTTAATCGAGACCGTACGACACTTCCACAAACAAAGAAAATGCAAGATATCTGCGAAAGAATATTGCAGAACTTTTGCAATCACCTTATAAAAATAAAATGGGATGCCGTATGCACGCCTCTCACCACTGACGATGCATATGACGAATTCTTGCGCCTATTTCGTGATGCGCACTCGAAGAGATTTCCATATATCGTACATAAAAAAGTAAAAAAGCACGCAAGCCTTGGATAATTAAGGAATGCCTTAAAATGATTAAAAACAAAGATAAGCTTTTAACAGGTTCCTCCACACGCGTAACACCGATGACTGGGACATATTTTGGACACACAGAAACAAACCAATGCCTTATTACAGAATGCAAAGCTAAACTATCTGCACAGGTACTTTGATATCGGGAGAAAACAGAAATTGGACCTAATGTGGAGGAAAATAAATGAGCTACTCAATCGGGTACCAAAAAATGCAGAGGTTGGTGAAATAACGCTGAACACTCAACTTAAACAAGGAGCTGAATTAGGGGAAGAATTTATTCGCTACTTCATAGATCTAGTCACTAGCTCTCATTCTCCGGAGGCAGTAAATGGGATCTCGAGAAATTCTGCTAGCATATATATGAATCCCAAAACTGAGAGTGAACTAAATAACGTGTACAAATCTCTTAAGAACAGCTTACCGTGTGATATCGACAACATTCAAGTCAGGCCAGTAAAGTACGTTCTTGACATCATACTGACGCAGCTTACGCATATTTATAATCTAGCTCTCTCGACAGGTGTTTTTCCAAAGAAAATGCAAATAACTAAAGTTATTGCGATATTCAAGGGCGGAGAAAAGAACAATTTATCAAATTAGAGGCTGATCTCTATACTGCCCGCGTTGTCCAAAGGTTTAGAAAAAATAATGTACGCTAGAATAATTGTGTTTGCCAACAAATACAATTTGATTAGTCCCACTCAATTCGGATTCAGAAAAGGCAGGTCTACAGAACTTGCCCTTGTCATGCAAAAAGAAATCATTCTAAAAGCCTTCGATTAAAAAAGCCTGATCGCTGGTTATATATCGACTTCTCAAAGGCGTTCGACCATCTAAACTAGTTGACACTAACTAAAAAACTTGAATTATATGGAATTAGAGGCACACCGCTCGCGCTTATAACATCCTACCTGCAACATAAAATATAATGTATTTGCATTAATTTATCTCCATGCAAAGCAGTTACATGAGGTGTCCCCCAAGGGAGCATACTTGGACCGCTTCTATTTAATTTCTATATAAATGACATTACGCAAGGTAACCACGGCGCAGAGTATATAACTTATGCAGATGATACAAAAATATTTTTTCGCAGTCATCATTATGAAACTGTTCAAAGTAATATTAATGAAGCTCTCAGGGATTTACCTAAGTGGAGCATAATAAATTCGCTTGAACTTAACATAGATAGAACAAAAGCCATTAACTTCACACTTCGACAGTCCCCTGCAGCACCCACTTTGAATCTAATCTTAGGTAATTCACGTATAGAGATTGTTGACAAGTCATTTGTTGTAATTTTCCAAAAGCATATGTCTTGCGACATCCATGTTGACCACGTTGCTACGCATATTGCAAAGTCAGTAGGAATTCGGGCGAAATTCAAGTTCCACTTACCAGCAGCTGTCCAACTTCATATTTATAACGCACTATTTTTTGAAAAACTGCGCACAGAAAACGACTCTTTATAAAATACTATCTTGTAACTGTGCATAAATTGTACTCTCCAAATCTAGCCATATAATATAAATACGATTGAGACGGACTTCTACGTACACTTTCAGAGTTGACACCGCTCACAAGGTTTTATAATTCACGCAGTGATGATATCCGGAAAATACCCTTTACACGCATTATGTTAACGAAACAAATGCTTCGTCACACGTGTCCAAAGCTGCTAAACGAACTTCATCAATACGGAATGAAATTAGAAACAACTGGGAACCGTGCAATCAAGGCATTTTTTGTTGCGAAAGAGTGATCCGATTCTATTGTGCGAAAGCTACACATTATGTATAATTTTATACCAAATTTCCTAATTATTTTTTCAGTGTTACGATTGTATAAAGCATCGATGAGTTTATTGTCATGAGTGCCTTAGGGAATTAGCATGGTTCAACGTGTACACACAATTTTGTATTTCCACGCTCTCACTGTACGCCATGTAAACGGGGGCTCGAAGCTTCTCAACTGGACAGATCCACTTTTTTTCGAGCCCTCGTCTTCCACAAAAAAAAAAAAACAGATTTGGGGATTAAATAAAGCTTTTTGATTGATTGATTGAAATTGTCGGCGTTTAATCCGTCCTTTCTATTTTATTTTGCATTTTATTTTATTTACATATACTGCAGTCTCAAAGAGGCTATTGCAGGAGTGGGATGAACAACGAACATTTATAAACAAGCTTGCTTGAATTATTTCATCGTTAGTGAACGGATGTTGCCTGGTAATGAATTCCAGATTTCAATTGTTGATGTAAACACTATTTAAAGGAATCAGTGCGGCAAAAAAAGGTTGAGTTATTTAGAGCGTGGTTACTCCTCGTAGATGAGGGTTTGGAAAAAGTCAAACAATTATATAGGGATGAGAGACGAGAATTGATGAACGTGTGAAGCTATTTAAGGCATTCAAGTTTGCGACGCTCTGCAAGAGGAGTGAGGCCATGTAGGGGAAGAGGGACCGCAAAAAGTCCCTGTCATAGCTCCTATAAACAAAACGCACTGCCCTTCTTGCACCGATTCTAGTTTTTTGATGTCACGTATTTATAGGTATTCCATACAACGTAGCCATAATTGAGGATGGAGCGAAGGAGGGTTTGATATGCTACAAGTTTATTTTCTTGAGGAGCAAGACGCAGCGTACGGTGTAAGAAACCTAGTTTTTTAATGGCTTGTTACAGGTGACATGAATGTGTCTCGACCATGACAAATTGTGCATTAGTAGAATAGCTAAATATTGGAATTCGAACACTGAAGTCTGATGTCAGCACTTGATCACCGCAGTTCGCAAGTGACACGTCCCCTTGACGTCATCACCTAGAGTAGCGCCATCCGCACCCGCTTGGTCGATAAACTGCCGGCGCTTCTTCCATTCCTCGAGTGGGTATGGGAGCCGACATTCTTTTGGCATGTGTGAAGTTTCGAAATTCTCCCCTCCGGAGGTTCTTCACTACGTCACTTTCACGTGCCTTCTGTTAACGCGCATGCACTGCATGTTGACTATCCAGGGATACGCCGTGCTTGATCCTGGTATCACCAACATATCGTCTAAGGGTGATGTGACAACTTCAACCACAGCTTACCTACCTGCCATCTTTACGTCATCGGCTACAGTAGCGTCATCCGCACCCGCTTGGCATTCAAACTGCCGGCGCTTCGTCCGTCCTTTCAGTGGGTATGGGAGCAGCCATTCTTTAGCATGTCTCAAGTTTTCAAATTCGGGCCTCCGGAGGTTCTTCACAACGTCACTTTCACGCGCCTGCTGTTAACGCTCATACACTGCATGTTGACTACTCAGGGATATGCCGTGCGTGATCCTGGTATCAGCAACGTATCGTCTAAGGGTGATGTAAGAACTTGAACCATTGCTGACCTACCTGCCATCTTGACGTCATCAGCAACATTAGCGTCATCCGCGCACGCTTCACATTCAAACTGCCGGCGCTTCGGCCGTCCTTTCAGGGTGTATAGGAGCAGCCATTCTTTTAGCATTTGTCAAGTTTTAAAATTCCGAAATTCTGCCCTCCGGAGGTGCTTCCCTTCGTCACTTTCACGTGCCTGCTGTTGGCGAGCATACACTGCATGTTGACTATGCAGGCATATGAGGTGCGTGATCCTGGAATCACCTACGTATCGTCTAAGGATAATGTGAGAACTCAAAGCATAGCTTACCTACCTGCCATATTGACGTCATGAGCTTCAGTAGCGCCCTCCGCACCCTCTTGGCTTTTAAACGACTGGCGCTTTGACCATTCTTTCAGTGGGTATGGGAGCCGCCATTTTTTTTAGCCTGTGCCAAGTTCTAAAACTCTCCCTTCCGGAGGTTCATTATGCAAAATAGAAGTGAGGCGTGCAGACAGGACACAAGAGTAGAGAAGTTGACAACACGAACACGACATGGGAGACGGTCGCCATTGGAACCGCCCCTACGCCAATTGGAATAAGTTAGCCGTGCAACATGCGGACTTCCTATGGAGGATGAAACTTCCGGAGCTTCAACAAAGTAAGAGGAAACACCTTTCTAATAATTCACCGTCAAATAAGGTACTGGTTCTTGGAGATGCCATCGTGAGTGATAACCATAAAAGAACCCTTGCTTTTGGTCCTAAGCACTGTTTTAAGCCTAACGTAAAACCCGTTGACGTTTTAAGCATACCGCGCTGCATAACCAGGCTCGTCCCGGAAGAAGAACGCTCACGCTGTATTTCGGATTGCATTGCTAGCATTAAACAATCAGATTCTCATTTTAAGACGCCTGACCCTGTCCGACCGTTAGTTGATTACCTTGTGGAGCATAAACTTAGACCAGTAATATCTGACAAGGAAGGTTTTTTCGTAATATATGCCAGATGACATGTTCTCAGAAAAAGCGATTTCAGCCATAGAAAAGAATTTGCAGCCAGTAAAACTCAAGCCTTCGGTAGTTAAGCAACGTGCGGTTGACCTCTTGTCAAGACATAATCTTGATAGGGTTGTCTGTAATGTCAAGAAAGCTAAATCCCTCACTTTAGAACTGTTTTTCTCGGCCAAGACCGATAAACAAGAAATTCCTTTTCGTGCTATAGTGTCAGAGAAAGGGACGTGGCAGGTCTGTGTCGCTAGTTACCTTCAGAACTGCCTAGCTTCTCTAGTTTTTTGAGACCCCTTTTGCCTGCGTAATTCTCAGGCACTAGTTCAGTATTTGAGAGAGGAAAATCCTGGTGATTGTACTGCTTTTAGTATGGATATCGAAGACCTGTATTATTCCTTGCCGCATGACGGGTTGCTAAATTCCGTAAATGAGTGCATTAAAGAACAAGTGCAAGAGTCGGCTTTTATTGACAGATGCGGTGTTTCCACGGGAGCTTTTCTAGAAATTCTTTCAATGCATGTACTTGAAGTCGACGCTGATTGGGTGGAGGGATGGCGTTTTTCTGCAGAAATCACGCATTTGTATTGGCTCGAAGGTTGCCCCTATTCTTAGCAACATTTACCTGAGTAAGGTTGACAACTGCTTAGAGAAAGCCTTAGGTGATAGTGTTATCAAGATATTTCGTTACGTTGATGATTACCTGATTTTCTGTAATAGGGAAGAATTCGATTCCGCTGCTATCTCAGTAAGTGAGCAATTTAAACATTATGGGGGAGGATTAAAGTTTAGCAAGGAATTTCCTCAGCGACGCGTAATTCAGTTTCTTGACAATTCCTTGATCTTGGAACAAAATCATGTTTGTTGGCAGTACTCCCCAAGATCTTCGAAGCCGTTGCTAAACTTTCAATCCAAGCATTCTAAATTAGTAAAAAACGGAATGGCCATGTCGTGCCTTAAGTCTTCCCTCACCAGATCGTGCATGCACGAAATCAGCGCCAGTTTTAATGCGCAGGTCCGGCGTCTATTAGAAGCAGGTTATCCTAGCGTAGCAGTGGCCACTGTGGCTGAACGCCTAAAGAAGTCGGTTTCGAGAGGGACGGACGTGATTACAGAAAGCAGTAATAGCAAAAAAAGAGTAGTGGCTATTCCGTATATTCATTCAGTGTTAGGCTTAAAAAAGTTGCTAGTAGATATGATGTTAATGTTGCTTTCACTGCTCCCAATAAGCTAGGTAAGATATGCGCTGCCGTACAGAATAAAAAGGAGCGGGTAAAAGGCAAAAAACGAACAGATATTTGTCCAGTGAAGCACAATAAGAACAACTGTTTTACTGACTGTCGTATGGGTGTGGTTTATAAAATTCACCTTAGCTGTGTCCAGTTCTACGTAGGGCAAACGGGACGGTGTATCAATCAGAGGCTAATGGAACATAAAAGGTCGTTAACCGGTGGATCGCCTTCTAATCTTTCGCTTCATTGCCGAGATTGTAACTGCACGCCAGAGTTAGATGAATGCGCGATATTGACACGTGTACTTATCTTTATCGGGCGACCACGTTTCGCCGCTTAACAAGTGTAATCGCACAGCGAGGGACGCGCCTGCATGTATCCGACGTTTCCGGAAAGTTATCGATGCTTCTACCCGGCTGTCTGTTGTCGCCGAACCTTGTGTTATCTGATTCCATCGCGTAACGCGAATGGTGTAGAACATTGTGGAAGGCACGCGGGTCCGAACGATTAGTCTGGACTGCTCTATAAAAGCCGACGCGCTTGACCCGCTGAGCAATTTCCGACGATCGCCGACCGTGTTCGCCGCTATCGTTGTGCTATAAGTGTAGCCTGTTTTTGTGGGCACAGGTTCGCCCAATAAAAGCTAGTTTTGTGTTTCACCGTATTGCTTCTTTCTTCACCGTCACTACCACGTGACATCTGGTGGAGGTGCTTTACGTCCATGTACCGGACGCCCCCGACAAGCCGTAATCCAAGCCCAGACCGCAAAGACAACACCAGCGCCGTCCCGGAACACCGAGCAAGCCACCGTCTTCAACAGCTGCCCCCGGAGCACGGACTTCTACCTGAGAAGACCAAGAAGATTGTGGCCAATAACAGCTAGTTTTGTGTTTCACCGTATTGCTGCGGCATGTCTACTTCGCTTTAGAAGAGGCCGCCAGAACTTGGTTTGAGAACAGGGAGTTGACCTTGACAACGTGGGACCTGTTCCGTAGCGCCTTCCTGCGCACCTTTACAAGTGTCGTGCGCAAGGAAAGGGCCGAAGCTATGCTGGACGCCCGAGTGCAGCTACCAAATGAGAACGTTGCCATCTTTACGGAAGAAATGAGCCGTCTGTTCCGCCACGCCGACCCGGATATGACCGAGGAAAAGAAAGTACGCCTACTCATGCGTGGTGTGAAGGAAGAACTTTTCGGCGCAATGGTACGAAGCCCACCGACGACCGTAGCAGAGTTCCTTCGCGAAGCCACCGGCATTGAGAAGACACTCGAAATGCGGAACCGGCAATTCAACCGCCGCACAAGCTCTACCCACTACGCAGGAATTCAATCACTGGCCACGGACGATCTGCGCGAGACCATCAGGGCCATTGTGCGCGAAGAACTGCGCAAGGTCTTGCCTTCGTCGCAGCCTCAAGTGGCCTCTATCGCCGACATCGTGAAAGAAGAGGTGCACCGATCCCTTGGAGTTCCTGAGGTGCAACCAGAACCACCGCAGCCGGAAGCAATGACCTACGCCGCCGCCGTCGCCCGCCGTCAAGGCCCCCCTGCGCGACCGCGCCAAGGTCCTGCAACACCACAATCCCGTCGTCCGCCGCCGCCGCCGCCAGCGCGCCCACCCGTCGCCCAGCGCACCTATGCGAGGCAGACGGACATTTGGCGAGCCCCCGACCACCGCCCGCTCTGCTATCACTGCGGAGAAGCCGGCCATGTGTACCGCCGACGCCCATACCGCGACATGGGACTGAGAGGGTTCGCCGTCAACGCGCCGCGTCCACAGCTTGGGGAGCGCCCACGTGACATTTCCGATTACCTAGCCGCCACTCAGTGGAACTCTCGACGACCGTCCCGTTCGCCGTCACCAGGCCGCTACCTGTCGCCGCAGCGCCGTCCATACACTGGCCCAGCCCGGGGCCGCTCTGCGAGCCCATACCCGGAAAACTAAAAGCAGCAACCGATGGAGGTGCGGTTGCTGTTCGTCGAACTGACGAAGATCCTCCGCCGCCGACGAAGACGACGAAGGGACCATCTCGACGACATAACGACAAGCCGCCGTCCCGACGAAGTCTGGAAGCCAAAACTACACCGACGAAAGACGACTTGACGACGCGACGTTCCAACTTCAGTTCAACGCGACGCAGCCGTGATCCAACGCCAAGACCTAACTGCAATGCCAGACAAAGAACAACCGACCTCGACGTGCTTCTCGACGGCCACGCAGTCACTGCCTTAGTCGACACAGGGGCCGATTACTCCGTAATGAGTGGACACATCGCCGCCCAGTTGAAGAAAGTTAAGACCGCATGGGAAGGCCCTCAGATTCGCACCGCTGGAGGACACCTCATCACGCCGACTGGGATCTGCACGGCAAGAATAACCATTCATGACCGGACTTACCCTGCCACCTTCGTTATCCTCCAACAGTCTTCACGAGACCTCATTCTCGGTATGGACTTCCTGGACCAACACGGCGCAATCATCAACCTGAAGTCGAAGTCAGTAACGCTGTCGGAAGATAAAGCAATGCCGCCGGAGAGCCCTCGTAGTCACCACGCCTTGAGTGTGCTCGAAGATCAAGTGAGCATCCCGCCTCGCTGCAGCATTGTTATTTCGGTCAGCACCGAAACACCCGCTGACGTAGAAGGCGTCATCGAAGGCGACCAACGTCTACTGCTAGACCGTGAAATTTGCGTCGCAAGAGGGATCGCTCGACTTCACGGAGGGCAAGTGGAAGTTATGCTAACCAACTTCAGCCAAGAGTTCAGGCACATCAACAAGGGCACGACAATCGCATACATCGAGGAAATTGTGGAAACCAGCAATGCCTTTGTCCTCTCGGATTCAGCTGCATCTACCCCGATGAGAATTGTCCCCGAACCAGACTTCGACGTGAATCCAAGTCTTCCTATGAGTAAGCAGCAACAGATCAGAAGTCTTCTCCGACGATACAAAGACTGCTTTTCGACGTCATCGAGGATTCGACAAACACCAGTTGCAAAGCATCGCATAATAACCGAAGAGAGCGCTCGACCACTCCGTCAGAGCCCTTACCGAGTTTCGGCGCGAGAACGTGAAGCTATAAGAGAACAAGTCGACGAAATGCTGCGCGACGACATCATCCAGCCGTCGAAAAGCCCGTGGGCATCCCCTGTTGTTCTGGTAAAGAAAAAGGACGGAACCCTACGTTTCTGCGTCGATTATCGTCGTCTGAACAAGATCACGAAGAAGGACGTATACCCCCTCCCACGGATAGACGACGCATTGGATCAGCTCTGCAACGCTAAATACTTCTCGTCCATGGACCTCAAGTCTGGCTATTGGCAAATAGAAGTCGACGAAAAAGATCGCGAAAAGACCGCCTTCATCACCCCAGACGGCCTCTACGAGTTCAAGGTTATGCCATTCGGACTGTGCTCGGCGTCTGCAACGTTCCAGCGCGTGATGGACACTGTTTTAGCAGGATTGAAGTGGCAGACCTGTCTCGTATACTTGGATGACGTTGTCGTCTTCGCCGGAAATTTCGACGTTCACCTTAGGCGGCTGGCAACAGTACTAGAGGCCATCAGGTCATCAGGACTTACTCTGAAGCCGGAAAAGTGCCGCTTCGCTTACGAGGAGCTTCTATTTTTAGGCCACGTCATCAGCAAATCTGGAGTCCGCCCCGACCCGCAGAAGACAGCTGCCATAGCAAAGTTCCCACAGCCCATCGACAAGAAGGCAGTGCGTAGATTTCTTGGCATGTGTGCCTACTACAGGCGATTTGTCAAGAACTTTTCACGCATCGCTGAGCCGCTGACGCAGCTAACTAAATGTGACGTCGAGTTCAAGTGGGAAACGCCGCAGGCCGACGCATTTCAAGAACTCAAACGACGCATGCAGTCGCCGCCCGTACTTGCGCACTTCGACCAGCACGCCGATACCGAAATCCACACTGACGCCAGTAGCCTAGGCCTCGGCGCCGTCCTGGTCCAGAGAAAAGATGGACATGAACACGTGATAGCTTACGCTAGCCGGTCGTTGTCAAAAGCGGAAGGCAATTATTCTACAACCGAAAAGGAATGCCTCGCCATCGTTTGGGCTACAGCGAAATTTCGCCCTTACCTATATGGCAGGCCATTCAAAGTCGTCAGCGACCATCACGCCTTGTGTTGGCTAGCGAATTTAAAGGATCCCTCAGGACGGCTGGCATGGTGGAGCCTCAGACTACAAGAATACGACATCACTGTAACATACAAGTCCGGACGAAAACACTCAGACGCCGATTGCCTATCACGCGCCCCCATTGACCCACCGCCGCAAGATGACGAGGATGACGACGCCTTCCTCGGAATAATAAGCGCGGAAGACTTCGCCGAACAACAACGAGCGGACCCGGAACTTAAAGGCCTCGTCGATTATTTGGAAGGGCACACCGACGTTGTCCCCAGGGCATTTAAGCGCGGATTATCTTCCTTCACGCTTCAAGACAGTCTACTCGTGAAGAAGAACTTCTCACCAGTCCGCGCCAATTACCTTCTTGTTGTCCCGTCAGGACTTCGTCCAGAAGTATTGCACGCCCTACATGACGATCCGACCGCTGGACACCTCGGATTTTCCCGGACACTATCGAGGATACAAGAAAAGTATTATTGGCCGCGCCTGACCGCCGACGTCACCCGTTATGTCAGAACATGCCGAGACTGTCAGCGACGCAAGACACCGCCGACAAGGCCAGCCGGATTACTACAGCCAATCGAGCCTCCTTGCCGACCATTCCAGCAGATCGGGATGGACTTGCTGGGACCCTTTCCGACGTCAATAACCGGAAATAAGTGGATCGTCGTGGCGACGGACTACCTCACCCGCTTCGCTGAAACAAAAGCACTGCCGAAAGGTAGCGCAGCCGAAGTGGCGAAGTACCACGTGACAATATTGTACAGGCATAAGAATGAAGATACGTGTCTTATGGTAGAGGCATGGCATATCTATAATGGTGGAAGTGCGTGTGTGAGTCAGCCTTCGACTACTTTACATAAGGAAGAGATTAAGTACCTTAACAGTTATCTCTCACGTAGGCCGGCACGTTTACACGATTGACACGTGGTGTTACCATTCCTGAGCATGCGCAGATGAGTTTTGTGCCTTCTTTCTTTTTTCGCCTCAGTGCCTCCTTCAGTTGATAGTCGGCGTTCGTGTTGTCCACTTCTCTACTCTTGTGTCCTGTCTGCACGCTTCACTTCTATTTTGCATAATGAATCCTTACCAACTAGCTCAGCTCTCTGTCGTTCTAAGCTTCCGGAGGTTCTTCTTCCCTTCGTCACTTTCACGTGCCTGCTGTTGGCGCGCATAGAGTGAATGTTAACAATGCAGATATATGACGTCCGTGACCCTGGTATCACCAACAGATCGTCTAAGGGTGATGTGACAACTTGATACATTGCTGACCTACCTGCCCTTTTGACGGCATCAACTCCAGAAGCGTCATATGCACACACCTGGAATTCAAACTGCCGGCGCTCCGTCCGTCCTTTCAGTGGGTATGGGTGCCGACATTATTTCAGCATGGGTCAAATTTTAAAATTCTGCCCTCCGGAGGTTCTTCTTCCCTTTGTCATTTTTACGTGCGTGCTGGTGGCACGCATGCACTGCATGTTGGCTTCTCAGGGATATGCCGTGCGTGATCCTGGTATCAGCAACATATCGTCTAAGGGTGATGTGAGAACTTGAACCATTGCTGACCTACCTGCCATCTTGACGTCATCAGCAACATTAGTGTCATCCGCACACGCTTGGCATTCAAACTGCCGGCGCTTCGTCCGTCCTGCATGTGTCAAGTTCTAAAATTATGCCATCGGGAGGTGCTTCCCTTCGTCACTTTCACGTGCCTGCTGTTGGCGCGCAGAGAGTGCACGTTAACTATGCAGATATATGACGTGCGCGACCATGGTATCACCAACATATCGTCTAAGGGTGATGTGAGAATTTGAACCATTGTTGACCTACCTGCCATCTTCACGGCATCAACTATAGAAGCGTCATCCGCACCCATCTGGCCTATAAACTGCTGGCACTTCTTCCATTCCTTCATTGGGTATGGCAGCCGACATTCTTTTAACATGTGTAAATATAAAAATTCTCCCCTCCGGAGGTTCTTCTTCCCTTCGTCACTTTCACTTGTGTGCTGCTGGCGCGCATAGACTGCGTGTTGACTATGAAGGCCTATGCCGTGCGTGGTCCTGGTATCACCAACATATCGTCCAAGGGTGATGTGAGAACTTGAACTACAGCTGACCTACCTGTCATCCTGACGTCATCAGCTACAGTAGTATCATCCGCACCCGCTTGGCATTCAAACTGCCGGCGCTCCGTCCGTCCTTTCAGTGAGTATGGGAGCCGACATTATTTTAGCATGGGTCAAATTTTAAAACTCTACCCTGCAGAGGTTCTTCTTCTCTTCGTAATTTTCACGTGTGTGCTGTTTGCGTGCATACATTGCATGTTGAATATGCAGGCAGATGCCGTGCGTGATCCTGGTATCACCAACATATCGTCTAAAGGTGACGTGAGATATTGAATCACAGCTTACCTACCTGCCATCTTGACGTCATCAGGTACACAGCGCCATGTGTACCCGCTTCGCCTTTAAACTGCCGGCGCTTCGTCCGTCCTTTGAGGGGGTATAGGAGCAGCCATACTTTTATCATGTCATCATCATCATCAGCAGCCTGGTTACGCCCACTGCAGGGCAAAGGCCTCTGCCATACTTCTCCAACTACCCCGGTCATGTACTAATTGTCGTCGTCCATGTACCATGTCGTCCCTGCAAACTTCTCAATCTCATCCGCCCACCTAACTTTCTGCCGCCCCCTGCTACGCTTCCCTTCCCTTGGAATTCAGCCCGTAACCCTTAATGAACATCGGTTATCTTCCCTCCTCATTACATGTCCTGCCCATGCCCCCCCATTTCTTTTTCTTGATTTCAACTAAGATGTCATTAACTCGCGTTTGTTCCCTCACCCAATCTGCTCTTTTCTTATCCCTTAACGTTACACCCATCATTCTTCTTTCCATAGCTCGTTGCGTCGTCCTCAATTTAAGTAAAACCCTTTTCGTAAGCCTCCAGGTTTCTGCCCCATAGGTGAGTACTGGTAAGACACAGCTATTATACACTTTTCTCTTGAGGGATAATGGCAACTTGCTGTTCATGATCTTAGAATGCCTGCAAAATGCACCCCAGCCCATTCTTATTCTTCTGATTACTTCCGTCTTACGATCTGGAACCGCGGTCACTACCTGTCCTAAGTAGATGTATTTCCTTACCACTTCCAGTGCCTAGCTACCTATCGTAAACTGCTGCTCTCTTCCGAGACTGTTAAACATTACTTTAGTTTTCTGGAGATTATTTCCAGATCCAATCTTCGGCTTTGCCTCTCCAGGTGACTGAGCATGCATTGCAATTGGTCCCCTGAGTTACTAAGCAAGGCAATGTCATCAGCGAATCGCAAGTTACTAAGGTATTCTCCATTAACTTTTATCCCCAATTCTTCCCAATCCAGGTCTCTCAATACCTCCTGTAAACACGCTGTGAACAGCAGTGGAGAGATCGTATCTCCCTGCCTGACGCCTTTTTTATTGGGATTTTGTTGCTTTCTTTATGGAGGACTACGGTGGCTGTGGAGCTGATATAAATATCTTTCAGTATTTTTACATACGGCTCGTCTACACCCTGATTCCGTAATGCATCCAAGACTGCTGAGGTTTCGACAGAATCAAACCCTTTCTCGTAATCAATGAAAGCTATATATAAGGGTTGGTTATATTCCGCACATTTCTCTATCATCTGATTGACAATGTGAAGATGGTCTATTGTTGAGTAGCCTTTACGGAATCCTGCCTGGTCCTTCGCTTGACAGAAGTCTAAGGTGTTCCCGATTACATTTGCGATTACCTTAGTAAATAGTTTGTAGGCAACTGACAGTAAGCTGATCTGTCTATCGTTTTTCAAGTCTTTTGCGTCCCCTTTCTTATGGATTAGGATTATGTTAGCGTTCTTCCAAGAATCCGGTAGGCTCAAGGTCATGAGGCATTGTGTATACAGGGTGGCCAGTTTCTCTAGAACAATCTGCCCACCATCCTTCAACAAATCTGCTGTTACCTGATCCTCCCCAGCTGCCTTCCCCCTTTGCAATAGCTCCCCAAGGCTTTCTTTACTTCTTCCGGCATTACCTGTGGGATTTCGAATTCCTCTAGAGTATTCTCTCTTCCATTATCATCGTGGGTGCCACTGGTACTGTATAAATATCCATAAAACTCCTCAGCCATTTGAACTATCTCATCCATATTAGTAATGATATTGCCGGCTTTGTCTCTTAACGCATACATCTGATTCTTGCGAATTCCTAGATTCTTCTTCACTGCTTTTAGGCTTCCTCCCTTCCTGAGAGCATGTTCAATTCCATCCATATTACACTTCCTTATGTCAGCTGTCTTACGCTTGTTGATTAACTTCGAAAGTTCTGCCTGTTCTATTCTAGCTGTAGGGTTAGAGGCTTTCATACATTGGCGTTTCTTGATCAGATCTTTCGTCTCCTGCGATAGCTTACTGGTATCCTGTCTAACGGAGTTACCACCGACTTCTATTGCACACTCCTTAATGATGCCCACAAGATTGTCGTTCATTGCTTCAGCACTAAGGTCTTCTTCCTGACTTAAAGCCGTATACCTGTTCTGTAGCTTGATCTGTAATTCCTCGATTTTCTCCCTTACTGCTAACTCATTGATCGGCTTCTTATGTACGGGTTTCTTCCGTTCCCCCCTCAGGTCTAGGCTAATTCGAGTTCTTACCATCCTGTGGTCACTGCAGCGGAGCTTGCCGAGCACGTCTACATCTTGTATGATGCCAGGGTTAGCGCAGAGTATAAGGTCTATTTTATTTCCAGTCCCGCCGTTCGGGCTCCTCCACGTCCACTTTCGGCTATCCCGCTTGCGGAAGAATGTATTCATTATCCGCATATTATTCTGTTCCGCTAACTCTACTAATAACTCTCCGCTGCTATTCCTAGTGCCTATGCCATATTCCGCCACTGCCTTGTCTCTAGCCTGCTTCTTGCGTACCTTGGCATTGAAGTCGCCGATCAGTTTGTTTTCACTCTACCCATCGCCGATTCCACGTCTTCATAGAAGCTTTCGACTTTCTGTCATCATGACTGGATGTAGGGGCATAGACCTGTACAACCTTCATTTTGTACCTCTTATTAAGTTTCACAAGACCTGCCACCCTCTCGTTATTGCTGTAGAATTCCTGTATATTACCAGCTATATTCTTATTAATCAGGAATCCGACTCCTAGTTCTCATCTCTCCGCTAAGCGCCGGTAGCACAGGACGTGCCCGCTTTTTAGCACTGTATATGCTTCTTTTGGCCTCCTAACTTCACTGAGCCCTATTATATCCCATTTCCTGCCCTCTAATTCCTCCAATAGCACTGCTAGACTCGCCTCACTAGATAACGTTCTAGCGTTAAGCGTTGCCAGGTTCAGATTCCTATTTGCACCTGTCCGGATCCAGTGATTCTTAGCACCCTCTGCTGCGTCGCAGGCCTGACCGCCGCCGTGGTCAGTTGCTTCGCAGCTGCTGGGGACTGAGGGCCGGGGTTTGATTGTTGTGTTCATATAGGAGGTTGTGGCCAAGTACTGCACCAGGGTGGCCAATCCTGCTCTGGTGAGTGAGTGCGTTACCGGTTCAGGTCACTGGGATCAGGCCACACTTCAGGCCTGTTTATGCAATTTTATCAGCACGCGGATTTTTTTTATCCGCTGGAAAACTGCGCGGCTTCGGGATTCGAACCACGGACCTCTTGCACGCGAGGCGGGTGTTCTACCTCTACGCAACCGCTGCACTCTTATCATGTGCCAAGTTTTAATGTTCTGACCTCGGGAGGTTCTTGCCTACGTCACTTTCACGTGCCTACTGTTGGCGCGTATACACTGCATGTTGACTATGCAGGCATATTCAAATTGAAATTCTTTGTTTCTGCCTTGTACAAATATAGACAGTATAGGCGCAGAAAAAGCTGTCAGAAACAGCTTGACAAAGCCGCAGCCCCCTTTCGCTTGGCAGTGGCTTCGCAGCAAGGCTTATAAAACAAAGGTAATTGCAGTCTAATAACACTTATACATATTGAACAAGTACGAAAGAAAACATAATAAAATTATACAATATTTAAACAATATTCAGCACAAAGAAAAACAGATCCTACATGGTAACATACATAGCACGCAAAGAACTGTTTGATGCACTGAACAGATAAAAATTATTATATACATAAGCATTTAAGAGGGAAGGAAGAGGGAATTGTAGGCGTTCTCAACCGGAATTTATTCGAAGGGTTGGCACCACCCAATTCTCCGCATGCCTTGTCTAGTAGGTTGCTTCTCGGATACGTAAATCAGCAAGGTAACCTATGTGGTTTACGTTTCTCCGTGTTTCCAGTTTAAACCGAACACTTAAGCGGCATTTGTACAAGTTGTGGATCTTCAGCACACTACTTTGCAGAAAGAGATCCACGCTCGGTGAGCTCCAGGGGACATTGTGAACATGACGGAGGAACTTCCTCTGCAAAATGTAGATGCGCTGAGGACAGCTAATTGTGGCTGTGCTCCATACTAAATGACAATAGTCTAAATAGGAGTGAAAAGTTAATTGTAGAGGGGTAATTTTACTGGCCTTGGAAGAACGTGTCTGAGCCAGCCTACGATCCCAGTTATTTGAGCCAGTTTCGTTGTGATGTGGTCCACGTGATTTTCCCAAGACATACAGGAGAAGAAAACTACTCCGAGACATTTAAATTGCTCAACCACATCTATACGTCGCGAACTCAGCTTAATCTCGAGGGGCGAGGGAACTAGTTTATTTTTAGGGCGGAATATAACAGCTTGTGTCGTCTTTTCATTTATACGCATGCACTTGGATTCACACCATTTTTGTAATTCGTTCATAGTGTCATTGCATTCCCGAACAAGAAGATCTAAATCATTTCCAGCAAAAAAGATGCTAGTGTCATCAGCGTAGATAACAAATTTAGCGGTGGAGGTAATGTTGGAGATATCATTAAGGTACATATTAAATAGTAATGGTCCCAATATACTGACCTGTGGAACGCCAGAAGTAACAGATTTTAGTTCAGATTTCATATTGTTTATGCAGACAGCCTGTTTTCTATGTGATAAATATGATTTAAGAAGCGTTTGAGCCTGTCCCCGAAAACCCTAACACTCTACGTTATTTAGCAGTATAGTGCGGTTCACTAACTCAAATGCCTTCGAGAAGTCCACGAAGACACCAATAAAGAAGGCTTTCTTTTCAAACTTTGTTAATATGTGTTCCTTTTGTTCAAGTAGCGCTGATTCGGCAGATTTATTTTTAGAGAACCCAAATTGATTCGGTGAATGAAGATCATGCTTATAATTAAATTAGACAACCTGGTATATAGAACTTTCTCAAAAGCTTTTGAGAAGATTGTGAGTATAGATACCGGTCTATAATTTCCTGAATCATTGCGGTCTCCTTTCTTATATAGAACCGTTACTTTGGATATTTGCATTTTATTAGGAAGTGTGCTGGTTGCTAAGCATAAGTTAAATATGTCTGCAATAACAGGCGCAATGTCTCCTACAACATGCTTCACAGGCCTTACTTGAATTCCGTCAATGTCATAGCTACGGCTGTTATTAAGGTTTTGTATTACTGATATAACTTCTGTTGTAACCGGGTTCAGAAATATCGTTTCATTATTGTAAGAATTAATATATTTGTTAGAATCACGTGGCGGGTTGCTATGAGCTAGGGTTGTAAAGAAGTTGTTAAAGGCATGCGCGAGCTCTTCTCCAGATATATCTTTATTATGTAGCTTTAGTGTACCTGGGGCAGCTTGTCGTTGTTCACGTCTCAGTAGAAAATTTAATCTTGACTATAGCAAATCGTGTCACCTGTGTGCTGTGTGTGTGCAGTCCTGTGTACGTCGAAGGGCGATATCGTCAAAGGGTGAGAACTTAAATCATAGCTTACCTACCTGCCATCTTGACGTCGTCAGCTACAGTAGCGCTATCCGCACCCGTTTTGCCTTTAAACTGCCGGCGCTTCGTCCGTCCTTTCAGTGGGTATGGGAGCCGCCATCCTTTTAGATGCGTAAAGTTATAAAATTCAGACATCTGGAGGTGCTTCGTCACTTTCACGTGCCTGCTGCTGGCGCGCATAGACTGCATGTTAACCATGCAGGCATATGCCGTTCGTGATCTTGGTATAACCAACATATCGTCAAACGATGATTTGAGATCTTTAATAATAGCTTACTTACCGGCCGTCTTGATGGCATCATCTACAGAAGCGTCATCCGCACCCACCTGGCCTTTAAAATGCCGGCGCTTCTTCCATTCCTTCAGTGGGTATGGGAGCCGACATTCTTTTAGCATGTGTCAAGTTTTAAAATTGCCCCCTCCCGAGGTTCTTCTTCCCTTCGTCACTATCACGTGCCTGCTGCTGGCGCGCATAAACTGCCCTTTGACTATAAAGGCATATGCCGTGCGTGACCCTGGTCTCACCAGCATATCGTCTAAGGGTGATGTGAGAATTTGAACGTCAGCTGACCTACCTGCGATCTTGACGCCATCAACTACAGAAGCGTCTTTCGCACCCGCGAGGCCTTTAGGCCGCCGGCGCTTCGTCCGACCTTTCAGTGGTTGTGGGTGCCGCCATTCCGCCAGCGTATGCTATATTATGAAATTCTGCCCTCCGCAGGTTCTTCTTCCCTTCATCGTTTCCACGTGCCTGCTGTTGGCGCACATCGCCTGCTCATTGGCTATGCTGGCATACGCCGCGCGTGATCCTGGTATCACCAACATATCGTCTAAGGGTGATGTGAGAACTTGAATCAGTGAATACCTACCTGCAATCTTGACAAGATCTGCTGCGGATCCGCACGCGCTTGGCCTTTAAACTGCCGGCGCTTCGTCCAACTCTTCAGTGGTTATGGGTGCCGCCATTCTGGCAGCGTGTGCCATATCTTAAAATTCTGCCCTTTGGAGGTTCTTCTTCCCGTCATCATTTTCACGTGCCTGCTGTTGGCGCGCATACACTGCATGTTAACAGGAATACGCCGTGCGTGATCCTGGTATCACAAACATATCGTCTAAGGATGATGGCAGAAGTTGAACCACAGCTTACGTACCTGCCATCTTGACGTCATCACCTACAGTAGCGTCATCCGCACTCGCTTAGCATTCAAACTGCCGGCGCTTCGTCCGTCCTTTCAGTGGGTATGGAAGCCGACATTCTTTCAGCATGTGTCAAGTTTTAAAATTCGGCCCTCCGGAGGTGCTTCCCTTCGTCACTTTCATGTGCCGGCTATTGGCGCGTCTCACTGGATGTTGAACATGGAGGCATATGCCATACGTGATCCTTGTATCACCAACACATTGTCTAAGGGTGATGTGAGAATTCGAATAATAGCTTACCTAGCGTTCATCTTTATGTCATCACCTACAGTAGCGCCATCCGCAACCGCTTGGCCTTTAAAGTGCGGACGCTTCCTCCTTCCTTTCAGTGGGTTTGGGAGCCGATATTCATGTAGCATGTGTCAAGATTTAAAATTCTGCTCTCCGGAGGTTCTTCTTCCCGTCGTCATTTTCACGTGGGTGCTGTTGGCGCGCATACGCTGTATGTTAACTACAGCATTATGCCGTCCGTTATCCTGGTGTCATCAACATATCGTCTAAGGGTGATGTGAGAACTTGAATCATAGATTACCTATCTGCCATGTTGACGCCATCAACTATAGAAGCGCCATCCGCACCCGATTCGCATTTAAACAGCCGGCGCTTCGTCCATCTTTTCAGTGGGTATTTATTTATTTATTTCAAAATACTGCAGGTCAGTGTGGTGGCCCAAGCAGGTGTGGGTTACATCCAACATTAATGTACAAAACAACAGACAACCAAAAGCAAGAAAGAAATAAAAAGGAAAAAGAAAAAGAAAGTTTAAGAGAGAAGGTGACACTACAACTCAGCGAGAAAATTATTGGAGCCAAAAATATCAGACGGCAATGAATTCGAATCTTCCACAGTTCTAGGAAAATAATTGAATTTGAAAGATTTTCACCGGGCAGAGATTGGGGTTAGTGCAGATTCATGGCCATGTCGCGTGCGCCGTGTTGTTAGGGGTTTTAACTGAGAGGCTGATCTATTTTTATATTACCAAACATACAATTATAAGGAACTGAAAGGCGACTAAACTTTCTGCGGGCTCCTAGAGCATAAATACAGTTGAATTGCATTAGGATGGATGGGGAATCAAGTCTACGATATTTGCCAAATATAAACCTAACAGCCTTTCTGTTAATACGTTCAAGTTGTATGATATCTTTCTTTAAATAGGGATCCCAAATGATAGAAGCATACTCAAGCTTAGATCGAACACATGTATTATAGGCTAAAAGCTTTGTTTGCGAAGGTGCGAATTTTAGCTTTCTTTTAAGGAACCATAACTTACGTAGTGCAGGTGTGCAGATATCAGCAATATAGGTTGACCAAGTTAAGTTGCTTGTGAGGGTGACACCTAAGTACTTATATTTGCCTACAATCGAGATACTATTGTTTCTAATGGAATAGCAGAACTGGCTAGGATTTAGTTTCCTGGTGATACGCAGTAGTACTGTTTTCTGAGTATTTAGTTGCATGCCCCATATTTGACACCAGTCGTCAATAACATTCAGTGCATGTTGCAATTCAACGTGATCTCTGGGTGAATACGATTTGTTTAAAAATGATACAATCATCCGCGAACAAACGTACAGTCACATTTTCGGGAATAACATCAACCAAGTTATTGACATAAATTTAAAACAAAAGTGGTCCCAATACACTTCCCTGTGGGACTCCAGGCGTGTCATGAAGAATAGCAGACGATGAATCATTAATTACCACATACTCTTGTCTATTGTGAAGATAAGCCCAAATCCATTGAACTATTTTTCCTGGTAACCCCAAACACAGTAATTTGTACACTAATTTCCCATGTGGCACTTTATGAAAGGCTTTACAGAAATCTAGAAAGAGAACATCTATTTGTCCTGATGCATCAAGCACTCGTGAAAATTCATGCACAGTTGTAACTAGTTGTGTAACAGTAGATAACCCTTTTCTAAATCCATGTTCAAATTTTGATAGTACGTTGTTACCACTAAGGAATTCATAAATGAAGTTTGCAATAACATGCTCGAGAAGTTTACAACTGCTTGTAATAGAGATAGGACGATAATTCTCCAACGACAAGTGGTCACCTTTTTTATAATTTGGCTTAACGCGTGCTATCCCCCAGTCAGCCGGTATTTCCCCTGAAGACAGTGAACAGTTAAAAAGAGTAGTTAGAAACCCGGATAAATACTCAGCGTACCGGTTAAGAAAGGCATTAGGGATACCGTCAGGACCACCGGATTTTTTAGGATCAAGTTTTAACAGCATATGTATTACACCTTCCCTCGTTACTTCTATGCCAGTATCAGTTTCAACGACTGAATTCTGAAATTCATAATCATCGGTTTTAGTAAAAACACTCTGTAAATATGCATTGAAATGTTCAGCAATAGCACAGGAGTCAGTTATCACCAAACCGTCGACATTCATTTTGCTAATCCCGGTTTTCGACTCACTTAAGTACCGCCAACACTTTTGGGGGTTAGATTGAAGAAAATCTGTCAATGTGTTAGTATAAAAATATTTCCTTGCTTTTGCCAAGCTTTTTTGTAGCTTATCTTTTAATTCTGTAAACTGGGGAGTCATTGTTGCGCGCTTCTTGCGTAGTCTTTTAATTTTACGATTCATGTGGATCATTTCTCGGTTAATCCACGGGTTTACACGGTGCTTACACATTTTTCTGCTGGGTACAAAATTATCAACGCAATAATGTATGGTTTTAACAAAGAGTTGCCATGAGGTCTCAACATCGTGTGATAAGGTTTCGGTATGCGTGTCAAGGTGATCAATTATAGCGACATCATCAGCCTTAGAAAATTCCTTTACAACAGTGGTTGACTGAGTTTCTTAGTTCGACCTAAAACCTTATCCCAGGTAAAGAAGATTAGCTTATGGTCAGAAATACCAGGCTCAATTACAACGGTCCCGTCAATGAATATTTCACTGAGAAACAGTAAATCCAAAATTGAGCTGGCTCGAGTATAGTCAGTCACCGCTTGCTTGAATAGAATCACCAGTAGAAGAACAGCCATAACGTAGGCTCTCCCAATCAATCGTTGGTAAATTAAAATCACCAGTTATCAGTATGTTTTTATTACGCAAACGTAATAGTCGATCGTATAGCTTATTCAAAAACAAATCATCTGCATTGGGTGTACGGTACATGGAACAAAGGAAAAAGGTATCTTGCTTAAACGATATCTTCAAAAAAGGCTTTCATGATCCGAAATTTGATCAACAAGAGTGGCATCAACGCCTCTTTATACAATAACCGCCACGCCGCCACCACGAGAGCCTCTATCACGCCTGAAGAGTTGATAACCAGGCGGCACAATTTCGTCGTCGCCTATCAGATCATGTAGCCACGTTTCTGTAATAACGCATATATGCGGGTCATATAAAATAAGGATATTTTCAAGCTTATCAAGTTTGTTACTAATGCTCTGTGCATTAAAAATATCAGGCGCAGCTGCGCAGTTGGGACCTGCTATATCTTTGTAGGCTCCTTTTTCGCCTTTAAAAGCCATTTTCTAGTGTTTGAGGAGTCATTCCTATTGTAGATGTCATTGTCAACACGAAGGCTATCATGCACAAGGAATACTTTTTTACCAGCTGCTTTCTCTTCCTTCGCTGTCTGCCAGAGTAATTTGCGCTTCCGTCGAGTGTCCTCACAGTAGTCGTTATCAATACTTATCTGAGAACCTTTAAGCTTTGAAACATTCTTCCAGATAGCCTGCTTTTCCCTGTAGTCTTGAAAATAAAGTATTACTGGCCGATTTTGTTCGCTATGTCCTAGTCCAGTTCACGCCCAGCTTTTTCCTAAACAATTCACCAATAACCTTTTGCCTCAAGTCTAATTCAGTTTCATTTGCGTGTTCCGCAATAGCGAAAACTATCAAGTTTGATCTACGGCTGCAATTTTCAAGGTCAACTAGCTTAGCATGCTGTGTTATGACGGCCTCTTGAAGAGTCTCAACGCTAGCGGTTAGTTTTGCATGGGTTTCATTAATGTTTTCTTCAAGGGTATTCAGTCGTACACCAAAACACTCAATACTTTTTTCAGTACACTCAAGAAGAGCTTTTAAGTAAAATATGTCTGCCTTGATTTCATCCTGTCCTTCCAAGGGTTGTGCGAACATTTCCTCGACTGTAAGAGGACCTGGATTTAACTCTACATCCCCGCAAAGGATAAGTTTGCACGAACAAAAGCATTCATATGCGATACTCAGGCAGGTGCATGGGCACGGCAAAATAACAAGAAATATGTAATCACTACGTATTCAGCATTCATGCCTAACCTGCACGATGAAGAAACGAGAGGCCGTAAGCCACATGCTCCCAGCGCTTTCGCCGCGCCCGCTGTCGATGCCGAGGGGTAGTCCACTTCTTATAGCATTGGTCGCCGTTGACGTAACAAATCCGGGCAGGAAATGCAAAAGAGCCCCTTCCGGGACTGCGTCGTCAAATCCATTTTTTTTGTCTTCGGTTGAATTTAAAAAGTGGTTCAGCGAAGGGAGTCGAAGATAAGGCCCCGGCAGAAGAAATCACCAGAGCCTGCACGATGAAGAAACGAAAGGCCGTAAGCCACATGCTCCCACCGCTTTGCGAATAGCGCAATGGCGAATAGTGCAGCCGCCATTCTTTAAGCATGTGTCAAGTTTAAAATTCTGCCCTCCGGAAGTTCTTCTTCCATTCGTCACTTTCACTTGCCTGCTATTAGCGCGCATAGACTGCATGTTGACTATGCAGGCATATGCCGTGCGTGACTCCGGTAACACCGACATATCGTCTAAGGGTGATGTGAGAAGTTGAACCACAGCTGACCTAGCTGCCATCTTGACGTCAACGGCAGTAGCCCCATCCGCATCCGTTTGGCCTTTGAACTGCCGGCGCTTCGTCCGACCATTCAGTAGTTATGGGTGCCGCCATTCTGCTAGTGTGTGCCATAATTAAAAATTCTGCCCTTTGGAGGTTCTTCTTCCCTTCATCATTTTCAAGTACCTGCTGTTGGCGCGAAACCACTCCTCTATAACTATGCAGGCATATGCCGTACGTGACCCTGGTGTCACCGACTTATCGCCTAAGCGTGATGTGAGAACTTGAACCACAGCTAACTTACCTGCCATCTTGGCATCATCAGCCACGAGAGCACCATCTGCAGGCGCTTGGCCTTTAAACTGCCGCCGCTTCCTCCGTCCTTTCAGTGGTTATGGGTGCTGTCAGTCAGCCAGCATGTGTCAAGTTTTATAACGCTCCCCTCTGCAGGATCTTCTTCCCTTCGGCCCTTTCACTTGCCTGCTGTTGGCACGCATTGACTGCATGTTGACTATGCAGGAATATGCTGTGCGTGATCCTGGTATCACCAACATATCGTCTAAGGGTGATATCAGAAGTTGAACCGTAGCTTACTACCTGCCATCTTGACGTCATCAGCTACAGTAGCATCATCCGCACCCACTTGGCATTCAAACTGCCGGCACTTCGTTCGTCCTTTCAGTAGGTAGGGAGCCGACATTTTTTTAGCATGTGTCAAGTTTTAAAATTCTGCACTCGGAGGTTCTTCCTCCCTTCGTCACTTTCACGTGCCTGCTGTTCACGCGCCTAGAATGCATGTTGACTATGCAGGCATATGCCATGGTTGACCCTGGTATCAGCGACTTATCGTCTAAGGGTGATGTGAGAACGTGAACCACAGCTGACCTCCCTGCCATCTTTATGTCATCAACTACAGAAGCGTCATCAGCACCCGCTTGGCCTTTAAGCCGCCAGCGCTTCGTCCGTCCTTTAGTGGTTATGGGTTCTGCCAATCAGCCAGCATGTGTCATGTTTTATAACTCTCCCCTCCACAAGTTCTTCCCGTCGTCACTTTCATTTGCCTGCTGTTGGCGCGCATAGACTGCATGTTGACTATGTAGGCATATGCCGTGCGTGATCCTGGTATCACGAACATATCGTCTAAGGGAGATGTGACATGTTGAATCATAGCTGAGCTAGTTGCACTCTTGACGTCCCCAACTACCCAACCACCATCAAAACCCGCTTGGCATTTAAACTACCAGCGCTTCGTCCGTCGTTTCAGTGGGTATGGGAGCTGACATTCTTTTAGCATGTGTGAAGATTTGAAATTCCGCTCTCCGGAGGTTCTTCTTCCCGTCGTCATTTTCACGTGCCTGCTGTGGGCGCGCATAGAGTGCTCGTTGACTATGCACGCATATGCCGTACGTGATCCTGATATCACCAACATATCGTCCAAGGGTGATGTGAGAACTTGAACCATAGCTGACCTACCTGCCATCTTGACGGTATCAACTACAGAAGCGCCATCCGCACCCGCTTGCTCTTAAGTGCTGGCGCTTCTCCATTCTTTCAGTGGGCATGGGAGCCGATATTCTTTTAGCATTTGTCAAGTTTTAAAATTCTGCTCTCCGTAGGTTCTTCTTGCAGTCGTCAGATTCACGTGCGTGCATTTGGCGCGCATACGCTGCATGTTAACTACAGGCATATGCCGTCCGTGATCCTGGTATCACCAACATATCGTCTAAGGGTGATGTGAGAACTTGAATCATAGAATACCTACCTGCCATGTTGACGCCATCAACTACCGAAGTGCCATCCGCACACGATTGGCCTTTAAACAGCCGGTGCTTCGTCCGTCCTTTCAGTGGGTATGGCAGTCGCCATTCTTTTAGCATGTGTCAAGTTTTCAATTCTGCCCTCCAGATGTTCTTCTTGCCTTCGTCACTTTCAGGTGCCCGCTGTTGGCTCATATAGACTGCATGTTGACTACGGCGCGGACGCGGTGCAGCGGTGGCGTAGAGGTAGAACATCCGCCTCGCGTGCAAGAAGACCGTGGCTCGAATCCCGATGCCGCGCGATTTTCCTCCGGAATAAAAGAACAAAAAAATCCGCGTGTTGGTAAAATTGCATAAACAGGCCTGGATTGTGGCCTTATCCCGGTGACCAGAACCGGCAACGCACTCACTCAGCAAAGCAGGATTGGTCACCCTGGTGCAGTACTTGGCCACAACCTCCTATATGAACACAACAATCAAACCCCGGCCCTCAGTCCCTATCAGGTGCGAAGCAACTGACCACGGCGGCGGTCAGGCCCGCGACGCAGCAGAGGGTGCTAAGAATCCTTGGTTCCGGAGAGGCCGCCATTGGAGTCTGAACCTGGCAACGTTTAACGCTAGAACGTTATCTAGTGAGGCGAGTCTAGCAGTGCTATTGGAGGAATTAGAGGCCAGTAAATGGGATATAATAAGGCTCAATGAACTTAGGAGCACGAAAGAAGCATATACAGTGCTCAAAGACGGGCACGTCCTGTGTTCCTGGGGCTTAGCGGACAGACGAGAACAAGGAGTCGGATTCCTGATTAATAAGGATATAGCTGGTAACATGCAGGAATTCTATAGCATTAACGAGAGGGTGGCAGGTCTTGTTTTGAAACTCAATAAAAGGTACAAAATGAACGTTGTACGGGGCTACGTCCCTACATCCAGTCATGATGACCAGGAAGTCGAGAGCTTCTATTAAGACGTGGAATCGGCAATGGGTAAAGTCACAACAAAATACACCATACTGATGGGCGACTTCAATGCCAGGGTAGGCAAGAAGCAGGCTGGAGACAAGTCGGTGGGGGAATGTGGAATAGGCTCCAGGAATGGCAGGGGAGAGTTATCAGTAGAGATCGCAGAACAGAATAATACGTGGATAATGAATACTTTCTTCTGCAAGCGGGATAGCCGAAAGTGGACGTGGAGGAGCCCGAACGGCGAGACTAGAAATGAAATAGATTTCATACTCTGCGCTAACCCTGGCATCATACAAGATGTGGACGTGCTCGGCAAGGTGATCTGCAGTGACGATAGGATGGTGAGAACTCGAATTAGCCTAGACTTGAGGAGGGAACGGAAGAAATTGGTACATAAGAAGCCGATCAATGAGTTAGCGGTAAGAGGGAAAAGAGAGGAATTCCTGATCAAGCTACAGAACAGGTATTTGGCCTTAACTCAGGAAGAGGACCTTAGTGTTGAAGATATGAACGACAATCTTATGGGGTTCACTAAAAATGTGCAATAGAAGTCGGTGGTAACTCCGTTAGACAGGATGCCAGTAAGCTATGGCAGGAGACGAATGGTCTGAACAAGAAACGCGAATGTATGAAAGCCTCTAACTCTACAGCTAGAATAGAACTGGCAGAACTTTCCAAGTTAATCAACAAGCGTAAGACACATGACACAAGGAAGTATTACATGGATAGAATTGAACATGCTCTCAGGAACGGAGGAAGCCTAAAAGCAGTGAAGAATAAACTAGGAATAGGCAAGAATGAGATGTATGCGTTAAGAAACAAAGCCGGCAATATCGTTACTAATATAGATGAGATCATTCAAATGGCTTAGGACTTCTATAGAGAATTATACACTACCAGTGGCACCCACGACGATAATGGAAGAGAGAATAGTCTAGAGGAATTTCAAATCCCACAAGTAACGCCGGAAGAAGTGAAGAAAACCTTGGGAGTTACGCAAAGGGGGAAGGCGGCTGGGGAGGATCAGGTAACAGCAGATTTGTGTAAGGATGGTGGGCAGATTGTTTTAGAAAAACTGGCCACCCTGTTACCGCAATACCTCAGGACTTCGAGTGTACCGAAATCCTGGAAGAACGCTAACATAATTCTAATCTATAAGAAAGATGACGCCAAAGACTTGAAAAATTATAGACCGATCAGCTTAATATTCGTTGCCTACAAAGTATTTACTAAGGTAATTGCAAATAGAATCAGGAACCCCTTAGACTTCCGTCAACCAAAGGACCAGGCAGGATTCCGTAAAGGCTACTCAACAATAGACCATATTCACACTATCAATCAAGTGATAGAGAAATGTGCAGAATATAACCAACCCTTAGATATAGAGTTCGTTGATTACGAGAAACCGTTTGATTCAGTCGGAACTTCAGCACTCATGGAGGTATTACGGAATCAGGGTGTAGACGAGCCGTATGTAAAACTACTGAAAGATATCTATAGCGGCTCCACAGCCACCGTAGTCCTCCATAAAGAAAGCAACAAAAACCCAATAAAGAAAGGCGACAGGCAGGGAGATACGATCTCTCCAATGCTATTCACAGCGTGTTTACAGAAGGTATTCAGAGACTTGAATTGGGAAGAATGCGGTATAGTAGTTAATGGTGAATACCTTAGTAACTTGCGATTCGCTGATGATATTGTCTTGGTTAGTAACTCAGGGGACCAACTGCAATGCATCCTCACTGACCTGGAGAGGGAAAGTAAAAGGGTGGGTCTAAAATTATTCTGCAGAAAATTAAAGTAACGTTTAACAGTCTCGGAAGAGAAGAGCAGTTTACGATAGGTAGCGAGGCACGGGAAGTGGAAAGGGAGCACATCTAGTTAGGAAAGGTAGTGACTGCGGATCCGGATCATGAGACTGAAATAATCGGAATAAGAATGGGCGGGGGTGTGTTTGGCAGGCACTCTCAGATCATGAACAGCAGGTCGGCATTATCCCTCAAGAGAAAAGAGTATAGCAGCTGTGTCTTAGCAGTACTCACGTACAGGGCAGAAACCTGGAGGCTTACGAAGAGGGTTCTACTTAAATTGAGGACGACTCAGCGAGCCATGGAAAGAAGAATGGTAGGTGCAACGTTAAGGGATAAGAAAAAAGCAGATTGGGTGAGGGAACAAACTCGATTTAATTACATCTTAGTTGAAATCAAGAAAAAGAAATGGGGGGGGGGGGGCATGGGCAGGAGATGTGATGAGGAGAGAAGATAACGGATGTTCGTTAAGGGTTACGTACTGGATTGCAAGGGAAGGGAAGCGTAACAGGGGGCGGCAGAAAGTTAGGTGGGCAGATGGGATTAATAAGTTTGCAGGGACGACATGGCCACAATTAGTGCATGACCGGGGTAGTTGGAGAAGTATGGGAGAGGCCTTTGCCCTGCAGTGGGCGCAACCAGGCTGATGATGATGATGACTACGGAGGCATATACCGTGCGTGATCCTGGTACCCCCAACGTGTCGTCTAAGGGTAATATGAGAACTTGAACCACATCTTACCTATCAGCCATCTTGACACCATCAGCTGCAGAAGACCCATCCGTACCCACTTGGCCTTTAAACTGCCGGCGCTTCGACCGTCCTCTCAGTGGGTATGGGCACCGCCATATCTTAGCATGTGTCAAGTTTTACATTTCTCCACTTCGGAGGTTCTTCTTCCCTTCGTCACTTTCACGTGCCTTTTTTGGCGTGCGTAGACTGCATGATAACTATGCAGGCATATGCCGTGCGTGACCCTGGTATCACCGACTTATCGTCTAAGGTGAATGTGAGAACTTGAACCACAGCTGACCTACCTCAACGTTCTTAGACATACTTCAGTTTCGCAGCTCCCTATGCGAACCCGTTGGTCGACGTGGCCGCAACCGGTGTCACTGAAACTACCGGCGTTGCAGTCGCGTCTTTCGTCATGCGCCACGCGTCGTCTGCTCCTTCTGCGACGCGTCGTTTGCACTAACTGGGCTGTAGGCGCTTATCCGTCGGTAAATGTAGTTGAGATACGCAGTCTGAGTTTTGTAACAAACCTGCCGCGCGTAAGTAACGGAGACTTCACGGTGTCTGTGCACTAACGGCACTGCAGTGACGTTTTTCTCACGCAGCGCGCGTCGTCTACTCCCGCGATGTCATTTCTGCAGTGCGTCGTTTTCCCCAACTGGCCTGTGCGGTTGGCTCTCTGACGACTGTGTTTTGGCTGCCCGCACAATATTTTATACCAAGGAACTTCGAATGACATGTCTGGCTAGTTTTTAGAGGCTGCAACTACGCCGCAAATGAGCGGTCGTGCACTGCGATTCCGCTTTTCAACCAACTTTTTCCTATAAAAGCGCCCCGGTGCTCCCTTCAGCGGGGGCTTTATTTTTTGCTGCTTATTCTCAAGACGTGTCGTAATTAAAGACGGCGAGCGCCTGTGCTGACGTAGGGACATTAACGCATCACGCCCGGCAGTTGCTTGAGACAACACTGTGGTGAATTGATCCATCGCCGTCAACGCTTCTTCGCCTAATAAATTTAATTGACACATGTATTTTTTATAGTTGTCCGCGGATATTATGGGACGTGCAAATGATTTGGAAGTGATCTGCGAGCAGTGACAAGGACGAAGTTAAATACTATGAACATATTTAGGCCAAAGCTTATTTCATTTTTGTTTTGACGAACAAAACAAACAGCCAACACCGTGACACTTTTTATTTACTTTGTGCACACAAAAGTAATTTTGAGCTACTCTTGTTCAAAGAAACTTTGCCCTCTTTCTGGCTGCTTGCACCGGCTCGGTCAGCGATGCCCCACTGTTCATTTTTTTGGAAAATAAGTGCATGCGCATGACAAGATAGAACTTGAAGGCATTAGCAGTCACCTCCTCATAATGATTATCACATCCTAGTGCCGGCACAGATGCTTTGTCTAGCCCGTCCAGGATGCTCCAAAACACCAAAAACTGCGTTACTGTGGAGTGTGTGACGAATTATTTCTTCTATGTGTTTGATGACGGTGAACATTCTGAGAGACGGTTCACTTAGGCACCCTGGCTTGAATGACCTCAGCTCTGTCAAAAGGCTATGCGATGGTCGTGGGTCACGCGCACTTGGTGGCACAGAAGCACTTTCTGGGTACCCGTGGTAGCCCAAGTCATCCATGTGGCCTACTGAAAGACTCATCCCAGAGAGCTTCTTGTATAGCTTTGCTTCAACTGCACCTTTCAGCTCAGCAGCAGCCTTCGCCTTGTGCCCCAGGCTGTCGTGAAGAGACACGAGAACACCATCGGGAGCGCCAGAGCAATTTCCTCTCACTGCATTTTTCCCAGGTGTGAACAAAGGCAACAATCTATAAATCTGGCTGAGTTGGAACTACGGATGGGTGGTCATAGTAGCCATGAAATGAACGGACAACACCAAAAAATTTCTGAAATGAATAAAGAAAGCATTCTGTGAGTCATTTTGTCTACGCACTTTTTAATTTAATGGTCCTACAGCGTGCAGTAGTAAAAGTAATCACGATAAAACAAACTTTGCATTTGCGGTTTGTGCATGCAATAAAGATTGCATGCACAACCCCGGCTATTTATCATTATCTTTGCCTTCTGCATATTAATCTTTAATCCCACTGTTACAATCTCTCTGTTAACGTCCTGAATCATTTGTCGCAATTCGTCTTCATTGTTGCTGAATAGAACAATGTCATTGGCAAACCGAAGGTTGCTGAGATATACGCCGTCGACCTTCACTGCTAAGCCTTCCCAGTTTAATAGCTTGAATACTTCTTCCAAGCACGCAGTGAATAGCATTGGAGAGGTTGTGTCTCCTTGTCTGACCCCTTTCATTATAGGTATTTACCTACTTTTCTTCTGTAGAGTTACGGTAGCTGTAGAACCTCTGTAGATATTTTCCAAGGTATTTACGTGAGCGTTCTGTCTCCTTGATTACGTAATGCCGCTATGACTCTTGGTATCTCTACTGAATAAAATGCCTTTTCGTAATCTATGAAAGTCATATAGAGAGGCTTATCATACACTGCGGATTTCTCGATAACCTGATTAATGACATGGATGTGATCCATTGTAGAGCATCCCTTCCTGAAGCCAGCCTGTTCCCTTGGTTGACTAAAGTCCAGTGTTGCCTTTATTCTATTGCAGATCATTTTGGTAAATATTTTATGTAATACAGGGAGTAAGCTAATGGGTCTGGAATTTTTCAGTTCTTTAACGTCTCCCTTGTTGTGGATCAGTATAATGTTTGCATTCTTCCAGTTTTTTGGGACCCTTGCAGTCGATAGCCACTTCGTATAAAGAGCCGCTAGTTTTCCAAGCAGTATGTCTTCGTCATCTTTGAGTAAATCGACTGTTATTCCATCTTCTCCTGCCGCTGTTTCTCATTCCATGTCTTGCAAGGCCCTTCTGGCCTCATCACTAGTTATAGGAGGAGCCGCTGTATCCTGTTCATTACAGTTTCTAATTGAGGTATCCTGACTGCTCAGGGTACTGTACAGGTCAGTATAGAATTATTCCGCTGCTTTTACTATATCCTCGAGATTGCTGATGATATTACCCTGCTTATATTTTAGTGCATACATCTTGGCTTGTCCTATGCCAAGTTTCTTTCTCACTGATTTCAGGCTGTGTCGATTTTTTACGGCTTCTTCAGCCTTTCTCACGTTACAGTTTCGAATATGGCGTATTTTCGCCTTGTTGATCAGTTTTGACAATTCCGCGAATTCTATCTTATCTCTTGAGTAGGACACTTTCTTTTTTGTCGCTTCTTTATTAGGTCCTTTGTTACCTTTGACGGCTTGCCTACTGGTTGCCTTGGTGCCTTGCCTCCCACTTCAGTTGCTGCCTCTGAAGCCAACCTAGTTACGGTTTAATTCATTAGTTCTGTGCTATCATCATCTCTCTGTTTTAAGGCGGCATATTTGTTTGCAAGTACCAGCCTGAATTTGTCTGCTATTACACTTACTGCCTCTAGGTTGACCTGTTTCTTCTTGACCAATTCTTCTCTTTCTCTCTTCAAACTGAAGTGAATCCTAGCTCTCACTAACCTATGATCACTGCATTTTATCCTACCTATCACTTCTACATCCTGCACTATGCTGGGATCAGCAGAAAGTCTGCAGTCAATTTCTTTTTTGTTTCACCATTAGGGCTTTTCCAGGTACACTTTCTGTTGCTACGCTTCCTGAAAAAGGTGTTCATTATTCGAAGCTTATTCCTTTCTGCAAATTCTACCAGCGTCTTTCCTCTAGCTTTCCTAGAATCGACGCCTTAGTTGCCAATAGCTTGTTCACCATCCTGTTTTTTCCCGACTTTTGCATTGAAGTCGCCTATTACTACAGTATACTGAGTTTGCACTTTTCCCATTGCTAATTTAATATCTTCATAAAACTGATCTAATTTCTCATCATCGTGACTGGATGTTGGAGCGTAGGCTTGTACTACCTTTCATCTTTACCTCTTAAGTTTGATTACGACTACAGCTACCACCTCATTAATGCTGTAGAATTCGTCAATGTTGCCCGCTATGTCCTTATGGATAAAAAACCCTATCCCGTATTGCTTCTTATCTAGGAGATGTCCGTTATTCAGCAATATATAAGCCTATAACCAGTTCTCCTAATCTCACTAAGGCCGATGATATCCCAAACAACGTCTGATAGTTCCTCAAAGAATCCTGCTACGCTAGCCTCACTCGAGAGGTTTCGGGTGTTTAACGTTGCAAGGGTCAGTTTCCATTGGCGGGCTGTCCGGACCCAGACATTCTTAGCACCCTCTGCTGCGTTACAGCTCTGAACGCCGCCTTGGTCAAGTTCTGCACAGCTGCTAGGGACTGAGGGCCACTCGGTAATTGAGTGAGCCATGTGGGAGGGGGTGGCCGAATACTGCACCAGGGAAGCCAATTCGTCTTGAGATGAGGAAGTGTCTTGTTGAAGCTTTGTGGGCCTTCCTAATTTGGTTGCACCGGGATTAGTATAGCCCCACTTGCTCTCGGCATCTTTTGCCGGTGACAGGCGTCACTCCAAGCATGCAAATGTTGTGCACTGGAGCAGGTGAATTTCAAGCTCACCATCGTAGAAAAAGAAAAAATAACATCTTATTATCTTAACATCTTATCATCTTATCATCTTAACATCTTATCATCTAAACATCCCCCCGACCGAATTCGACGTTTTCTGTTACTCAAGTATGCAACAATGTGCACCCCGTGACACTGACTGTCACTTTTTGCTACAAATAGTCTGCAACGGCATTTCGGCGATGGGGCGTGGAACCGGCAGCATGGCGGAAGCGCTTACCAGTTTCCTACTGCTTACGCAGTTTGGTGTTCTCGAAACATTTTGTAAGACACCGTGTTCTGTCATGCCGGTTCCGCCCCAAGTGCTGTTTTCCATGTTTGCATCACGGTCGCATTCGAAAAGAAGGCAGCCGACACGGCAGTTTGTTGTTTTTCGTAGTTCAGCACTTTATTTGCTGCTTTTATTGCTGTGTGGCGGTGATATTGAAGTTAACCCAGGGCCAACTGATGCGCAATTTTCAAAGATCCTAGATGGTCAAAATAAAACGATGTCGAAGTTAAATTCTGTTGAAAAAAAAAGCAAAACCAATTGACCTTAGATGTCACAGACTTGAAGGCTCGTATTTTTTCGCTAGAAGTTAAGATTGGCAAAGGCGATGACGTACGCAATGCTGTCGCAACAATGGCAGACCAAACAACAGGGTGATCGTGCTACACTGATCGCTCTCACCCAAAAGATTGACGATATCGAGAACAGGCATAGAAGGAACAATCTGGTCTTCCGCGGGTTGGATGATTCATCCCCGAAAGAGACAGCAGCCGAATCTGAAGAACTTATTGCAGAATTATGCAGCAGCAGGCTTGGCGTCACAGGCCTGAGTATTGAGCGTGCGCATCGTATAGGGACATATACGACTGAGAAGCCACGTCCAGTCATAGCAAAATTTTGTTCCTATAAATCCCGTCAGTCGGTGCTGTTGAACGCTTACAAACTCAAAGGCACCAGTGATAACATATCTGAAGATTTCTCACAATCTGTCAGGGACAAAAGAAGCTATGGGACTATGCGAAGTTGAACAAGCGGGAAGGGGACAAGGCTGTTTTGAAGCATGATACGCTTTACCTCCGGGGAAAGCGCTTTCGGCTCGATGAGGCAACAGGAGATGTAGTTCAGCTGTTGTTCGCATAAGCGTACAACAGGATTGCCTCTCAGGGTTCTAATCATAAATTGCAGGAGCATAAAGAATAAAATTGACAAATTTCAATGTCTGCTACGTGCCCTACAGCCCACGGTAGTGTTGGGCACCGAGTCATGCCTGGATTCTTCGGTTTTGGATTGTGAAATTTTTCCGGCAAGCCACCAGTGTTTTCGGCGTGATAGAAATTGTCATGGTGGAGGTGTCTTTATTCTTGTAAATAGTAGAATACATTGCGTTCATGTGGCAAGCCCACTACTTGATATCGAGGCAGTTTTTTGTGAGATTCGGCTGGTAAATGGAAAAAGCATGGTGTTCGGCTCCTACTACCGTCCACCAAGCGCGTCGTATGAGCAGTTCATCAAACTTTCTGACTTTTTGGAGTGTTTGAAAAATGACCGTGTCTTGATCGGAGGGGACTTTAACCTACCTGAAATTGACTGGTCATGTGCAGTTCCTAGGAATTCTGTTAGTCGTTGTCTGTACTCCTCGTTTTTTATCTAATGGACACTCATGCATTTGAACAATATGTCCTCAGTGCGTCGCGTGACGATGGTACTGGCCATGTCTTGGACTTGTTGTTGTGTAATGGGTCTGGTATTGTATCAGACGTTCATGCACTACCTTGATTGAGCGACCATAATATTTTTATTGCTGACGTTAGTGTTCCAAATGTGCCAATGGTGAAAAAACCGCCTAGAAAAGTGTTCTTGTATAGTAAGGCTGATTACTGTTCTATAAATCAGTCGTTAGATTCGTACTTCCCAACGTTTGACATATTAGCGGATGATTTGAGCGTTGAACAGTTGTGGGAAAGCTTTAAAGAAAAGCTCTTCTATGTTCGAGATAAATTCGTTCCAACTCGGATGCTTTCATCTAAACGTGATAAAGATAAACCGTGGTTTCGGCCGGAACAGCGCATCTTGCTGCGCAGGGTGCGGAGGGTATACTTAAAGTATAAAAACACAGGTCCCTGGAAAACTTATCCGAACTAAAGAGGCTAAAGTTTGATTTTGAGAATTCAGCCAAATCGGCTAAGGAATCTTATTTTGATCATCTTGGGGAACGGTTGGTAGAAGATCCCAAAGAATTTTGGAAGTATATTCGGCGTAGTGGACAGAACGACAATTCTGTCCCTCCTCTTGAATACTTAGGCACGGTACTTGATGATGACAAGCGCAAAGTTGAAGAATTTGGTAGTTATTTTTCTTCTGTGTTTAGTAATCGCCAGTTTCGGGTTGTAAGTCTCGATTTTTCGCTATGCAATGAAGAAATGCCCGAAGTTGAGTTTGCTTTTGAAGGTGTACGCAAGCTATTAGAAAATGTTTCTCCCAGAAAGGCGAATGGACCAGACGATATAGCAGCAGCAATGCTTAGTAGTTGTTGTGAATCGTTATGCAAGTATTTACGCCGTCTTTTCCAAACATGTTTAGACATGGGTGCCGTACCTACCGACTGGAAATTGGCAAATGTTGTGCCTGTACACAAAAGTGGGCCTAAAAACTGAATTGAGAACTACAGACCGGTGTCTTTGACTAGTATTACATGTAAAATAAGGGAACACGTTCTGTATAGTTGTATTATGTCACATCTAGTTAAAAATAATCCATTAAATGCAAACCAACATTGATTTCGGAAGGGTTTTTCTTGTACTACGTAGCTTGTAGAATTCACTCATGATTTGGCTCAAGCAATAGACAAAAGGCAGATAATTGATTGCATCTTTCTAGATTTTCGTAAAGCATTTGACGTTGTGGCTCACGACCTACTTATTAGCAAGTTACACTCCTACAAGTTGCACAAAAAGGTAATTGCATGGATATCTGAATATCTTTCACATAGACAACAGTCTGTGGTTCTCAATGGCATCTCCCCTGATCTTGCTGCAGTGACCTCTGGAGTACCCCAAGGCTCTGTGTTGGGGGCCCCTCTTATTTTTATTATATATAAATGATATCACTAGTGGTATTACGTCATCTTTCAGGATGTTTGCAGACGACTGCGTAGTATATAGGGTTATTGATAGTGATTCCGATTTTTCTGCACTTGACAGTGATTTAGACAAACTTTCAACATGGTGTGCGAAATGGGAAATGTCACTTAACGTTTCAAAATGTTTAAACGTCACCTTTACAAGGAAACATTCATACAAGACATACGAGTACAAATTAAATAGCGTTACTCTAAGCAGGGTTACGGAATGTAAATACTTGGGAGTTTGGTTTACCTCGGATTTAAGGTGGAACAGGCATGTACAGGAGGTAAGAAAGAAGGCGGCACGAAAGTTGGGCTTCCTCCGTCGAAATTTTGGCCGATTACTTAGTAAATTAAAAGAACAACTGTATTTTACTCACGTACGTTCGGTACTTGAGTACGCTTGTATCTGCTGGGATTCTTATACGTGTCAGTTAGTCGATTTACTTGAAAAAATTCAGAATAGGGCGCTTCGATTCGTTCTTGGTAATTACGACAAAAACCTCAGTACCGAAGGCAAGTGCATACTTCATTGGCAAGATCTAAAGGATAGAAGAAAGTGCCTCAGACTCAAATTTTTTCACAGTGTTTACTATTCTAAAATAGGCATTGACAGGAACCAATATATTAAATTACCATCGTACATTTCCCGTAGAAGAGACCATGCCTTGAAACTCCATGAATTTCCTTTTAAGGGTGACACCTTGCGTTATGAATTTTTGTACAGGACCACGAGGGAGTGGAATGCTCTCCCGTCAAATATTGTTGGTATACAATGTGTGAAACGTTTTACCGCGCTTTGTGTGTTGAAATGAGTGTCAACTGATGTAGATATGTATGTACCCCCCTGCTGTAATGCCTTCTAAGGCGATGCAGGTACTCAAATAAATAAATAAATAAATAAATAAATAAATAAATAAATATAGCGGGATTCGAACTTCTGACTATGGCAACCGAACATTCTACATAGCTCAGTCAGGTAATCCCACAGGCGGCGAGGCTACCTTATCACCGACAAGTACAGCGCCGAGGGCCCTACGTGCTTAAAAATTCGTTTGATTTGTCCGCAATAGATATAGAACGATGTCTTAACGGCTCTGGCCTCGTAGTTCCGGAATCGCACCTGCGCAGTCGGCCGTGAAGGCATCTAGGTAAAAGGCGTCTCCATCGCCTTTGACAGCGCTTAGAACGTGGAGGGGTAATGTAATGGTGGAAAATTAGTCGCTTCTCTCACCGGAAGGGTGACTAAACACGAGGTCTTGCGCTCCTTTGAAGGCCGAGGGGAATGGATAAGCTGCTCAGTCGTATGCACACACGTACATATACGAAAAATCTCGCTCACGGGCGAATCGGAAGACTGCGACACCGGATTTTTCTACGGCACGGAGCTGATAACGCGCTACACTGATTAAAACTGATAATAACAGAAATAACATTCACTATGGGCTCCCTTTGACTACAAAAGGGGCGCATGCAACTCAGTTGGCACGCCTAGGCGGCGCGTTTCGGGAGTTTCTGCTGCCTATTTCGTGAACCTTGCGTGCCTAACAATTTGTTTGATTTGTCCGTGATAGATGCTTTTAGTGACGGGCCCCATTCTTCGGCATTTTGACCCAGCCGCACCGAGATATCCACACCGATGCGAGTGGCGTTGGTGGAGTATTCGTTCAACGGTGCGACCAGAAAGAGCCTGCCTTTGCTTATGCGAGTCGCACGCTGAGAAAGCCTGAACGCAATCACACCACTACGGAGCAAGAAAGCCTAGTGGTCATTTTTGCCGTGCAACGTTTCCGCTCGTATGTGCTTGGGCGTCCATTCACACTCGTGACGGATCATCATTCGTTGTGCCGGCTTGTCGACCTCCGCTACCCCTCTGGCCGTCTCGTGCACTGGGCTTCACAGTTTCACACAAGAGCGGTCGCCGACACGCTGATGCAGACGGCCTTTCGAGATTGCTCTGAACACGACACCTTGTTATGCGGATAAATTTGACCGCCTGATTTCTTCTTTGGCGCCAGCATTTCCTGATAAAGAAACCCTTGAGAAGGAGCAGCGAGAAGGCCAAAGCAAAGAGCCGCTTTTCGGTACTGCGCATGACTCCACATTAACCCGAGGATTTTGTGTTCGTGATGGCCTCCTCTACAAAAGCAATTTCGCAACCACTGGTGGCCGTTTCCTTCTTGTTCTGGAGAAGCCACGCTCCACTATTCTGCGGGCCATCCATGACGATCCCACCTCATCCAGGAGCGGCGCGTACATTTCATCGCACCCAAGAGCAATTTTACTGGCCCCGGTTGCGTCGGTCGAGTGAAATGCAGGTGGCCGGTTGCGCTCAGTGTCAGGTCCGCAAGCATTTAACTACCACGCCAGCCGGGCTCCCACAGCCACTGACTCCTCCTAGCTCTCTTTTCGAGCAAGTTCCAATTTATCTCATGGGTCCATTTTCCCGCTCATCGAAAGGGAACAGTTGGATCATCGAATCTGCCGGTAATCTGACCCGGTACTACAAGCTCGAGGCGGCTGCTTTACCATCTGCCACGGCCAGGCTAGTTTCCCTTTTTGTGCTGCACACGATCATTCTCCTCGAGTCATTATCAGCGACAGCAGCCGCCAGTTTACTGCAGATCTCGTAGAAGAGCTTCTTCGATTTCGCGCTTCCAGCTTTCGCCACTCGACACCGTATCACCCGCAAACAAATGGGCTGATGAAGAGTACCAACCACACACTGGTGAAGATGTCCATGTACGTCGCATCAGACCATAAAGACTGGGACGACATTTTGCCCTTGATAACGTACGAAGTTAACACTCAAAATACGAAAATACTGGCTACAGCCCGTTTACCTCCTCTACGCCCGTCCGCCACGCCACACACTGGACACCATATCTTGTTTCTCCACCCACGACGGTCTCTCCATCGGCGTGACTCTGAGCCTCGCTGAAGAAGCTCGACGCTTGGCCCGCGTGCGTACTCTGGTTTTGCAAGACTGGTCAAAAGCACGGTAGGACCATCGGGATGTCACCTATTCTACAGGGGATCTAGTCTTGCTGTGGTGTCCGGAGCGCAAACGTGGCCTGTGTTAGAAACTTCTCGCCAGCTATAAAGGCCCGTACGTTGTTCTTGACAAGCTCAGTGAGGTAAACTATCGACTGGCGAGTCTCACCGCAACTGGACTACGCTCCGCGAAGACCGAGGTGATACACGTCGCTCGTCTGAAGCCCTTCACTCCGCGAAAATAACTCACTCGCCCGGCGGGCTTAGTCTAGGAGGGGAGAAATATTACGGTAAATATAGCCGCATGAGGGAGAGAAGTGCGGGCGGAGAACACGAGGAAGGATGTTTTGCGGCGTCTGAGGCTCGATTTTGTGCCCAGCGACGGCCAGCATGCACAGCGCCGCGCAGACTCTTCCTTAAATGAATTCCTACAGTATTTAAGGGACCCTTGGTCGATATCGAGACGCTCGACCACGCCCTCCTCCGGTGCTCGGCCAGTGCAGCGGCGCGCGCCGTCCTCACCGACGTGACCTCGGACCCCCTGCGACAGCACGGAGGCACGGCTCTTCCCGTCCGCGCATTCCTCGGTGGCCAAGCTGCGCGACCGCTTGGACGGCTGTAACCTCGCCGCCTTTATGTACGTGCTTTAGCACTTGGCGCCTCTTCCCTATCACCGCCATTCTTTTTCTTCTGCTCGTTTTATCTCTTTCCCCGACCCGTACAGCGCTGTGGAGATGCCCTCGCACGAGAGGCAGAAAGAGCGCTGTACTTTTCTCTTCCCATTTTCTATTAAAAATCACACACACACACACACACACACACACACACACACACACACACACACACACACACACACACACACACACACACACACACACACACACACACACACACACACACACGCACACACACACGCACGCACACACACACACACACACACACACACACACACACACACACACAAACACACACACACACACACACACACGCACGCACGCACGCACGCACACGCACACACACACACGCACGCACGCACGCACACACACACACACACGCACGCACGCACGCACACACACACACACGCACACACACACACACACACATGCACGCACGCACGCGCACTAATCAATCTTTGCCCCCCTATACAGCCGAGCGTGAGAAGAGCGCGGGACACGTGCACGATGTGATGGGGCGTCGGGCGGGATCACATATTCTGATCTCGTTTACTCGACTATTCGCATCGTTATGCCTCCTCCGCGGAGCGGTTGAAAGCTCGTGGTGTGCAGTTCGTGAGTTCGAGTTCGAGTGCAGCTGAGTAGAACTTGTTGCTGGGCGAGTTAGTTGGGATCTAATGAATACATTGTTGCACGAAAAAGAAAAAGAAAGACTTGGGAGTGACTCCCAAGTCCTTACTCCCTCCCATGTCTTTTTTTTTCTTTTTGGCGCAACAAAGCATTCAGTCGAGTGCAGCTGATTCCTTCCACGTGGTCTCCTCCCGGAATGTCTGGATACGGCGCGGGTTCTTGAGGGTTCCAGCCTGCTGTCCATCCATTTGGTGAGATGCCCCTTGTGGCTTTCTTTTCTGTCTCTTTTTTTCCCCTGCGTTTAGCTGAGTTTTTTTTTAGCTTTTTTACTCGTGTAGTGCTACCTTCACTTCGGCTATGCGCGGGCGCCACGTGGCTTTCGCCGCGATGGTGACCCCTGCGCGGCTTCGTCCACTCACCTTCTTTGGTCGTGTTCCAAAAGGCGCGACCAATGTCGACGTTTGCAAGGCGCTTGTGCAGCGTTTTTCGCTGTCCGACTTGAAGTCAGGGCAGGATTTTGGTGTGGGTCGTTTTGAGGTTACGTTCAAGAATAAGGCCGTGGTCGATCGCTGATCAGCTGATCCCGCTTTGCAGGTTCGCGATATCGAGGTCCAGCTCAGGTATCGAAGTGTTCGTGTGAAGATGGTGAGGGTTTTTATGCGAAGCATATTGACGTAGGTTTCGGGCCTTCGCGCGACGCCCGGCGGTGGCCACCATTGACCCTGAAGTGGGGTCACGCGACATGACGTCACGTGATGACGTCACACAGGCTGCAGATGGGGCCTCATATCGCGCCGTCGGTCGCCTCCCGGCGGTGGCCACCATTGACCTTCAAGTGACCTTCAAGTAGGTCACGTGACATGACGTCACGTGATGACGTCACACCGGCTGCAGATGGGGCCTCATATCGCGCCGTCGGTCGCCTCCCGGCGGTGGCCACCATTGACCCTGAAGTGAGATCACATGATGTGACGTCCCGTGATGACGTCACACCGGCTGCAGATGGGGCCTCATATCGCGCCGTCGGACGTCGCCCGGCGGAGGCCTCTACGCTTCGGTTCGCGCCGTCGCGCGCGACGCGGCGGCGGCGCCACCATCGCTGCATCACGTGATATGTCACGTCACGCCAGGGATGAAGCGGCGCGCGCCCGCCGTCGCGTCAGTCTCTGTGCCCGCAACCGCGCCAGCGTCTTTGCGCCGGGCGTGTATGCGGTCAAGATGCCTCCAAACGCTAAGGATACGCTAAGGTTAAGCCCAGTGGATGCTTCGCATCCACTGGGCTTAATTTTGATAAGCCTCCAATTTTTTTGGCTACGCCGCAGATCTTCCAGACCAAAGTCTTGCTACCGAGCTGGAGGTCTTTGGTAGGATACACGGGATCGCCCGTAGAGTGCGCACCGGGGTTCTCTGCCATTGGTACAGGGAATCGGCGCATTCGGATCGAGATGGTGCGGCCCTTTCCTAACCTTCTTCGTGTAGGAGAGCGTGTCGTCCAGTGTGAGTACGAGGGAGTCGTTCCATTGTGCCATTAGTGTAACCTGGAAGACCACCACGCGGCCGTGTGCGACACGCCGAAGTGCGCGTGCTGCGAGCAGTTTGGCCACTTGGCTTGCGACGCGGCGTGCTACGATGTCGCGGAGACCACGCGGTCTCGGTGTGTAGTGTCCGCACCTATTCATCAGTAGCCGCGCGGCCAGAACAGCAGAAATCTGCAGTAGTGGAGGCGGTTGCTTCGACGGTCGGTAGCACAGCAATTGCCTTGGAGGACGAGAACACCCGGGCGTCTTTGAGTGTGGTAGACACCGCCGAGGGCGGCGACGATTTCGTGGATTCCGACGCGCACATTCTCCCGTCTGGCACGGCAACGTGCCTTGCGATGGGGGGGGGGGGAGAGTGGGCTAGGAGGTTGCCCCCGTAGCTGTTGCGGCACCCGCTGCGCCGGCCGCGGCCTCTGGCGGGTGGGAGCTAAAGCCCTTTATCCGGAACCGCTAACTGACATGGCCGACGGTACCCCTTGGACACTGAAGACGAGCAGGAAGCATAAAAAACAGCGCACTAAGCCCGCTGGCTCTGCTGCCGGAGACACGGCCGCGCGGCACGCGTCGGGCTCGAACGACGATGGCTCCCATGGCTCGACGCCTGGCACTCTTGAACTCAAGCGCACTGCCGTGACACTTCCAGGTTCCGACTCGGAGACTGTCGTCCCTTAGGACATGGAGGAAACTACTCCTTGTGCGCACTGTAAAGGGGTTGGATGCGACTGCTCTGAATTGTCAGACAACTTCTATGATTCCACTTATGAGGGGTCTCCAATTTCGGAGACTACATCATAGGCAGTTCTAGCTTTTGCATCTTATTCTTCTAGTATTGCCAATACTAGTCTACTCGTTCTCTAGCTCCTCTTCTTGTCTTTGCTTTATTTAGCTTTCTGCTAAATTTTCTCTCACGCAATATGGCTCCTTCTCTTACTATAGCTTCTTTCGATTCTATAGGTTTGTCGCGAGCTTCCAAACAGTTAGAAGTTGTCAACTTAGCTTAATCCACAAAGGTAGACATTCTCGTACTCCAAGAAACTTGTGTCCATAGGTTAGGCCAGATCAGCCCCTTTGACAGGATTTTTCGCACCAGGTCTTTCAGGAGTTATGGCGAGTCGGGCTGCCGAGGTACGGCCATCATTTTGATGCCGAATTTTGGCGACCTTGTTCTTCGTCATGCCAGGGATGCCGAGGGCCATATCCTGTCGGTGGATCTTGGTTGTGACATTCGAACTGTTATTGTTTATGCTCCAAACAAGGCTAGAGATCAGAGAGAGTTTTTCGCTGCATTAGACTCATAATTGGTAGGTCCCTCTCGGCTTATTCTTGAGGGGGATTTCAACTGCCTGTTAGAACAAGTTGATCGCGTCTCCCGTATAGGAACTCCAAAAGTCATAGATATGGCTGGAAATGCTATAATACCAGTGCTCGTCGATGGTCTGGCAGTGGTCAATGCTTCGCGCGTGCTTCGGCCTGGACAGTCAGAAATGACTTGAACAGGAAGGGGCATGCAGAGCCCCATTGACTGTTTTTACATCTCATCGTCACTAGCTTCCAGTATGCATTCTTGATGGTTGATTCCTTCTGCTCTTAGAGACCACAGCTTCCTAATTCAGTGGTTTGCCGACTCGAACATAGTCTCGCAAGGGAAGAGACCATGACGTCCAAACCCACGGCTCCTAAAGGAGAGGCAGGCAACCGCAGAGGTATCATCCATTCTCTTACGATCGCTGCACAACAGAGAGAATCTAGATGGCGCAGAATAAGATGACGTGAGGCCAGAGTGCGCGAGTGCTTCAGGTCTTGGGGCAAGCGTCGAGCGCGCGAGGAGCGTGAGTAGATTAAAATCGTCTCCGACGCAATCCTCCTTTTCTTGAGGCCACTATCCGCGGGCCTGGTGCTGCTCCGGCGCTGGCCTCACTCCGAAAGGAACTTCGGATTCTCCTGCAGCGGATGCCTTGAGAGCCTCAACACGAACAGAGCAGTGGGAAATGGAAGCAGCAGAAATGTCCTACGTAGACATCTTTCAACGAAGAGCACAACTTTCTCTTCCTTGATGGAAGCATAGTCGACTCACGAGATGGAGTTCTTGCACTGGCGAGGTAGTTTTACATGATCTTTTAGGCCGAACCAGCTGCACCTCCAGCTGTCTTTCCATTCGTTTCGCCAGCTGAGCCGCCAGTAGTTTGTGACTCAGCCATAGTCGAGGACGAGATATTTTCGGCTTTGAAGTCTATGAAGCATAATCGCAGTCCAGGATCCGACGGTCTGACAGTTGAATTTTATGTGCAGTTTTCGACACTGTTAGAGAAACTGTTAACATCATTAGTGAACAGGCTACTCAGTGAAGGGACTCTGTCAGTGTCCCAACGACAGGGGCTAATCACTATCCTTTGTAAGGATGAGCCGAGAAGCTCCGATCTAATAGCGTGGCGTCCAATCACACTTCTGAACTGCGATTACAAGCTAATAGCAAAGTATCTGTGCATGCGACTCACTCATTTCAGTACTTAACGCTGTTTTGGGTCCATACCAGGCACGTTGTGTCCAGGGGCGCTCCGCGCAGCTTCACGGTTTAGTAGTGAGGGACCTTCTCCTGTGGGCAAATACCAGGAAACTTCCAGGTATTCTGTGCTCCTTCAATCAGGAGAAGGCTTTCGATATCATTAGCCATAGGTACCTTTCCTGGGTTTTGGAAGAAGCTGGTTTTAGTATGGGTTTTCGGCAGATGGTCCAAGCTTTGTATTTTTGGCCGATTTCTGCTGTTCTCATACAGAATCGCGGCTCAGAGGCATTCATTGTGGGACGGGGTGTACGGCAGGGGGACCCTCTCTCGCCTGCCTTCTACGTACTCACTTTTGAACCGCTTCTGTAGAGGATGTCCTGTGACAGCAGAATTGGCAGGTTCCTACTTCCATCAGGTTCCCCTCCGGTTGCACTCTTTGCCTATGCGGATGACTTGTCCATTGTCGTCCCAGACGAGGCATCAGCTTGCGCCGTTTTGGATGTCATGGACAGCTACTGCGAGGCGAGTAGTGCAAGGTTGAACAAGTCAAAAAGTGCAGACATGCACTTGAACTCCACTCTGTCCAGCCCGCAGCCCGTGCATGGTCTCCCCGTGAAAACACGGTTGTGCATTCTAGGTTTCCAATTCGAACCAACCAAACTGGCAGCAGGCTAAGGACAAGCTTGAAAGCAGGATTCAGGAATTCAGCGTGTTGTCATCCCTATTGACTGCTCGAGCGATAATTCTTCGCTGACTTCTGTTTTTCTTCCTTACACTATGTGGCGTGTGTGCCTGCTGTTCCAGCCCGAATGAAACTTATCTTGGAGAGGCTCCTCCTTCGCTTCCCCTGGAAAGGGAGAACTGGTTGTGTAGCTGGGCAGGTGCTTAAGTTGCCCAAGGATAAGGCAGGACTTGGAATTCCCGACTTGGGCATCGTGACTCCTGCACTACACGTCAGGTGGACCCAGGTTGCTCTTAACTAGAATATGCTCCTGACTCGAAGCTTTACTTCCTCTTTTCTTAGCACACGACTCCGCTTGTTTTCGCAGAGTACATTCTCCCACTTTGTGCCTCGCTCAGGTTCCCCGTCCACCATTTATTCGGCGGCTGCCAACTCTCTGGTATGCCTCCGCAAGGTTCACCCCGGCACCGACGTAGTTTCAACTCCAATCCAAGAACTGGTCAATATCCCCACCACAGGCCTCCCCCCGCATTGCCAAAGGTACGATCTGTCCACCGACAGGCCAAGCTGGAAGCTCATTAAGGCCCGTTTTCTCGACGCTAGGCGAGCTACATTTATGTAGCACCTGGTGCGAGGGTGCCTGCAGTTGAGTTACAGGTCCGTCACAGCAGTCACAGCTCGTGGAGTGTGCCACTTTTGTGGCGGTCGTGAGGACTTAGTTCATATCGTTACGCAGTGTTTGCTTCCTGCAGGTCTTCTCCAAAGAATTGCTAGTCTTTATAAGCTCCCAGGTGTTCCATATCAGACTGTTCGATTTTTGCACTCTTTGCCTAAACAGGCGATCAACCAGTTCGTGCTTCTTCTTGTCGAGTGCTCACACCAAGTTTGGTTGGCACGCTGTGAGGTGGTTTTCGGGGGACAGGCGCCTTCACGAAGTGCTTGTGAATGCACGGAAGGAGGTCTGGTTCGATCTCATCCGGGAATGGCACCACTTGGGCGACAACGAGTTTCTCTAAGTGCGGGCTCGTCCTGCCGTGATTTCTGATTATTCAGGGGGAAAGTTCTCCTAAGGTCGCTCGACTCGGCCGTGTATGCCAGTCGATCCACGGGGTTTTGTTTGGCTCAGCGTAACCCAAAGCCGGAACCGGCCGTGGCGCACCCTCGTGTGGTCGCGCTACTCAGCGGATGGTTTTGGTGGTCTCCATGGTTGTATGCCTTGACCTCTTGTGTGTCAAGGATGTTTGAGGGTCAGTCAGGCTCATGTCCTGTAAGACCGACATGGCTGTTTGTGTGTGCAGTAACTCAGTTGTGCTGCACCACAGCAGCCCCCTTGTCCGTGTATGACCGTTGGCCCGAACCAATGCCCCCCGCCCAGTCAGCCCGAGTCAATGTACCGAATGATGTTGGGTTGACGAGTACATGTAAATAGGGGGCACCTCGGGGTGCGAAGTCCTCTTCCCATCCCACAACGGCGCTCTAGGAGGCACCGTCGCGGTCATTTCCGCACAAAGGCTTCCCCCGAATCGACGAATCCACAAAATTCACGGGAAGTGAAAAAGAAAGGCGCCCGCGGCATGCTCTCTTCGCGACAGTGTGTCGTACTATTTTCTATATTGGAGTTATTCCTACGGGGCCAGCGTAATTGCCCAGCGTCTGTGATGGTGCGCTGCTAAGCGCGACGTCGAATCCCGGCCGCGGCGGCCGCATTTCGGTGGGGTGATATGGCAATAGCGCCCGTGTCCCGCGCATTCAAAGCAGGGAGTCAAAGATCTCCCGGTGGTCAAACTTAATCCGGAGTCTCCCACTTCGGCGTGCCTCATAACCGAATCGTGATTTTGGCAGTTGAAACACCAGAATTCATCTATTCATATGCGTGTGTGTGTCTTTAAAAACAACATTATAGTTTATTCAACATGTCGGCCGAGCAACGATACAAGGACTTAATCACTAATGTGGCACTTTCTGATGTCGGTTCCCAACATACCTTCTGTGTAGACAGAGTTCTATATCATCAGCTAACACTGGTGGCTAGCTGCTTTTGAGCGATATTGAGTAGGTTAACTTATCGAATATTGATGTAACAAATTGCAGTTGGTGTTTTGTACCGAAACAGCACAGCAGCTTTTCGACAACAAAGGATATTAAAACATGAAGCCGACCGGCTCTATGTTTGGCCCGTGCACGGAAAGGGTGCCTTGTGGTTTGTCAAAGTGATTCCTCGCTCAAAGGCATCATTCTAATATTTACTTGACCAATCTTAAAATTCCCTGCAATATCGCAAACATTCCCTCCTTCCCTTTCGTCCAAATTTTCTCTAAGGAACATCACTGCTGACGATCGCGGCTCAATCTCGCGCGCAGCCAAGCGCGGCTTCGGCTCCGCCAACAGGGGCGTAGTCTTGCAAGGGATCTGAACGACCTTTGTGCGCGCTGTGCTCTCTTACGTTGAAGCGATCACGACTTCGCTCGCTGCTGCTGCCGCTCTTGCTCACGTCATCGTTGTGGCAGCGACTGTCCGTCGAGTGTGATGTGTTCATGTTTGCTTGTGCGCGCTGACAGCATGCTTCTTAATTGAGATACTAAGCGAATGTTCCCCTTTGTATACGGCCGATAAAACTACTATCCTTACTTCCTATAGCTGTGTAATAATTTACTAACACAGTCGACGCTTCGCCTTTTGGGCGAAACTGCAACTTTTTTACTAAGCGAATTGCATGCTAACCAGTTTCTTTAGAAATGAGAAAGCATTTAGAGGTCCGCCCTGTTCAGTTATCATTCAGTCACAACCCCTGTTAATTTAGCTCTACTGAGATTACTTTGAGCTTAAGTTTCATGTATAAACTAGCGTGGTTTCTGGTGAATAAACAGTTGGAAGTTGGCCCCCTACATTTCCTTTGTGTTTCACTTGGTGCTCGTCTGCTTAGTGGCGTAACCTTTGTTTTTATTTATGAGTTGTTCTTCTCGAATATTCACAATGGATTAGGAAATTTTAATATTCGAACACTCCTAACTACTCTGTCTAGCCCGTGAAGGTCAACTACAAAAAATAAATTGCAACAAAAATGCGTTATAAATCAGTAGTACATACCCCTAAAACAATCTTGGCAATGCTGCATGGGCGTTAATTTCATAGTTTTCTTGTTAGTAGACTTTAAGCAGCACCTAAGCAGGTGACTTGGTGGTTTTCGCTATGACGTACGCCCCAGCATTTTATCTGGGCGGTGATGCCAAGGAGGTCATGTGTCACTTCCGGCAAGGGTAATGGCCGGAATTACTTCCTTTTCCTTCCTTTGAATTTTGCTACAGACAACGACTGTATTTGCGAGCTTTCCATGGCGCTTGCGCTCGTACTAGAAAAGTCAAATTTTACACGGTGGTGCGTCTACGCTATCTGAGACTAGGCCTTTCACGCACTGTCAAATTTAGTTGCAGTTTGCCTTGAACGCACTGGCATCCAATAGGCGAGTTAACGAAGCACGGCAAAACTGGTAGCGGGTGCGACGACGACACGTGTGTTCGCAGCGAGAGAAATGCGAGTCCTACAAACAGCAGGGTGCTTTATTACTCATTAGGCGCGCAGTTGCTGGTCCAGCAGGAACTCGCCCAGGCCGGTGTCCATGTTCTGCAGCTGCGTGATGAGCCGCTGCAGCTGGTCGATGGAACGCACCTGTTCGGCCAGAAACTCCTGCTCCAGGAAGTCCGCCATCTGCGAGGAGGCCGTGCGATCCGTGCTTAAGAAGTATTTTCAGGCCCTCCGCCACTTGTGCGAGCCGGTAATAGTAATACGTTATCAACATAAGGGTTCCACCAGTACATGAAAGGCCTGCCAAAGCGGCGTTGGGCTTGACGGGCACAGCCGACAGGCAGCGTTAACAAACTGCAATGTCGCGGACACCACAGCATATGCAGGAACAACGTTACCAGGAATATGCCAATGAAAGCCCAGACAGCAATGAGGAGAGAAATAAAAGAAAAACAAACCGCGTAACTTACGCTCAAATGTAGTGTGAGGTAGGACTTATAATGCAGAACAACCAAATAGGGATGATGTAGTTATATAATACTACACGGCGGCCGCGTTTCCATGGGGGCGAAATACGAAAATACCTGTGTACTGAAGTTTAGGTGCACGTCAAAGAACCCCAGATGGACCGAATTTCCGGAGTCCTCCACTAAGGCGTGCCTCATAATCAGAAAGTGGTTTTGCCACGTAAATTCCCATATTTTTTTATATAATACTAAAAAATTCTCGATTTTTACATGCTCACCAACCAGTTTAAACATAAAAAACAAAGACTGCATAAGAATGTACAGTCAACAGCAAAAGTTTGCGGGATGCGGTTTCCCTTTCAAATGTGAATTCCTGCACTGTAAAGGCATGCCACTTCGTATTTCATGAATCACTGTGCAGGTGGCGAAGGCTACTACATGCTGGAACATTTAATTCGAGGCTGTGTGACCACGCTTCGCGAGAATTCAGCTTCTTAGCAGATCCTACGTCCCGTAAACTTTTGCGGTTGAATGTACATATGATAACAGCAGGGTCAGCATACTTAAATAAAACCAAATCAGAAATTGCTCTGTTCACGGCCTATTCTTGCGTGTCGGCACCTGTAAAATGAAGTGACCATAACAATATGTCATCCTTTTAAGGCTCTGATACCAGACAGTTACGTATGATTGGAATCAACCTGAAAATAAAAGGGCGAGGGCTAGAATAACTAGAGAATAGTGCAACGAAGAAATTGCTTTACTTTATATTTTGTTTTCGGGCGAAAGGCACTTGGTGGTCGTTGGTCGAGGCAGGAGCGTATGAAGTAATTACGAGAGCCCTGACGGCGTCTGCTAGAGCAGCGAATCACCCGAAAACGGTCTTAAGGTCTAGAACAACTCGTTGTTGGGCGATTTGGTGCATATTAGCTAACATTCTTTATCTGCACGAACAAACGATCACAGAGAGAGCAAACAAGGCAGCCCTTGTTTGCCCTCTCTGTGATCGTTTGTTGGCGCAGTTATAGGGAAAAAAAAGATCTTTAGGTCGGAGGCAACGCGCAGGCTTTATACTTGTGCGACCAGAAATGCCCCAGGAAAGTCGTTTCTATGAGAAGGGCGTTAAAATTCGAGCACCTTTGAAAAGGTCAGTGACGGACGCCAGTCCTAAGTAATAGCTAATAATTTTCAGAATAGGTCGAAGGATAGAGTTTTTTCTATTTTTCCCTCGTTTCGCGAGGGAAAAATATAGTTCCATAACGAAGTATACTATAACCCACTGCTTATGTAGAATCATTTTACGAACGAATAATGACCTATAATGTCTGATGTTGCAGAATGTACCTGAAACTGCGCACAGCCTTCAGCATACGTAAGCCACGTGACAATTCGAGGCGAAGTCACTGTGAAGTAACACACCGAGGTATTTAACCGATGAAACAAATGGGACGTGCGTACAGGTACAAGGAGAAAAAGTGAAGGATGCGACATCGGTGGAAGCTAACTTTCGTCGAGGCACTTTTTTTGTGGAAACAAATAAGCTATGTTTTGGAGCCATTCACTTTAATCATATTTTTATCGAACGAATTCATAACGCTAATCGCTCCATCTTGCAAAAGGCATGTGAAAAAAGGGAATGATGAGACAAAATGATGGTGTTGTCTGCGTCCTGAATTACATAGGTACGAATAGCAGAGCGAGGTCATTGCCATATAGATTAAAACAAAGTGGATCCCTGAAGTCATCATCATCATCATCATCAGCCTGGTTAAGCCCACTGCAGGGCAAAGGCCTCTCCCATACTTCTCCAACAACCCCGGTCATGTACTAATTGTGGCCATGCCGTCCCTGCAAACTTCTTAATCTCATCCGCCCACCTAACTTTCTGCCGCCCCCTGCTACGCTTCCCTTCCCTTGGGATCCAGTCCGTAACCCTTAATGACCATCGGTTATCTTCCCTCCTCATTACATGTCCTGCCCATGCCCATTTCTTTTTCTTGATTTCAACTAAGATGTCATTAACTCGCGTTTGTTCCCTCACCCAATCTGCTCTTTTCTTATCCCTTAACGTTACACCTATCATTCTTCTTTCCATAGCTCGTTGTGTCGTCCTCAATTTGAGTAGAACCCTTTTAGTAAGCCTCCAGGTTTCTGCCCCGTAGGTGAGTACTGGTAAGACACAGCTATTATATACTTTTCTCTTGAGGGATAATGGCAACCTGCTGTTCATGATTTGGGAATGCCTGCCAAACGCACCCCAGCCCATTCTTATTCTTCTGATTATTTCCGTCTCATGATCCGGATCCGCCGTCACTACCTGCCCTAAGTAGATGTATTCCCTTACGACTTCCACTGCCTCGCTGCCTATTGTAAATTGCTGTTCTCTCCCGAGACTGTTAAGCATTACTTTAGTTTTCTGCAGATTAATTTTTAGACCCACTCTTCTGCTTTGCCTCTCGAGGTCAGTGAGCATGCATTGCAATTGGTCCCCTGAGTTACTAAGCAAGGCAATATCATCAGCGAATCGCAAGTTACTAAGGTATTCTCCATTAACTTTTATCCCCAATTCTTCCCAATCCAGGTCTCTGAATACCTCCTGTAAACACGCTGTGAATAGCATTGGAGATATCGTATCTCCCTGCCTGACGCCTATCTTTATTGGGATTTTGTTGCTTGCCTTATGGAGGACTACGGTGGCTGTGGAGCCGCTATAGATATCTTCCAGTATATTTACATATGGCTCATCTACACCCTGATTACGTAATGCCTCCATGACTGCTGAGGTTTCGACTGAATCAAACGCTTTCTCGTAATTAATGAAAGCTATATATAAGGGTTGGTTATATTCTGCACATTTCTCTATCACTTGATTGATAGTGTGAATATGGTCTATTGTTGAGTAGCCTTTACGGAATCCTGCCTGGTCCTTTGGTTGACAGAAGTCTAAGGTGTTCCTGATTCTATTTGCAATTACCTTAGTAAATACTTTGTAGGCAACGGACAGTAAGCTGATCGGTCTATAATTTTTCAAGTCTTTGGCGTCCCCTTTCTTATGGATTAGGATTATGTTAGCGTTCTTCCAAGATTCCGGTACGCTCGAGGTCATGAGGCATTGCGTATACAGGGTGGCCAGTTTCTCTAGAACAATCTGTCCACCATCCTTCAACAAATCTGCTGTTACCTGATCCTCCCCAGCTGCCTTCCCCCTTTGCATATCTCCTAAGGCTTTCTTTACTTCTTCCGGCGTTACCTTCGGGATTTCGAATTCCTCTAGACTATTTTCTCTTCCATTATCGTCGTGGATGCCACTGGTACTGTATAAATCTCTATAGAACTCCTCAGCCACTTGAACTATCTCATCCATATTAGTAATGATATTGCCGGCTTTGTCTCTTAACGCATACATCTGATTCTTGCCAATTCCTAGTTTCTTCTTCACTGTTTTTAGGCTTCCTCCGTTCCTGAGAGCATGTTCAATTCTATCCATATTATACTTCCTTATGTCAGCTGTCTTACGCTTGTTGATTAACTTCGAAAGTTCTGCAAGTTCTATTCTAGCTGTAGGGTTAGATGCTTTCATACATTGGCGTTTCTTGATCAGATCTTTCGTCTCCTGCGATAGTTTGCTGGTATCCTGCCTAACGGAGTTACCACCGACTTCCATTGCACACTCCTTAATGATGCCCACAAGATTGTCGTTTATTGCTTCAACACTAAGGTCCTCTTCCTGAGTTAAAGCTGAATACCTGTTCTGTAGCTTGATCCGGAATTCCTCTATTTTCCCTCTTACCGCTAACTCATTGATCGGCTTCTTATGTACCAGTTTCTTCCGTTCCCTCCTCAGGTCTAGGCTAATTCGAGTTCTTACCATCCTGTGGTCACTGCAGCGCACCTTGCCGAGCACGTCCACATCTTGTATGATGCCAGGGTTAGCGCAGAGTATGAGGTCTATTTCATTTCTAGTCTCGCCGTTCGGGCTCCTCCACGTCCACTTTCGGCTATCACGCTAGCGGAAGAAGGTATTCATTATCCTCATATTATTCTGTTCCGCAAACTCTACTAATAACTCTCCCCTGCTATTCCTAGTGCCTATGCCATATTCACCCACTGCCTTGTCTCCAGCCTGCTTCTTGCCTACCTTGGCATTAAAGTCGCCCATTAGTATAGTGTATTTAGTTTTCACTCTGCCCATCGCCGATTCCACGTCTTCATAGAAGCTTTCGACTTCCTGGTCATCATGACTGGATGTAAGGGCGTAGACCTGTACAATCTTCATTTTGTACCTCTTATTAAGTTTCACAACAAGACCTGCCACCCTCTCGTTAATGCTATAGAATTCTTGTATGTTACCAGCTATATTCTTATTAACCAGGAATCCGACTCCTAGTTCTCTTCTCTCCGCTAAGCCCCGGTAGCACAGGACGTGCCCGCTATTTAGCACTGTATATGCTTCTTTTGGCCTCCTAACTTCACTGAGCCCTATTATATCCCATTTACTGCCCTCTAATTCCTCCAATAGCACTGCTAGACTCGCCTCACTAGATAACGTTCTAGCGTTAAACGTTGCCAGGTTCATATTCCAATGGCGGCCTGTCCGGAGCCAGTGATTCTTAGCACCCTCTGCTGCGTCGCAGGTCTGACCGCCGCCGTGGTCAGTTCCTTCGCAGCTGCTGGGGACTGAGGGCCGGGGTTTGATTGTTGTGTTCATAGGAGGTTGTGGCCAAGTACTGCACCAGGGTGGCCAATCCTGCTCTGGTGAGGGAGTGCGTTCCCGGTTCTGGTCACCGGGATCAGGCCACACTCCAGGCCTGTTTGTGCAATTTCATCAACACGCGGGTTTTTTTTTTAAATCCGGTGGAAAATTGCCGGCACCGTGATTCGAACCACGGACCTCTTGCACGCGAGGCGGGTGTTCTACCTCTACGCCACCGCTGCACCACATCCCTGAAGTACTTCGGCTTTAATCAAGGTTATATTACTCCGGTACTGTCCTTTGGAGACAAACTTCGTTGCATCGTCTAGAAAGCTAATGAGCAGTTTTTAAAAAAGGCCCACGAAATCCAACGAATGATAGTTTAGTTAATAAAAGACTTCGGGGCATACACTGTCGAAAGCTTTGCTAGCATCACGAAAGAAAGCGCATACAACTTGGTTAGCTTCGAAAGCTGAAGGTCTGTAATATGCTTCAAGAGAGCCTCTGTGGCTTTACCTGGTATACAGCGTACTTGAAGTAATGTTATTGGCATCGAGGATACCTAGACATGACTTGCAGCAGATGTTTTTCTTATATTTGGGAGGCACACAGTAGAAGAGAGATTTGCCGGTAAATTTCGTACTTATTTCGTGCACCTCCCTTGAACAATGGAATATCTATGGCCTTTTTGATTGCTGTAGGGATATAACTACTAGTTTCAGTAATATTAATAGCCCACACTTAACAGCACCAGAATTTCAGCGCAACTCGCCCACAGAAATCCAATCAACGCCAGGGGATTTATTAGATTTTAAGTTAAAAATAATTGAACAGAGATCACATGCTGAAAGAGAAGGCGCAGATTTGCATAAGCTGTTTCTGAGAGTGCAGAAATCAGGGTGCGGTTTGGCAGTACCAGAGACGCGGGAAAATAATCTATTAAATTCATTTGAAACACTTGCCGCACCTACAGAAAAAAATGAAACATGTTTAAGCTGATGACCGCCACGTTTAGCTACGCGTCGTTATTCATTTGCGAGATTCCAGGTCTTTTTCGCGGCTGAAGGAGCTTCAGTGAATTTGCCGCGCATGTGATTTTAGTTTGTCAACCGAATCATGGAATTCAATCGATTTTCAGCAGCAGCTCAGGACAGTTAGGAGGCCGTTTTGCTTTGGTCCACATAAGGTCCTTTTCGTTAATTGCAGCTAATATTTGTGGCTGTATCGTATCAGTTCAACGACCACAAGCTATCTTTGCGTGCTGTAACTACACGTGCCTTTCCTTGCCCTTTATATCCGTTACCCCATTTTCCTCGCTCTGATATAAAATGCCCAGCGCAATAAACGTAAGGGTTTACTGTTGTCTTGACACGCGTGCTGTTGGTTTCTTCGACAGGGACCCGGTCGATAAATGGTGTCAAAAGTGGAATACTGAAGCCCTATATGCCTGCAACAGAAGACCAAGAACATGGAGTACGTCGAGCCAACGGAACCTCTGGGCCTCGCGACCAGCGGAGGAAGGATGTGGAATCTGTTCAGGCAAAAGTTTGATTTCTTTCTGGCAGCCACGAAATGCTCTGAAAAACCGAGGTCAAAGGCAGCACATTTCTTCAGCGTGGATGGTGACGAGGCCCTCGAAGTTTACAACTTCACGTTCAGCGAAGGCGAGGACAAACAAGACTATGCGACTGTCATCGATGAATTTGAGGAATACTACGTCGAGCAACAAAACATAACTCACGAGTGTTATGTCTTCCGCTCTAAACTCCAGAAAGAAGCTGAACCTATCGAACAGTTCTTTTGCGGGCTGAAGAGACAATCACAGTTCTGCAACTTCGGAACGATGATGGACGATATGGTGCAGGACCAAATTGTATTTGGTACTACCTCGCCGAAACTCCGAGAGAAGATGCTAACGGACAAGTTGCTTACCCTGGGTAAAACTCTTGCACTATGCAAGGCGGCGGAAACGTCAGCATGCCAGACCACGCTGTGGCGGAAGACAGACGGGGAACTTTACGTGCTTGCAGCATCGTCGAGCCGAAGCGCTGCGCAAGGACCGCGGCAGGTCTTTAAATGTTCCCGCTGCAGCCGAACACATGCAGCACAACGCTCTCCAGCCTACGCGAAAGCATGCTACATGTGGAAGGGGCATAACCATTTTGCCTCATGCTACGAGTCAAGGGAAACCGTCCGTGAGGTACAGCACGAGACGAACACGCAGGACCAAAACGACGATTTCAATGTGTTAGAAGTCGCCATCGGAAATATTAGCAGTGACCGGGACTGGATTATGACGGCAAATATTGAAGGCAAGGACTTGAAGATCTACACAGGGTCTCAAGCAAACCGTATACCTCTGTCGCTTTTTCGAAAATTTAAAGCCGGTTCGCTGAAGACAGGTTACGCAGTTCTACGGTCCTATAGCTGCAGCGTCATCAAATAGCTCGGCACATTTTCGACGCACGTTACGATTGGTGACCGTAAGATATACGGTGACTGTTTCGTTGTTGTTAAGAAAGAGCACAGCGCCCTCCTGGGTCTAAACGCCTCCGAGGACTTGGGGCTTATCAAGCGGAATGTTGATGCTGTAACAACGAGCAGCAACTCAGCGGTCGTCGAGGGATTTCCGCAGCTCTTTAAGGGCCGTGCAAAGCGCGAACACAGAATCACCCTTCGCGAGGACGCTGTGCCCGTCAGCCAGACGAGTGCCTTTGGCGCTTTGAGAACCACGTGGAACTACAGCGAAGCGGGGGGCATCATTCAAAAACTCCCGACAGATTGGGTAAGCCCACTGGTTATCGTGCTTAAAAAAGACAAGTTGCGGGTATGCATGCACCTGAGAAACATTAGTGAATGCCTTAAGAGGGAGCCAGATGCCCCCCCGTCAAGACATGGAGCTGTCAGTCGCGAAAATATTTTCTCGTCGTATTTCATCAGATCCCTCTGAACGAGCAGTCTTCCAAAATGTGCACGTTTGCAACTCCCTTTATCGGTTTCTTCGACTGCCTTTTGGCATTTCATCGGCAAGCTAAGTGTTTCAGAAGGCGCTCAATGAGATATTCGACGGCCTGCCGGGTGTGCGGGTATATGTGGATGATGTGCTCCTTTCGGGCGCCACCAGAGAAAAACATGATAACAGGCTGAGAAACGCACTACGAGCAGCAGCAAAAGCGGGGCTGACATTTAATGCCTCAAAATGCGTGTTCGGCGTTGAGGAAGTTTTATTTCTTGGTGACATTGTCAGCAACAGGGGCATACGTCCTGACCCTACTTAGGTCGAAGCTCTGCTAAAAATGCCGGCACCACAGAACCAGCTAGCGGTACAGAGGCTCTTAAGCGTTGTCAACTACTCTGGCATATACGTACCATCGCTATCCCAGCGCACTTTCATTTTGCGTTCGTTGCTAAAAAACGATGTTGTGTTTGACTGGACGCCCAATCATGAGAGGGAGTGGCAGGCTATATGCAAAGAGCTCAGTAAATCGCCACTTCTAGCAATTTTCGAGCCCGGCAGAGAAACAAAGATAACATCAGCCGCGTCGAAGTACGCTGTCGGCTCGGCGCTGATGCAACGCCACGGAAGTAGCTGGAGGCCTGTGGCTTACGCTTCGAGAGCTCTGAGCGAATCGGAGCAACGCTATTCGCAAATCGAAAAGGAATCTCTGGCGTTGGGTTTTGGATGTGAAAGGTTTTATAACTTTGTATACGGTCACCCGTTCATTCTTGAGAGCGACCATCCCCCATTAATCGACATACAAAAAAAAGCCATTGCTGATGTGCCGCCATCAGTACAATGTTTCTTTCTGCGGTTGTTGAAATATAATTACACCTTGTCTTTTGTTCCCGGAAAGCAGATGGTCGTGGCACACATGCTTTCCCGGGCACCTGCTCCTCAAGATGACAGAGCCTCGCCCACCTGTGATGTCGAAGTTCACGGAGTCACCGTAGTATCGGCACTCGTAAGTGAAAGAACCGCTTCGCGGTTTGCAAGTGCGACCGAGCGTGACATATTTCAACCAGGTACTACAACAGCTCGTGCAGGGCTGTGCTGTGGAAGGTCCGCTAAAGCCTGTTGCTCCTGAGCTCTCTGTAGTCAAAGGAATCCTTTTGAAAGGAACGAAGCTTTTAGTGCCAAGTAGCATGCGCTTGGAAATATTAAAACGCATTTATGCAGGGCATCTGGGCATTGGAAAATGCAAAGCCCGAGTAAGACAGTTAGTATACTGGCCAAACCTAAATGCTGACATTGAAATGCTAATCCACAAGTGTCCAGTATGCCAGACTTATGCGTATAAGCAGCAGTCAGAACCACTCATCTTGCGCCCAACACCCACACAAGCCTGGTACCGTGTTGGTGTTGATTTGTTTCAGTATGGCGGCGGTGTACAGATAATAAAGTGCATTCTAAAAAAAAAAAGACAAAGGAGGCGAATTAAAACTTTGGGCTTGGCGTCCTGAATTACAGAACAAGACCACTGGAGGATGGCTGGTCACCAGGGGAGCTGCTGCAAGGAAGACGTCTGCGCACGAAAAACCAAGGTGCTTGGATCAGTCGGACCACGTTCCTTCTATGTGGAAGCGCAGACCGTAACACCTTCAGATGAACGTCAGTTTGGCCTAGTTGGTGTTTACTGCATATCATATTGACTGCAAATAAAGACGGGGACATAAACAAAAACATAAACATATGAACAAAAAAATTAAATTATGGGGTTTTACGTGCAAAAGCCACTTTACGATTATGAGACACGCTGTAGTGGAGGACTCCGGAAATTTTGACCACCTGCGGTTCTTCAACGTGCACCTAAATCTAAGTACAGGGGTGTTTTCGCATTTCACCCCCATAGAAAGGCGGCCGCGGGATTCGATCCCGCCACCTCGTGCTCAGCAGCCCAACACCGTAGCCACTGAGCAACCACGGTGGGTCCCATGAACAACACGGACCGTATTTTTCGCGGCAGCCCGTGGGCATATATAGACAAATAGAACATGCGCAGAAGGCAGCAAACAATAACACTCATCAGCCGGGCAACCAACCGCCCGTTTTGTTTGTGTTCTCTTCCGCCTGTCCCCGTCTTTATTTGCGGTCAGTATGATATGCGTAACACCTTGCACTATAATTGGCAGCACCTCTTGGCAACGAGCGAACCTTTTGAGGACACTGCAGAAGAAGAGTATTACGATGAAGAACAGGTTCCGACCTCTCTAGAATCTCGCACACCCGACTCGCCAAGTGCGCTAGTGGCAAGGTGTACACCTTCGCAACCAGTTCTGCCGCAACGAAGGTCGCTGCGTCACACCCGTCCTCCTGAACGTCTGGGATGCGATTTTCCTCGCAACTAGCAAACGCGTGTAAAATTGACATGTGGCTGTCGCGTAAGTGGCAAACTTCTGCAATGAACATGATAGGCTCGCCGTCGGTGCGAAATACCAGTGTCATATGGCCACTCTTGAGCGCGTCGGAGATTCTCAAGTGCAAGTGGCAAATTCGTAATCAGTCGCGCTGGGAAGTGCCCGTGTGCAGTGCGCCTGTGCTGCAAGTTCTTCCGCGCCACGCATGATATTTATTCCGCTTTAGCATGCCACATACGTGGCACGTTTGCACTCAATACTTCCCGAACTTGCTAGTACATCATTCGTAAACATTTGAATCTCCGACGCCCGTATAAGTTTGCGCGAGACGTGCTGGGCATCAAAAGCCTCCCGAGTTACAGCCGGGTGTAGCCAACGAGCGCAGAGGTGACGTTCCTCGCAGAAACCGCTGTGAAGCGTCGAACATGAGCTCTAATTACGGCCAATGTGGTTAACGAGTGCAGAGGAGACGTTCCTCGGAGAAAATGCTGTGACAGGTCTCGAACCTGTGCTCGAATTTCGCGTTGCGGCTAACATATGCAGCAAATAATGCATAGCCCAATCGCCAGTGCTCGCAATGTGAAACGTGTTTACATAAGGTGACACAGCGACATATATAATGGCCACGCACAATGGTCATGCATTAGGTTCGAGTTAACAAGCTCACAATAGTGTCTCACCTGGTAAGGAGAAATTATCCCGTGCAAAATTCCGTGAGCAAACAGTCACTGTCAGCGTCACAGCCTTGCCGATGCGGATGTTAGCGATCCACCTGGTTCTGCGGCTTCAGCATTTCGACTCGGAGGGAAATGCGTGAACGGAAATATCGCTGTCCTTCCATCTCGCTGGCATGCACCGAGTAACACAGCATAACTGCTTGGCCGTTCGCTTTTTCTTTGCTAGCAGCTCCATTCTTCCGTCCGCGACAGCAGCCTCTACGGCACACACGGCGACTGGACCTCCGTATGGCGTTTCTCCCTACTGCCGCTAGGTGTCGCATGAATTGCTGGAGTTGCGAATACGAACTTGCTAAAACGACTAAATGTCAATGAAAGGCAAATATGGAAAATAGTAAGAGATGTAGTAGGATTACAGGATAAACAATATGCTCCTCCCGAAATCTGGCCCATCAGATTGCTGATGACTTCAATGATTATTTCCCAGAAATCGGTGACAATATATATAAACAGTCTGTTCTTGCAATTCCCACAACGAGGATTCAGACGACGGCAGTGATTTTTCGTTTCGTGAAATAACTCTTGAGGAAATAAAAAGTATCGTAGGCAAATTATCGGCTAATAAAGCATCCGGACTTGACGGTATTCATATTAAGATATTGAAAAACATTGTTGATGTCTTATGCGTGCCCCTTTGTCACGTGTTTAACCATACGATAAGTAGTAATGTTTACCCAAATATACTGAAAGTGTCAAAGGTTATGCTTGTGTGCAAAACTGGTGATCCGAACCATCCGAGTAGTTATAGACCAATGTCAATTCTTAGTGTAGTTAACACACTATTTGAAAAGCTCATTGTATTACAGTTAAATGCATTCATTGTAAGCAATAGCGTTATCTGACCGCAGCAGCATAGCTTTGTTGCAGGTAGATCTACATCAACCGCAGTTTTAACACTTACGCAATCCTTTAACTCTGCTCTTAACAAGAATAGCATTGCTGTGTCAATTTTTCTTGACATAAGAAAGGCGTTCGATACAATCTGTCACTCCATACTGCGAGAAAAACTGGAATCCTATGGTATTGTTGGAAACGCGCTTCCATTCATCCACACCTACTTGAAGGCACGAAGGCGACAAGTGGTAATTAACAAACTTCATTCCGCTTTCACCGATATCATATGCGGCGTACCACAAGGCTTGGTTTTAGGCCCTATTTTGTTTTCATTATACATAAATGATTTACCGGACGCACTTAGCCTGTCAAAAGTTTTGATGTATGCTGACGACACTTCCTTAGTATAGTCAGGCGACTCACTCTCGTCACTACAAGACACTATATCTGGCGAACTTCTAAAAGTAGGTAAATGGTTTTCAGAAGATAGACTAGCCCTAAATGCCGATAAAACTAAGTAGATCATATTTTACTCCAAGAGGAAAATACTAGACTCCAGTGCGTTCACTTTGACTCTAGCGAATCGTACTCTAGATCACGTTGATACATTTAAATATTTAGGGGTTACTTTAAACAGTCACTTGCACTGGAGAGAACAAATTGGCGTTGTCGGTAGAAAACTCACTTTTAGCTGTTACACACTGGCCCGTGCCCAGCAATATCTTCCTCGTGGTTTGCTTCGTTGCATATACTTTTCTTTGTTTCATACCCACATGGGCTATTGTTGTGAAATATTGGGCCTAACATATAAAACTTGCTTAACACCTTGATGTGTTGTTGCTGTGCAGTTGGCTTTGTTTCTAGTTTCGGTTTCGTTGTTACGTCATACATGACGTCATAGTGGCAATAAAAAGACTGGTGCTGTCAAGGAGTAGGACAGAGAGAGATGTGATCGCAGGCGATTGGAGTCGTGGTTGTTCTTTTGGGACGGAGGGCCCCGAGTGTTGCTCGGTGCGCCTGGCCACCTGGCCCAGCTACCCTGCACCTTACGATACAACATATTGGCGACGAGCTAGGCCTTACGAGGAGTTTCGCGGGACTTACGCCTCCGCCTGTATTTCTGGAAACCCCGGTCAGCCACCCATACCATGGAAGCAGTGGAAGGAACTATTTTCTACCTACTTGGAAGCGTCGGGTGCCACCGAGTTTGCTGCGTCTCGGCGGAGAGCCATACTTCTGTATTCGCTTGGCGTCGAGGGGCAACGTAAATTCCGCAACGCGTCGACGAACGCTGCTACTGCACTGTCTGCTACTACTCCCACGGTGCCAGTCCCACATCAGCATACTACTTTTACAAGTCAAGTTACAGCGTCGGAAGATGCATTTCAAGACGCGCTGTGCATCTGTGACCGTCTGTTCTCAACCACGACGAATGTGCTTGTCGAACGGCACCGCTTCAAACAGAGGATACAAATTCCGGGTGAGGCTACGGATATCTACATTGCTAATTTACGCGAACTAGCAAAGAACTGTGAGTTCGAGGGATCCTCTGACATAGCTGTCCGCGACCAACTCATTTCTGGTATCGCATCGGCCAGGCTTCGTGAGCGTTTCCTTTTCGATTGCGCAACGCTGACCTTGGACAGGGCAGTTACAATAGCAGAGCATTACGAAGCAACTTGGAAGAGTCTTGGAGAGTTCGGCGCAGCGGAGGAGGTGAAGTACGTACGACATTCAGGCGTTTCGGCGTCGCGTGACGGTCGCCGTAAAGAGTTCCTGCCCTCGCCACAGAAATGTCAACAGACGCAGCGGGCGTCTGCAATGAATCCGAATCAGCGTCGTTGCTACCGCTGCGGGTCTACTCGACATTTGGCAAATTCGCCTTATTGCAAGGCTAAACATAAGAAATGCTCTGGATGCGGAAAAGTAGACCACTTTCAGGTTATGTGCCGCAATTCGGAATATAAAGAGAGCCTGAGTGCAAGCGGATGCCGAGCAAGGCGTAACGCTGCTGCATGTCTCGACCGGCGGTTCGCGCCTCAGCATTTCCATCGAACTGCAAGTTGAAGGCGTTCCTGTGAACGTTTTAGTAGATACAGGGTCGTCAGTATCCATAATAATGGAGGACCTTTACATGAAGCATTTTCAAAGTATGAAGGCGTTGCTACCGCCTCCTGTTGCTTTATTGGACTACTCTAACAGGAAGATCACGGTGAAAGGCTGTTTTCCCGCTACCGTTGCTTACAAGCAACGACTGTCCCTGTTCTCTTGTATGTCGTACAGCAAGGGACCGCAGTACTTAGATTGGACGCCATCAGCAGCCTGGCATATACATGGAGCTGAGTTGAAATACCTGCACATGAAAAGTGCTGCTTCCGACCTTCTACCTCTGGAATTTCGCAAGAAATTCAGCCACTTGTTCTCAGATGAGACAGGACTAGTAAAAGGCTTTGCTCATCACATCAACTGCAAGCTAGATGCGACTCCAGTGGCCGCTAAGCAACGTCGACTTCCTCTGGCCCTTCGGGAACAAGTTTCTGCGGCAGTACAGCGGCTTGAGCAAGCAGGTATAATGGAGAAAGTGGATGCTTCTGAATGGATTTCTCCGGTGGTAGTTGGCCGAAAGAAGAACGGCAGCATTCGGCTTTGTGTGGACCTTCGTGAAGCCAACAAAGCTATCATCGTTGACGGATTTCCTCTTCCACATAGTGACGACCTACTACATCAGCTAGCAGGGGCAACACACTTTTCAAGAATTGACTTGCCATCAGCCTACCATGAAATGGAACTAACGCCTGAAAGCCGCGATCTGACGACATTCATTACGCACGACGGTCTTTTTCGTTTCCGTCGAGTGTGTTTCGGCCTCGCCTCTGCACCAGACGCTTTTCAGAAGATGATGACTTCAATCCTGAGAAGCTGCAGGGGCGTACTTTGCTACATAGACGATATCATCGTCTACGGTAAATCTGCGGCTGAGCACTCTGCAAACCTTCATGATATTCTTCAGTGCATCGCAGCGGCTGGCCTGCGGCTTAACGAAAAGGGCTTGTTCAATGTGCAAGAACTGACATTCTTGGGACATGTCGTCAGCCACAACGGCTTGTCAGCCCTGAAAGCCAAGGTTGAAGCTATTGTTCATGCCCCAGCGCCCACGAACACCACAGAGCTACGTTCGTTCCTTGGACTTGCAAGCTATCATGCTAAGTTCGTTCCTCACTTTGCTGACGTCGTAGAGCCTCTTCACGAGCTACTTCTTCAAGGAGCTTCTTTATCCTGGGATGACAGGGCTGCTCAAAGCTTCCGTGCGGTGAAGCAACTACTCGCAGCAGGCAACGCCGTGCACATGTTAGCCCCTCACTACTTCCGGTAGTGACTACAGATGCTTCCGACCACGGTCTTGGAGCAGTGCTACAACAGAGGCTACAACTCCACACCGCTGCATTCGCGTCTCGAACGCTGTCGCAAGTGGAGCGCAAGTACTCGCTGGGAGAAAAGGAGGCACTCGCGTGCGTATGGGCGTGTGAACACTGGCATGTCTTTCATTGGGGAAGGACGTTTTAGCTACGAACTGACCATTAAGCTCTCGTTACTCTTCTCTCATCCCGGGGCACAAGCCGCCAGTCTACCCGAATTGCAAGATGGTTGGCACGTCTACTGTACAACAATTTTTATGTACTATACCACCGTGGAAGTGATAACAAGGTGGCGGATACTCTATCCCGATTTACTCTGTCAAACGTACAAGAACAAGAGGAAGAAGTTGTGTCGCTTGTTTTCACCTGCATCACCAAGGCACAACTTCAGGAAGCTGTTCAATCTGACTTGCTGTTACAACAGGTGATGACTTTAAATGCAGTCTTCAGCCTGAGTTTCGACCCTTTTTCTACGTGCAGGATGAGTTGGCAGTTATGGACAGCCTTCTATTGCGGGATGAGCGCCTGGTAATACCAGCTGCATTGACATCAACGCTCGTGGAGTCGGCGCATGAAGGTCACCAAGGAATTGTGCCCACAAAGCAGAGGCTTCGCGCGAAGTAATGGTGGACAGGACTCGACAAACAAGTAGAGCAGGCAATCTCGTCTCGTCTGTCAAGTGGCAGAGAAGTCAGCGAAGCCCGCAGTAGCACCACTGGAACCCATTCCGCGACCTGAGTGTGCTTGGCAGGAACTAGCGCTGGACATTGTCGGTCCTTTTACAAGAGCTAAGGAGAGCTGCAAGTTTGCAGTAACGTTAATTGACCTTTATTCCAAGTGGCCCAAGGTATCATTTGTCTGAAGTGTGACAACTAATGCTGTAATCGGATTCTTGACAGCAGTGTTCAGCAGAGAGGGGTACCCAGATGAGATATTAACAGATCATGGACCGCAACTGAAGTCCACCCTGTTCGAGGATTTTCTCCGAAAGCGCGGAATTAAGCGCTCCTGCTCATCGATTTATCATCCTCAAAGTAACGGACAGGTGGAACGTTTCAACAGGGTCTTGAAAGACTACGTGCAGCTTGCAGTTTTCGAACATCGGCCTATTGAGACAGCAGTAATGGAGTACCTGGCTGTTTATCGCAGTACACCACATGCAACAACGGGCATTCCACCAGCTGCACTCTTGCATGGACGCGCTCCACGCACCATGTTGGACATAGTGGGCTTATCCTGAGGCCCAGGTTTCTTTTACAAGTCGGCACCAGAAATTACGGAAGAGGGTGAGAGACAAACAAATGAGCAGCAAGGAGTACACAGGTCGAAAAAGAGGGGCGAAAGTGCCAACGTTCCGTACGGGTGACTTCGTGAGGTTGAAAGATCCTCATGTTTCGAGGAAAGGCGATTTCTCCTACAGCGAACCCCTGAAGATAGTGGGTAAAAAGGGAAGTAGTGCTTTCACCCTGGGAGACAACAATACATGGAATGCCGAGAGGCTGTCTAAGGTGCTGTACACGGGTCGTCAAGGAGGCTCACCGTTGACAACAGCTGCTCCTGTGGCTGGCGACTGCATTAAAACTTCTTTCTGGGTGAGTTGGTGCATACTTGACATAAAAATTGTAACAGCGCAAACACATTAGCGCAAACACACACAGCGCAAACACACACAGCTATAGCGTCGCGCTGTTTGGAATCGTCTCTTCAGAAGTCCTGCCCGCACCTAATGCAGAAAAGTTTTGAGAATCAGGCCAGCCGACTTTGGCCGGCGGGGTTCCCCTATTCGGTCTTCATTGCGGCGTCTGGGACCCTCCTTCAGAAGCTAAAACTAGGAACACGAAGAAAAGATGACCGTCGGAAGACCGACAGGCCTTTGGTTGTGCCGTACCTGCACAAGACTTCACACAGTCTCAAGAAGGTAGCCAACAGGCATGGGGTGTCCGTTGTTTTTTCGGCACCCAACAAGCTGGCACAGTTATACCCACGCATCTGCAACTCGAAAGAAAGAGGTTGTCAGCTAAAACATGAGAAGCCATCCATCAAGTGTTCCACAGGAGTGGTATACGCCATTCCCTTGAAGTGTGGAAAGGCTTATGTGCAGACGCGACGGCGCGGGTCAGTTTGGAAGCGTTTCACATACAGAAATATGGCAGCAAGTGCGTAAGCACCCCCTCTGTATCGCTTTTTGCTGCAGAGCTTCAGTTTTTGGAAGCGACCGTTTACTCATTGATTGTATCTTAGTATCCATCACTTTTTTCTACCTTTTTATTTTATTTTCTAGCTTTTTCTAGTTTTCTTGTTTTCCTGCGCCTGATTCCGTTTTCTGCTGGCACGTTCGTTCATCGATGCGCAATGTCATTTTCCCCGATTGTATCACTCCCTCCCCCCTTCACTTCTGCCTTTCCCCTTATATAAGGTATCCGTATTCCGTCAATAAAATTTAGTTGACAGTCAGCGCTTGTGTCTCATCCTTGGTACTTTGTGGCTGCATGTGTTTGCGCTGTTACAATTTTTATGTCAAGGCTGGTGACTGGTATGCCAGTTTTCCTGTTGTTCCCGAGGCTCAAACTATGCCAGCTGAGCACCCTGGCCTTCTCGATACCACAGAACGAGCAGATCAAGCAGAAAACGAGGAAAGAGGAGAGGAGCACCAACTAGAGTCCCCATCGACATCCAGAAGTGCTACAGCACAGTCGGAACGCAGAACTAGAATCCGCCGACCTCCAGCATGGCTGAGTGACTTTGTGACCTCTTAGACTGTCTTTATGAAGTGTGCAAGTTTCTTTCCTTGTTTCTTTTTTTCCTTTAAGGGAAGGTTTATGTTGTGCTGTTGTTGTGTAGTTGTTTTTGTTTCTAGTATCGGTTTCGTGGTTACGTCATACATGACGTCATAGTGGCAATAAAAAGACTTGTGATGTCAAGGAGGAGGATAGAGAGAGATGTAATCGCAGACGATTGGAGTCGTGCTTGTTCTTCTGGGACGGAGGGCCCAGAGTGTGGCTCGGTGCATCTGGCACCAGACGCAGCTACCCTAAACCTTACGATACAACGCAGCGATACTGCATTTAGTAAAGCAATGAAGGGGGCTAGTCGGTGGACGTACATGTTTACATTATTACAATATCATCGAGCGATGCTCAAGAGACGAGCCGCCACGAGAACATCGATGAAGTTGGTCGGTGCCCTTGGCGCGAGCGAGTGTCGGCGTGGCTTTCTGGCTCCAGTGTAAATAGTCTGTAAATAGCCTCTTTTGTCTGTGTCTTTCCACACGTAACATTGTGGTAGAGGTTAGCAATCCCCGTCCTCACCACGGAACTCCGAAGTGGTCGGCACATCGAGCTTGTCACCATGCCTTCCGGTGACGAGGGCACCTCTGAAACGGCTTCGGCTTGTACGACTGCTCCAATCGTCACGGTTGCCCCACATCGCGACCCAGGTGTGTTCTCTGGCCTGGAGGGACAGGATGTTGACGACTGGATCAAGCTCTATGAACACGTCAGTGCTAATAACAGGTGGGATCGACCCAACGATTATACTCGCCAATGTCATCTTTTATCTCGGCGGCACCCCACGCGTGTGCCGCCAAACGCATGACGACGAGATAACCAGTTGGGACAGTTTCAAAGAAAAGCTACGGGAACTGCTCGGCGGCCCCATTGGGTGCAAGGTTGCCGCGAGATAGGCTCTTGCGTCTCGTGTTCAGTCATCTACAGAGCAGTACGTTTCCTATATCGTCGACGTCTTGGCTCTATGCCGTAAAGCTGACGATAATATCTCCGAAGCAGATAAAGTGGCACATGTGCTAAAAGGCATCACCGACGACGCTTTCAATTTGATTGTTTTCTGCAACGTCTCGACTATCCACGCCATCATAAAAGAATGCCGTCGCCTTGAACAAGCTAAGAGCCGCCGTATCTCACACCACATTACGCGGCTACCCAACACTGCTGCTACATCGACATGTGAGGGTCATTTATACTATATTATATTGAGGGTCATTTATTTATATTCGAGGCCGCCTGTTCGCCAGCTTTCTCCACGACGCCTCCTGATCCGCCAGCAACCACCATTGCGAGGATTCAGGCCGTCGTCCGACATGAATTTGAGAACATGGGTCTGAACTCCGTGTGTTCCACGTCTCAACCCAGCGTTCCCCAGTTCTCTAGCTGCCCTCCTCTTCCCCGGCAGTTCTTTTCTGCCACATTTCGTAGCAACCCGACCGAATGGCGTACCCCTGATGACAGGCCGATCTGCTTCCACTGCTGTCGCATCGGCCACGTCGCTCGTCACTGCCGCAACCGATAGCCACCACCTCCTCGGACGTATGCCGCCTCTTATTCCCGCGCCTTTGGACCTTCTGTTCCCTATACCACCCGCCATGAACCCACTGCCACTGATGCTCCTGCTCCGAACCTTCGCAACAGCCGCTCACCCTCACCTCGACGCCATCAGTCTCGTTTGCCCCAACCTCGTCGCTTCTCTTCACCGCCTATTGAATCCTGGATCCAGCCGAAAAACTACGCACTGCAGCTTCTGGAGGTGAAGCTGCGTTGTCCACCCTGCCCTCAAATCCTCTGCTCACGTTACACACGAACCGAAACCTTCTTGACGTTGACGTTGATGGCTATACTGTCACGGCACTCATCGATACAGGTGCACATCTTTCTATTATGAGTGCTGCCTTCCGACGACGACTGAACAAGCTCCTTGCCCCAGCGCCTGCACGCGTCGTCCGCGTTGCGGATGCCGGTACTGTGCCTATCATCGGCATGTGTACGGCACGTGTCAGCATCGCCGGCCGCCACATTCCTTTCCTCTTCACCTTAATTGTTCATTGCCCCCCCCGACCTCATTCTCGGCCTCGATTTTCTCTCCGCGTATTCTGCTCTTATTGACTGCTCTTCCGCAACCCTTCGCCTTGAGTTGCCAATGCTCGCAGAACCTTCTGACACACACCACGGCCGCTTACGCCCCACCGGCTTTCTTCGCCTGCCGCAAAAGTCAATAGCGTACATTGAACTGTTGTCTTTCCCACCAGTTCCTGATGGCGAGTAGCTCGTCACTCCTCTGTCCAACATTCTGATACAGTATGACGTTACCGTATCTCACAGTATACTTACTATTACTGCGAACCACACTCGTATGCCTGTCTGTAACTTTGGATTGGCAAGGCAAATTCTGCCGCAAGGTATTTGCCTTGTCACCATTGATTGTCTCGGCGACCAATACGTGGCAGCGTTATCGACCGATAGTTCTCGCGAGCTTAGCATGCCCCTCGCGCCAGCCTCGGGCGCCGATCCCAAGATAAAGAAAATGGTTGCGACGGACCTGTCCTCTGCGCAGGCTGAAGACCTTTGCCAAGTATTATCGTCCTACCAATATATTTTCAACTTCGACAATCGCCCCTTAGGCCAGACGCTCACGGTGAAGCATCGGATTCTTACCGGCGATGCTGTGCCTATCGAGCTTCTGCGTCGGAATGCCGAGTAATTCAAAATGAAGTGAAGAAAATGCTAGATAAAAACATCATTACAGACGCCACAGGTGACGCCCAGGCTTCTTCGAATCCCTGGGCGTCACCTGTGGTGTTGGTTAAGAAGAAGGGCGGTACGTGACGCTTCTGTGTAGACTACCGTCATCTGAACAACATTACTAAGAAGGACTTCTACCCGCTCCCACGTATAGACTATGCCCTTGACTGCCTCCACGGTTCCAGCTATTAGTCTATTGATCTTCGTTCGGGATACTAGCACATTGCTGTTGACGATATGGACAGAGAAAAAACCACGTTCATCACACCTGATGGCCTATACCAATTTAAAGTATTGGCGTTTGGATTATGCAGCGCCCCTGCCACCTTTGAGCATATGATGGACTCCTTGCTCTAAGCTTTCAAATGGTCCACATGCCTCTGCTACCTCGACGACGTCATCGTCTTCTCACCGACGTTCGACACATGCCTTGAGCGTTTAACTATACTTGATGTATTTATGTATACTACTCGTCCAAATGTCGTTTTGGCCACCGACAAATTACTGTTCTGGGCTATCTCGTTGACGCTTCCGGTGTACAGCCTGATCCAAACAAAACTTGCGCTGTCCGAGAGTTTCCGGTTCCGAAGACAGCCGCAGACGTTCGAAGTTTTGTAGGGCTATGCTCGTACTTTCATCGTTTTGTTCAAGATTCATGGTGAAAAAAAGAAGACACCAAGCGAAGGAAGAAAGAAAAGAAAAAGAAGGGCATGGGAGGGTGTTGGGAAAGCGAGAGGTTAGGGAGCATTCAGGGGTGTCGTTGGCGGCATGTTTTTGTGGCATTAGAAGAGCCAGTCAGGTTGTCAGTGCGCGAGTAACAAAAAAGACCCAAAAATACATCAGTTCGCCTTAGTGACGTAGCAGCCATGCGTCGAGTAATTTTGAAGGAGTTATAATGGCGACAAGGAGTCCGGGGTGCAATGCATGGGGTAACTGGAAGGCAGTGACATGGTCTTTCAAGGGACGTTAGCCCCAGTAGCTCAACGTAGGTGTCGTTACGGCGGTATACAGAAGTGGCAATACCTTGTGTGGTTGAGGCGCCGAAAAGGGTATCCTGGCGTCTGGGTGAGTGTGTTTCAAAAATATATATAATCAAACAGGGAAAAAAGGGGGGGGCAACTGAAACATGAATAAATAATAACAAAACGAGCCACAAGACACACACTACTCCAAAAACGACATCAACGACAATGCAAACAGACAGAACTGTAACAGACAACAGAAAATCCACTACCGAAGTTTTCACACAGACGCCCCCACGCCTGCCTGCACACGCACAAAGTCAAAGAAAAAGATTGCAAATCAATAACTCATCTCTGCCACGAAGCGCTGAATTGTTACAGGCTAGAAAACTTACCAGAAAACATGCGAGCTACGCCTCCTATCTAAAAACCGACATAGACTGCGCAGAGAAAAGTATAATCCCTAAAGGTCTTACACTAAAGTCTGTGTCAGCTCTAGGAACACTCTCACCACACTATCTTGCAAACTGGCGAACAACATGAACAATGCCACATTTTCACTTTTGAATATCCTTAAGGAACACTGCGAAGAACAAATCGAAAGTTTTAGCCACAGACTTCTGAACATCACTCTGACACCAGATGAGAACAAAAATTTAGAGCACTACGACGAAAAACAGACTAGAAAAATTGTTCAAAAACAAAGAAAGAAAGCAAACTTAAATAAAAAAAAACCTTCCAGGCAAACAGCCACCTCACGCCAACAAGAGGAACCTCGAGTCTAGAAGTACCAGACGTTATGGAAACTTCTCAAAATCAAACCAGTCCAATGTTGTACACATTTCGAAAACATTAAGTAAACAAGAAATAGGCGTGCTCAGCAAGGGCCTAAACTTTTGTACCACGAACACCACAATAAACGAATTCGAGCTTCACAAGGAGCTTTCAGAATTTTCCCGACGAATGCGTATCAGACACTTTTTTCGCAGACAACACAGACACCGGGACGAGACCACTTAGAACCCAAGCCACTTGGACTCAGAGAAGTGGTGCTGACTTTAGAACAAGGAACTTGAAGCAATGTGTACGCGTTTTCACTGGACGTTGAAGACCTGTATTATGCGATTCCTCATGACGGAGTGCTCAGTGCCATTAGGAACAAAGATTTTGGTGAAGTTAGGTTCAGTTGCGCAACCGGACTGAATAGCGGCCAGTTTTTAGAACTGTTAAGCCTTTATCTTCATTCCACTGTCGTTAGTTTCAAAAACCAACACTGTACAACGCAAGGGCATTTGCATTGGATCGTCGCTCGCTCCCATTCTTTCAGACATCTTTCTCAGCGCCTTTGACAAGTGTGTAAACATCATTCTGAATCAGTCATGTGCTCCTTCTATAATGAGGTATGTCGATGACTACCTCGTGGTTCTTAACGACGTTCCAGGGTCTAGGCTAGATGACACTGTAGAATCGATAATTAACACATTTAGAAATGCATCGGAGGCTCTAAACTTCACGTGCGAAAGGCCTTGCAATAACAGCATTCGCTTTCTGGACCTCAATCTCACTCTGATGAACACGCATGTCTGTTTCGAATACCAGCCGAGGTTGAACAAGCAGCTAATCTCATACGACACTGCGCACTCCAAGCTAGTAAAACGAGGAGTTGCAATGACTTGTCTAAAAGAAGCGCTAAACAAATCTTGCAGCCACAAAATAGAAATCAGTTTCAATAACCAAGTTTCAAGGCTACGTCTAGCCGGTTTCCCTTCACTACTGATCTCTAGCCTTTGCGACAAGCTTCTTCAAAAGATCAAACAGGCAAGAGAGGGCACTAACACAAAAAAGCCATTTGATAGGAAGATTTTACATGTGATTCCTTATTGGCACAGGGTATCCCACAACCTCAAGAAGGTGGCACAAAGGCAGAGTATCAATCTTCTGTTCAGTGCACCATGTAAGCTGGCCAAGATATGCCCTATGATGACAAAAGCAAAACGCGAACCATGCTCTAAGAAACATGCAGCGCAGTACACTGCTTGCAAAAGTAATGTCGTATACGAGATACCCCTAAGTTGCCAACATGTTTATATCGGTCAGACCGGACGCTGTTTTAATGAGAGGGCGCGTGAGCGCAATTGGGCCGTAAATAACAATGCGGGGGGCCATCTGGCAGAACACTGTAAACGTCACAATTGTCGTCCGTATCTTCGCGACACCAGGTTTCTGGCACGGTCTAAGAGATAGACTAGAACGGGAGATATTGGAAGCTTTTTACATTGCAAAGGCCGAGGGCACGTGCATTAGTTGCCCTTCAGTGACGCTTACCGAAAAAGAGATAGCTTTTCTGAAGAGATAGGGAGGTCGTGATGTCACGATGGGCCATCCTTGGTTGCATCTATTTAAAGTTCTGTTTCTTGAAAAAACATTTAGTTGGAAGTAGCGCCTTGTCTGTCGTACATGTTGTTCTTTCGTCCTTGTCTTCGTAGCGCTCTCTTTTTTCATTAAATATACCTTCAAACTGTCAATAAAGAAATTACAAGGCAACCCAAGACATCTAAGGGACCTAAAAACATAACTGCGTCGGAGAGTCATATCATTTCAAATCTTAGTTGCCGGAATGACATTGTTATTAAGGAAGCAGATAAGGGTGGAAGTATAGTTATTTGGGCTCTAGAAAAATATAAACACCAGGCTTACAGACAATTAACAACCTGGAACACCACCGTAAACTAGATAACGATCGGACATTATCCTACAGAGTGACAATTACCAACTGGCTGAAATCACTTTTGGCTGAGGAATTAATAAACCGTCAGAATACAAATTTATTAAGCCAAGCAACAAAACTGCCGGGCGCTTCGACCTCCTTCCAAAAATTGATAAAATTCCATCCACTGAACTATACGCCGCTTTATCCCAGGTCACCCGATAGAATTAAACAACAACACCCTATAGACAGCATCTCCACATTCCTTAACCACTTCCTTGGTGATTTGCCAAAAGCACTTCCGTCATTTGTACGAGATACGCCCCACCTGCTGAGAATTATGGAGGACATTAATACTAAAGGCACACTGCCCCCTAACATAATTCTCGCAACACTAGACGTCACGGCCCTGTACCCCAACATTCCAATCCCGGATGGTTAATGTTCGATAAAACAAACACTGTCTAAACACAATGCACAACACTCTATTGAAGTCTACTTGTCTCTCCTTGAATTAGTTCTAACACAGAGCTACTTTTGAGGAGAGTTACTACCTACAAATACATGGAACAAGCTTGGTTACGCCTTTTGCACCAACCTACTTGAGCATATTTATGGGGATTCTAGAAACAGATTGCCCATCGCGCTGCACTGACAAGCCCCACACATACCTACGATACATAGACGATATATTCATAATATGGGGACGTGGTCAATACAGTCTAGATAAATATGTAGTATTTCTAAATTCTTTACACCCAACAATAAATTCACATCATAATCTTCAACTTAGCTCATAAACTTCCTGGACACAACAATATACATTGACAATGGGGCACTAAAGACAGCGCTGTATAAGAAACCTTTCGACAAACAACAGTACCTAGAATATACTAGCCACTATCCAAGACATTGCAAACAAGGCATCTTTATAGGCCAAGCCACACGACTACGTAGCATTTGCGTTGAAAACCAAGACTACATAGATGGACTCGATGACCTTAAAACCCTATCAAACAGGAACCACCCAAACAGTGACCTTCAAAAAGCCTACACCGCTGCAACAAAACTTGATCGAGCCGAGGTCCGGAAGCCCCGCCCGAGTATCACTAGAACAACGCGTCTTACTACTAAATTCTCAAAGGCACTCCCAAACGAGAACAACATCCTTAGTAAATACTACCCAATTCTCACCAGCAACCAGAAACTTAAATAAGATTTTTCCCGACCCGCCTAGGGTAGCCTACAGACGCAGCACTAACTTTAAAGATATTCTTCTTGTGCACGTCAAACTGAGGACGAAGACGAAGTTGGGAGCCCGTCCCTGTGGCCACCCCAGGTGTTCTACATGCAAACACGTTCAATCCACTACTACAGTAAAAAGTACAGCGTTGGATTCCTCACACAAGGTAACTTCGAGTTTCGCCTGCGCATCAAGCAACGTAGTCTACTGTCTAGAATGCGCCGTTTGTAGCAAACAATGCATAGGTGTGACTGGACAACAAATTCATACCAGACTCAATGGTCACCGTGCGGATACAAAACACAGTTTACCTATAGGAATAGCCAGCCACTTCAATGAACATGGTCATATATTCGGCAAATCAATGCTCTATATACTACAAACAAATATCCGTTCACATCGCGAAAGGAAATATACGGAATCATACCTCATACGCAAGTTTAATTGCGTATACCCGACGGGAAATAATTTGGCATGTGACAACTTAGAATCTTTAAAAGCGGTAACTTAAATCTGGAATTCTCATATTATCAACCAGGCACAAAACACATTATGCTACCAGCTAACCTTAATTCTTAACCTCATCTATTCCTCCATTTCGAAAATTTTTTTCCTGCCTACTCTCAATGTAATATACTCTTTCATGTTTTTACGTTCATATCAACTGTACGACCCCCTTTTCCCAAGTACGCCCCCCCCCACCCGCTTGTGCGCACGTTAGACTTCTATTTGTTATTCCTGTTTCGGTTCCCCCCCTTTTTGTCTGTTTTTTATTATATATTTTTTTAAACACCCTCACCAACACATTCCAAAGCCCCAGACGCCAGGATACCTTTTTAGGCGCCTCAGCCGCACCAGACATCGCCATTTCTGTGTAGCGCCGTAACGATGCTTACGTTGAGCTACTGGGGCTCACGTACCTCGAAAGATCATACCGCTGCCTTCCAGTTACCTCATGCATTGCACCTTAGAATCCTTGTCGCCATCTTAACTCCTTCGAAAGTACTCGACGCATTGAAACTATGCTACTAAAGTCATTCTTTCAACTGATGTCTTCTTGGGTCTTTTTTGTTACACGCACCGACCACCTGGTTGGCTCCTCTAAAGCCACAAGAACATGCCGCTAACGATACCCCTAAATGCTCCCTAACCTCTCGGTTCCCCAACAGCCTCCCATGCCCTTCTTTTTTTCTTGTTCTTTTTTGTCCGCATGATGTCCTGTTTCTTTTTTTACCTTTTCTTTTCTCACCGCCTTCCCATTCTCCCGCTCTTGTCCACTCGTCTTAGGAAGCACGCTCACAGACGTCAAGTGACAGGGCTCATTCTCTTTGAATCCTTCCCTTTACAACCATCCGCCCCGACAACAACCGCACGTGACGTCACTGTACTAACCCTTTAAAACTAACACGCCGAGGATGACGATGACGCCTTTGACGAAGGTGGGTCCTCCTACAAAAACGTTGGCCAGCCTTTCTGAGGCACCTTATTCGTGTTTATAAACTTTATCCACATATTGCGATGAGGATGTGACAGTTGAGCAAACAAGAAGGTCTGAGAGCAGCAAGTCGCGCAACTTGAGAAAGCTCGCGAAGCTTGTGTGAGCTACGTGGGCTGTTCTGCCAGGTGAGGGGACAAATGTGGAAGCTCTTGGTGCGAACAGCCGCACATCGAGTAATCGAATGAAGGCACATCTTCCGCGACTTCTACGCGGCTTCAAATATTCAGCGGCACATGGTAACGTGAAACCAAACATCTGCGCAGCAACCGACAGCGGGATAGTCGATACCATTGATACGGTCCAAGCTTGCAACGTGCTTGTAACCATGTACGTCTGCTGATGGGAACAAAGATATGCTCTGGTGGTTGTGTTTCTGCGTTGCTTCTAACTTTTCTGTTTTGAATTCTGTTTTAACCATTCAATTACCTGTTTACTTAAACGAGATAAACGACCAGCTTATAATGCTGGGCATTACTTATATTACAATAAAAAATAAGGAAGGGGAATGCAGTTTTCATTGGCTATTGCACTCCTAACACAACTCAGAAATCGATCAAAGTACCCCTCAAATTGTGCCGTGACACTTTGCAGATTCAGCAATGCATGACTTGTGCATGTTGGCAACTATGGAGGCGCTCTGAATGCGTGTCACACGGTGCTCGCTTTCAGTGTGCATGCAATGCCCGTGTTTCTCGTGAATGTCGAAATTAGTCAATAAAATCAGACATCCGCCCATTTCGTAGCGCTTGTTACAAAGGAAACCCATACGGTTTCCTCAAAAGAAAAGCCTGGCAGTTGAAGAAAAATCCGTCCCGGTTCGGGACTCGAACCCGGGACCACAGCCTTTGCGGAGCAGCCGCTCTTCCATCTGGGCTAACCAGGCAACTAGCAGATGGCAAGGCGAAGTCGAATTTGTCGACAACACGAAGCAAAGGGAAGAGTTTGACATAATAGTTTTGACATAATAGTTTGACATAATAGCCTCACAGTTGAATAAAAATTCGTGCTGGTCCAAATTTTGGTCCAATTTATGTCAAACTCTTGCCTTTGCTTCGTGTTGTCGACAAATTCGACTTCGCCCTGCCATCTGCTAGCCGCCTGGTTTGCTCAGATGGTAGAGCGGCTGCCCCGGAAACGCTGTGGTCCCGGGTTCGAGTAACGGACAAGGACGAATTTTTCTTCAACTGTGAGGCTTTTCTTTCGAGGAACCCGTATGGGTTTCCTTTGTAGGAAACGCTACGAATGGGGGGATGTCTGATTTTCCCTTTATTAATTACTTCTCTCCACCTTGAGGGTTTGCGCAGAACTATTATGTCAGTATCCAAATTAGAGCCTAATGCAGCCTTACGCTGAGATGAAAGTGGCTGGAGCCCTCAAGTCTCGAGTCTAAATATAGGTCGGTATGTCGGTAGAAATATAAAGGCACGTTCCTCCAACCAAACAGAGTCGTTTTAAGCAGCCGAACGGCATATATGCATCGAAATAAAGCACCTCTGCCGAGCGCGCCCATAGAAGCGCCACCAAATGGAGACAAAAAGTTACGCACGCCGCAAGAGGCAGCACCTGTTCGGGGAATGACCGCGCCTAGCGCCGCCGTCGGAGTACCTTCTTCCGCCGTGACTGTGATGGCCGCCTCTTCCCCTGCACGACCGACTGAACCACAGGAGCAGTGGCGTACCAACAAATTTTCGAGATGGGCAAGTCATTCTCTCTCTCTTTCTCTCTCTCTCTCTCTCTCTCTCTCTATATATATATATATATATATATATATATATATTGTCACGAAAAGACAATGGAAGATGTACCCGGCGTCGGCGAGGCAGACAGTTGTACAAGCTGGCGTGCAATAACTCAAGCCGGCGTCCTGAGCTTCTACTTCAGCGCCCGCCTCTTGCCGAGCGCGCGCTCCAGTCCCAACTTCTTTCTCAGCGCTGGCTCGTGACACGTAGCGGCATTATTCCCCCGCCAAAAGAAAGGCATCGACCCGATGCTTACTAAACTAGAAAGTGGAAGTGTGGAAGTCGTATGAGATCGGATTGGCGCCGCCTTAACGCGCGAAATACGGCTTGAGGCGAATAACATGCACTATCTCTGAGTGGTGCTGTCGACGCCGAGCGACGCGGCACCGTCGGGAATGACCTCATAGTTCACTTCACTAACGCGGCGTATCACTTTGTAGGGTCCAAAGTATCTACTAAGGAGCTTCTCAGACAACCCTTGGCGACGGACTGGAGTCCACACCCATACTTGGTCACCTGGCTTGTACTCGACTTGCCGATGTCTAAGGTTGTAGCGTCGTGAGTCTGTACTGTGCTGCTTCGTGATGTGTATGCGCGCGAGGTGACGAGCTATCTCTGCGTGTTGAGTAAGTTGCCCGGCGTCGGAAGTAAGTGATGCGTCGGTGTCGTGCGGGAGCATAGCGTCTAGCGCGGTCTGGACCTCGCACCTGTAGACAAAACGGAACGGTGTGAACGGTGTGGCTGCCTGAATGGCGGTGTCGTACGCGAATGTAACGTACGGCAGGACTTGATCCCATGTTTTATGCTTGACGTCCACATACGTAGAGAGCATGTCAGCAATGGTTTTGTTTAGCCGTTCCGTCAGTCCGTTGGTCTGCGGATGATAGGCAGTCGCCTTGCGATGCTGCGTACAGCTCAGCTCTAATATGTCCTCTTTCAGTTGGGCTGTAAAGGCAGTGCCGCTGTCATAATGACATGTGATAGGGCACCATGTCTGAGGACTATGTGATCGATAAAGAACTGGGCAACTTCGTAGGCCATGGCACGTTGTACAGCTTTCGCCTCGATGTAGCGTGTTAGATAGTCCGTGGCGACAATAATCCACTTGTTTCCGCTGGCTGACAAGGAAAAGGGTCCCAGAAGATCAATGCCGATTTGATCAAACGGCGCGCTAGGTGGTGCGATGGGTTGGAGTAACCCCTCGGGCTTCAAAGACGGCGATTTCCTGCGTTGACACTCACGGCAGCTTTGCACGTAACGCTTCACCGTGGTAGAAAGTCTGGGCCAGTAGTACGTCTGGCGTACTCTTCCAAGAGTGCGTGAAAATCCCAAGTGTCCAGACGTGGGCTCATCATAGCAGGCTAGGACAATGTCATTACCGAGAGCGGCAGGTACGACCAATAGATACTCTTTGTCGTTGGCACTCGAGTTTTTCGTGTAGATGACACCCTTTCGGAGGCACAAGGTCGAGAGACTGCGAGAAATGTGTCGTGGGATTGTGGCATTCTTGTCTTCTAGGTGATCGATGAGAGGGCGTATTTCGTCGTCCTCGCGCTGCCGTATGATCAAGTCAGATGCGGTGAGGGCCCCAAGGAATGCGCCCTCTTCGTCCATGTCCTTATGCCAAGTTTTGAAGGGAGCGCGCGGCAACGTGTCCGCATCTTCGTGCTTGCGACCCGATTTGTAGACGATGGTAACATCGAACTCCTGCAGACGGAGACTCCATCGAGCAAGTCGCCCGGACGGGTCTCATAAGTTCGCTAACCAACACAGGGAATGGTGGTCTGTCACCACCTTGAAAGGGCGCCCAGATAAGGCCGAAATTTCATGATGGCTCACACAGCCGCTAGACACCCTTTCTCGGAGGTGGAGTAGTTGATGTCGGCTCGTGAAAGGGTGCGACTGGCGTAAGCGATGACTCGCTCGACGCCTTCCTGGAGTTGAACGAGTACAGCGCCAAGACCGATGTTGCTTGTATCGATATGCACGTCGATGTCAGCGTCCTTGTCAAAGTGAGCGAGGACGGGTGATTCCTGCAGGCGCTGCGTAACTCGGTGAAAGCAGCGTCCTGCTCATCCGTCCAAACGAAGGATTTGTCTTCTCGCGTGAGGCATATGAGTGGTTCGGCGATGCGCGAGAAATTAGCGATGAAGCGACCATAGTACGCACACAGACCGAGAAAGCGGCGTACTGATTTCTTGTCACGAGGAGTCGGAAAAGCAGCAACAGCAGATGTTTTGTCTGGGTCAGGCTGGACGCCCTCGGCGTTCACGACATGCCCGAGAAACTTCAGCTCTTCGTAACCGAAGTGACACTTTTCTGGCTTTAGTGTGAGATTAGCGGAGCGGAGTGCCTCAAGTACCGCCTCTAAACGCTTCAGATGTTCTTCGAAGGTCGCCCCAAACAAGATGACGTCTTCTAAATATACTAAACAGCTGTCCCACTTCAGACCCGTCAGAACAGTGTCCATCATTCGCTGGAATGTGGCCGGTGCAGAACACAGGCCGAATGGAAGTACTTTAATTTCGAACAGTCCATCCGGGGTAACAAAGGCAGTTTTTTCGCGATCTCGTTCGCAAACTTCAATTTGCCAATATCCGCTCTTCAGATCTATGGATGAAAAATACCTGGTTCACAGCAGTCGATCTAACGAATCATCGATCCCGGATAAACGTCTTCTTTTGTGACGTTATTCAACTTTCTATAGCCAACGTAGAACCTAAGCGTTCCGTCTTTCTTTTTGACGAGGACCACCGGCGACGACCAAAGGCTTTGGTATTGTTATATGACGTCATCGTCAAGCATTTCTTCCACTTGTGCATTAATCACGTTGCGCTCTTTCGCCGATAGGCGATAAAGCAGTTGTCGTATGGGACGAGAATCGTGATACGTGATTATTCGGTGTCTCGTGATGGACGTCTGGCTTACCTTAGAAGAAAATGCGAAGCACTCCTTGAACCGGAGGAGCAACTCGCGCAGCGCTTTCTGCTTTTCCTCCGAAAGGTCTGAATTGATGTCGATACTGCTGAGTGTCTGGGCTGGGTTTTCCTTTGTCATAGACGCAAAGCATTCAGCAACGTCTGCTATGGGTTCAGCGAAAGCGATAGTAGTACGACGAGATAGGTGCCGATGTTCCTGGCTGAAATTCGTCACGAGGAGCGCCGAAAGTCCACCTCGACGCACAATGAGACTGCGGGCTGCACATACACCATCAGTCAGCATAAGAGAGGAATTGCCCTCTGCAACAGCTTCGCCGTCACGCAGATCGTCGCATACCCCCATTACCAGGACACTTGCGCGTGGTGGTACAGTTACACTGTCGGCGTAAACCCGAAGCGCGTTACGTCGGCAATTGTCGCGGCTGTTCGCTCCTCTTTCTGTCGAAAAAGCCACTGTGCGCTCCCGGAGGTATATAATGGCGACACCCTCTCGCAGAAAGTCGACGCCCAAGATGAGGTCCCGAGAACAATTGCGGAGTATAAGGCAGCTGGCTGGAAACGTGGACCCACGAATTTGTACTCTGCCCGTGCACATGCCCAACGGTCTTACGATATGCCCGTCAGCAGTGCGAATTTTCGTTCCAGACCAAGGCGTGATAACTTTTTCTAAGTTCCGTCGCTAGTTTTCCGCACAAGATTGTGTAGTCGGCCCCCGTGTCCAATAAAGCACTAACGTGGCGGCCGTCGAGCACAACAGGCATGTCTAGCAAGAGTCTGTCGCTGAGTTGGGCTGCTGTCGTCGTTGAATCGTGCTGAATAGACCGTGCTCGCGTCGATGGGAGGTCTTCGAAAGGGCGATTATCAGCGGCCTCGCCCCCGAAGGTCGCCGTTCTTAGTTTTCTCGTCGAGGGCTTGGCGATCGTCCCTGCGCTGCCATTGGAGGGCTTCTAGGAGCTGGGGAAGATCGCCTGGGGGACGGCGAGCGCGACTGCCGCCGCGGGAACAGTGGCATACCCTGCTGGTTCAAGTACTCTTCAATCGCCCTAGGTCTTTCGCCATATCTGGGCCTTGGTGAATCCGCGGCGAAACTTTGCAGTCCAAGGCGGCGTTATGGGCATTCGCGGTATACGTGACCGGCTTCTCCACAGTGATAGCACAGAGGCCGTCTGTCCGAGGTACTCCAGACGTCAGATTTCCTTTCGAGCGGGCGCCGATCCTCCATACGTTGGATCGGTTGCACAGACGGGAGCGGCGGGACGTATGACGCGGCGTAAGACGTGGCGGGGATGAAATGGGTCGGAGCGCGGACAGGGACTCGCCCCAAAACTTCCGCATACGACGGCCGCTGCAACTGTGCTGTCACAGGCGGCGCATTGCTGCTTGGGACGGGACCTTGGATCGCTTGCTGCACTTCATTCCTCACAAGGGCAGAAATGGAACCTAGCGTGGGCTGAGGCGGGCAGGTGAGCCGTTGAAGCTCACCACACACCACAGAGCGGATAAGGTCTCGGAGAACGTCCACGTTTCCAAAGGCAATTGCGTTCGTCAGTGAAGCAGCGTTCGCGTGTCTGTCATACGGAGCTGAGCGCTGGTGTAACATCTTTTGCATCGTGGTGGCTTCGGTAAAAAATTCAGCCACGGTTTTCAGCGGGCTTCGAACAAGGCCAGCAAATATATGTTCCTTAACTCCCTGCATTAGATAGCGCAGCTTCTTTTCCTCGGACATGGTTGGGTACACCCGACGGAAGAGGCGCGTCATATCCTCGACGTACGACGTCACGGTCTCGTTCGGCAGATGAATGCGGGATTGGAGCGCCCGTTCGGCTCGTTCACGGCGATCAGCATTGGTGTAGGTCTCCAGCAAGGCACGACGGAACTCGAGCCACGATTTGATGAGCCCTTCTCGGTTCTCGTACCAAGTGCGGGCACCGTCCTCCAAGCTGCAGTAGACGTTCCTTAACTTCGCCGCGTCGCTCCATTCATTTATCTCGGCAACGCGCTCAAACTGGACTAACCAGTCTTCTGCATCCTCGAAGATATCCCCGTGGAACACTTTCGGCACTCGGAGATTCTGCAGCAGATACTGAGTTGCCATCGTGGCCGTACCTTGCCTAATGGTCGGTAGGGACGTCGACGTTCCTTGCATACCAGTGTGTGGGGGCATCGATGTTGTTGCGGAGAGATAATCAAGCTCCGGAGGCAATCCTCGGATTCTCCTGCTTGCCTGGTGAACAGGTGTGTTCACTAATAGAGGACTGGTACTCCTGCTACCAGGAGGGGTTTGTGGCATCGAATGAACCGTACCCCGCACCTCCACCAGTTTTGTCACGAAAAGACAATGGAAGATGTACCCGGCGTCGGCGAGGCAGACAGTTGTACAAGATGGCGTGGAAAAACTCAAGCCGGCGTCCTCAACTTCTATTTCAACTTCAGCGCCCGCCTCTTGCCGAGCGCGCGTGTGCCAGTCCCTACTTCTTTCTCAGCGCTGGCTCGTGACACCTAGCGGCAATATATATATATATATATATATATATATATATATATATATATATATATATATATATATATATATATATATATATATATATATATATAGGAAAGTGATCTTCGCAGTGCGTGCCACCTGGATAGCTATGCCGCCGCTACTTTGTCCGCATTGACGG